>NC_088693.1:4810242-5435242 GCF_028017835.1 Emys orbicularis
GAATTGCTCTTCATCTCCCAGGAGCCCATAATAACTTGACAGATTTTTGTCAGCAGACAATCTGTCATCAGTCACGAATGGTCTTTCATTCTGTGATTTTTTTTTTTTCCATATCACCCTGGGTATCAGAGGAATAGGGAAAGTGCATATATGAGGTCTTGATTCTATGGTATGAGAAGGGATGTTTACAAGATGTCTAAGCTTGTACCTTCTCTAAAACAAAAGACTGGATACTTTGTGGTCTCTTTCGTGGTGAATAAATCTACAGTGGAATTTTCCCGCTGATGAAATAAAGGTCCTGTAGATCTCGTTGCCAGATAATAATGTAGTCGATAAGATGCCATTGCTTGGATCTTGGGTGCATCCATGATGTTTTGTTTTTTGTCTGGTATCTGAAAAAAGGTATTTGTGATAGCTAATCGCTGCTTGACACACTAAGTAAAAGTTCCATTGCTAGTCTCCTTCCCAGTCCCATGCTGTCCAATGCCAAGCTGCCAGGTTATCACATTTCTTTCAACCTTGGCATTAGAGTTCCCCATGGTAATCCGCTTATCTGACACCGATGAAGACGTGAGGTTTTTTTCTAAGTCACTGTAGAACTTTTCTATCATCTGCATTTGTCATGGTAGGAGCATAAGTGCTGATGATGGTAACATACCACTTATGTTTCAATGGCAACTGTAGAACCATAAGCCGATCACTTATGCCGTTAGGTAGACTTTCAACCTTGAAAGCAGTGATTACTTGATTGTCATGGCTCTGAGCATGGACAACCTCAGCAGAAGAATGTGTACCCTGCATTGATCTCTGTGAGTTGCCCTTTGTCAGCGAGTCTGGTTTCACTGGCAGTGTTAACCCAATACCTGGTCAGTTCTGTTGCATCAAGTGCTGAGCCTCTCTGATTGGCTGGTGATAGGGTTGTTGCATAGAGTTCTAACTTTCCACAAAGCTATTATAATTGGTGTCGTAAGCTGCCGATATGCAGATTTGTGACTATGACCACCAGCATCAACACACCTGTTGCTTCACCACTCGCCCATGACTGTAAAACTTTCCTCTGTCATCTGAACACACGTGAGAGTTGTTCCCAGGGGCGATGGCTTGCATTGCACCATCCACACTGTTTACCTGTGCTCTATTGCATTGTTTGTTTTTCAATCTTTTTTTCATTTGTAGACCCCTAAAACATTTCAAATGGAGGTACGGATCCCTTTGGAAATCTTAGACATAGTTTGTGGATCCCCAGGGGTCCGCAGACCACAGGCTGAGAACCACTGCTCTAGTGGCATGCACTGTCAGGGATTAGTGTGCGTTCTATGGCCGTCAATGTGGAATTGTTCTGTGCGCCCTCTATAGTAGTAGGTAACTGCTATGCCTGCATCTGCGTGCTGCACTGTTGTAGAGTGTAATACTCTCATCTGCCATAGAAACCACTGAGCTCTTCACTACTAACCGTAACCAGGGGCATGATGGTGAATGTCAAGGCGTGTTCTGCACACTAGTGGTCCTGTTCACTACACCTAGGGGGCCCTGTGCTGCTCTGAGTTCCCTTGCAGAATGACATGCAAGGATCCAGTTACCAGTTGGTACCACTAGGGAGGTACTGCAAGGGTCTTTCCTTTGGAAAGGCTGTGTACCAGCAGGGAGGACTTGTATACTCTGCCTCCTTTTCACCTAAATGAGACTAGCTGGCAGCCAGAGATGATGATAGTAGAATCAATACATTGATCAGCGGTGCTAGATGCTTAACATAGGCCTGTGCCACTAACTGTGCCCTGGCACTAACCAACCAATCCATTAATTTTGTGTTAAACATTGTTATGCTCCTGGCTTGTTTAAAGAAATGCCAATTTCTTCAAGTGTCTGTATGTATGTATCCCATTCATGGTCCACATGCGCCCTCTGCACCAGCATTCCCGAAAGTTTTCTATAGTAGTGCCTATTATGGGTTGCATGTGCACCCTAAGTGCCTTTGTTTCCCCTCCTGAAGTCATAAAGGGCAGAATGACCCCAGCCGCCACTCAGTTTGTTCTGACTACCTCTTGACTGAGAGCTGGAACAACAGTGTTCCTTCTTCTGGTAGACAGTTATAGTGTTGATAGTGTTTTTATTATAGTTACTGTAGTTATTTAGAGCTTCAGTTAGCCTGTTGAAAAAATAATTTATAGATTTAGTTTCAGTGAGCGAGTTAGTTGCTCAGTACTGATATTTGGCCATTCTGGCTGAGTCTTGGTCACTGGGATTGAAATCTTGTCCATCTAGAGGAGGGGTAATTGCCCTAAATGATGGACATGACATATGCCTTTGTTTAGATGAGAGCCATATCACCTCTGTGTGCAATTTGTAAATCTTTTCCAAAAAACACACACACAAAGCACGGGAGTCAAGACTGAAATTTTCTCATGGAGAAATCTGTCAGAGCAGTATCTGACTCAGAGGTGCTTCAAGGGTAGGCGATCTGAGCCCTTTCCACGTCAAGTCAGACTTTCAGTGCTCCATCGAGGAGAGAGGTGGCTATGGGTGCCAGAGCATCATAAAGACCTCTCACCTTTTTATCAAAAGCTCTAAATCTCAGCATCAAGCACTGTCAGACACACTAGCTGCTCATGGGAGAAAGAAGCATTGCACAGGTCATCTCTTGGCACAGAGAAGCAGTCACCAAGAAATTTAGCTAAATGGCATTGTTCCAGTTGGCACCACATGCAAACGTGACACCAAAACAGCAAACTCTGGCACTGACTAACTCGATGTACCACCTTAACAATCGTTTTCATCAGTGGGTCACTCAGCATCACTCTCAATGCATGTGGCACTAGCACATTCAGTTCCAACTGTGAAAATGGTGATGCTTATTGCATTGGTACTGTCTGAACTGGTGTCAGGTACTTTGGTGCTGAATGTGCTGGTGATAGGACTCAACTGGCCGTCCCTTTTATCACTCAGCTGATATCAATAACGTGTAGCTAGAATCTCCCCTGTTGGACATGTCTCCAATATCTGGCACACCTAAATCTTTCCTGGAGCATGAACCCAGGGTCCTGGTGGTTGCTGTGACTGTCTATAAATGACTTCAGTGATTATTTTACTAAACAAATTATAATGCACCCAAGGACAGCTCCATTATTGGAGTTTTCTTCTTTCTTCTCATTTGCTTCCTCCAGTACAGACCTATCACCAGAATAGCATTGCTTACACAAGTGCCACCCTGGAGTAGTGGACAGCTCAAGAAAGGCTCATTTTGAACTACAATATTTAGAAATCCCGTATGAGAAACCCCCTTTGCTCCCTAGATGCCACCACTTTGCCCAATTTGCTTTATCTTAAACATGCCAGAATATCAAGTCATCCATCTGGTCTTCTCTCAAGACATGGTGATAAATCGTGTGGTCTTCAAGTATCTAGCCTCTTCCATCAAGATAAATTACTTCAGAAACACTACAATTGAGCGAAGAAAAAGAGGCACGCCATGTAGAATCATCTCCACAGAGATGTTTTTCATCTTCATCTCCAGATAAGACAATAGTGTGTTGTCAGTATCAGTGGTTATAAATGGTTTTAAGACTTTCCAGGAGCCCTTAGAGGATGGTTGACGTGATTGAGATTCCTCTGGAGGTGGTTTAGCAGAAGACTAACTTTTCAACATTCTTCAGCCATCTACACAAAATAGAGTAGCCTTACCTGTCAACGAGGGCATTCTTAAACCTGCAGAAGACTTGTGTGCTATGCCAGCGTCTATGTCTGCAATTCCAGAACATGCTGAATAAAAATATCAGGTCCCACCTAAAAGGCTGAAGCTCTCAAAAACATATACTTGGAAGAATTTTTTTCATCTAGGTCACCTTCATCTCAATACTCAGTTGATTGATTCTTTAGCAGAGTAGTTTGTCTGTATCCAGCAGTTGACGCTTGTTTTTTACTTAAGTTGTAAGCTTTTTGGGGCCAGGGACAATGTTTGTGGTCTGTTTGTACAGTGCCTAGCACAATGGGGTTCTGGTCCATGACATGGGCTTGTAGGCACTACAGTAATTTGAATGAGAAAAATAATAAGTACCATTTTAATCTTGCATCTGACTGAGACTGATGCAGTAAATTTCAGTGTACTCGTAACTTAAATGGATGGTGAAAGTTGGAATCTGCAACTGGGTTAAATGGTAAAATATTGTGTGATAACATATCTAGGACAAACATCACTTTTAATGTAAGCGTAAAGGCCATGAAATTCATGCATGACTATATTATTGATGACGCTGGTAGTGATGCCAATAGTAAAAGTTGTCCAGTGCTTCCCATTATTAAGACCCTGTTTTGAGTTGCTTATAACTTTGCCAAACTTTAACCTTTAAGGCTGAAATTTTCCATGCCAAGTGTTTGCCTCAAGCTGAATTTGTTTTGGAAAGTTTCAGCTAAAATGATCCAGGTGTTGGTTCTCAGAATGTTAGGGAACTTGAGACACTTGGGATCTGATTTGCAGAAGTGCTTAGCATTCGCAACTGAAGTCAGTAGGAGTTGTGCTCTGAACCTGAAAAGAGCTAGGTAATATGAAAAATCAGGCCTTCCCTAGGCTTCTCAAATTGGGCATCTCTTTGCCTTGATTCCTCATGTAAAATGGGGATAATACCATATCACTTCATAGATGTGTTGTGACGATAAATTAATGTTTGTAAAGAACTAAGATTCTAAAATAAGATCACCATAGAAAAGCCTATAAGGACACTTAATTTTGTATTCTGAGCAGGCTTTTAAGGATGTGCAGTAAATGATGCATGGGGCCACAGTCTGAAAGAGGATAAAAATAAATATTGAATAGCTACCAATTCAGTGAGCATCATCCATCCTGTGCACTGATTGAGGCAGTAGTACTGTGGAAAAATAGTAAGTGATTATATATTTAAAGATCATATCACAAATACAGGAGGGATTAAAGTTTCATAGGCAATCTTAATTTTGACATTTCTGAACTTGAGTACGTACTTCTGCAACCTTAACACTCTTTTAACATCATTTATTTGGATGTGATAGCTGTTATCGTGGCACATCTATAGCTAACGACGTTTATTTTGAGAACACTTCCCATTCCAAAAACGCGTTCAGCAAAACTGGAAGTATACAGTTCTGTTGCTACATCAGATTTTTATGTGAATGCACAAGCAAGTTTAGAATAATGTATCTGTCTAATAACTAGCTGTGTTGCAAGACACCAAAAAATGTTATTTTTTCCTGGAAATTTGATTAAATGCTTAATGAAAGATTGTCTTGTCTTATCAGAATGTCCTGAAAAAGCTAATACTACTATCTTTAGTATAATTATAAAAATTACTTACGTTGAATTTTCCCTCTTTGTTCTGCATGTCATGTTCGTTTGTTTTTAAAAGGTCAGAATAATAAATATAGCCTACAGTAATTAATATATAGTCTACAATAAGTATTCTTTACAGGTAGCATGCACAAGGAATTCATATTTCTGGCTTTCTTGCTCCCCCCAAATGATAGACTTTCAACCCATCGTGGGTCATAGAACTTAAGCATAAATTGTAAAATTCTAGATACTGGATATTAAAGTGTGTACCCTGTACTTGAGACTCAGGTGCATATGGAGGTGGGCTGTCAAAACTGTGTCTCAATCCACGAGCAAAATGTAGCTATTCATACTTAAATTATGGTAGTGAAACACTTTTTGTCCTAATTGTATGTAGCACTAAATGTATATAGGGAGTCAGATCTCAATTTTAATTTATATTCTTATTACTTATAAATTAATGTTCATAGATTATAAGCTCCTTGGGGGCAGGAATTGCCTTTTCAATAAGTAGGTGAACTTAGTTCATTCTGACTTTAGAGATGTTACCACTTTTAGTGCTGTGCCTCATTTTAAGAATGGGGAATATGCTGCAATCAGTAATACTTCTAAAACCGGAAACAACTGTTGAAGTGTATTCACTTTGTTTGTACAGCATAGTGTAATTAGACCTCAGTTCTGACTGGTGTCTGAGTTCTTCTGTAATATAAATAAGTGGCTTACAACTCTTAGATGTTTGTTTTTGAAAAGGCCTTAGCTATGGCTTCTTGAAGAAATAAAATGAATGCACTGAAGCTTCTGCTACAGAAATACGGAGCTTTCGTTATATCATGTTTACCAAACCAAAGAAAATAGGTTGACTCTTTGGCCATAAGATTGAGTTAGAACTGGCAGTAGTGCCACCCAGTGAAAGTTTCAGCAGAAGACCTTCCAAGATCACCAGAAGGTAATGGCACCTTAGTTTAGACTGCCTTTAAAAATGAAAACAGAGCAGCAGTGCAAAAAAAAACCCCCACCCCCCAAAACCAGAAAAAAATAACATCATAGGGCAAACAAACCAAAAAACCCTTTTAATATATGGGTATGGATCCTAGCATAGTAATCAAGCACGATTTTAGTGAAGATAAAGATAAGCCCATTAAATATTTCCTTTAAGATCCTGTAATATGAGATCCGCATGCTGTTGGGTGACTTTCAAATGCATCAGAAATTAAGAAAGCAAAAATCCAAACTAAAAAAATAAAGTATGTTGTCCATTGCAGAAACTGAATGGGAAACATGTCTGTTTTGTAGACAGTGGTGGACACAGACAAAAAGATCATGTCATACTTGGATATACAGTAAGAATTCCTTTCTGTAGAGTATCCTGAGATCTGGCAGTACTTATACAGAAATGTAGTGATCTTGCTTATAAATCAGCGCCAAGAACAATGTTGGACTAGTTTGTACTTGATAAAATTACAAATTCAATCAACGTAAAGAGTAAATGAGAACATTCTCACCTCTGCCACAAATGTTAGAGTTCAAACTTTGTCATACTTGATCACATGTATAATGTGGGGAAAAAATTAAGTCCAGACCAGTGATACATAAACTTAGTGCTTTAAAAGGGCCAATTTCACAAAGCTGAGCCAAATCAGCTGGGATGGAGCACTTAATCAGAAAAATGTGAATGATAATTGGGAATTGTTTAAGAATACATTACTAGATGCTCAAAAAGCCACAGTCGATGGGGAAGGCTGTATTGGTTAAAAAAACAACAAAAAACTGATTTAGAGGGGAAATGAAGGCAGATATAGCTCTATCTATATCTATCTACCTAAATATAACAAATGAAAGAAAGGGGAAGTAGATAGTAATGAATATGAATCAGACAATTGATAAGGGAAGATCCAGCAGATTGAAAAAAGCTATTGTTATAGGCCTTTCTGTCTGACATTCATCCCAATCAAGAGAATGGAGTGGGTGATACGGCACTTAAAGAATTAAAGGAGAGTAATATAATGTATGCATACCAACATGGGTTCATGGAAAATAGATCCTGTCTAGCTTGTAATGTCATCAAAAACAGATACCAGGTGTGGTTGATGAAGGTAATAGTGTTAGTCTAATAGACTTAGACATTTGACTTGGTATTGAATACCTTTGATTAAAAAAACTAGAATGGTATAAAATTAACATGGCACACAGTAAATGGATTAAAAGCTGGCATACAGATAGGTCTCAAAACATAATTGTAAATGGGAAAATCATCAGACAGAGGTATTTCCAGGGGGGTCCCACATAGATCAGTTCTTGGCCCTATGCTATTTAAAATTTTTATTAATGACCAGGAAGAAAACATAAAATAACTGATAAAGTTTGTCAAACACACACATTGGGGGAGTGGTAAATAATGAAGAGGACAGGTCACAGAGGCAGTGTCATCTGGTAAGCTGGGCGCAGGCAAAGAATATGCATTTTAATATGGCCAAATGTAACTATATACAGCTAGGAACAGAGAGTGTAGGCCGGGGTGAGCAGACTACGGCTCACGGGCCGCATCCAACCCGTCAGACCTTTTAATCCAGCCTTCGAGCTCCTGCCGGGGAGCAGAGTCGGGTCCGCGCGGCTCCCAGAAGCAGTGGCATGTCCCCCCTCCGGCTCCTATGCGTAGGGGGCGTGGCAGCCAGGGGGCTCTGCACGCAGCCCTTTCCCCAAGCGCTGGCTCTGCAGCTCCCATTGGCCACGATTCCTGGCCAATGGGAGCTGCAGGGGCAGCACCTGCGGACAGGGCAGCATGCAGAGCCACCTGGCTGTGACTCTGCGTAGGAGCTGGAGGGGGGACATGCCACTGCTTCCAGGAGCTGGTTGAGGTAAGTGCTGCCTGGAGCCTGCACCCCGACCTCCTCCCTTGCCCCAGCCCTGATCCCCCTCCCGCCCTCTGAACCCCTCAGTCCCAGCCTGGAGTACCCTTCTGCTCCCTAAACCCCTCATCCCCAGCCCCACCCCAGAGTCTGTACCCCCAGCTGGAGCCCTCACCCCCTCCTGAATTCCAACCCGCAATTTTGTGAGCATTCATGGCCCGCCATACAATTTCCATACCCAGATATGGCCCTCAGGCCAAAAAGTTTGCCCACTCCTAGTGTAGGCCATACTTACTTAATGAGCCACTGTATCCTGGGAATTAGTGATTCTGAAAAGAGTTGGGAGTCATGATGAGTAAGCAACTGAACATGAGCTCTTAATGTGGTGATGTGGGGCCAAAAGGGCGAATGTAATCTTTGGATGCATACATAAGGGAGACTTGAATAGGAGTAGAGAGGTTATTTTACCTCTAGGTGTGTCACTGGTGTGACTGCTGCTGGAATACTGTGTCCTGCTCTATTCACAATTCAAGCAGGATGTTGATCAACTGGAGAGGGTTCAGAGATGAGCCATGAGAATGATTAAAGAATTAGAAAACATGCCTTATAGTGATAGACTCGAGGAGCTCTATGTATTTAGTGTAACAAAGAGAAGGTTAAGGGGTGACTTGATTGCAATCTATAAGTATCTACATTGGGAACAAATATTTAATAATGGGCTGTAAATAAAACAGCTGATTCTCATTTAAATAAAGGCTCTTTTACATCACTCTGGCCACAATCCTTCTCCAAACCTTAGTTATCCACCTCTTGCTTGGCCAGTGTTACCTTCCGTTCTGGCATCCTTGCATATGAGTACTCTACCCTTTTCCAATATAACCAAAATGCAGTTGCTAGTTTTCTTCTTTGTCTGCCATTCTTACCACAACACCCTCTCCTTGAAATACCTTCCTGGGTATCCTCTGTCTCTAATCACGCTGCCTGTCCTTGTATGCTATAATCTCATCTCAGCTTCATTTCTGTTCTTGTCATCTTTCTTTCTCTTTTGCTCCCTATGCTCCTTCCAGTCCTATGTCTCTTTACTCCCAGTTCTTTCTATTTCAAATCCTGCTAATACCTTTGATGCTTTCATTGTTGAAGAGATGGGATATAATCTTTTTTTTTTTTTTTTTAAGTGCATGGAGGGGTTAATTTAGCAGCACAGTTGGCAGGGAAATATAGCATTTCAGCAGAGTATAGAACATATTTTTGGTGCTTTAGTATAACAAAATTACACAACTAATTAAAATAGGTGACATTTATTAAAAGGACCCAGTTTCCATTTCAGGGAAGTTGAAACAAATAATGAGCAAAATGGTGGGTTTTTTTGTTCGTTTTTTTAAGAACAGTATAACAAATTGATAGAGCTTTTATGGGACTCCTCCAAAGTGTGGAACAAAATCCTGTGGCATCTAAGCACTACTACAAACATTTCATTGTATATCAGGCATAAAAATTATTTTTGAAAAACATAAGAATCATAGAATATCAGGGTTGGAAGGGACGTCAGGAGGTCATCTAGTCCAACCCCCTGCTCAAAGCAGGACCAATCCCCAACTAAATCATCCCAGCCAGGGCTTCGTCAAGCCACCATTCAAATGTAACTTTCCATCTGAGGGGTGAGAAGGAGAGAACCATACATGGTAGTCATGTCACTTAATGAACTCCTGGAAGGTGATCAGATACCGATGGGTAGAGCTGGATAAAGGCAATCCAGGCCCCCGTGGCAACTTGCGACAGGAGGCCCCCATATTTATGCCCGTGTTCCTTCCCCCACGTGGTGGTCCGTTTCATTTCCCAGAGGCAGAAGCATGAACCCCTCCTCCTTCCAGGAGCTTCCTCCCCTTGGAAACAAGGGCTGAAGAAGGTGTCCCTTCTCCTCCCATGGAGAGGCAGAATGCCAGCAGGGGGCATCACCCAGTATTTAGGGTGTATCTGCTTGGTTGGGTGGACCAGGACAGTCCTGCTGCACTCTTTACCCCTCTTGCCAGACACACACAGTTCTCTGCTGGAATGGTGTTGTCTGGGCCCCCCAGAGCAGTAGGTCTTGGAGGTAACATCCCACTGAAGTGCATGGGGAAGCTCACACAATTCTGAGCTACTGTTTTAGGCTGTCAGTAGATGTAAGACATTGTGTTTGCTATGTTTGAGTCATGTTTTCAAGCTTTTCTTCACAACCATCAGGACTATCAACTCATGTTCTTAGAAAATGAAAGCTGAGCTTTTGATGATAACACTGGAATGCTAGATGTGGGCCTATAGTGGCTATGTCTTGGGGCTTGTCTACATTGGCAATTAACAGCGCTGCAACTTTCTCGCTCAGGGGTGTGAAAAAACACCCCCCTGAGTGCAGCAAGTTGCAGCGCTGTAAAGCGCCAGTGTAAACAGTGCCCCAGCGCTGCGCAGCGACCACACACGGCACGTTAAAGTGCTGCCATGGCAGCGCTTTAGCATTGCCAGTGTAGACTAGCCCTAAATCTTGTCCTGGTGATGGACATGGTGTCAAAACCGGAATAGAATAGAACTAATCATTGCTTCAGATTGATAGGCTCTTGTTAAAGGGACATTAGCAGTTAGAAACCACTTTAAATTTTTGTTAAAATATTCTACATGCTCTTAAGTCAACATGCCAACTTTTGTAGTTTTACTGTAACAATTTCTTACTTGTAAAAATGTCTTTTTCCTCTTTTGGTATACAAAAGACCAGCCACATAAACAAGGGAAACTAACGCCACAGGGGAAATAATGAAACAAAGTATCAACAAATGCACAATTAAACTGAAAGTGAAGGTGTTTTCTCTAATCTTTGCTACAATAAACATAGGTGTCCTTGGGAGGATGGGGGTGGGAAGGGAGGTAAATGTTCAGATACAAATGTGTTTTTAAAGTTGATGGTGCAACTCTATCTTTGGTGTAATTTCTTGCACCTCCATAGTGGGTGGGAGTGTGATAAAGTACAAAATTATGTGCTCCGAGACTCATCTGGGTCTGTATTTTAGGAGTGTCAGGTTGAACTTTGAATATATTTTCCCCTTCTTTAGCATAAGCTTTTAAAATGACTATGAGCATGTTCTGCTGTTGCAGGATTTGTTGGATGCTGCTATATCTGCATTCAGAGACTGTGTTTAACACCATCTTCTATAAGTGCTGAGAATCTTAATAAAAAAAAGTGACAAATTTTGAGTGCAGTTGTTACATGTAAAAAATATGGTTATTTACCGTACAGTAATTGTGGTTTTTAAAAATATGTTGTACATATATAGATTCCATTCCTGGAAACTCAAACAAGACTCTGATGATCTTGATAGCACCAGCTTGGCCCAGGCAATTCTGGTACCCAGCCTTCATGAGACTTTCAATTTAGCCTCCAATAACATTGCCAGTGAGTCCAAACATTGTCTTCCTGAACAATGGGAATATCTAGCATCCAAACTTGGCCTCTCTACTTGGCACATTCTGGATGCTGACAATCATCGAAAGAGCTTGTTCTAGAGATATCCAAAACATTCTCCTACAAAATGGAAAGGATGTTACAAGGGTCACATACGCTGCAAAGTGGAAAAGTTCTCCTTATTGGCAGAGCAACATCATATTTCTCCAACAGCTGCAAACATTCCTAAATACCTGGACTACTTAATGTTGTTAAAAAGATCAGGGCTTAAGTGGGTCTCAGGTTATATTAAGATATGTTATCAGTTAGCTAGTTTAGATCCACCAGATCAAGTTAGGGCTTATTTCACTTGAGCTCAGGCAGTTTTTCAGAATTGTTCTCATCTCAGAAATATGTATAGCAGCTACTTGGGGATCAGTTCATACTTTCTCAAAACACCGTTTGTTGATAGGAGCATCTAGACTGAATGTCTTCTTTGGCAGAGCTGTTTTACAGGTTTACTGTTTGTGGGCCATAAAGAGTGATATATGTATGGCAAGCATTCAAAGAAGAAAAGTTACTTACTTTACAGTAACTGGTTCTTTAAGATGTGTTTTCCATATGTATATTCCACAACCCATCCTCCATGCCCACTTCTACAGAGTCTTACAACACCTAGATTCTGTATTGGTGAAAAAACGGTGAGGTTGGTTACCTCCTCTATGCCCTTTGTGCTCTTGGGGAGGATGGACACCAATGGATGCTGCTGGCCAAATGATTCTGATCTCAAGTGCACGGAGTGCATATGTACCAAAAGTGGAATCTATATGGACAAATGCTCAAAGAAGATACAAACATGCTTACCGTTATAATTTTAAGGATTCTTATCAGATTTTGCTGAGCTCCATGTTTTAATCTCTAAATTAGGAGGGCAAGTTTTAATGGCTATAAATAGTTACAAGAGCATAGTCTCTTCTTCCCACCCCATTTCAGTAGCTGTATAGTTCGTAAAGCCTTGACTTACACTCCCCGTTCTCCTTCTAGAACCTATGGCGTTGTGATACTTGCTCTAGCAGAAAGGATCAAGGGGCTATTCCCTTCAGAGCTCCTTAACACCACTCTTTGCAGTGACCATAGTCTTTTGCTGCCAGGGAGAACGGCACCTAGAGAGTAATTACTTTCCCCATTGCCTAAAGGACACAGTCCCTCTGTGTTTCAAAGTCTCTTCTTGGCGTCTGAACTCTGATCCCACCGAGCTGAGTGATTTAAAAGTAGGCAGTTGTACGGAAGCAAGCTATTTTCAGTTTGTATAGAAACTTCCTAATTAAATAACTTTTTCTTTTCATTTAAAGAAAAAAAAATGTTGTACCTTTAAATGTTGCCAGATGCTTTAGTAAATTAAAAGGAAAAACGTGTGGATGTCTTTTTGTGTGCTTGATCCTGTAACATAAACCACTGCATATGTGCATGGCATCATTGAAGTCAGTGGGAGGCCACAAGTGGAAGAGTGTCTGTGCTTGCCAGTTCTGTTTCCAGGGTTGAAGTCTGTTCTTGTTTTATTTGTACTATTGGAGCACCGAAGAACGGGACACAGTTGTGCTAAGTGATATACAGACATAGATCAAAAAGACAGTCCTTGCCTATGTTGCGTGAGATGTACTCTGGCAGATCAATTAGGAAGTGTGCTTTTCTGATTTTTCTCATGATCCTAGCATGGTTTAAGATATGGTGATAACTATACTTTGCATACTTTGCCACGACTCTTTTTTGGATTGTTTACATTATTACTATTAGCCTATCTTGGCTTTCTCTACAGCTTTTATCTTGGGCTGTAAGGTTACTGGGGGATTCTGAATGTATGAATATATAGTGTATGTAAACAGTTGACCTGGAACTTTTCCAACTATTGAGAGTCAAAGGTAGTCCTTTTTGTTTTTAGGATGATTTCCTCTTCATGTGTGACAAGGATTAGGGTTTGGCTATAAATTCTAGTGCCATCATACTTCATTTTTCTGAGTGCTTTGACTAGATGTGTCTATAGTCAGTGATCATTTGCATTTTTTCCTTATAAATTGTGTGTAAATATCTTTAAAAGAAATTGAGAAATGTAAATACAAATACTTTATTATGGCTGTGACTGTAAATATGTGTATAGTCACATAATATCTGTGCAAGTTAGCACATTGCATATACTAAGAAATTAGTTCTGAAAATATTATATTTGTGCAGTGGGGACCAAATTAAGGTGAACCATAAATCTGAATTTCCTGACTCTAGACCAAAAAAAAAAAAAGTCTTGATTATAATGTGTGTGGAGGAACACATTGTTCCCTCTTGTGGGAGGGGATCCAGGAGGAAGAAAATCCAGCAGAAGAATTCTTTTTTGGAGAAACTTGGAGATAATGACTTGTTGAACCTTCTGCCAAATCTTGGCATTTGTTATCAATTCACTCCATTTAATACCTAGTATTTTCCTTAGGCATTTGCTGTCATAGGCATTTATACAGCTGTCTATACTTCCAGTACAGTGATCCCCAAACTGTAGGGCATGCCTCCCTAGGGGGGCACAGAGGAACATTCAGGGGTGTGTGGCAGGGCCCAGGCCAGTCCCCATGGGGGATGAGGAGGGACGCCACCCAACTTAGCTCTGCCCCCCGCCTCAGCTCCTGGCCGTGGCTCTGCTTCTGGCCCCACCCTCAACCCCCGGCTGCAGCTTCTCTCTCAGCCCTGGCCCCGCTCCCATCCCTAGCTGCGGCCCCAGTCTCGGCCCCCTTACTCCTGTCTGCGGCTTAAGCCCCCCCTAGGGTGACCAGATGTCCTGATTTCATAGGGACAGTCCTGAGTTTTGGGTCTTTTTCTTATATAGGCTCCTATTACCCCCCCCACTCCCTGTCCCGTTTTTTTCACACTTGCTGTCTGGTCACCCTAGCCCCCACCCCCATCCCCCGGGGTCACAGCCTTGCTCCCAGCTATGGTGCGGACAGTGGTAAGGTGGGGGAGGGGGGGAGGGGCACAACATGAAAAGTTTGGGGTCATTGCTCTAGTGGATTTTCAGCTTTCACATCCATTTGTTGAGGTAGAAATAACTGAAATGAAGATTCATAATTCGGTCTTTAAATTGTAGTTGTTATGTTAGATTAAAACTTCGAGTTTCAGACCTGGTTTAAAACTCTCAAGAAATATAGGAGTTAGTGAAAATAGTTATACTTCACATGTAAATTTTTTTACACTTTAAACCTTTACTCTTAAGTTTTCAGTACTTATGTGTTTTTTAATTGTTTTTCTCTTTAGAAAATAAATGAATGCTAATGGGACAGCCATTTCCCTGAAGTTCAGGTTTTCAGGCTGGCTGCCATGATGGGTAAGTTACCTATAAGTGGAATCCAATTAAACTGTTACCTTGGCTTAATTCCTAGTGAAAAGAACAAGACCACTTATGTAATTAACATTTTTATTATGGAAGTGCATGTCATGGCTTTGATAGTTGTATATGAAAAAAATTGCAAATTGTTGACAAAATTACAGCACTTCCTCTGTGGATATAGAATAAATTTAAAAGAAATTGAAATATGTTAAAGTATGGAAATGTGCTGTTAGGATACACAACGTTCACTCTTTAATGACACCATGGGGGGCAAAATCTTTAGATTAAAATAATTTTTAAAGAATCTGAGACTACAAACACTCAAATGCCTTCATCATAAGCACATTTGATGCCTAGTTTCACTACAAGGTGGCGTTAAGGCTGTCTAGGTGTCCTAACTATGCATTTCTGTACCTCAAAATGTTTGGATTTTTTGTTACATTTAACCTGAATTTTTGGGGTTTATGATGCTTAGTTTTTGGAATAATTACACCATCCCAATTTTAACCTAAAATACTGATATGTACTCTCAACCGTAACTCTATTTTAGTGTGTTCTTTGTCTGGGAGTTATGCTATAACTGATTTTTGTGTAAGTGTTAGTCTTAGTCTGGTACTTTAAAAAAATTAATGAGCCAGGATTGTTTAAGAATATAGTGCTTTTCATGCTGCTGATGTTTCTGCACACACTGAAATTTGTAAGTACAGGGATTTTGTCAAATTATAACATGTATTAGATGTTAAATTGCATTTAATGTCCTCAAGCTAAAACTTATTTTCTTATTTTTATCAAATACAGTGGTCTAGCATGCTTCTTCTTTATAAGTAGGGCCCCTACCAAATTCACAGTCCATTTTGATCAATTTCATGGCCGGAGGGTTTTAAAATTGGTCAATTTCATGTTTTCAGATATTTACATCTGGAAATTTCATGGCGTTGTAACCATGAGGTTCCTGACCCAAAAGAGGGTTGTGGGGGGTTGCAAAACTGATGTAGGGCGGTTGCAGGATTGCCACCCTCACTTCTTTATTGCCTTAAGAGCTGGGCTCTGAAGGCAGCAGCCACAGAGCTTCCTGCAGCCGGGGGAGATTCTTGGAGGTGGGTCTGATCTCCTCAGTGCTGCTGGAAGTGCCCCTGCCATTCACCTGGCTCCAGCTGCTAGTCTTCCGGGTTGGTGAGGGATGGGATTACTTCTTCCCCTGCACAGCCACTCTCAAGGGGAGATCATACCCATGGAGCCCTGAAAATCCATGGGTATCCGCTTTATATCCATGGATATCCACATCTGCAGATGTGTATATCCTTGGACAATTTTTGCGGATAGCAGCATGGATGCAGATACAAATTATGTATCCGCGCAGGGCTCTGACGGTAAGAGCCGGGTGGGCAGCTGTGAGGAACACAGCGCAGACCCTCCACCTGCCCTTGGTGGGGGGGTTTGAGGGGCAGGGACACGGACAGGGGGCTGCTTGGGACCCCTGTCCAGGGCAGGTGGAGGATCCGCCGCGGCTTCCCATAGCTGCCTGCCCGGCTCTTACTGTGGCCGGGCTGTGGGAAAGAGGCACCCCTCTTTCTTCCCCCCCCCCCCCATAGCCGGGTCAGGGAGAGATGTGCTGTGGGGCGCCTGGGTCCCTCCACCTGCCCTGGGTGGGAGGCCCGAGTAGCCCCAGGCCTGTGTCCCTGCCCCCAGGGCTCTGACCCAGGGCAGGTGGAGGGACTTAGGTTTCCCACAGCTGCCAGCACAACTCTCCCCAATGTGGCTCCGGCTGGGGGAGGTGGGCGGTGGCTCACAGCAAGAGGCAGCTGTGGGGAGCGGTGGTGGACCTTCCACCTGTCGCAGGCAGTCTGCTCCTCATGCCTGGTCTGCGCCACTTCCTCAGTAGCTGGTAGGGGAACCCAGGCCCACTCTCTACACTATTTTCCAGTCCAGGAACCCTCAACCGAGCAGCTCTGGGCTTTTACTCTTCCAGCCCTTACTGCTCCTTCCCTGGACTGCTTCCTACTCAGTCCATGCAGCTTCCTGCTCTTCCCCTTTGTGTCAGGGAGTACAACTGCAGGTTTCCTCTCTTACAACCTACCAACTTCCTCTGCTATTTGGGAGACACCCATCTCCCCCAAGAAGTGTAAAATTTGCTCCTCCTTCAAAAGCAGATCTTGGGAAAACAGGGAGATCAAATGAGGGAGTAAGCCCTAAGACTAGCTTCTGACCCAGGCTCTGAGAACCCTTCTGCACACAGGCCTCCGAGTACTCTTCATGCCTCGTAGACTTCAGGATCCCGGTCACCAAGAGTCTCAAAGGATCCATGCGTTGCTACCCTGTCTGCCTCCGAGTCTTGGTGACCGGCTCAGGAGAGGCAGCACCTGTATTGATGGCTGCAGTAAAGAGAGCTTCATTTCTAAATCTCTGGGTACCAACAAGAAAAGTAGGAATACTAGATGGCTTAAGAAATCTTGGTCATCACCTAAGAAGTAAAGGACAAAATTGTCAGACACACAGATGAACATAATTTGTTGGGGAATAGTTAACATGGTTTTTGTAAAGGGAAATCATGCCTCACCAATCTACTAGAATTCTTTGAGGGGGTCAACAAGCATGTGGACAAAGGGGATCCAGTGGATATAGTGTGTTTTGATTTTCAGAAAGCCTTTGACAAAGTCCCTCACCGAAGGCTCTTAAGCAAAGTAAGCAGTCATGGGATAAGAGGGGAGGTTCTCTCATGGATTGGTTACTGGTTAAAAGATAGGAAACAAAGGATAGGAATAAATGGGCAGTTTTCAGAATCTAGAGAAGTAAATAATCGTGTCCCCCAGGGGTCTGTACTGGGACCAGTCCTATTCAACATATTCATAAATGATCTGGAAAAGGGGGTAAATAATGAGGTAGCAAAATTTGAAGATGATACAAAATTACTCAAGATAGTTAAGTCCCAGGCAGACCGCAAAGAGCTACAAAAAGATCACTCAAAACTGGGTGACTGGGCAACAAAATGGCAGATGAAATACAATTTTGATAAATGCAAAATAATGCACATTGGAAAACATAATCCCAACTATACATATAAAATGATGGGGTCTAAATTAGCTGTTACCACTCAAGAAAGAGATCTTGGAGTTATTGTGGATAGTTCTCTAAAAACATCCACTCAATGTGCAGCGGCAGTCAAAAAAGAGAACAAAATGTTGGGAATCGTTAAGAAAGGGATAGATAATAAGACAGAAAATATCTATTGCCTCTATATAAATCCATGGTACACCCACATCTTGTATACTGCATGCAGATGTGGTTGCCCCATCTCAAAAAAAGATATATTGGACTTGGAAAAGATTCAGAAAAAAGCAACAAAAATTATAAGGGGTATGGAACGGCTGCTGTATGAGGAGAGATTAATAAGATTGGGACTTTTTAGCTTGGAAAAGAGACGACTAAGGGGGGCTATGATAGAGGTCTATAAAATCATGACTGGTGTAGAGAAAGTAGATAAGGAAGTGTTGTTTACTCCTTCTCATAATGCAAGAACTAGAGGCCACCAAATGAAATTAATAGGCAGCAGGTTTAAAACAAACAAAAGGAAGTATTTTTTCACACAACGCACAGTTAACCTGTGGAACTTCTTGCCAGAGGATGTTGTGAAGGCCAAGACTATAACAGGGTTCAAAAAAGAACTAGATAAATTCATGGAGGATAGGTCCATCAATGGCTATTAGCCAGGATGGGCAGGGATGGTGTCCCTAGTCTCTGCTTGCCAGAAGTTGAGAATGGGCGACAGGATGGATCACTTGATGATTACCTGTTCTGTTCATTCCCTCCGGGGCACCTGGCATTGGCCACTGTCGGTAGACAGGATACTGGGCTAGATGGACCTTTGGTCTGACCCAGTATGGCCGTTCTTATGTTCTTAAGAAGGCTCCAGAGACCTCAGGTTCCACAGGGAGTTCCATTGAAGCTCCCAGTCACTCCAGTACCCTGAGAACATCTAAAATGTTCCTTAAGAGCCATACTATGAAACAGGACTCTGTACTGAGGACTTCAACTGCAGATGGCCATACCCAGTCTAGAAATTTTATGTCCGAGATCTACACCATTGTACCCTTCCGTATCCCCGGTGTGACGGGTTCCCCCGGGGTGCCACCTAGAACTGGAGTGCCACTGAGCCCCCTGACCCAGCAGCCTGGGCTCCCTTTACACTGTACTGCTGTGACAAGTTGCAAAGCCCCCTCTAGCCTGCACTTTCACCAGCATACATACAGGTAGGGACACACTAAGCTGCAGTTACATGCAAGTAGGCTCTCTGACCAGCCCCTGCGTGGGAAGGCTCCAGCTAGGGTACCTCCCAGCTCCTCAAGTACGTACCCCTTCCCCCTCCCCCCGCCCCCGGAGTATAAACCCAAAATTATACCATCTTGCGCTGCACAGGGAACTACAGCCTAAGCTCATAAAATTCGCCCCCTCCCTCAGTGTGGAGAGGAATATGCAACAGCCTTCTTCCCCTGAGTTAGGATTCCCATACACTAGTTTAGATCATGCAAAAACAGATTTATTAACTACAAAAGAGAGATTTTAAGTGATTATAAAGCAAACAGATCAAAGCAGATTACCTAGCAAATAAACAAAAAATGCAGTCTAAGATTAATATACTAAATAGGTTGGATATGAATAGTAGATTCTCAACATAAGTGATGATATAAGCAGGCTGCAGATTCTTAAGTGGCAAGCTGCACTTGCTTACAATTTGGAACCCCCAGGTGTTCCATTCACAGGCTAAAAACCCTTTAGCCTGGGTCCAGCACTTCCTCCAGTTCAGTCTTCGTTCCTCAGGTGTTTCCAGGAGTCTTCTTGGGTGGGGAGTGAAGAACCCAGATGATGTCATTCCCCTGCCTTATATAGCTTTTGCATATGGCTGGAACCCTTTGTTTCAAAGCTTGCTTTCCATGCCAGCCAGTGGAAAAATACTTACACCCCAAGATGGAGTTCAGCACCATGTTACCTGGTCACGTGTCCCTTTAGAGTCACAGCAGCCATCCCCCACTGGCTGTTTGGAGCCTTCACGGGAAGGTTCACCAGGTGGGAGATAAGCTTCTCCTAAGGCCTGTTGTTTCTTCCTAATGGCTCATTAACCTGAATGGCTCCTTCCCAGCCAGCCATCTAGACTGAGAGCATTTTGCCTAGTGGGGGGATGCCCAGGAATAGCTACATGTGAAATAGATACATAGTCAATATTCATAACTTTGGATACAAAAATGATACATGCATACAAATAAGATAATCATATTCAGCAAACCGTTGCCTTTCCAATGACACCTCACATATCTTATATTGCGTAAAATAAATCATAATCATGATATAATGATATCATACTAATATCACTATGAAGAATATGGGGTGCAATGTCACACCCAGTACCTATGCCATCATCTCGTATCTCTGTATCATGCTATCGGAGTCAGTCCCTCATATCAAGTGTTTGACATCCATAGGGTTCATACACTCAACACAAGTACTTACCTTGGTACCAAAGCCATCCTCCACCAGATCTCATTTAACTCCCTCCTACATACCACCAGTACTGCAGGAGTTTAGACACTCAAAAACCTCCTTGTCTACAGTGATCTAGAATCCTTGTTACTTACTGGTACCGGACAGCTGTCTATACAGAGATCCTCTTGGTCACTTACTCCACATTTTTTCATTGAGACCTCCTTGTTTACAGACTTGAACCATCCAGGGTGAACAGTTATCACCAACCCTGGATTATGTTGAGGATGATTCTTCCGACTCTCAGATTTCAGTACAGCATTCTCCTGTTTATCCTCCAAGACATCATTTTTCTACCTTGACCCCTGTGCACTTGATATGATCAATGGTGGATGCCTCCTCCTATGCTCTCTGGGCTCCTACAGTAGCCTTGTTGGGACCCTGGGCCCTTTATCACCAATAGTTCATAAGGGCCCTGAATTGCTGTCATAGGGCACATAGGCAGATAGATTCTCCCCAACCTCTACTTCCACCATCTCAACCAGAACCACTGGAGGAGACCTTCAAGGAGCAGGAAGCAAGGGCTGACAAGGAGGTGACACCTCACACAATTGTATTGTCATCATCACCTGATAAAGCTGTACTACCTCCCCCATCTTCCATGGCAGATGACTTCAGGTAGTTCAGCAACTGATGAAGCACATTCTGATATGCTTCAGATCCTTTGATCCAGGTCCAGGATTCTCATCATAAACTCCACCATAAATCCTAGTAAAGAGCAAGTGAGCATCAGTTGGCTTGCTTGAGAGTATTGCAGTAAGAAGCAGATCTGCTCTTAATTTTTCCCTTAGTAGGAAAATTTTAGAGGTTTTATACCGTTATTATGAATGCAGATTTTCACTATTGGTTAGTTCCAAGTAAAACTTTTGACCTACTTATTTTGACAGTGTCCCATTAAGATAAACATAGTTGTACCCAGGGAGAACCATGGAAATGGGTTTATTAGAAATTCAGGATTAAAATAAGTCTCAAAGTTTTCCTTTATATGTTGGTCTATTGTAAGAAATGGAGTGTTCAGGAGAGATTGCTTGGTCTCGCTCTTCTTTCTGTGTGGCATACATGCATTCCTCTCTTTTAAAACAGATACATTTTGGGAAGCCTGATACTTGAATTGTTTGGAGTAGTGATGTCCAGGAATGGCCTTGTTAAATTGTGGGTTGTAGCCCACAAAAGCTTATGCTCTAATAAATTTGTTAGTCTCTAAGGTGCCACAAGTACTCCTGTTCTTGTTAAATTGTAGTGATGCAAATAGAAAAATATTATTAGTGCAGAAGTATTATCCATCGGTGATTACTAACAAAAACGAGGGAGAGACGCTTCCTTGAAAAGTGGGAGTTTATTAATTTCTTTCATTTTAAATATGATTTAGAATGTTCCTAATTCTAGGAATGGAAGGCTCCTCTAGGTGTAGCTGTTTTGGTATAAAGACTGTAAACTAGATTTAAATTATTTGAATGTATCGAATCATCATCCTTCATCCCACACAAACTCTTGGGTAGCTCATTACTGCTATTGGCTAATGATAGCTACATTTTTAATATCTTCGGTTGTGTGCAGACCTTTACAATTGTGGTGTTACTGCACTCATATGGTACTGTTATCAATATTTTATGACTGTTCTTGCAGTACTAAAGACAGGAAATGGTATTTTTGAACTTGCCAGTGTTTTTATCTTTAAATGAATTTACCATAACTTGTTTTTTATTTTTGAGTTCAGTTTGATCAATGAGCAAGAATAGATAATTAATGTTTATTTAGAGCTCTGTGAATCTCAAAAATGTGTCCCTTCCACCAACAGAAATTGGTCCAATAAAAGATATTACCTTACCTCCCTTGTCTAACTAATTTTAGGCATTCATGGCCAAAGGTCTTTGGATAATTTAAAAAAATAAAAATCTGGATTATATTTACTGTTTACATTAAACAGTCGTTTATGCATTATACAAGTTTGTATTTTATTCTTTTCAACCATTTTTTAGTGTTCAGCATAAACTACAGCTAAAAGGACCGTGACAGTGAAATATTGAGCTGCTGTAAATCCCAGTACAAGTTATTTTAAAGAAGAGAGAAGTTAGCTAGATGAACATGGAATCACTGTTATCCACAGATCTTCCTTTCCTTGTGTAAGGTGCTGTTGGCATAAATGAACAGTATCAGTTGCAAATCCTGTAGCTGAGGAATCACCATTCATATTTGTCGGTGACATCTGACTTAGCTCTGACACCTCTTCAAATGAGAGCACGTTATTCTTGCTTGCTTCCTACTTCTGCAAAATTAACATTATAACAAAATTGCATTTCACAAGAATGCTTGTCAAGGATCATAAAATTGAATCTTTGAACCTGGCGTTCATTTATGCATAGGACCAATGCAGCCATTAATATTTAACTTTGATAACCTAATAGAGTTCTTCTACAGGGCTGACTACAGTGAATGGCATTCTATTAAAACATTAGAAACTCAGGTGTTTCACCTTTTGAAGGACTGATGGGGTCATTTATACAGTTGTTTGACTTTGTATTGTCCTCAAAGGAGGGTTATGCACAATTAAAATACGTTTCCAAGAAGAACTAAGTTTTAATATATGTAACTATATATTGTGGAATCTCCATCTCTGGAGATATTTAAGAGTAGGTTAGATAAATGTCTATCAGGGATGGTCTAGACAGTATTTGGTCCTGCCATGCGGGCAGGGGACTGGACTCGATGACCTCTCGAGGTCCCTTCCAGTCCTAGAATCTATGAATCTATGAATAACCGTTCTCTCCCAGGCTTTCCCTGCTGTGCAAATGGCTTTAGTCCTATGGAATATAAAGTCATGTGCATACATAATCCATTTAAGCAGTTCTCTAGATTCTAGTGGGAGCTCTTCACCACCTATCTACATGAACTTTGCAGTAGAATTTGTCCTGAAGCTAGCTGAGGAGTTCTTCATTATATCACCGTTTAATATTTTTTGTGCGCGAGTAGTGGGATATTATTTCTTTCCTTTCACCTTCAAGTGTAGATTTATCCTTGGACACATTTGGAGTAAACTACAGGCCAGTGTACATAGGAGCAACCCCTGTGGTGTGGAGTTGAAGTAATGAAGGGTACGTTTCCCAACCACCCCTCAAAACCGCCAAACACTTTACTGTCCAATGTTTGTCCATCTTAATGTGGCTGTAGGACTAATTCTGACTTTTGGACACCTCTAATTAGAAGAGACCTTTGCTACTGAACACTTGCTGATTGCTCTCAATGTAGTTTTTACAATAGGTTCACTAATTGCTCCATTGCCAGCCAGACTGGCTTCTAACTGTCCCTTCCCTCAAACATACTGAGGTTACCTCTTTTGTCTTTGAATCCTTGCTTGCCCCCCTTTGCCTTAGAATGCTGCAGTTGCAGTGCTGGAAGAGTGAACCTAATGTAAAAACTACATTGAGAGCAATCAGCAAGTGTTCAGTAGCAAAGGTCTCTTCTAATTAGAGTTCCAATGCATTGCTTTTTCAATGTCCCTGAGTTCTACTGGTTTAGGCTGGGGAAGAATGATACCCAGAGTAAATCCTTAACTTTGGTCTTTCTGTGCTACAAACAAGGACTACCATAATAGTGCATCTTTACAAGTTGAAGATCTAATTTTTTTCTCTCACATTTTTCTAAGACTTTCACATGAAACAGGCTTTGAAACCCTTTTTCCTAGTTATAGTCTGCAGTTGTATCAAGGTGAATTGAATTGTCAGTCCTAATTTGTTGGGAAGCTGCTTTAAATTTTTGAAAAAAATTAAAATTTAAGTACTTTAACAATAAAAGTTGTTTATTTCCTTAAGCCCTGCTTATGATGTTACTTCCTGGAAACAAATTAAATGAAGAATATGTTTGTAATTGCAACATGCTAGCCACAGCATCTTTTATTTTTTATTAAGCTAATCGTGATGAATGTGTGCCTTTTCTTAAGTTTTTAGGAAACATGTTTATTTTCCTAGTCAATTTTGAAATGCAGCTTTCAAGTGAAACAATGATTTGAACTTCTAAATGTCCTATTTTTTTTTTTTTAAACAGATGATCAGTCTTTGAATTCAATCGAGCAGCAAGCTTTGAATTCAATCATGCAGGATTTGGCTGTTCTTCATAAGGCTAGTCGTCCTGCATTGCCAGTACAAGAAACAGGAAAACCAAAATCATCTTCACCCAAAAAACAGGTAATTTTCAGCATTCTTGTCTAACACAATGAACAATGTATATCATACTGTGACTTCTATAATTTTCCAATTGCAAAACTAAAGTCAGTGTTAAATGAGTGATTCTAATCTCCTGTGGATGCTGCATATTTTTGAAATTAGTTACAAAAATGAAGAGTAGTGTTTCAGGACACATTCTAAACACATGCACACTAAATGTATCTGGTAAAGTAAAGCATCCACTTCCTACTCCCTAATTGATTTTTTTAAAGTCAATAATCAGAGAGTTACACTAATTGTCAAGATCACACTTTAGTTTGGATCACAGTCTTTTTTGCTGACTTGTTTTAGGATTTTTATTTTAAAAGCAAAGTTTGCTCCATCCCTTCTTTGAATTGTTTCTTTACTGTGAATTTAGTCATATACAACTGAATTGGACTATCCAGGTATTTAAACTGTCATATTAAAGGATGTTTGCAGTGGGGGAAATACATAGAGAAGGTATGAAAGATTTTTTTTCCATTTATTCGAAATACCAGATCTTGTGAACTGTGTTTTTCCCCAGAGACTGTATGGGCAGCTGAAGAACTAGTGGAGATTGTGATATTCCAAAAGAGAATTGATAAAGCTGAACAATTGGGTTGGGGGAGGAGTTTTTAGTCATAATGTTCAAATTTTATATTTATTTTGAAAAATAAGTTCACAGAAGCCCTGAATATTCATAAAGAAGCAAAAAGCCACAGTTTTTCGCCTTCGTACAGTAGGTCACATTCTGTATAAGGGCATGTGAATAGCATTGCTCATGATGATAATCCCATGGAATTAAATGGCTGTTTATTGGATTGCGCCCTGAATTGGTGGTCTATCAAGACATTTGAATTTTTACATGTATTTGTGTATTAGTCTATTTTATCTTCAGTATTTGGAAGAAGGGGGGATCATTCCTTATTGGTGGCTTAAAAGCCTTAGATATTCCACTTGTAATAAACGAGGAATTGTGATTGGAATTCTCCGTTTATGAGCATAAATTTGATGTTGTTGGTATTACTGAAACCTGATGGGTTGATTCACACAATTGGAATGTTAAAATGATAATACCGATTTAGGAAGGATTCAGCGGGCAAAAAGGGAGGAGGAGTGGCACTCTGTCATAAATGGCATTATCTGTTTCGGAGTCACTGATAACTTGGAAGAAAATGATCTTGAATGCTTATGGATCAATATCCTAACAGATAAAGCACAAGATGGGGTACTAGTTGGTGTCTGCTATAGTCCTCCCAATCACACTAGGGACCAGGATGACAACCTCCGTATGTACCTATTTACAATGTGTACGGAAAAGAACTGTGTGATCATGGGGAACTTCAGTTTGAGTGATATGCTGGAGTTCTCATGCTGCCCGTATTAAAACAGCCTTGGAATTCCTAAACATTATAGATGACAGTTTCCGAACTCAAAAAGTGTTGCAGCCAATATGGGGATAATTCTTTCTTAGACCTTGTCCTAACAGATAAAGAGGAACTGATTACAAAACTAAAAATTAATGGTAGCTTAGATACAAGCTTGTATCATAATATGCAAGCAGAATAAAGTCCAAACCAGTAATATGTGTACTTGGTGCTTTAACAGGTGCTTTCACAAAGCTGAAAACAATTATCAGCCAAATCAGCTGGGAGGAAGAATTTAATCAGAAAAAATGTGAATGATAATTGTGAATAATTTAACACCTTACTAGCCGCCCAGAGAGTCATAATCAAGGAAGAAGTCTCTAGTGGTTAAAAAAACTGACCTGGTTTAGAGGGGAAGTGAAGGCAGCTGTAAAGTGTGTGCATATATTAAGATATAAAACAAGTTTTTAAAAATATATTAGGAACAAAAAGAATCCTGACAGTAGTATTGGTCCATTACTAGATGGAAATGGTAGAATTATCAATAATAATGCAGAAAAAGCGGATGTGGTTCAATAAATATTTCTGTTCTGTATTTGGGGAAAAACAGATGATATGGTCTCATCATATGGTGATAACACCCTTTAACATCCTCCAGAGATATTAGTGGAATGGAAAGTTGGCCATTTTTAAATCAACATGCCCAAATATCAGGCATCCAAGAATTTTAAAAGAGCTTGCTGAGGAGCTGACTGGACCATTAATGTTGAATTTCAATAAGTCTTGGAGCACTGGGGAAGTTCCAGAAGACTGGAAGAAAGATAAAGTTGTGCCAATTTTTAAAAAGGGTAAATGGGATGACCCAGGCAAATTATAGGCTTATCTGACTGACATTGATCCTGGGCAAGATAATGGAGTGGCTGATATGGGACTCCTTTAATAACTAATTAAAGGAGGATAATCTAATTAATGCAAATCACATGGGTTTAGGGAAAATAGATCCTGTTAAACTAACTTGTAATCTCATTAAAAAAAATCAATTAAGATTGATACAGCTAATAGTGTTGGTATAATATCCTTAGAGTTCTGTGAGGTGTTTGACTTGGTACCGCATGACATTTTGATTAAAAAACTAGAAAGATCTAAAATAAAAATGGCACACATTAAATGAATTAAAAACTAGATAACTGATCAGTCTGAAAAGGTAACTGAATTGGGAATCATTGAGCTGGTGTGTTTCTACTGGGGTCCCGCAAGGTCCTGTTCTCAGTTATTTTAATATTTCTGTTAATTATCTGGAAGAAGACCTAAAAGCATCACTGATGGTTTACAAATGACACAAAAATTGGGGAGCAGTAAATAAGGAAGAGTAAAGGTCACTGATTCGGAGCGTTTGGTAAAGTGGGCACAAACAAATTATATGCATTTTAATACAGCTAAATGTAAATCGGGGGTCAGCAACCTTCGGCACACGACCCATCAGGGTAATCTGCTGGCGGTCCGCGAGACATTTTGTTTACGTTGACTGTCCACAGGCACGGCCCCCCGCAGCTCCCAGTGGCTGTGGTTCACCGTTCCTGGCCAACGTATGTTTTTTTTTCTCACACAAATATTTAGTTTAGATCAAAACCATCCTTTTGATCCTCATGGATTTCCGGACTTCTTATATCTGATACCTTAGCAGAAGAAATAGTCTTCCACTTATCTGTTAGTTTCTGCCAAAATGTTCAGTAAGCAAGAAAAGAGTGTAATTAAACCTTATGGGCCCTCTAAAGATTAAACCAAATGTCTGAGAATGTTAAATGTATTTTTATGGTTTTCTGAATAAGAATTTGTCACCAACTAATAATTTATAATGGCCTTTTTTAAAATATATATAATTTCTCTTTCATTACAGAATGATGTTAGAGT
This sequence comes from Emys orbicularis, assembly GCF_028017835.1. Lineage (NCBI taxonomy): Eukaryota > Metazoa > Chordata > Testudines > Emydidae > Emys > Emys orbicularis. The sequence continues at coordinate 4,838,149 of NC_088693.1, forward strand.
CAAATTCGAACACCGAGGTGAAAAAAGGTAAGACAGGAAAAGATAAACTATTTTAATGCATTTCTGTTGCTAGTTTATGAATTTTATTGCTATTTCTCTGCTAGTGTCCCAAAGAAACCATTAAAAGTACTTGATAGAAATTGATGTACATACATGGCTTAAGAGAAGTAGAATAGTCAGCACAAATAAGCAGAAAATAGAAATGTATAATTTAAACAGAATTGTCAAATATGATTTACTTAGATGTAAATTCCAAAGAATGGACCTGATTCTTTAAATGCTCTCTCATGAATAACTTTATTCACATGAATGAAGTCACTGGGACTTATGCTCATATGAATAAGTGGTTGCAGGATCAAGCCCTACATTAGTAAGAAAAGGAAACATTTTGATTTGCCCTTTCTGTACTGACTGTGATTTTGTGGGAAAATCCTAACTGGAAATTCTGCTATAGGAAAGTCTTCTGAGATTTGTAACTGGGCTGTTCTGATTGGTTTCTACTGAAACTTCAGTTCAAATATAACTTCGTGTTGGGGGCAGAGAGTGAGATATTCAAAAGCTTAAAAAGCATAATTAAAGCTAAGATGTATGACTCCATCTCCCCTATGTGGAGGTCTCCCACTCTCCTTCATGCATCTCATTTGCTTGGAACTCTGTTTCTCAACTGGTTTGACATGCCTCATTTTTCTTCTCCAAGTACTTCCTGCCAATATGCTTCTTCCAGTAGACCTTCCTACAGAGTAGTGATCACAAATTAAACTATTGAACATTAACTCAAATTAAAAAAAGACCTAAAAAATTCTGATCGTATTCATTGTGTAAATTGTAAACTCTTCCGAGCAAGGACCTTTATCTTCATATTGGTGGGCATGAAACACCAAGCACGCTCAGTACTATGTAACCAATAATAATGATGATAGAGAACCCCATTTTTAACAATAGCAAATGCAACAGTTCTCTTTTCCTTTTTAAAAAACAAAACCAAAATTACACTAAAGCCTGTGCTACTGGTTACCAGTCGTTAGTGGCCTGTAAAATCTATCAATGCAAGTTCTTCCATGCTAATCAGAATGCAGCGTGGCCACCTTTTAAAATGGCTAGAAAATAGAAGTACTCTTAGTGGCAATTACCAGACTTCACTGTCTGTGTCTGAAATTGTAATTGAAATGTATTAGCACATCATTCATGGAAGAGTGTTTTATGTAATGCAAAATACATCCTTATAGCTGCCTTTAAAAATAAGAGTATTTCAGGCCAGATAGAAGTGATTTGGAGCTAATGCCCAGGTGATATTGGAGGCACAAGGTGGGTGAGTTAACATTTTTTTATTGGACCCACTTCTGTTGGTGAAAGAGGCAAGCTTGCCCCAACAGCAGTGGGGCCAATAAAAAAAATGTTAACTCACCCACCTTGTGCCTCTAATATCCTGGGACCAACATAGCTACAACTGCAAACAGGTGATACTGGACAGACCAAGTCCAATATGCAGGTTGAGCTCTGATGTTCTGTGTAAGAACATGTAGCTCCAAAGATATCAGGATGGTGTGGCACAGTGGACATAGGGTTATGCAATAAATAAATATTTTGAATGGTGCTTCTACATTGTTGTAAAATAGGAGGCAGAAAGGAGGAGTCCGAAGCTATTCATGAGTTCCTAAGATAATATATATGGCATTCTAAACTGATAGCCAAAGTCTTCTAGTAAGCAAAGTTCCAAGCTTGCTGAATGCACAATTGACTAAGGTGAGAAAGGAAAGAGACTTTTCTTAATGACCTAGCTTCTGTTCTCCTTTCCCCAAGAAAACAATGTTCTTACTGGTATGTTGGTTAATGAAGACCCAGATAAAAGGGACCATTAGCCATTGTTAATTTTCCAGTGTAATATCCATAAAATTCAAGTGGAATTTCTCTTCAGGATTTGTGGTTATTATCTGCCTCGGTAACTTAGAATAGAGATGAAGCAAAAGTCTGTTATATGGCCTTTCTGCTGAAATAATTTAATAGCCTCTATTTGAGAGATATTTGTACATAATGGAAGCTCTGAGAGTGACACATATTTAGGATCTTTTAGTTTTGGTGGCATTCAGCTAATAGGAAATCTTTAATTTGAGTTTATAACCCACATTTTAGAAAATTTTAAGGGAATTTTACGTAAAGAAACACTGTCAGTGTTGAGGGTCTCAGAAATTTAACTACATCATATCTTTCAAAAATGGGGGTGGGTGGATGGTATTTTTAAGCTCTCCTCCTGATTTTAGAAAATTTGTTAGCTAGTTAAAATGAAGGTGGTAATATTGATGTAATTCAGGGGTCGGCAGCCTTTCAGAAGTGGTGTGCTGAGTCTTCATTTATTCACTCTAATTTAAGATTTCGCGTGCCAGTAATACATTTTTAGAAGGTCTCTTTCTATAAGTCTATAATATATAATTAAACTATTGTTGTATGTAAAGTAAATAAGGTTTTTAAAATGTTTAAGAAGCTTCATTTAAAATTAAATTGAAATGCAGAGCCCCTGGACCGGTGGCCAGGCCCCGAGCAGTGTGAGTGCCACTGAAAATCAGCTCGTGTGCTGCCTTTGGCACGCGTACCATAGGTTGTCTACCCCTAGAATTCTAACTCTTCTGCTGGTCAACCCATTACTAGCCTACATCCTGTTTTTCTTAGGGCAGGTCTACACTACAAATTTACATCGGCACATCTGGTGAAGATGCTCAAAGCCAATGGACGAGAGCTCTCTCATTGGCTTAACTCCACCTCTGCAAGAGGCGGTAGCTATGTCAGTGGGAGAAGCTATCCTGCCGTCATAGCTCTGTCTACACATGTACGTGTGTGTGTGTGTTTGTGTGTGTGTGTGTTAAAGTCGGTATAACTACTTCGTTTGGGGTGTGGATTTTTCACATCCCTGAGTGGCGTAATTATACCGAAGTAAGTATGTTGTGCAGATCAAGCCTCAGTGATAGCTGCCTCCACTGTTCTACTTAGTTCTGTTAAACAGAAGTTATTGAAATTTACAAGAATCCTCCATTCTGGAATACTTGGAGCAGGATTCTGGAATATTTAATGCCGTGTGCGCTCACCAGAATGAAGCAATATGCAAGTTACTAAAGCACAGCTAGCAGGACCTAATTTTATGCCTACTAACTGAGTGTTCCTTTAATTTTGACTGCAAAAGATGCTTTTTAAAATTTATTCTGCATATTAAGGCAGCAAATATTTTGTAAACTGTTTCTTCTTTTTCCGGTTATAAGATTACTCATGGGTAATTCATTAATAAACAATGATCCTTTCAAATTAGTGAAAAAATTCTCCAACAAATATTTTTTGTGTTACAGGATTCTACAATTTCCCAGGCCTGTCAAACTAGAAGATCTTGCATCTAAAGCTAAAGTTGCTTTTGGACAGCCTATGGACTTGCATTACAGCAATAATGAGGTAATATTCTGCCTTCCTGAATCCTCAGTTTCTCATATTTTAATGTATTAATGGTTTTGACAGCTGAACATTTCAAGACTGAAATCCAACGTATTTTCATAATGACTGAAGGCCTCCTGATGGCCTCCTGCATAAAAAGCTGCAGAAGGGCCAAGGTTAGTCACTTCTGCCATGAGTTTGCAGGGTTCTCCGCTGCACCATTCCGTCAGGTGAATGGGATTTGTCTAAACAGGGATAAGGCAGAGGGCACAGCCCAAGATTTTGTAGGGAGGCAGCATGCTCTGATGGATGGGACACCAGACTGGGGAAGGGGGTGGGGGTGTGAGTGTGAATTTGATTTTTATTCCCAGCTTTGTCACTGACCTGCTATGTGACTTTGGGCAACTCATTTAATCTCTTTGTCCCTTCCTTTTTGTAAAATGTGGATGATATTTACCCTCACCGTAAAGTGCTTTGAGATCTAAAAATTAATATTATGTAAGTGTAAAATACTATTATTAGTATTGGGACATTTGAGTAAAGAGCCAGACCTTCTGTCTCATTTTTGGACTTAATTGTTTTCTTCCTCCTAGTTCCTCTAGGCAGCACAGCCAACTGGGGGGCCTCAGAAAAACGGGTGCCCTTGCACCGCAACCCGCTCTGCCCACCCGCCCGGCTCTCCTGCTGGTAGGAGCGCGGGGGCGGGGGGCAGCAGAGGGAGCAGAGGCGGAAGGGATGGGGAGGGGCCCCCACTTGCTCTGGCCCAGGGCCCCACAATAGGGTAATCTGCCTCTGGGCATATGAATGAATTTTCTGCTCCTCTTGTTCCTCTTGAGTTAAAATGAGAAAGGAGAAGTGTGTTAGAAACAACCTACCACTGTTAAGCTAATAAATATTAGAAACTACTGTTTACCTTTTCTTCCCTAACCATTTGTTTGGTTTTGTCCACTTGTTGTATCATAATTAAGATCTTTGAGGTAGAACTAGGTATTTCACTAGGAGGGTGGTGAAGCACTGGAATGGGTTACCTAGGGAGGTGGTGGAATCTCCATCCTTAGAGGTTTTTAAGGCCCGGCTTGACAAAGCCCTGGCTGGGATGATTTAGTTGGAGCTGGTCCTGCTTTGAGCAGGGGGTTGGACTAGATGACCTCCTGAGGTCCCTTCCAACCCTGAGCTTCTATGATTCTATGATAGGACAGTCTTTACTGTACTTTATATCTCTACAGTGACCATTATGATGATGTCCCAATCCCTGATTATGGGTTTTAGGTACTAACAGAATACAAATACTAATTAATCGCTTAGTTTCTGGTTTTAGTCTAAAATGCCCCCCCACACACACACACACCCCGTTTGATTGTGTTTTTCTTTGGGTAACATGGAGGTTAATTGATTGCTAGAGAACCAAATTTGCAAAATGTTTCATTCCTCAAATTTCATTACAATAGTTACTTGTGGGCAGGGAAAATCCATTGATATAGACCAGTATTTTGCAGTTTCTTTATATAAACAGGAGATATTTCCATTCCAATTTGATTAAAATCTGGTTATGGTTTAAAAAAATGTTAATTATAATTTAAGTGGATTTTAGTTGGCAATTTGTGACCCTGGCCTAGGCAAATAATAAATTCAGTTCATGCCTTCCTAGTGAGGCCTGTATTTATCCCATGTAGGAATGTTCCTGTCTGGCACCCTTCCTTGAATAATGTAATTACTTAATAGATAAGTCATTGGTGAATGTGTATAAACAACATTACTGTTTTTAAAAATTGTATTTTGAATGTATATTATGAGAGATGACAAAATACATAATGATGTAGAAAAGAAGTTATATGAGCTCTGTGGGGGGAAAGGTACAGTGATTTATTATACTTCTGAGTGGGAGAAGGAAGAAAATATACTAGAAGATGCTACACATGTATCTAAAGTTGCAGAAAATGTTACATTGTATATTTTGAAATGGCTGTTACTTTGTAATGAATGCCTGCTTCATAATGCTTTACAGACTAGAAGGCAAAGTTAAAATTGTGATTCAAATTTAATATTATTTCCTGATTCTCTTCAGTGCCTGACTGAGCCGTCTCAATGCTGCATCATCATAATATTTTATGTTAATTGATTTACAAAAAAAAATTTGGGGGGTCCTTAGTCACATACAGTATCGGGTTTATACCAACACTACTATTTTTGTGTCCCTTATTAAGACTAATTTTTTCCTCTCTTTCCCTGTAGCTGGTGATTCCGTTAACCACACAGGATGATTTGGACAAAGCTGTCGAACTGCTAGATCGTAGTGTTCACATGAAGAGCCTCAAGATATTGCTTGTAATACATGGAAATTCACAGGTACAAATTAGTATATTTATTAATGTCTAGATTAAAGAGTTCAACGGGACACTGCCTACTTAAAAATTACACTTCTGTGTGAAATATTTATCTATTATTGTTACAAGTAACATCTAAGATTACTCCGAGATTAGAGAGAATGTTTTTCTGTTTGTTCAGTTCGTTTACTTTATGCATGTAACATTTCATATTTGGTCAGTTTCACTGTGTTCCCTTGGAGAGTTAACTTATTCGAGTTACCCTCTTTGTGTGGGTTTTTCATACATCAGCAAAAGATCTATTTTTTAGAATAGGAAAATGTGTAAAATCGCCAACATTGGCGTGCAATTTCAGAGGCTAGTGCAGTATTTGAAACTATTTAAACCTTTTTAAATTTAATTTCAAATTTTCTTTAAATAAAAATAAGTGTTCAAATGCATCTGTCCCAACAAATGGTAACAGTGGAGAGATATAGTAGGTTTGTGTTATGTCCCACAATACCACTTTATGTGGACATTACTAACACAATAAGGCCCTGATAATAATTTGGTCATTTGAGTTATACCACATTATAAATAATAATAATTATTTTGTATAGTGATTCTTTCAAGCTGAAATCCAAACATCAGATCCCATGAGCTAAAAGAGAATGTGTATTTTTCTTGACACAAACTGAAAATTGCAAGTTTGAAAAAAATCCTAATTATAACAGAAACATAATTTGCTATTTCAGTGTAATTTAAGACGTGGTTGTAGAAATGTTTGAATAAACTACTGAAGTGATATGAACTATATGGACTTTGAAGCAAATTGGCTTCTTTTCCTTAAGCTTATATTATAAAAAAAAGGATATATTGCATGGAAACATTTCTCGTAACATAAAGAGATTTTGGAAATCTGTAGTGTTTTTCTTTATTTCTTCTCCTTTCGGGACTACAGAATTAAACTTATTTGTTGTTTTAATTTTTTTTTTTTTTTTTTTTAATTTTTAGGTTCCTGTCCTAAGTAACATGGAACCATTGCCATCACTGGAAGATTTGGATAATACAGTGTTTGGAGTGGCAGAGAGGAAAAACAGGCTGTCTGTAATAGGTAAAGCAATTAATATTCCTGTGATTTTAAGAGTATGAGCTTTCATTTTAAATTGTCTGCGGACTCATACTTGAGAGAGTATCTCTATTAATCCTGATTGATTGGTTGATGCCATATTTCTTTTATTGAGGTTTTATTCATGCTGATGAGTTAGGTGATGATTTTTAGTTGTAAAAATCAAAGAAAAATTAAATAAAGGTAAATATTTTTCTAATTTGTATAAATGTTTAGTGCAGAAAACACTGACCAAACAAGAATTAATCCATAGTTGAAAGAACCCTGTAATAGAATTAGATTTGGGATATTAGCAAATGGGTTTAATTCTTTGTTCCCTAATGTTCATCTATAGATTTCTTTTTTATTGTTCATTTGCAGACTCATCCCTTCTATCCATTAAAGTCAGTGTCAATACTCCCTTTGACTTCATTACATGCAGGATTGAGCTTCTGAACAAAGCCATATTTATTTAAATGGCAATGCATTTTCCTGACTGTAAGATTCCATTCTTAAAAATGTTTGACGATTTAGATTGTTCATGCTGCTTTTAAAGTACTTCTGAGAGAAGCAGCTGCGTTAGCATTGGGCTAATTAACCTTTTCTCCTATGCACAGTTTGAAGTGTGAGGTTAACTTGTGAAATTTAATTATGTGGATTCCTTGGTTTCACTTCTTCTTCGGCTAAAGAATTAATTGAACAAGTAACATTTGTTTCAGTCAATTTAATTGTAAATTAAATTTTGATTTTGCACATCATGTAAGCATATTTTGCAGTGTATATAGCACTGTTACAAACAAAAGAAAATAGTGTGGCACTGTAACTCATCTGTGTTAGGGAGATAGTTGGATGCTTAATTAAATGCTTGCTTACTTTATTTTGGGATTGGATATTCAGCCATCTTTTCTTTAAAATTTTAAATATGACCATATTAAATACAAATGTTAATGTGATATAAGGACCTATATTTAGGTAACAATTTGTCACACCTGTTTTGATGCAGTTGAAATGTGCTTTTTATTTACAACACCAAGTAGTGCCAACTGCAAGGTTTAAAATAATGAATCAGGTCACAAAAAATCATGGTTGTTTTTTTTTTTAAAATAAATACATTTTGGATTATTTTTATTTGCCTTCTGGATTTTAAGTCTTTAGGGTTTGTGTTTTCAAGCTCTTCTCTGCAATGATGATGGTTAAAAACATTGTTTTTTTGTTTTTAGTAAAAGCTGAAATTCTCACATCCTCATAAGACTCCAGGAGATGGGGTTTTAAGTAAAACGTCATGAGATTCTCAATAAAATCACAAGAGTTGGCGTCAGTAAATGCTCCATTCTGATGAAATCTAGATCCAGTCGTCTGGTGTGCTGGGAATTAATGAATTATATGCCTGTGCTGTATAGCGGAAAATGGGGCATTCTAAATGCAAGATTTAGAATGCACCAGATTAGCTTGCACGTTGACGGAGGCAAATTTTTATCCAGAGACAGATCTGCAGATGGACACAATTCCCAGATTACAGGTTTAGAATTATCTTGTCTCTCTTCTAATGAAGTTAAGGGCACCAAAAATTGCGGGAGAAACACAGAATGTTGACTACAGGTCTAGGAGTGTTTGTAAAGGAGAAAGTGATCACAGCTGGCTCTGGGCCCCGGGAAGCCTATGACTGCCCTTAATTTTGGATTAGTGAGGAATGTGAAGGAGAATTTCATATATATTTTTTTTAAAGTAAGTTCTATCCTTAAAGAGAACACTGAAAACATAAACTGATATATACTAGTCTCTGGGGAGAAAGGAAGATGGCTGAAAGGCACCTTAAGATTCATCCCTTTCACACACTTTCATATAATATGAGTCAATTAATTTGGGGTTTTATCCCAAAGAATCATTTTGCAACCCTCTCCAGAATACAAAGGGCATAGTGATGTGATAGTAGTGGATTCTTTGCAGTCACCTTTAAACCCTCTTCAGTAAACTGAACTGTTGTTCTTGTTCTCTGCTATATGAAACAATGGAAATGTTAATTTTAATCATGGAAAACTCAAGTACCCCAATACATTTTTTGCAGTCCTTCAGTATATAGATTGACTCGTAAGCAATCCTAACTCATGATGTTTAGTAGTTCTTAATTTGTCGTCTTAGCCCTGATCCTGGAAGCTGCTCGGCACGAGCAGAGTCCACATCCATTGACCCGGATTGGGGCTTTATTTTGTCACTTAATACATTTTAAAGTAATACATTAAATACATTAAAGTTTTAGTTGCTGGTGCCCACTTGGGGTTTGTTTGTTTTTTTAATCCCTGACCATTGGGAGTTCAGTACCTTGCAGTATCAGGCTCCACGAGAGCAACAGTCAGCTTTTAAAAATTGTGAAATAAATCATGGTAGATGTAGAAGCAAACTTCGTGCTTTACAAAAAGAAAGAAAATACCATAGTAAGCTTGTTTTGCAGGAGAGGATTGTTTTTAATCTCCAGTCCAAGCAAAGTGTTCTCCAATAAACTGCCTTTTTATTTTATTGTTTTTAAAGGTTCTAATACACGTGATAGAAGTTCACCTCCCCCGGGATACATTCCAGATGAGCTGCACCAGGTGGTACGAAATGGATCATTCACTAGTATCAATAGTGAAGGCGAGTTCATTCCAGAAAGCATGGATCAAGTAAATATATATTTTTTTCATTTCCACTTGATTAAATGTCACTGTGGGCATGGTGCCTGACTGACCTACCAAGTACCACCTATCAGCTTTTCAGTTAATGTTTGTATAATGGTTTAAGAAAGTGAAGTACTATAAACCTAGTAAGCATTACCACCTTCTTCTGGCAGGTGCACAGGGGCGTGTCATTCTGTCCCTCTGATCTGTCTGTTAGCTTCATTCTGGTAGAATAGTTGAGTATTAGAATCTACAAGAAATCCTGCTCTCTCTGAATATCGGTATCCTGTCTGGATACTGATGGAAAAGGTGGGTGAAGTCTGAATAGCTCAGAGGATTGAAAATGGGATATGTAGTGCCTTTCACATCTGGGCCATTATTATTTATCCTTATTACAGTGGTGCCCCATTTGGGATCAGGACCTCCTACAGGTAGACTCTATCCTCACAAGTAATAAAGAGTCAGTACTTACCATGAAGAATTTATAGTGAGATGAGATGAGAGAGGGTGGAAGAGAAAACAGGCATAGTGTGAAAGTAACTTGTCAGTTGCACAGCAAGTCAGTGTCTGAGCTGGGAGTAGAACTTGTATCTCCTGACCCTCAGTGCAGGGCCCTGTCCACTGAACAACACTGCCTACCAATCCTCTGATCAGATCCAGCCCATTTCTGTACATAATAAAAATCATTACCATTGGCCTGCATAAAGTCACTTGATGCCTCTCAGACATTTCAAGTACACAGATGCTCACAGGGAATTAGAGACCAAGGATTGCATGTATGGACACTCAAAATGTAAAATATTTATAGCACGTGCAATTGTAACAACCACTTGCATGAGTCATCAGTAGTGTTTAAACCTAGGACCTTCAGCTCTATAGCATATGCCTCTACTACTTAAACTATAGGAATAACTCACTTAGCTGGTAGAAGTAGTAGACTGATATCCTCTCTGGACCAGCCACTCAAAAGGGCATGTAACCTGGATTGTCACAGACGCAGCAAAAGACATACCTCTGACCCCATAACCATCTCCTTTCCAAATTTCAGGTTCCTTCTCCTGGAGCCGTTTCTTTAAAAAACAAAAGGATTTTTTTGAAACATTGCCACAGCTAACTATCCTTTAGTAGCCTAATTTTTTTGCTCATGTTTTCCAAAAAATTTCAGCCTGAGATAGCGACCAAGCAATTTTGTTATCTAATATAGGTGTTGCAAGCACTCCCTCTCTTTGTGTGTGTGTACTGCATACATTTCTTTTTACATAATTGCTATAATTTACTATTTCCTAAACACTGTAAATTAAATACATAAATACAAATAATGTGTTTGTATTAGGTGGGAGAAGGGCACCAGAGTGCTTTTCAACAAGCAGGACTCCATACAATATGACTTCAGCCACATCAGTTATAACTGCTGATTTTTATGATCAGTATGTTGGGGTTTTGAGCTATAAAATGTGATGTAAAGAACCATCAACCCTAAAAAAAGATTTTCAGTCCCTCTCTCTCATGGTTACTTACTAGATGCTGGATCCATTGTCCTTGAGCAGTCCTGAAAACTCTGGCTCAGGAAGCTGTCCCTCACTTGACAGCCCTTTAGATGGGTAAGAACTACTTATATTCAGCACTTCTTTCTGCTAGATTGCTTGAAAGTCCTACCACAGAACATAGTAACTCAACCTTCAGAAACAATTTCTAGGTGTACTTTACACACAAACACTCACTCACTCACTCTAAATAACTTATTGGGATTTAACTGCTTACTGATGCACAGAAGAGAAGAGTGCCATATCAGCCTGTTGTTTTTGAAGATGCATGAAATTTAAAACATCAGTTTCTGGACTTGCTGCTTTTTGTTGCACACAGAGATTTATTGTAAATCTGGCCATTGTTGTCTTGTTTGTAAATTGAGTGTATTCCACAGCCATGAACAGCTCCCTTAAACATGCACTTTAGATGTTGGCATAATCTGCAAGAAACTTCCATTCTACTAATGGGTTACCCAGCACTGTGCTTAATATTACTGCACAGATGATAAATCAGTGCAAACAGTCAAACATAAACGGGAAGGTGAGTGATAGTTGTTTATAGTCATTGCAGATAAAGATCCATTCAACACATAGGATTATATTGTTCGCACATATTTTACTGAACATTTCAGTTCCACCTACGTGCCCAAATATTATAAATAAAACAAAATTTGAACATTTCCCTGATGAACTGACGGATGTTATTTGCTGATTTTTTTTTTTTTTTTTTAAAGTTGAATATTTTCTGTTCTGAAAGAAATCATTGTACAGGCGAAACAAGCAGATACAGTCAACTGTTATCTTGGTTTGGTTTTAAATTTACTTAGGTTTTGTCATTTTGTGCCACTCTTATCTAATATTTAAATACTTAATTAAAATTATTAGTACACATTTATGAACCACAGATCCACCAACCTGAAATGGATGGTTGTTCCCATGTTGAACCAGTCAGACTGGCAGAACAGCCAGTCATAGTTGAGGTAAATTCCTTGTGCCTCCTTTCCTTATTTGATAAGGACATCATTGTGGAAGGACTTATCTTCCACGCATGCTGCAAAGTCCATCTTTTCCGGCATTTAAAGTGATTGGGGATCATATGTGGAGGAGCTGGAAACTGAAGGATGATCTGAGAGGGTCTCACCATATGGTTGGGGAGAGGGCGTTTATTTTCTTTTGTGGGAAATTCAAAATTAATCTATTTGAAATTGGAAGTTTGAATCAAAACTTTGTAATGATACATTAAAAAAATCCTAAAATATTCTTAAATTTTGGGTGATGGTTTAAGGTGTGGGTAGACATCAGATAACTCAAATAAATAAAATTCTTCAACCCAGCACATGGTGCAAAATTTCTGCATTGTCATCAGAAATTAAACATGTCCATGTTTTCCCTTTGTGTTGTCTTGTAATTTAATTTGATTTGCTGTAGTGTTTTGTGATCATGCCAGTAATTAACTGTTGATGATTGAAGAGCTCACGGAGTTATAAATATCCATTCAGAAGTCTTGCTTTCTTCCTGTTCTGCTCTGCAGGAGCCAAAAGTGGCAAAAGACTAACCTCCCATGTCCAAAGCACCGCAGGAATTTCTTCCTCTAATCTGTTCTTGCTGTCAAAACATCAACAGCACTCCTTTCCTGTACTAGCTATGCAGGGCTAGAAAAGGGTAAAAAATGTGGGGAAAGACATCTGTTCCCAGCTTGTTTTGTGCTTATGGAACATAGGACAGAGAATGGCAATAACAGGGTCTTCTGGTCTATCTCAGCTTCTCAAATGTTTATACCAGTAGGGAAAAACCTCTGTGTCCAGGAACACATGCTAAGTAGACTCAGAACTAGACTGGAGTCCCATGAGTCAAAATATTGGCACAGCAACAGGCATATCAGTCACTCTGAAATCTAGCTTGATATCAGAACCATGATCAGTATGCCAGTCTTGGAGTTGAAGGTCAGATACATCTTAGACTGCAAACTTTTTTAAGTTTCAGAGGGGTAGCCGTGTTAGTCTGTATCAGCAAAAACAATGCATCCGATGAAGTGGGTTATAGCCCACGTATGCCCAAATAAATGTGTTAGTCTCTAAGGTGCCACAAGGACTCCTCATTGTTTAAACTTTAAGTAGTTGGATTCTACAAACTGTATAGTAGTTACAGCCTTCAGAGTTAAGGCATGTATCTCTTCATGTCCATTTTTTGGGAAAGACATGAAATTGTAAGCTAATTGTCGTCATCAAAGTATCACAAAAGGGTCTTTGAAAACTTTTGAGATTTGAACTTTCCAGAAGCTTGGAAGTACTTAGGGGCAAAAGATGGCTTACTGGATGAATTCATTTAGTTATGCTTATCCAATTAGAGAAGGAGAGAGAAATTACTATTCTTTCCAGTGGAAGGAAAGATTAGTTGTTCTATGGCTATTTATACCATGTTTAAGAAGTTGTTTCAAGAAGCTTCACAGACTTCTCAGGAAAACTTGAATCATAGATCTCCATTCGTCAAAAACATACCCTCATAGCATTTGTTTTCTAATAAGAGTGTACTCAATTTCCTTAGAAGAAAATAGCTTTCTACTGCTGAATACTCTGCACTTCTATAGCAACTTTTCATCTGAGAATCAGTGCTTCGCAAATATTAATTCATTTAGTCTCATAAATACCCCTTTGAGTTAAGTAATTGTTATCTCCATTTTACAGATAAGAAAACCTATGTATGGTACAGAGAGATTGCATCAGCGCTTGAAATATCCACTTTGTAGCTGGTGTGTAAAAGGTTATGCACTTGATTTTAGGTATTTAGGGTTTTTACTAGGGCTGTCAGGTGATTAAAAAAATTAATCGTGATTAATCACACGATTAAAAAAATTAATCATTTTCAAATATATTGATTTCCATTACAACATAGAATAAAAAGTATACAGTGCTCACTTTATATTTATTTTTTATTACAAATATTCACACTGTAAAAAACAAAAGAAATAGTATTTTTTCAATTAACCTCATATCAGTACGAGGTTTCAATCTCTTTATCATGAAAGTTGAACTCACAAATGTAGAATTATGTACAAAAAAACCCTCTGCATTCAAAAATAAAACAATGTAAAACTTTAGAGCCTACAAGTCCAATCAGTCCTCCTTCTTGGTCAGCCAGTCGCTCAGACAAACAAGTTTGTTTACATTTGCAGAAGATAATGCTGCCTGCTTCTTGTTTACAATATCACCTGAAAGTGAGAACAGGCATTTGCATGGCACTGTTGTAGCCAGCGTCACAAAATATTTATATGCCAGATGCCCTAAAGATTCATAAGTCCCTTCATGCTTCAACCACCATTCCAGAAGACATGCGTCCATGCTGATGATGAGTTCTGCTCAATAACGATCCAAAGCAGTGCAAACCGATGCATGTTCATTTTCATCATCTGAGTCAGATGCCACCAGTAGAAGGTTGATCTTCTTTTTTGGTGGTTTGGGTTCTGTAATTTCCGCATCAGAGTGTTGTTCTTTTAAGACTTCTGAAAGCATCTTCCACACCTCATCCCTCTCAGATTTTGGAAGGCACTTCAGATTCTTAAATCTTGGGTCAAGTGCTATAGCTATCTTTAGAAATTTCACATTGGTATCTTCTTTACATTTTGTCAAATTTGCAGTGAAAGTATTCTTAAAATGAACAACATGTGCTGGGTCATCATGCGAGACTGCTATAACATGAAATATATGGCAGAATGCCGGTAAAACAGAGCAGGAGACATACAATTCTCCCCCGAGGAGTTCAGTCACAAATTTAATTGACACATTATTTTTTTAATGAGCATCATCAGCATGGAAGCATTTCCTCTGGAATGGTGGCCGAAGCATGAAGAGGCATATGAACGTTTAGCATATCTGGCACGTAAATACCTTGCAACACCAGCTACAAAAGTACCATGCGAATGCCTGTTCTCACTTTCACATGACATTGTAAACAAGAAGCGGGCAGCATTATCTATCTGTAAATTTAAACAAACTTTTTTCTCTTAGCGATTGGCTGAATAAGAAGTAGGACTGAGTGGACTTGTAGGCTCTAAAGTTTTACATTGGGTTTTTTTTCAGTGCAGTTATGTAACAAAAAAAACCTACATTTGTAAGTTGCAGTTTCATGATAAAGTGATTGCACTACAATACTGGTATGAGGTTAATTGAAAAAATACTATTTCTTTTGTTTTTTACAGGGCGAATATTTGTAATAAAAAATAATATAAAGTGAGCACTGTACACTTTGTATTCTGTGTTGTAATTGAAATCGATATATTTGAAAATGTAGTAAAACACCCAAAATATTTAATACATTTCAATTGGTATTCTGTTGTTTAACAGTGCAATTAATTTTTTTTGAGTTAATCACGTGAGTTAACAGCGTTTAATCAACAGCCTTAGTTTTTACCCTATTTTAATGATTGCCTATTTTTTGATTTTTTTTCTAAGAAAACCAATGTAACCTTGATTGGTAGACTGAAAGTATCCTATGAAAACATTTCTTGCATAGAAATTTTTTGACTTGCCTCAACCAATCCAGAGACCCTCATTTAGTTTGCCTCTTACGTTGTTCGAGGACTCCTAACAGGGGTTTAGGCTTGTCTCTCCATTTCTGCTTCTGTTGCCTACTAGAGAAATTCTTATCTGGAAAAGGAAGATGCTGGGGTGGTATGGTTATGGAAGTGCTCTACTGCAATTGGTTGTTCTGTCTGACTGGAATCCCATCCATTCCTGTGTGGTGGCTGGGAGTTACATAAAGACAAATTTCTAGGTAAGAAACTATTTGACCACATGAAAAACCCTTAATTATTCAATAAAATTGCTTTTTAAAGTTTTTTATGAAATCACTTGAGCTTCACAGAAGGAAAAAGGAAATCTGAGAGAGTTGCAAGAGACTCTGCATTTCTTTGGCAAAAATATTTAAACAGGCTACAAAAATTCTTGATAAATTAATATCCTGTAACTGATGTTTTGATTTTGTTTATCCATGAAGGTGCAAGGCGCGAGCTCCTGTGTGGCTTCATTGGCACTGCTTTGTGTCTACTAATAGATTGTACTAATGAGCAGTGCCATTCGTTTCCTCCCTATCCCAAGCAAGATCATCCATTGTAATTGATATCTACAAGCTTTGGTATTTCAAAGTTGGGTCCCATTCATGTTTACAAGTGCAGGAGACTGGGATAGCACATACTTTGCTGTGTAATTCAATAATTATAAAACAGTAAGACTTAAGTGCTTGCCTGGCTACTCTGACTCTCCAGTAACAGAGCATCTAAACTGTTGTCTTACACTTCTAGAGATAGCTACCCCAAATCTCGGATGCCACGAGCACAGAGCTATCCAGATAACCACCAGGAGTTTTCAGGTAGGTAAAACTACTGGGCCCATTTAGTCTTATCAGATACATCCAGCTGTAAGTAACATGTCTCAGGATGCATGTACCTAGTATATGTGATGCTTTCTTGGGGTACCCAGGGTTTTGAGGCACCTCGCTACCACCTTCCCTTAGTGTGAGGAAACCTTGTTTGTGTTTGTCATGGCTCAGCTCCCCAACTCTACCAGCCATGGCCACACAAGCACTCGCCTCTAGACCTCATAGGCCCCACTGTCCCTCTACAGGTCAGTGGTTGGCACACCCCAACCCTTCGAGCGTCTCTACAGTACATCCTCTCATCCGCTGGACACTCCATATTCACAGATTCGCTGCTTCCAAAGACTCAAAACACCTCAGCTTACCAGTTTCACCTCAGATCATTGCTGTGCTTAACACATAGCACTTAGATTTGTTTATAGTGAAATCAAGTATAAGTTTATTTAACAAAGCATAGAGAATCAAGTAGTAGCAAGTAGAAGTATTGAAAACAAATTATTACAAATGAAATAAAATCATAACACACATTGTAGAGCCTAAACTTAACAAAATACTCATGTCTTGTAGAGTATTGCTCACCCAGAATCTTTGTAGTGCTTTACAGCCTGGCTGGCGATGCCCCTCCTTTCATGAGACAAGAGACAAGCATGCTGTCAGTTTGCTTCCTAGGGCAGGTCTACACTTACTTCCTGGTCCGGCCGTAAGCAATCGATCTTCTGGGATCGATTTATCGCGTCTTGTCTAGACGCGATAAATCGATCCCGGATCGATCCCGGAAGTGCTCGCCGTCGACGCCGGTACTCCAGCTCGGCGAGAGGAGTACGCGGCATCGACGGGGGAGCCTGCCTGCCACGTCTGGACCCGCGGTAAGTTCGGACTAAGGTACTTCGAATTCAGCTACGTTATTAACGTAGCTGAATTTACGTACCTTAGTTCGAAGTGGGGGGTTAGTGTGGACCAGGCCCTAGGTGAAGAAATCAGTATGTCCCTTTGGACTTCCAAGATAGACCAGACCAATCTTTTGTCTTTATTCATAAACAGAATATTCCCCTTCTGTTTGTTCCTTCTTGTCGATTTGCAATCTCTTAACTGACAGCTGGCTCAGTATATGTATAGGCATACATCTCAGGCATACAATACACAAACGGCTAAATGGGGAGATAAGTGTCTGTTACCTCCTGCCTGAAAGGAACATTTCCGAGGTGTGTCGCCACCTGGTGACCTGCCTTAATTCCAAGACCTTAAGAACATAATTTTCAATATAGATGCATAACTCCTTAAGTATTATCCAAATAGTACAGACATTTTACATTGATTGTAATGACCAGTGGCTACTGGCTCTCAATAGAGACCTCACATACCACCCTTTGGTGAACTATTATGCAAATACCCAATGGATCCCTTTGAAACCCTTTGCACTGTCTACCAGTTGGCACCAAGGGATTTCTGGGTCACAGGATAACCAGATAATTTTTGCCTCTCATCCAAAAGCAAGAGAGACATCTTTGTCAGGTGGCAGAGGACTAGGAGTCAGACCTGGACTATAGTTCTGGTTTGCCAGTGAATAGTTGTGTAACCTTGGGTGACTTATTTAACCTGTCTGACCCTTTATTTCAGTTTTTTTTCCACATGTCCCATGCCTCATTCAATGCACGGAATAGATCAATCAATTAATGGGCAGCTATTCAATATTTTGTTTGATCCTCTTTGTTCAATATATGGTCCTAAATCTTACTTAGTGCACACTATTCAAACCCTTCTGCGAAGACAGGATTATTAATTTTGTTATAGGTTTTTCATTGGCACTCATCACGATAGTATTCAAGTGCTTCACAAACATCTATTAATTTATCTTCACAAAACTGCTGTGAGGTGACAAGGTATTATCCCCATTTTACACATGGGGAGCTGAAGCACAGATTAAGATTAAAAGTATTCTCTAATTTTGGGTGCTTAATTTGAGATGCCTGGACCTGATTTTTCAGAGTAGCTAGTATTATGTAATAGTTTTTATATTGAAGCACAACTCCAGTTGACTTGAATTGCAGTTGTGAGTGTTCAAAACTTCTACAAATTAGACCCCAGAGTCTCAAGGCAGACACCCAGAAAATGAGACGCGCACAATCAATGGCCACCTGTGAAAAGCTTGGTTTGTGACTTGGTTAGCATCAGACAGGAACTCTGTGGCAGAGACAATGATGGAATAAAATTTTCTGGGGCAGCATTCAACTGTCTTAACCACAGGATCTTCGTATCTCTTCCTGCTATTTCCTGCCTCAGTCACTGCAGACCTTCCAACTTCTGCAACAAATGAGGCAGTAGTCCTACAGCCAACAGCCTGCTTCATTACACATCCCTAATTTGTCCCCAGAGTAGGTCTATCAGGTGTACTGAATGAGGCAGGAGTCCTGTGGAAAAAACAGTATATGATCATTAATTAAAGACTGTCATAATGCATACACATAAGGGAGCTTAATTAAGATTGCACAGGCAACCTTAATTCTGGCATTTCCTAACTTTTGTATGCTTGACTCTGCAATCTGAATTTTTTTTTAAGATTTTTTTTTTTTAAAACCTATGAAATTACACTTATACACACACTAATTCCATCAAGTGTCATCATATTGAACCTTTAGATCATCACATCTCTGCCACTTGAGCTAACAGAGTAAATGATAGTATTAGGTTGTCATCCTCTATGTGGAGCAGCACTAACAGAAGATGAGACACATACTTTGGCAGTGGGGTTCACAGGTATTTGCTGACAGCAGAAATGTTGAGACTCGAGAAAGTTGGGTTCCATTCCAGGCTCTGGAGGGGAGTGTCCTCTGTTGGCCTACTTCCTCAAAGCTTGACCCCTTCTACCCCATTCCCTCCAACCTGTCCCAGTGCTGAC
This sequence comes from Emys orbicularis, assembly GCF_028017835.1. Taxonomy (NCBI): domain Eukaryota; kingdom Metazoa; phylum Chordata; order Testudines; family Emydidae; genus Emys; species Emys orbicularis. Next base: position 4,857,414 of record NC_088693.1, read on the forward strand.
TCTTCCCCACTCCTGGCTTCTGATCCCAGTCTCCTTGCTCAGTCAGCTCCAGTTCCTCCTTTCCTGTCCCAGCTCCTTGTCCCCAGTCTTATTGCCCAGACAGCCCCCATCATTGTCCTTCCCTGGATCTTCATACAATCTATATCTTTCTCCTGCCCCACCTCTGGTTCCCAGTCTCTCTCCCTGGGCTCCTCATCCAATTTCAGCCTCCCATCCTCACCCCCATCTCCTTGGCTCCATGTCCCAGTCTCCCCAGCTCCTCGTCTAATCTCAGTGTTCCCTACTCGGACAACTGGCTACCAGCTCCTCCTCCTACCCCTCTCCCGTTTCCCTCACCAACTCTCAGTCCCAGCTCCCAATTCCTAGTCTGTCTCCTCTCCAACTCCCAATCCCAGTTTCTCCACCTCCAATCCCTGTCTAACCAGGCCACTTGTTCCAATCTACTCCTGTCTCTCCCTCATGGTCCAGTTTTTGTCCCTTTTGCATTCGAATGAGACAGCCTACTCCTCCACGCTGCCTGAATTCTGGCAGGAGAGTTGTTGAGAGCACATGAGAGACCAGCTACTTGCTCTCTGTTTCCATACCCAGCCTAGAGCCCCCAGTACAGGAAAAATCTTTCTGAGCCTTTGTAGCTCTGGGTTGGAGCTTGCTCAGTCAATTTTTGAGGATGGTGCATGTGAAGTCTGGTTAGTGCTAGGAGCTGAGAGGCTGGAGCAGTGAGAATGGAATCTTTGGAGATTTTAGCTGCAAAGCTCTAGCTAGCAAGTCTCAACTGAATATGTGAAAACCATAATTTTTTGTGAAGGCTTATAACTTAGCCAGATTTGGGTGGCTTTTTACCAGATGGCAAAAAGACATCCTTGAAATAAAGGTCACTCCTACCCCCAGCCAAATTTCAGAAACCAGCTCCAAAGCATGCAGGTGTTAGCGCATTTCCAAGAAAAAGTCACCAGAATTTTTTAACATGGTCAAAACAATATATATTTTCCCAGCCTTGTTCTCAGAAATATCTAAACCCTTTTGGCAGAAATTTTCAAGACAAATTGAGCCTGAGGCAGACAACCAGCATAGAAAATGTCAGCCCAAATGGTTAAAGTTTGGCAAGGTATAAGAAACTGAAAAACAAGGGTCTTATAATGGGAAGTGTTGGACAACCCTTAATAATAGGTGGTGCAACCAGCCCTGCTTATGATAGGAATCATGCAATGACCTATGGGTTAGTGGGTGGCAGACAACTAGATACACCAGTGCAGGAGGGGTTTAGCCATGGATGCTAGGACAAACCCTTCTTATGTGTTGAACGTTAAATGAACAGAGATGCAGTGTTTCCATACACATGAAGTCTGTAGATGCCTTATAGATATTTTTACAAAAAATGAATTTTTTTTCCATTCAGCATAAACAGGAGATTGCTTTTAACATTTCATGCAGAAAATTCCCACATAAACAATGCTGCCACTCCAAATAGTTTACTAAGGGTTTTATATAAAAAGCTTACTTGCCAATTGAAGGAAAAAATATATTAAGACATCATTTTCTGTTCGAATGGTTTTGTAATTTTGTGCCTGCTTAGAAACAGATGGTAGCACGTTTGAGTGGATGTGATATCTAATTAAATGTATTTACTTTTTATTATTTTACTGTTTTATCATTTATAGGGACTAAAACAACATGATTAGTAGGCTGAATGGTAATTCGCTTATCTTTATATGCATAGCCTTCCAGTTTACAAGTCTCTTTATACAACAGTCCACTTAAGAGTTAAATGTAGGGTTGCTTTTTTAAAAACTTGTGATGCAAGACCGATTAAAATTTGGTTTGTTTTATGAATTTTTCCTCATGTGTTTAATTTTGCAATATATGGTCATATTTTCTTTTTGTTCCCCATAGACTATGATATCCCAATATTTGAGAAATTTGGAAAAGGCGGGACTTATCCCCGAAGGTATCATATTTCATATCATCACCAAGATTACAATGATGGTGAGCATGGGACACTGTAACATTTTCAATATTTATTCTTTTTTCAAAAATTAAGTTGAAAGAGTTAACGATATAATCAGAAAATGTTGAAAAGAGAAGCAAACAGGTGTTCTATCTGAAATAAAAGTAAAGCACGCTTAAAGTTAATCACAAATCTGCGTTTAGGCACCTAAATTAAAGTAGCCTGATTTTCAAAGATGCTGAGCTACAACCGCTCCCGTGAAGATGTAGATTAGAGCATTAGAGAATCATGGGAGCAGCTGTACATGGAAACCATCTCTGCCAAAAGCCTATGCACAAACTATACAGAACATATAATGAATGCCATGAGTAATTGTGATTGTTTACTACCCAGAATAAACTTCGCTCTTACTCAATCTGGAATGGCATAGAGTAGCTAAGTTGTCGCTCCTGTTTACTGATTCTCCTAATAAAAGAGGAGAAGGATATGTCATGAAATTGAAAAGCAATAAATTTAAAACTCAAAAATACTTGTTTACTTAATGCATAATTAACCTGTGGAACTAATTGCTGGAAGGTATTGTATTTCAAAACAAGATTAGACATTTGGATAATGAGTTACATTAGATAGACAAAAAGGAGGGGAAGGAATCCATGCTTCAGGGTATGTCAACCACTAACTGATGGGAGCTAGGAAGAAACTTCTACAGGCAGGTAATTCCCATAGTGTCCATTATGGACTGTCTTTCATCTTCATCTGAACTTAAACACCCACTGTGTGAGGATACCTCACTGGATGGACTATTAGAACTCTAGTGTATCTTTGGTCTTTTTTTTCAGGAATACATATAGCCTCTCATAGCAGTGAAGATAGAAGTATTGTTCCCTTTGGAACTTGTCTCAATTTTCTTCAAACCATCAGAAGAAAGAGTCACTTAATTATGAAACTATTTTGCAGGAATTTTAGACGTTACTTATGCACTGCTCCCAGCTAGTCAGTCTTGGACTGTCATTAAGCTAGTTTAAGTCTGATATCTACAGGTAGGCATTCTACACACTTTCCCTCTCAGCAGGCTAAACCAGTAACTTTCATTATCATTCCATCATATTCTATGAAAGGTTTGAACTGTTATGTTTTCAATGCACACTTCATGAAGTATGCATACACATATTGTTTAGTACTTATTCTTCATGGTACAGTATTATAGGTAGTCTTTGTGCATCATTACAGGTCGTAAAACCTTTCCAAGGGCCAGAAGGACCCAGGGGAACAGCTTCCGGTCTCCAGTCAGTTTCAGCCCCACCGATCACTCCCTGAGTACAAGCAGTGGGAGTAGCACCTTTACTCCAGAGTATGAGGAGAACCGAATGAGAAGAAGGGGAAGTGACATAGACAATCCTACCCTGTCAGTAATGGACATCAGCCCACCTAGCCGCTGTAAGTTAAAAAGGCACATTATGGTCTTCAAAGGAAAATTTTTAAAAAACTTGTTAAATATATAATACACCAGAATTGACAAAATTACTAAAATACATGTTATTAAAGGCATACCCATAATATTACATTATAATTATAACTTACATTATATTACAACTAATCACTACAGATTTTCTTAACATTAATAATGTTAGTATACATCTGGACCTGAAGTAGTAAGATGCTTACCAGTCAAATAACTTTATTTACTCTTGCTGCTATGGGTCGAATTTTTTTGTTTTGATAAACGGGGGACTTAATTAGTATGGTTGGGTGTATGTGTTTATACTAGATACGTATACTTTGTAGTTGCTGTAGATCATGACTTGTTTTTAAAGGGTACTCTTAAAATAGTTGGGTGATTACATGTATTTTAGTCTCCTTTTCAGGTACTTAGTAAGCACCTCAGATGTGCGTATCTTGTACTTATGTGTTTGGATGTACTTTTATGGATAAAATATAGGTTATTAGGTAGCTGACAAGATCACTTTTTCTATTTAGAGGAAATTTTATAAATCCATGCTTTTTACATGGAGATTTAAAATTAAAAAAGTCTTTTTTCAAGCGTTTTATTTTTGTGTTCCAGTTTTTATTGAACAACTGAATAACACTCATTCTAAAAACAAAACATACTTATATTTTCAGCACCACGAGCACCAACTAACTGGAGACTTGGCAAGCTGCTGGGTCAGGGTGCTTTTGGCAGAGTATATCTATGTTATGACGCTGACACCGGAAGAGAATTGGCTGTTAAACAAGTTCAATTTGACCCTGACAGTCCAGAGACGAGCAAGGTAAGAGACCCTGAAATAAATATTTGTAAAGGTATCACTGTAAGAGTGGTTTTCTGTATGGTCTAAACCGATGTTGCTTTTTGCTTTCACTTCATTTTATGAATGTTTGAAGATGTGTACTTCTATGAGTCTGTACGATTAAAAGACATTCTGTTTCATTAAAATCTGCATGAAAATAACTCAGTTGAATGATTATAGTATTACGTAGCACATGATTTCATCTTCAAATATATCTCTTTGAAACTAACATGTATTATCAAATTCAACACAGCCTGAGACTATAAAGCTAAACAGTAATCTAACATGGAAGGTACATTCTACAGAAATATTACTTCAAGTAGTAAAGTGAAAAATATAGGAACCTAGCATACATTAGCTTTGTTTTATAATGAAACCAATAGAGAATGTTATGATAAGGAACACTGTTTAATGGCTATGACTGCAGTTACGTACAAATTGACATTATAGGTAAAGTCCAATGCCAATGAACCTAGTATAATTGGTCCCCTATATTGCTCTCCCAAGAGCATTGTTTTAGTGCTTTTGTTGAGTATTTCCATATGTCTAATCTGAACTTGTCCTTCTTTAAAAACAGTTACAGTCAGAAAAGAGACAATGTAAAAATGGCACCATGTTACTGCCCGGATCTTGTTTGTATTCCAAGTTGTAGCTGCCAATTTTACTGACAGAAATAAATTCTTCTTTTCATTCATTAGGATTCCATAGTCGGTACAGTTGTGGGGAGAGTGGGCTGGATTCCATTCCTGCTCATGCATCATCTGCAGAATTGACTGGCTGACTTCCAGCTGTAGACTCTATTACTGCTGATGGCATAGGAGCTAGACAGAACAAAGATTGACTTGCAGCTGTAGTTTTTAGTGCTGATGCTTTAAAAATAACCAATTTGCTCTGGAAATCATAGAAGCGGTAAACATAGAACCACATGATGCCATTTTTGCAGTAGTTACCTTTCAGAAGATACCCAAACTTGCCATTACTTCTTGTAACACACCCATGGCAACATCAAGAAATTTTTCTCCCTCTAATTTTGGAGTACCACAAGTGTTCTGTGATGGATAAGTACCAAGTTTTGATGAAGGGCTTCCACATGGAATCTCTGGAATGCTTAAAATTCTAAATCATAGCTATTTTTAATGAACTTGTATAGGGAAATTTATAGCAGGGAATAAATGGCTTTTCCACCCTTAACCACTTCCATGCTATAAAAATAAATAATAAAATAAAATAGATCTGGGAGGGGAAAAAACTAAAATATGTAATTAATTGTGAACTACAGTTTAGATTGATAAATGTGTTGCTTATTTGGCATAACTTGAGATAAGCTTTTAAGAACTAATTCCAGTGATACCTGAAGGAAGACTTAATTTGAGAATTTTTCATCCAACTGAAAATTTGTAACATAATATTACAGTACAGCTCTTGAATTCATCGGCATTTTAAAATAAAGTACCTGACAGGTTCTAGTTTCTGAGTATATGAGATTGATTCTTGAAATCAAAAGAAACTGAAATAACTGGAAAATATCCCTAAAGAATACATCGAAGTCACACATTTCTGAGATTGTGCTGTAGCTCTGCTCTCCCTCATTCTAATGCCGATGTTTTCTAACAAGAAAATGTGTTAACTTTGCACAAACTGCAGAGTAAACCCTCGACTTAATTTAGCTTCCCCAAAAGCTTCTCGATAAAGTCAGTCTTGTTAACAGAAATCTAAAAGTTGTGTGAGATGATTTGTCTCTTAACTATAGTAAGCTTTACTGAACATTTTCTTTTCAGGAGGTAAATGCACTTGAATGTGAGATTCAGCTGTTGAAAAACCTGCTGCATGAAAGAATTGTTCAGTATTATGGCTGCTTGAGGGATCCCTCTGAAAGAACACTCTCTATATTCATGGAATACATGCCAGGGGTAAGCAAGAGAGCTCATTGCAGGCAATCATTTCTAAAGAATGTGTGCCGAGCGTCTAAATCGGGGTTCTCAAACTGAGGGTCATGACCCCTCAGGGGGTCACAAGGCTATTACAGGCGGAAGGGGGGTTGCGAGCTCTCAGCCTCCATCCCCAAACCCCGCTTCACCTTCAGCATTTATAATCGTGTTTAATATGTTTTTAATTTATAAGGTGGGTCGCACTCAGAGGCTTGCTGTGTGAAAGGGGTCACCAATACAAAAGTTTGAGAACCAATGATCTAAATGGATAAGATTTGCAGGAGCTCAAACAGATGTTAAGGAAATGTCTGATAATAAATGGTTAACCAAAGACAGACAACTGCGTTATAACATTATTTGACTTTTGCCTCCTGTAAATAATTGCTTATTAATTCAGAATTAGAATAATTTAAAGAGTACAATATTTGCGTGCTTCTGGCCGACTACTTTTTGCAACAAATGTCTTTTTAAAAACAGTTTTGTGAGCTTTTTTTTTAACAACTTTTAATCATGTATCTCAAGTTTAACCTTCCTGTTTAAGTTTGCATCCACCTCCAGCTCGACCGTGTTCTAGAGATGCTTCTAACAGATGAGGGATATACACAGCTGCCTCTTGAACCAATTAGCAAGCCTACGAAGGGAGAATCACAGTAGCCATACGTAGCACTCAGGGCCGGCGCAACCCATTAGGTGACCTAGGCGGTTGCCTCGGGCACTAACATTTGGGGGGCAGCGACCGCGGCAGCCGGCTCTTTGGCCACCCCAGTCGTCGGCAGTATTTCGAGGGCGGGACCTTCCGCCGCCTCTGTCGAGGGCGGTAGTTCGGGGGCAGGACCTTCCGCTGCCTAGGGCAGCAAAAAAGCTGGCGGCGTTCCTGGTAGGACTCCTGTTAACTTGGGGAGAGACAGATCAAGCTTGAGTTCTAAGGTTTAGGTCTCTCTCTTAGTGCATTGGGCACTATTACCAGGTCACTGCGTCAGCCAGTCAAAGATGTTGTGAGGGCAAAAACTAGTTAATAATAGCCAGCGATAAGTTGAAAATTAGATCTTGCAGCTGTCTTTTTGTTGGCACAGAGGTGTGTATTGTACTGTCCCTCCTATCTGCCTACTCCTTTATGGAAATATTTTGCTTTCTGAAAACTGCAGATTTTCACTTATTCACAAAATAGAACAAGCAGACGTGAGTATAGTAAGATGCAGTTGTTTCATGTATCCCTAAATGTTCATAAATAATTGCTGCATTCTAGTTTGTTGTTGTAAGGCTGCACAAAAGAAAAATTAGGATTTTAGATGAGACAAGGATCTCATTTTAGAGACTTGTAAGATTTTCTGAGATCTGGAGGACAGAGTATCAAAATATGCAGTTTTAAAGACCTGTATAGTTTTGGGTTTTTGTCTTGATACTGTTCCTTTTTAAACCATTAAATGTGTGTAATTTAAAATGGCCAACCCAAATTGTATTAAGATATTTAGAAAAACATCAGTTGTAGGCTGAGACTTTTTTATGCCAAGTTTCTGCCTGTTGTTTTATTGAGACCTAAAACTTATCAAATAACATTTTTTTAAATGTCATGCTCTGGGTTGTCCAGTGCGTTTTTCTCTGTTTGTTGTCTCTCCGAGTGTAAGATGGATTGGGTACAGTCAATGGCTGTGTCATGTACAATGCCAAACACAGCATCATGTAACTAGTAAATCTCTTAAAAAATCATGCTTGGAATGAAAATACTCTACTGTATTGCCTGTACAGTAGCTTAGCGGCATTTACACTATTTGGTATTTTAAAAATTCATTGTCTGATAACATTTCTGTGTATCATTATGCTCCTGTTAAAGGCTGAATCATTTAGTTTAGCTGGAGATATAACTGCTTATGTGAATTAAGCTGATCCGGAGAAGTTATAGAGCCTTGCATCTCTAAATTTCTGGTACAAACTTCATACAATCCAGTTATTTTTTAATAATGGTTAAAAGATAAATTATTCTATCATTCTTAAAAGTGCTGTAATTATTAATACTTTTTCTTTTTGGCCACAGGGTTCCATTAAGGACCAGTTAAAAGCATATGGAGCACTCACAGAGAATGTGACCCGAAAATACACACGGCAGATTTTGGAGGGAGTTTACTATTTGCACAGTAATATGATTGTACATAGAGATATTAAAGGTAATTAAAGAAGAGATGTGAGTGAGTTCTTCTTTCTCTAATCCAAATAAGCAACATGATTTGAAACATTTGAAGCTTCATAAACCAAAGGGAAATTATTGCAATAAAATTAAAGTGTCACTGCTAAGTTTGTGATGCCAGAATATTGGCTTAACTTCAAGTAGTTCCATCAGGATTTACTTCAATAGTCCAGTCTTTGTAATGTTTTTCAAATCTGAAAATTGCCAATGTTGCAAACTAAGAAAAAAATGTTTTAGTGAGTAATAGGATACTAATAGGGGTATATATGACTGTTTTAATAGCAGGACTTTTCAAAATGATGTTTATGAGCAACAATCCAGAGAACACAATGTTGAAACCCTTAGCGAGCGTGATTAAATCTGGTGGACATAACCGTATCATAGCTGCTAAAATTGCTACATTATTTTCCTGTTTATGTGTCAATATAATTTTTTGTAAATTTCAAGGTGACAAGATTTAATCTATCATGCTTATACCAAGTTAAATAAATTTGTAAACATAAAAGTATGTCATTGTTTGAACATGATATGAAGATGCAGATTTTCTGAGTGCTCTAGGTGCTTTCCTTCCTTACTTTACTTCTTTCTTACCCACCCAGTTCCCTTTTATTCATTCTTAATGTAAGATAGATTCTTCTTCGAGTGATTGTTCACGTCCATTACACATTAGGTGTGCGCGCGCCGCGTGCACGAACGTCGGAAACTTTTCCCCTCAGTGGCTCCCGTCGGGCCTGCAGGGTCTCCCCTCCCGCCAGAGCGGCGCCCCGCTCTAGCGTATATATACCCCTGCCGGCCCGACCCTCCCTCAGTTCCTTCTTACCGTCCGTGGCGACGTTGGAACAACTCTATCCTCTCGTCTGAGAGTGTCCCTTAGCATAGTACTCAGTGTTATCTTCAGTTATCAGTTCTTCAGTAGTTAGTGTTAAGCTGCAAGCCCCTGGCTATTTAGAAAGACTTAAACTTCTTTGTGTCGGGTGTTTGACCAACCCCGGCACCGGCCCTGGGCGGCGGGGCATGCCGCACGCCCAAGGCTTCAAGGCTTGTGCCACGTGCCGCAAGCCTATGCCAGTAAGCGACCCACACGACTCGTGTCTCCGTTGTCTGGGGGAAGCACATCAAAAGGAGCGCTGCAAGATCTGTAAGGCTTTCAAGCCTAGGACTAAAAAAGAGAGAGACTTTCGCTTGAAGCAGCTGCTCATGGAGACGGCGTTACAGCCCTCCACTTCAACGGCACCGTCAACCTCGGTGCGGAGTGCCCCGGCATCGGTTCGTGATCCGACGCCGGCGGGGCAACCTAAGCCCACGGCACCGAATCAGCGGGAACACCTCCGGCACCAGTCGTCTTCGCCGGCTAAATCGAAGGGCCAACCCAAGGCCCGAGGACGTTCCCCGCACAAGAGGGTAGCGCCCGCGAAGACTGCAAGTGCTCCTAAGGCCGTTGCGGCCCCAGCACAGATCCCGGTGCCAGTGGCTCCGGCGCCGAAAGGCCCGTCGAGCCCCAGGATAGGCGCGTCGAGTGAGGAGGAAGGGCTGGAGGAACTTTTGGAACAGCCCTCCACCCCGGACACATTTGAGGCAGCAAAGGACCTCATTGAATTGTCCGCTGAGGGCACCCTCTGCGCTAAGGACATTCCGCCGAGACTGCCATCCAAAGGCAAGCCGACAATGATGCGCCCATCACGGTCGCCATCTCGGCACCGTTCACAGCGCTGGTCCCGGTCGAGCTCCGCCTCGGTGGACTCCCGGCTTCCCTCCGCGCAGAGGGCCGCACAACCATCAGGCCCCAACAAGCGCAAGGCACCGACCCAGCAGCCCTGCTCGAGTAGGCACCGGGACGTGTCGGTTGCGCGATCCCCGAGACCGTCCTCCCGCAGTCGCTCCCGGTCCCGGGGTCACCGGTAACGGTCCAGGTCAGCAAGGCGCTACTCCCGGTCCCGGTCACGAAAGCACCGCTCTCCGACCCCGGACCGGCACCGTTCCACGGCACCGCCGTGGCCCTCTAGATCACCGTCCGTAGTTTCGGAGGTGGACTCGGGCCATTCCAGCAGATATGCCCACAGAGCACAGGCCAGTAGGGAGCATGAAGCCACTTGGCACCCACAGTGGGGCCATCCAGGACAATGGCCATTCTGGACCCCTTGGGCCTACCACCAACAAGGCCCCCCGTCCAGGACCTCGAGATCTGGCCCCTCGGGACACCGGTCCCGCTCTCCACAGTGGCGCCCACCCTCTCGCAAAGAGGCCACGGTCTCCAGGCCGCCAGAGAGGGAAAGGGCTGACTCGGCACCGAGCCCGGCACCGTCCCAGACCCACGTCAGGGAACACACTCCAGAGGAGCACCCAGCCGATGAGGAGTTGCAGGAGGAGGAAGACGCGCAAAAGGCCATGACCACCTCCTCCTCGCCAGACGAAGCCGTGGCGGGCACAACCGTGTCCGGCCCTCCCCCGATTGACCATCGGGCGCACCAGGACCTGCTCCGCCGAGTAGCCCTCAATTTGGGGTTGCAGGCAGAGGAGACTGTTGAGCAGGAGGACCCCATAGTCGACATTCTAAGCCCGGAGGGCCCCTCCAGGATGGCGCTCCCGCTCATAAAAACGGTCCAGTCCAATTATAAGACAGTATGGCAAACACCAGCCTCCAGTGCGCCTACTGCAAAAGGCGTAGAGAGGAAATACTTCGCCCCATCTAAAGGGTTTGATTTCCTCTTCTCTCATCCAACACCATGTTCGCTGGTCGTCTCTGCGGTCGACGAACGGGAGCGACATGGCCAGCAAGCCCCGGCCCCCAAGGCCAAGGAGGCAAAACGCTTGGACTTATTTGGGAGAAAGGTCTACTCGTCCGGAGGCCTCCAGTTGAGGATCGCAAACCAACAAGCGATTCTGAACAGACACAACTTCAATTCCTGGGCATCGGTCTCCAAGTTCAAGGAAGCCTTGCCTCAGGGCTCGCAACCCGAATTTGCGGCCATAGTAGACGAAGGGAAGGCAGTAGCCAAGACCTCTCTACAGGCCTCCCTTGACTCCGCGGACGCAGCCGCTAGGACAATCGCGTCAGGAGTGGTAATGAGACGCTCGGCGTGGCTACAGGCTTCCGGCCTTCCCCCAGAGGTGCAAAACACCCTCCAAGACCTTCCGTTCGAGGGATCAGGCTCGTTCTCGGACCAGACGGACGCCAGACTGCATAGCCTCAAGGACTCTCGAGCTACCCTCAAGTCGTTGGGGATGCACACCCCAGTGACGCAGAGGAAGCCCTTTAAGCCCCAACCTCCGCAGAGACAGTACCACCCTCGTCCTAGACAGGAACCGTACCGCAGGAGGGGCAGGGATAACAGGTGTAGATGCAACAACACGCCTAACCAGGGCCAGAATCATGGCCAAGGCAAGCCGCAGCCGGGAAACAAGCAAGGGTTTTGAAGCTGCGATCGAGGACAGAGTACCAACCTCTATTCCGGATCCCCCTCTGTGTTTCAGGGACCGCCTGTCCCATTTTTACCGTGCTTGGTCACATATAACATCGGACCGCTGGGTCCTGCGCACGGTGGAGGCGGGCTACACCCTTCAGTTCTCCTCACCCCCTCCCTCCCACCCCCCATCCCCGTCCCTCTTCAGGGACCCCTCTCACGAGCAACTCCTCATGTAGGAGGTGCAGACCCTCCTCACAGTAGGAGCGGTGGAAGAGGTTCCTCCGGACCTCAGGGGGAAAGGGTTCTATTCCAGATACTTCCTCATTCCCAAAGCAAAAGGGGGCCTCCGTCGTATTTTGGACCTACGCAAACTAAACAAATACTTGCTCAAAACACGTTTCCGTATGGTCTCCCTTGGTACTATTATCCCATCCCTGGATCCGGGAGATTGGTACGCTGCCCTCGATATGAAAGATGCCTACTTTCACATCGCCATCCGCCCGGCCCACCGGCGGTTCCTGCGCTTCACCATCAACCAGCGCCACTTTCAATTTACGGTCTTGCCCTTCGGCCTGGCAACGGCCCTGCGAGTGTTCACGAAATGCATGTCTGTGGTGGCAGCTTTTTCTTCGAAAAAGAAGGATGCGTGTCTACCCATACTTGGACGACTGGCTCCTTGCGGGCCGGTCGGAGGCCGAGGTTCGCTCCCATGTGACGTTGGCACTACAGGTGTTCCGCAAGCTCGGTCTACTGGTCAATGTACCCAAGTCATCGCTGGTCCCCACGCAGAGACTGGACTTCATAGGGGCAGTCCTGGACTCAGTGGCGGCACGGGCGAGTCTTCCCGTATCGCGGTTCTTGGCCATTCAGAAGGTCATGAGCTCCATCCAGCAATTCCCCACGACCACGGCCAGATGTTGCTTTCAACTCTTGGGGCACATGGCGGCCTGCGCACATGTAGTCGGACACGCCCGCCTAAGACTCAGGCCATTGCAGTTGTGGCTGGCCCAAACATATCGCCCCAACAGAGACCCCTTAGACCTGGTCGTGACGATCCCGGATCGGGTGTCGAACTCCCTCCGCTGGTGGCTCGATCGACAGCAGGTTTGCGCAGGGGTCCCTTTCGCCGCCCCGCAGCCCGTTCTGACGTTAGTAACAGACACGTCGGACCTGGGTTGGGGGGCGCACCTGGGGGACCTGCGGACTCAGGGCTTATGGTCCAGGGAAGAAAAGTTGCTTCATATCAACCTGAAGGAGTTGAGGGTGGTTCGCCTCGCCTGTCAGACCTTTCACGCTACCATAGAAGGCCACAGCGTGTCAGTTCTGATGGACAACACTACCGCCATGTTCTACATAAACAAGCAGGGCGGGTCCCGGTCCTCTCCCCTCTGTCACGAGGCGCTCCTCCTCTGGGACTTCTGCATAGCCCATTCAGTCCACCTACTAGCAACATATCTCCCGGGGGCCCAAAACGGGTTAGCGGACCGCCTCAGCCGGTCCTATCACATGCACGAGTGGACGTTGAGACAGGACGTCCTGCATTTAATCTTCCGGAGGTGGGGGTTTCCCCAGGTGGATCTCTTTGCCACCAAGGACAACAGCCAATGCCCTCAGTTTTGTTCATTCCAGAGCCTCAGTCCGGGCTCATTGGCAGATGCCTTCGCAATTCCGTGGGGCGGGAGCCTGAGGTATGCCTTCCCCCCATTCCCGCTCATCCACAGGGTCCTCCTCAAAACCCGCAGGGACAAGGCGACAGTCATCCTCATCGCCCCGGCGTGGCCACGCCAACACTGGTTCACGACCCTGTTGGAACTGTCCGTGACCACTCCGATCGCCCTCCCCCTCCATCGCGACCTCATCACGCAAGACCAGGGTCGCCTACTCCACCCGAACCTACCGTCACTACATCTCACGGCGTGGTTTCTCTCTGGCTGAACGATATGGAGCACAGGTGCTCCCATCAGGTCCAGCAGGTCCTCCTTGGTAGTAGGAAGCCCTCCACAAGAGCGACCTACCTCGCCAAATGGAAACGGTTCTCCCACTGGTGTGAGCCTCATCACATCCAGCCTCTGCAGGCCTCAGTCCCATCGATTCTGGACTACTTGCTGCACCTCAGGCATCAGGGGCTCGCCCCCGCCTCAATTAAGGTGCATCTGGCTGCCATATCGGTGTTCCACCCTGGGGAGTTGGGGGCTTCGGTGTTCTCTAACCCCACAGTAGCCCGATTCCTCAAGGGGATGGAGAAGGTGTTTCCCTACTCGTGCCCGCCGGTCCCTGCGTGGAATCTCAACCTGGTCCTCACTAAGCTCATGGGGCCGCCCTTCGAACCCCTGGCCTCTTGCTCCCTCATGCACCTCTCATGGAAGGTAGCGTTTCTCGTGGCCATCACATCAGCTAGGAGGGTTTCGGAGTTGAGGGCCCTCACTTCGGAACCTCCCTATACAGTTTTTCATAAAGATAAGGTGCAACTCAGACCGCACCCGAAATTCCTTCCGAAAGTGGTCACGCATTTTCATATGGGACAGGACGTTTGTTTACCGGTGTTCTTCCCTAAGCCCCACTCGGACCCAAGCCAACGCAGCTTGCATACCCTCGATGTCCGTAGGGCATTGGCTTTTTATCTAGAATGGACCAGGCCATTCCGCAAGTCGACTCAACTGTTCGTTGCCATTGCGGAGCGAATGAGAGGCCAACCTATCTCGACGCAACGCTTGTCGGCATGGATTGTGCTTTGCATACGGACGTGCTATGAGCTCGCTAACGTACCAGCCCCGGAGATCAGGGCTCACTCTACTAGGGCCCAAGTGTCCTCGGCGGCGTTCTTGGCGCAGGTTCCACTCCAGTAAATCTGTAAAGCAGCCACCTGGTCGTCGGTGCATACGTTCACAGCCCACTACGCGATCCATCATCAGACCAGAGAGGACGCGGCGGTCGGTAGAGCTGTGCTTCAGTCGATTATTCCTTGACTCCTACCCTCCTCCAATGGTAAGCTTGTGAGTCACCTAATGTGTAATGGACGTGAACAATCACTCGAAGAAGAAAAGACGGTTACTTACCTTCTGTAACTGTTGTTCTTCGAGATGTGGTGTTCACGTCCATTACACTTCCCATCCTCCTTCCCCTCTGTCGGAGTCACCGGCAAGAAGGAACCGAGGGAGGGTCGGGCCGGCAGGGGTATATATACACGCTAGAGCGGGGCGCCGCTCTGGCGGGAGGGGAGACCCTGCAGGCCCGACGGGAGCCGCTGAGGGGGAAAGTTTCCGACGTTCATGCACGCGGTGCGCGCACACCTAATGTGTAATGGACATGAACAACACATCTCGAAGAACAACAGTTACAGAAGGTAAGTAACCGTTTTTTTGGCAAGTCAATAACTTTCTCAGAAAGTCCGTAGAAAGGACCTCCATAATTCCCAGGGGTTGCGAATCAGTGTCAGGGAGTTGTGGCCCCCCTGCCATTTTTATATTGCTAAATGGGGGGGATAGGTAGTCCTGGTTAGAGGAGTGAAGACCCCTAGAGCACTCTGATAATGGAAAAGATTGAGAAGCACTGAGTTAATCCAGTCGTCTTCTTTTTTTCCCCCCTCAAATTGGTCAATTTTTGAAGGATATGGAGACAACCTGCAAACTCTCAGATGACAGAGGTGCCCCTAATATTCTGCCCTCTGAATTTTGACTTGCTTTTTGTACATTAAATTAATTCAAATGTGACTTCATCTAAGATTAGAATCAGGCTCCATATATTCCACAGCAAGAACTCTTAAATTCTGCAGCAACATCACTTTATTCTAAGGTCATGAAATAGTCTCTTGTCCCCATCCCCACCACTACTGCCAGTACACACACAGCTATGGCTCAGAGTGGAAAATATTCATTAATGTAAAATTTGTTCATGATCATCAGTGGTGGGATTTGATTATGTTCTCCGGGTGGCCCAGTTCCACTACCTGGGCCTCAGATCCCAGGATAAACAATGAGGAGTCCTTGTGGCACCGTGGGTTTTAGCCCACGAAAGCTTATGCACAAATAAATTTGTTAGTCTCTAAGGTGCCACAAGGACTCCTTGTTGTTTTTGCTGATACAGACTAACACAGCTACCATTCTGAAACCGATCCCAGGATGTTGCCCAGAGAACTCAGCTCAGATCCTCCTTCTCCTCATAAGAGTCAGGAAAGTTGGAAGCAGCTAGCTTTAGCAGTTTACCTTCTTAGTTGTCCTAGTCTCTTGCTTCCTAGCTTACCAAACTACACTTCCATCTCCTCTGGTCCTTAGATGCAAGCTGTACTCTATTAGAGTGAGACAAATAGGGCAGGTTATGCCTCAGGACTATATTATTCAGACTCTTTGCAGATGCAGGTAGATGACACTGCATCAGTTACACTTGGTTCACATTTCTGAGGGGTTTTTTCCTGCAACCGTAAGGGCTAGAAATATTTTTTAAAATGAAAGCTCAGATTCTAGAGAACAGTTCTGAGGCTAGGGGCAAGTTCTGTGCCATGTAATATATTGGATCGTTATTATAATGCATCAGTTAAATGAAGTGTGTTTTGATGCCATTCACTCATGCAGTTTGATGGGCTTTTACTGAATATAAAGCAGAGATTTTTCTTTTTCTTCCAGGAGCAAATATTCTGCGGGATTCAGCAGGCAATGTGAAGCTAGGTGATTTCGGTGCCAGCAAGCGACTTCAGACTATCTGTCTCTCTGGCACGGGAATGAAATCTGTCATGGGGACTCCATATTGGATGAGTCCCGAAGTTATCAGTGGAGAAGGGTATGGGAGAAAAGCAGATATCTGGTATGTCAAAGAGCTATTCTAATGAAAGAAAGCTACACACTACCCCAGAGGAGATGGTTTCACAGCAAAATTTAAATGTTCATTATTTTAAGCGTGAGTGCTCTCATTATGTGTTTTTGGTTGCCCAAGGTGAAAACAAGCTGTGTAGGCAACAAAGAATATATTTTGGGGTGGGAAGATCAGTTAACACTAAACAGATGCGACTTTGTTTATCGGCAACTGTGCTGACTGACTTAGGACCACAAGAGAAGACTTTGGACCAAGCTCACATGAAGTTAGTCCTATATGGCATACTTGTAAATACTAGAGGGGCACTAACATAGGAAAATGTCACAATTAATTCAGTTCAGTGATTAATGAAAGTTACCTAAGTAGCATTTGCCCAAACCATATCATGAGTACTACCATGTTGAGAGGGGAAGTGTCTAATTTGTTTTAGTTTTGTTTCTTCCTTCTGCTCCCTTATATACTAAAGGTCTCTACCATATGTTAACTGGGTGGATTACATGTTGAGTTTACTTAGCTATCAAGCAAAATATCAGCACCAACATATTTTATACTGAAGCTTTTATTTAAGAAAAGAAACGGCAGCATTCAGAGCAGTACAGCTAAGGGAGCATTGTGATTTGAAGAGCTCGTTGAGTGAAATGACACTGCGCCATTTGCAACTGCATTGTACTCGGGATGGTGGATACTCAAAAGGTCTCATAAATTAATAATTTCATTTATATAGTGTCCCATTCCCGATCAAAATGCTTGGGACACAGGACACACAATGAAATATCACCGTCTTACAAGAATGAGAATAATTCTTCTTTGAGTGCTGTCCCTGTGGGTGCTCCATTTCAGGTGCTGGTGCATCCCAGCACCACTGATCGGAGATTTTTGGTAGCAGTGCCTGGTCGGGACGCCCGTGCGCAGTAGCTGTTTCACGCTGCCATTGGCACTTCATTTAGTGCTCGCGCGTTCCAACCCCCCTCATTCCTTCTCAACCGTCCTCAGCTGCAGACAGAGCTCCAACGGCAGTGTTACAAAATTACATAGAAAAGAATTAGAAATAGTTATTAAAGTTTAGTCCCCACTAGTTAGTTAGTTCATTGTTAGTCTTAGGTTTCTGTTTTAACCATTTAGACTTTCCCTTTTAAAAAAACCAAAACCCACTCGGGAGTTCACCCTTTCCCCTGTTCCTTTTATTTGTCCCATGACTTAAGTTGGACTCTGAAAATGCCAGGCTCTCCTGGGTTTAAAAGATGCACTTCGTGTAAGGACGCGATGCCTGTCTCTGATGGACACTCACAGTGTGTCCGCTGCTTACAGGAGGAGCACATTCCTCAAAAATGCTCCCATTGCAGCAACCTTTAAGCCAAAGCGAGGAACAGGGATTTCTGACTTAGGGATTTCTCCATAAGAATCATTTTAACACCATCATCTGTTTCGGGAACAATCCCATCGGGGGATTCACCAGACACCTCCTCCCTGGACAGAGCGAGTAACTTCTCCTCTAGAAAGTTGAGGAACAGGGAGACATCTGCCCATGAAGATGTCGGAGATACCAACCTTATCATAGCAATAGAGACACAACCGTACAGCGACAATAGACCTTTCAACGAAGACAAAGGCACAGACCACAGAGACGTCGCCTACCCAATCTCAGGCTGCGATGTCCCAAGCACCATCAAATAAGACGCAATTTTGAAGCATTGGTCGAGGGTCTGACAGACCTCCGCCGAGCACCAGCACCACTAGAACGAGCAACCCAAATTTTTGGTCATCGACTCCGACCATTTTACCATATGTGGGCTACTATCACCATGGACCACTAGGTTTTGGAGATCATCCAAACAGATTATACCATCCCCTTTACCTCCATCCCACCTACCCACCCCCCTTCCTGGTCCCTCTTCAGGGACCCTTCTCACGAGCACCTGTTGAGACAAGAAATATATCACGTTATACAATTAGGGATCGTGGAACAAGTTCCAACACAACAAAGAGGGAAGGGGTTTTATTTCCATTATTTCCTGACTCAAAAGAAAAACGGAGGTTGGAGACCCATACTAGATCTCAGAAAACTCAACAAATTTGTCTGCACCCACAGATTCAAAATGATCACACTGAACTCGATCATCCCAGCACTGGAAAAGGGGGACTGGTTCTCAGCCTTTGACCTACAAGATGCTTATTTTCAGATTACCATCCATCCTGCTCACAGACAATTCCTACAGTTCACATTGGGACAAGATCACTTCCGAAACAGAGTACTACCATTCGGACTGTCAACAGCCCCACAAGTCTTTACCAAAACCCTAGTGGTGGTAGCTGCTCATTTGCGTAGACTGGGAATACTGATATTCCCATACTTAGACAATTGTCTACTAAAAGGCCCTACCAGGACGGAAACATTACACATCGCTTGACAAACAATCTCTCTTTTTCACTCCCTAGGGCTACAAATCAACTAAAGAAATCTACCCTAACTCCAGTACAACAACTGGACTTCATAGGACCGTACCTGGACTCGGTGGAGGCCAAAGCATCGCTCCCGATGCTCCGATTCACAGCACTGACCTCCCTTATATTGGTGGCCTCAGACAGCCCGTGGATGTCTGCATGTACCTGCTTACAAGTCCGGGGACATATGGCGGCCATCCCTTTTGTTGTAAAACACGCCAGTCTACACCTGTGCTGCCTTCAAGGATGGCTGAATTCGGTATATATTCCACGAAAGCACAGCCTACACAAAGGACTCACGCCGACCCTAGAGGTCCTACGTTCACCACGATGGTGGACAAACCCAATAAACGTTTGCTCACGCATCCTGTTTCAACAGGATCCACCATCCATACAAATGACAACAGATGCGTCACTGATCGGATGGGGAGCTCACCTAAACCAACATACAACCCAAGGCATGTGGTCCCCTACAGAAACACACTTACATATCAACCTGTTCAAATTACACGCAGTCCGCAACACATGCCTATATTTCCTCCCTATTATACAAGGCAAAACTATAAGCATCCTGATGGACAACATCGTATGTATGCTCTATATAAACTGTCAGGGTGGGGCATGTTCCTACTCCTTATGCACGGAGGCCTTAAAACTATGGAATTGGTACATAAAACACGACATCTTTGTTATAGCAGATACCCCCCAAGGCCAACTGAACACAATGGCGGACACTTTAAGCAGACAGTTTTTCCAAGAGCACGAATGGGAACTGAATGACAAAATAACACAACACATATTTCACATGTGGGAATCATCACACATAGATCTGTTCGCGACATCAGTAAAAAAGGAATGCACAAAGTTTTGCTCACGAGCAGGACTCTGAGCATAATCCCTGGGGGACGCTTTCCTCATCAAATGGAATGCTCCTCTGCTATACGCATTCCCACCGATATCTCTAATCTCCAGAGTGGTGCACAAAATACGAAGCGATGGGGCCAAAATAATACTCATGGTACCTACGTGGCCCAGACAGACATGGCTCCCTTACCTGACACGGATGGTGATTTGCACACCATTCATTCTCCCTCGACTGCGCAATCTTCTTTCTCAGGACAATAGCCAAATCCTCCATCTGGACCTGGACAAATTTCACCTGAAGGCATGGCTCCTTCATGGCTCTGCCCCAACGAACTAAACTGCTCAAAACACATAAAACAAGTGTTAATAAACAGCAAGAAACACAACATGTGTGCTACCTACCTCCAAAAATGGAAAAGATTCTTCCTATGGTGCCAAAACTAACAAATATCTGCAAACCGGGCATCACTTCCACTAATCATGGATTGATTATTATCCCTAAAGAACTCAGGGCTCACTATGAGCTCACGTAGAGTTCATCTTGTGGCCTTCCATCAACAGGTAGACGGGATGTCGGGTATTCGCCCACCCGATTACTAAGCGATTCCTAACAGGCATACAGAATATGTACCCAGACATCCGAGAACCCACGTCTGCTTGGGACTTAAATCGGTTCTTAGAAGTCTAACCAGAGCCCCTTTCAAACCCGTATCCAAATGCTCATTACTTCACTTATCTATGAAAGTGGCATTCCTGGTCGCCATTACATCTGCGCGAAGAGTCAGTGAGATAAGGGCTCTCACGGCTCACTCCTCAAACACAATATTCTTCAAGGATAAAGTGACGCTTAGGATGTGTTCTAAGTTTATGCCCAAGATATAGTCTTCGTTCCACCTCAACCAACCAATTCACTTACCTGCATTCCATCCAAAATCACACACTAATGCTCAAGAGGCGGCCCTGCACACATTGGATGTGTGCCATGCCTTAGCTTTTTATCTAGACAAAATGAAGCCCTAAATCACCTCGACTTTTTGTGTCAACAGAACGATCAAAGGGCTCTGCCATGTCGACGCAAAGATTATCCAAATGGATATCCAACTGTATGCTTACATGCTATTCATTACACAACACTGAAGCCCCTCCAGGCATCAGAACCCACTCGACAAGAGCTTTAGCTGTCTCCATAGCATTCCTGCACAATGTTCCCATTCTAGACATCTGCAGGGTGGCCACCGGGGCCTCTGAACACACATTCACGAACCACTATGCAATTACTCTCGGTTCAAGCTTGGACACACAACTAGGTCTCACTGTACTAGCCTAAGCAACGAACTCCACTCTGAAGTCCCTTCCATCCTCATGAAGGCACTGCTCTACATTCACCTGAAGTGGAGCATCCACAGGGACAGCACTCGAAGAAGAAGAGACGGTTACTCACCTTGTGCAGTAACTGAGGTTCTTCGAGATGTGTGTCCCTGTGTGTGCTCCACTACCCACCCTCCTCCCCTCTGCTTCGGAGTTCTCAGTAAGGACTCTATGGTAAAGAAGGAACTGAGTGGGTCGGGATGCACGAGCTCTAGATGAAGCGCCAACGGCACCGTGAGACAGCTACTGTGCATGCGCGTCCCAACCAGGCACTGCTACCAAAAATCTCCGATCAGTGGCACCGGGGACACACTGACACCTGAAGTGGAGCACCCACAGGGGGACACATCTCAAAGAACCTCATTTACTACACAAGGTGAATAATCTTCTCATATAGGGCCATCTATTGTAAAACACCTTTTTTGGCGGGGCGAGGAGGAAACATTAAATGACTTTCAGAAGTAGGGATAGATTAACATGAGACTGATTTATGTTTCCACATCATAAAGTCTATCCTAGCAAAAGCACAATTGGCAGGTGATATCAACCATGAGGGAATTCCTTACAAAACACATGGCGTGTTAGCACAGAGAACCAACAGTACAGACCTAAAGGAACATGTTGCCAAGGGCAACATCATTAAGGGCTTTATAAACAGTAGTGCCACACTTAAAGCAGCTAGCATAAAGGACACAGGTCAGTAAAATATAATCAGAATAATTCAGACCAGTGAGCAGTTGTGTCCTACTGTACTTTGAACAATGGAGAACCCCAACGGTGTTGCTGTTGTAAAGTTATAGCTGGTAAATAAGCAGACCCAAGTTGTACAATTGAGAAACACTTGTACCAAGATAGAGACCTGGCTTTCTGTGGAAAGGTTATGGTGGAAAAACGACACAAATTTTATTAACTTGTTTCACTGTTGCTGAACATATTCTTCAGCAAGTGCAGATCTGAAGAAGCGAGCCTCCTGTTAGGCAGTCGTGCTGTTGGGCGGAGGAGTATATAGGTCAGGGGTAGGCAACCTATGGCACGTGCGCCAAAGCCGGCGCACGAGCTGATTTTCAGTGGCACTCGCACTGCCCGGGTCCTAGCCGCCGGTCCGGGGGGCTCTGCATTTTAATTTAATTTTAAATGAAGCTTCTTAAACATTTTAAAAACCTTATTTACTTTACATACAAC
Source organism: Emys orbicularis (assembly GCF_028017835.1). Classification (NCBI taxonomy): domain Eukaryota; kingdom Metazoa; phylum Chordata; order Testudines; family Emydidae; genus Emys; species Emys orbicularis. The sequence goes on from NC_088693.1 coordinate 4,879,823, forward strand.
AATAGTTTAGTTATATATTATAGACTTATAGAAAGAGACCTTCTAAAAACTTTAAAATGTATGACTGGCACGCGAAACCTTAAACTAGAGTGAATAAATGAAGACTTGGCACACCACTTCTGAAAGGTTGCTGACCCCTGATATAGGTCATCCATTTGGCAATATCTTTCAGATATTTCTTTGGAACAGAGACTGAATTGGCAAGGCCTATGGAGCCTTGATGTACTGCTAGTATTCTCTCTACTCAGTATTTAGAAATCATTTCAACCTAAGTTGGTATGTATAATGAAGCAATTGATTAATAAGCTCTAGACTGCCTTGCAAACGCTCCTGCTAATGAACTGACAACCACAGACATTGTATGCCCTAAGCCAAAGGGGGAGGAAGAAACGGTCTATTGCAGCCTGATTTTAAACATTGTAATTTTCAGTACTTAAGTACTCCTTAATGCATTGTAATGACTGTTGTCACCTTCAACATTTTTTAAATGTAATGGTATTGCACTAAATCATGTCTGATTTCTGGTAGGAGCTAGAGCCTGATGGAAATGCAAAGTGACAGAAATATTTGCAGTTAAAACAAACTCATGTGCCTTCTCTGGGCCAAGGAAGGTGGAGTGCATTTCTCTCCATCACTACCATCACAAGGCTATCCTGCTGTCTCCAGAGATAATTGCTTCTGTAGTGTAGTGTTCCCAACCCCTGCTACCCTGTTGAATGGGGTCCAAGCTCTGAATCTGAACAGTGATTCAGTGGGTGATAGCACTGCCACTAAACTGGGGGGTTGGCCCAGAAATTCAGATTGCTGGCTCTAGCATTTGTAAATTTTATTTTCAAGTAAGAAATTAACCTGCTGTCTAGATAAACTCACGGAGTGTCAGTGGGTCACAGCTGAGGATGCCAGATTTAGGACAGACTGCTGAGAAATAGGGCAGACTCACCCCCAAACTGATGGTTATTCTATCATAAGATATACCAAGCCAGTAACAAAAGTAAACTTCTGTCGCATCACACTGGTTAACAAGAAGTCAAAAATGCAGTCTCCTTAGGCATTCCAGCACTTATTTTACCACCCAGACACTAGACTTTATGATGAGTGGTTATTGAAAACCAATTTCATCAAACAGGGTTCTTCTGGTCTCTCAAGATCAGCCACATCACCAGATCAATATATAACTCGGATCTTACCCACTAATCATGCTGTTGTCAGTCCTTTAATTGCTAAAATCTAAAGATTTATTTTTAAGAGAAAAGACGTAGTTAAAATGGTTGAGGAAATCATTGCAATGATTATATGCATAAGTTCTTATATCAGGTTTGAAGCAGTGATGGCATAAACTGCTAGCTTGCAAAAGTCTATCTGGAAATTACCCAAATAGTTTAGGGATCATGAGTCCTTGTTTAGAGCTTCCTTGTTAGAAATTCAGCCCAGAAAAATGAAGCAGGACATGAAGACAAAATGGAGATGTTTCCAAGGGTGTTTTGTACCCTCTCCTGTGTGGATGGAATTTTACTGTCCAAACAAAGTTCTCAGTCTGTTTGTGGAAAATTATAGGCACAAGATGGGTTCCAGGGTCACATGAGCAAGTCACATAAACTTCTGCCACTGGAGTAATTACATTCAGGTTAGCTGACATGTGGAGCAGGACATAAGTTGTGATTTGCTGTGGCTAGTGTGACCTTCAAATAAAGTGCGTAGTTATAGACGTGATAAGTTTGTTTTTTCAATTGAAATTGAGCTGCAATGTTGCGTGGGTAACAGTCTTCCATTTGTGACATTTCAGTAAGCTTCCTTGTTGTAGTTTTTGTTTCCACAGGGGGAGAACATGATTCTGTTTGTAACCTGCTCTTTTACTTTCACCTCTGTTTCAGGAGCGTAGGTTGTACGGTGGTGGAAATGCTCACTGAGAAACCCCCTTGGGCAGAGTATGAAGCAATGGCTGCCATCTTTAAAATTGCCACCCAGCCAACCAATCCACAGCTGCCACCTCATGTCTCGGACCATAGTCGGGATTTCCTTAAGCGGATTTTTATCGAGGCCAAGTTGCGACCATCTGCAGATGAACTGCTAAGACACACATTTGCACATTATCACTAACAGCCTGCCTCAACTCAGCTTGCATCTACTGCATTTATTTTCTATTTGACTGCACTTTTATTTTTATTTTTTTACAAAAAGAGAAAAAAGACAAGAGAGAAAACATATTTCTCTTGATTCTTTGTTTCACTTAGATTATAAGCAAGAATCTAAATTTTTGTATTTAGAATGAGGGTCTCTTCTCCTCTCCCCCACCCCCCAACAGGACCTAGAACCTTTTGTTTCTGTAATGTACTGATGTGGTTCACAAAGATAAAGCACTTTAGTACATATTCATTCCTTAACTAAGGGGAAAACAGACATATGACTTGGACTGTCAAGAACTGTAACTTTTTCTAACACCGCTGACTGTCTCAGGATGCAGGGAAAAATACATCAGCAGCTAGCATGCAGGGAGAAGAAAATCATTATCTGTGATTTGTTCTTTGTACTGTAGGTAGTTGCTGCTGAGGGTTTTAAGTTATATTTTAGCTTGTTAATCAGTTTCTGAATATCACACTTGAGGCATGAACCCACAGTTCTGGAAATTAATTAGAAAGCTCAAAGAACTTAGAACCCTCAGTAGAGAGTGCTCTGCATAATAGAGCACCTGCCTGACACTTCCTTTGTGACCAAAAGAAAATAAGGCAGGAACATAACTCTAAATCAGTAGTTGGTGGGAGCTGTTATAAAGTTATTTTATTACCTTCATAGAACAAGAATTACAGGTAAATCAAAGATTATAGATCCAAACTCCTAGAGACTGCAAAGCTCAGGGGGTAGTCTCCATAATGAAGAAACAAAAAATAACCAAAAAGATTAACAGATAAATAGAAATAATACCCCCTGCAGCTGCCAAAGATATGCCTACCATATAAGTTCAAAGGGTGGGGGGGGGGTCACTTTCCTTAGCTGATGGTAAGACAAAATGGTGTGAGATAAAGTCCTTCACCATCCAATGAATGGCAAAGAAAAAAATTAATCCTTATCTACTGTATGCATCATCTGACTATCAAAATTATCTGCAAGGAATAAGATTCAGAACAATTGTCAGAGACTGAGAAGGAATGTATTTTGAAGGTCATGCACCTGAATATAATAATCCTTCTTAAATTGTTTTAAATGGAATTGTTTTAATAACACAATCCAGTTATTAGGATGTTTGAAAAAGTCCTTGAAATAAAGTGAATTCTAATTCCTTGTGTCTAATTCCATTAGTGTCAAATGACAACAAGGCACTTCAAGACTTCCTTGGTCATATTTTTCAAGCAGCAATGATGATAAAAATAACATTAAAATGCCTCTTTCCTCGGGAAAGCCTTAAAAGCAATCAACATAGAAACATCAGGGACAGACCATACAGAAAAAGTGGAATATTTTTAAAGCTGCTTGTGTGACACAGCAACAGTACATGAATTTTGAAAATGAAGTCTAACTAAACAAAGAGCAGTGGCACACTGTCATGCTGAGTTTTACATTAAAAATGACCAAAGATGTAAAAGGAACAAAGCAACTAAACAGTATGAGTCTATAATTTCACAATCCAGAAGGATCAAACTGTGCTAGATCTCAGTCATAAAATGTTTATTCATCTTTTCCATCTCTAGAACAGGGTAATAAAAGAGTAAAATTCGGAGACACGATCTCACAGGCCTTGAACAGCTCCACTGAAAAATACTAATGAGAAGCATTTACTAACTGACTTCACTTTAGAGATAGAAGTCAAACCCTCCCATTTTTATAAAAGTAGACAATATACAAAATTTGAGAAAGAGTTTGGAAATAAGTTCTTTGACCTATATAACTTAAGTTTGATTCTTGCTAGTATGGCTGATTCACTAGTTGCCTGTCTTTCCCTCCCAGTTATGTAAAGACAGAATGTGTTGATGCTTTGGACATCAAACCATTCTGACAAGGATGGTCCCAAGAGTCCACTCTGCTTTATGTCTTTATTAGGACTATCAAAAGCTTGAGGTGGGTGAAAATAAAGAAATGAATGTATCGGTGCTACAATGAGAAATTACAGTGTTGGCTCACGTGACAGACTCTTGAGGTTTCTGAATTTTTATTTTTCTAATTTAGCTGCTAAGTTCTGTATCAGCAGCATAACTAGGAGTCTGGGTCTATCCTAATCCATTTACCTGTAATAGGTGATCAGTTGTTCTTCTACTGGGGCCACTATTACAATATTTTGGGCAGGTGGCCTATTCCAGTTGTCTGTTTTCTGTGATTATTGTGACTTTTATTTGGTTGGTCATTTTGTTGGTCATGGTAAGCAGCAGTGCAGGGTTTACATGTGTGAGATGAGAGTTCGATCAGGGAAAACCCATGGGCCAAAATTAAAGTAAACTTTTGTGTTCACTTTCTTTGGCTTCTTTGTCACTCGATGGAAGCAGCCTCTGGAAAGAATCTGCATGAACCTTTGTGCCGTAAAGGACCTTTGCTTCATAAGCAAAATTTAGTGGCAGTGGGGACAGTAGGGAGAGTTATGTAGAGACGGTCTTTAAAATACAGTAGAACCTCAGAGTTATGAACCCTAGAGTTAGGAACTGACGGGTGAACCACACACCTCATTTTTAACCAGAAGTACATAATCAGGCAGCAGAGATGGGAAAATAAAAAAAGCAAATACTGTACAGCACAGTACTGTGTTAAATGTAAACTACTAAAGAAGTAAAGGGAAAGTTTTTAAAAAAAGATTTGACAATGTAAGGAAACTGCGTCTGTGCTTATTTCATTTAAATTAAGATGGTTAAAGCAGCATTTTTCTTCTGCACAGTAAAGGTTCAAAGCTGTATTTAAGTCAATGTTCAGTTGTAAACTTTGGAAAGAATCACCGTAACGTTTTGTTCAGAGTTACGAACATTTCAGAGTTACGAACAACCTCCATTCCTGAGATGTTTGTAACTCTGAGGTTCTACTATAGACTAATAGTTTACATAGTGTACAAACCATATATCTGAAATTGATTTCAAAAGAATTAAGACGGTACCAAAAACCAAGCTAAAAATGTACATATATAATAGTCAGTGGTATCTGAAAGGGTAAGAAAGTTATTTATATTACCAAAAAGTACAAAAAATGAACTTTAAAGGGAAAATTTAATCAGGTTTAACTGCAGCACTCAGAAATTTTAAAGATACTCTTGGATCAATAAAAGAAACTGTACTCTCTGAAGCTTGAAGTTTTCTAAAAATATACCCTGTTTGCAAGGCAGAGTTGGCTTCTCTATACTGCAGTGTCATTTCTTAGCCGTGACTGGGGAGAAAAAACAAAATAAGACTGCTGCTTTTGTGCCTTTTTAAAAGATAGTGCTTTCTGTCTTGACAATGGTAAACTTGTTTGAGATCGGGAAAAGAGAGAACTTGCAGAATAATACAAAGTTTTAAAAACTTTTAGGTCTAGCTTTCCCCTTAAAATATAATTCCATCTGGATTGTAAATTATTGGACATCTCAGAAAGCTACTGAGGCAATATAGTACCTCTTTAATGATGACTAATTTCACCAGTTTTGTTGTTTATGATTAAGATCTTGTCATATGAATCACAAGAAGGACTGAACTATTTTTTTTTTAACCCTTGGGAGAACCTCCCAACTGACCTAAGCTACTTATGTATAACCCTTTAAACAATTACTGTATAAATTAAAAATGTATATTTTGAGCTAGAAATAGGAATTATTGAAGCCAGTCAAATTCTACCTTTTGAGAAACAGGCAGTACATTCATCCCCTTGCATGTTGCATTTTTGGAAACTTGGTAAAGTCATGTTGAGGTAAAATGATTTTTGCATTATCTGCTTTTAATGACGGTACAGTAGATCCCTTCATGTCTATAAAGCATCTAGCACACCACTGGCACTATAACTAGTAAAATTTATGTCTGTAATTCCAAAGGTGCATGGAGCTGCATGATTAAAATCCCATTGAAGAGTCATGAAGCAAGATTTCTCTGTGCCACTTTGAATAACCTACCAACTAACATTACAGTATTTTAGAATCATTAACTTGTGAGTGCTAAGTCCATTTATGAGAAAATGTCAGTGGGACAGAATGTTGTCACAGGGTTATGGTCTCCTATGTAAATACCAAAGCAGAACTGGACTTATAGAAAATAAGTGTTAAGATTTATTGGGAGAGTAGAAATGCTTATTTTCAAATCAGGAGTTATTGATCTGGCAACTATTTTTTAGTACACTGACTTTATTTCCGTTACACCTGTTTAGTAATAAATATTTAACAACTTGTCTGTAAATTGGTTTTAATAGTGAGTTAGTCTCTGCATAATTCTGATGTGCTGCATTCTTATTGGCTTACATAACAGGTTGGGTTGTACTTCAGCCAGTCAGAAACAAGCTTATTAATTAAACTACAGTTTTCTGTGTATTTTTTAATAAGCTGGTTTCTATGTGATTTAAATGGAGAAAAATATGAACAGCAGCTGGCTGGCACAGACTCCATTTAGTGTAAAAACAAACAGCGTGCTTTGCTTCAAGTTCAGTCCTGTCTGAGGGGGAAATGATGTCCATTGATAATTTTAAGAAAATGCTTACTTTACAAAAAAGAATTGTGAATGGAATTGCGGCGCATCTACAGTAGCAGTATGGTTAAATCTAAAACACAAACTATACTTTTTGCATACATAATTCTTTCCATTTTGTTTTAGGCAAAATTTTTGTGTAATAGTTGAGGGTACGTTTCTAATTGAGTTAAACTTTCCTTTTGGTTATAATATTGAAAAATAATTTAACAGCTGTCTCTTCAGCTAGTGCCTTTTTATCTGTATGCCTTAATTTTGTTTATGTATAGACACCATATTTAAATCATATGGCTGTCTAATCATTCAGTGCCACCAAAATAGTCTTTAAAAATATATGCAAGGTTCCAAGGCAGAACTCATTAACTGTATCAAAAGTTGTACTTTAACTAGTATCTGTAGCAGAGTTTTAGGTTGAGATTTTACTACAGTTGTTTTTAAATGATAAAAATACTTAGCACCTACAGTGCTCTCCTACTGTACAAACATTCCAGCAAGGATGTTAGTGTTATCCCCATTTTACAGATTGGAAAACTGAGACACAGGCTAGATAACTTGCCCAAGGTTATAGGCTTAGACATGCCACTTGCTATACGTGGTACTGTACTATAATAAATGAAGTTTGGCTAAGAAAAGTGTACAGTAGTATTGGCTCGGTCTTAACAAATTAGCAGATAGTTCAAATGCGCTACCTTTGTTTCCAATAATATTGTGTTCTCTTCTTTTAAATAATCCTAACCCTGCCATTGTCTTGAATGAAAGCTTTCCTGCTAGAAGCAGAAGGTACAGTGCAGTGTAGTAAGCCATTCCTTCAGACAACATTGAGCAATGTCAAACTGCAGCTTCAGAGACTTGAGCAAATTGGTCAGATTTACAGTTGTTTAGGACTAAATTTATTTGTTAGCTTTTTAATCCTCTAGCTCTTTAAACTTTATCATGAATATAAAAAAGCATATTTTGTGTGCTTGAATGCAAGTCCATATGGTGTTTTTTGGATTAGCAAAGGTATTACTGCCCATACCATTTCTTATTGCTGGGAACTTCCTATCTTGTATTCATGACAAGTATGCAGTGTCAAATCACTTAAAAAACCAAAGCTTTTCTATCCCCTCTACAAGAGCCAAAAGTGATGTTTTGTAGATTAGTACTGTTACTCATCCTTCTCTTCCAGTAAGCTATTGCTAAGTAGAATAGAACAGGCACTAGTAAAAGTTATGTCCAGCACTGCCCATTTTTAAGGATAGGTTTGGATTTTCATTGTTGCTGTTTTGAGATCAAAATTCATTCCAGCATTAAAATGAAAAGTTTGAACAAAACTCTACACAATCTTATTGACATCACTAACATAATGCACAAACTTGGTGATTAAATTCCTTTCCTATGACATTCTTTATAGCCAAGTTTGAGCTTGGGGGCATTTAAGGAAAGCCATGAAGAAAAGTAGATATATGATCTGAACTGCTCATAGTCCCATAGCAAACAAGAACACTTCAGAGGTTGTTGGGGGAAGCAGTCCTTTTAATTTAAGAGCCAAATCTCACCCCTAGATACACGGGACTTCCACTGCCCTTAAGGGGAGAGCCATGAATGCAGACTGGAGGGAGCAGAATTTCCCCCAAGATAGGATTTCTAAGTCATTAAACTCAAGATCGGGAACAAAGAGTGCTTTTGCATTTAACCTCTGTTTAGTTTGTTTTAAATTTGCTTTGACATTACTTCAGTACCTTTTTTGGATCATATTTAAGTTCTGCCATTAGCAAAACCTTGGGGAAAATCTGTAGCAAGAACACTGTAGTTCAGTTGACCTCTCATGTATTGAAAGGACTGAATTTAGTAAGCTCATTTTGACTAGCTCTTGTTTTTTTTTCCATTAGTTTTTTAAAAGGGGTGAAAAACTGGATAAAAATTAGTGAAAATTTGGACCTGATCATTCAATTGTTATGCTGGTGGAACTCCTGCTGGTAAGGATTGCAGGACCAGGCTCCTTATGGGGAGGAGAGAAGAAAGATAATATGGGTTTACACTGAACGTAAGGTGGGGAATATTTCAGAAAGTTTTGCATCTTTTCCCCCGATAATAGATCTTCTCTCTCCCCCTCCCCCAAGGAGGATATTTATATCCATTATATAAATATGGATATAAAGACAAGCATTGCATTTTTTGTCAGTTTCACAGTGTTTATCTTTCCCTAATACTGGTTTAAATCTTGATGTCATTCATTCTAAAATGTAAATGGTTTATTAAAACTTGTCTGCCATCTCAGACGTGTCACAGTTCATTTAATGGAATATCATTGTAAATAAATGTTGGAGACTTGGATAAGTTTGAAAGTAGGCTTTTTAATTTTCACAATGCTATGAATAAATGTGTAAATTTGCCCTTTTGATCTAATGTACATTTTTATGTAGCTGTTAAATTCTCTATATTTAATCTATCAGTTTCTCTCTGTAAATGTTTTTACTCTCAGTTGAATGCTGGGCACAGTTTGTAATGTATGTACACAAAGGTGTTTTTTTCTATCAATGTTGACTTTTTTGCACATTTTTGAAAATGTTTAATTTGTACACTGATTTAATACTCTGACCAATTGTTGATGGGCGTATGAGAATCACGTATGTGTGCAATGTACTACTGTTTGGATGTATGTTTTTTATTACTTTTGAGATGTTGCTATCAGTAACTGCACTGCTGTTGCTGCTTTAAATGGAATATCTTGTGTAAAAGTGTATTAGCCTATGGTTATATCTTGGTTGAGGAACTCAGGAGTTGAGCATTGCTTACTAGTTCCATAATGTGTCTAACAACTCGCCCAACTTTAAAGTATACTTGTAATTCTGTGTATGAACTGTGTGTGTGTGTACACACGTGTGTACACACACACACACACACACAGAGCTATATATATAACCCAGTAGTCTTATTCCACAGTTTCATTTCTACATTTTTATGAACTTGTTTTTTAAGGGTACTATGTTTAGTTAGAATAATTAAATATATAAAAGCTTTGAGAGATAATTTACTAGATAAATATATTTTCAGCTGGCTGATGTTCAGAAAATATTTTTTTAATTTTGTTTTTAATCATTCAAAATGTATTTGTATTTCCAAAATTGGACATGAATTGTACTTAGAAGTATATTAAAACACTCTGGAGGGACAACAGTGTTATTTCTCTTCTAAGAATTTTGTAAAAAACCAAAATGCTAAAGTGTCAGTGATGCAGAGAAAATACACTGTTGTGAAAAGGGGAAAGCAATCTTTGAATTCTCAGAGCTACTTGAAAAAATGTGGGGGGGAAAAAATCAATCTTAGAAAAGTCAGATTTTTCCATCCCCTGTTCTTTGTTACATTTAATGTTAATGCTTCTCTTTCTTTATCCTTTTACCTTTCTAGTTTTCTGGTATTAGAAAAGATAAAAGCATGTTACTATATTGCTGATTGATTGGCGCATGAGATAAGAACATGCTTTAAAAATGTGGCTTACTCCTTTCAAGAATACCAGTCAAACTTTTGACTTCCAATTTGATTAACATTTTTGTGGCTTAAAAAAATGAAAATCCTGTATAATGTTTAAAGTGATACCAAGTAAAAATTCTCATGCTAGGTATACAGTGCACTGTTGAATGTCTCTAAATCCATAGTTTAGGAAAAGAGCCAGTATACTCTGTCAAACAAAGGACCTACTAATTTCCAGGTACGGTGTGGTTTCTTCCACTTTTCGCGCACATTTTGACTTTGTTACATTCTCAAAATTGTGCTTGTAAAAATGTATAAAAAACTTTTTTGATTTTTTTACTTTTTTATGTATTTACCTGTTTTATTTTCTTGCTGGTAAATGGCTTTTATTTTGTTTGGGTTGGGTTTTTTGTATCTGATGTAAAGGAAGCCATGTTTATATTTTGTGTTTGACCAATGACTTTGTTTATATGAAATTTGTATATTGTTGGTACACATCTTTGTTTAGGTTGATCATGCATGAGGACCTGCAAGAATTAGCACAATGAAAGATTGCTTTTTCTTCCAAATTTTTATTCATTTTTGAAAGGTTATGGTGCAGAGGTTTACTGGATGTAACCTTATGAACTATGGAACGACTATAGATAATGGCACTTTGAGTGTTAATAAAACAAAATATTTATTTCCAATTTGTATTTCCCTTCATTTATTTTATGTTTTCAAAACAGCAGATTTACACACTTCACATACTACATTTGCCTGCAACACTAGACAATTTCGTTCTAAGTAAAGCAAAATATAACATGTTAGTAATGGTACAGAAGGCATCTCTCAACATCTATTAGCTAGAATGTTTAAATCTACAACAGTCCTCTTATAAATGCAAAAAATCATTGAAATAAAAAATGATCACCCTCTCATACTGTAAAACAAATGCCTCTGATTTTTGTTATACAGTAAAAATTGGCCTGCGTAGCTGAGATGGGAACCAGGAGCACAGTATTCAACTCCTGCTCATGCCTAACAAAGGTTATTTGGCACGTGTAAACTCCAGCAGATAGATGTATATGTGAAATACCATCTGCAAGGACACACTCCTGTTGTAGAATGGGGGGAAAGCCATCTTTACCATGTGTGTGTTTATTTGACTTCTGGGTATTTATTTATTTATACAAACAAGGGAATATTCAGGCTATATTCAGAATTGGGGAGGAGAGTTACTTTGTTAGGAGAGAAATTGCAAATGTTCCGCAGCTTCTTGATGTAGTGCAACCTCGTGATTGTCCCAGAGCTTGACAATAAGTCTACATTTTAAAAAATACTTTGTGAGTTTATATGACTTTGACTTAGTTTTAACTGATATTCTCTAAGGCACGGATTCTGCAGTTTTCAATGCACAGGCAGACGACTGCACTTGTATGAAGCCCCATTGAAATCAACAGGGCTCTGTGGGGCTGCAGCAGCCTTTCTGTGCATTGTAAATTGCAGGACTGGGACCTGTCCCCTACATTTAACTTTTTTTGCCTGGAACCATTATTTCTGCAAAAATGCTGAGGGATTTTTAATGACCCTGCCAGGCAAGGGGAGGTAACGTCTGTTTAAAGTTGAAGGAAGTAATAAGGGAGCTGGCTCAAAGTATGCTGTCATTCAGAACTAGAACTTTAATGTGGAAAAGGGGCAACTTTCAAAAATAACAGAGCAAAACTAGAGCTCTTAAGTAATCTTCACTAATATAATGCTTCACATCCTCACAGTTCAGTAGAAATAGTAGCTAGCTGCAGAGTGAGCTCCCTAAGTCTAGCCATCTATTTTATAAATGGGCCCTTTAATCTAGCAGACAAAGGTATACAAGCTCCAATAGGGGAGGGATAGCTCAGTGGTTTGAGCATTGGCTTGCTAAACCTAGGGTATGTCTACACTACGAGAGTAGTTCGATTTTAGTTAATTCGACTATGTGGAATCGATATTACAAAGTCGAACGTGTGTGTCCACACTAAGGACAGTAATTCGACTTTGTGAGACTTTGTGAGTCCACACTAACGGGGCAAGCGTCGACATTGGAAGCGGTGCACTGTGGGCAGCTATCCCACAGTTCCCGCAGTCCCCGCTGCCCATTGGAATTCTGGGTCGAGCCCCAAATGCCTTCTGGGTAAAAAAATGTGTCGAGGGTGCTTTTGGGTGCCTGTCGTCATCCGTCCGTCACTCCCGCCCTCCCTCCCTCCCTCCCTGAAAGCGCCGGCAGGAAATCAGTTCGTGCACTTTTCTGATCAGTGACAGCGCGGACGCCACAGCAGTGCGAGCATGGATCCCGCTGCGACCATCACTGCAGTTGTGGCAGTTCTCAACGCCTCGCAGCTTCTCATCCACCTTTACCAGAGGCAGCTGCAGAGAAATCAGGAGAGGAGGCTACGGCACCACCGTGAGGGCATGAAGTCGGAGAGTAGCTCCGAGCTCTCAGAAAACACGAGACCCTGCGCCCAGGACATCTTGGTGTCACTGGGTCTTGTGGATACTGTGGAAGGGCGATTCTGGGCCCTGGAAACAAGCACGGACTGGTGGGACCGCATAGTGCTGCAGGTCTGGGATGAATCCCAGTGGCTGCGAAACTTTCGCATGCGGAAGGGGACTTTCCTCGAACTTTGAGTTGCTGTCCCCTGCCCTGAAGCGCAATGACACCCGGATGCGAGCAGCCCTGACTGTCCAGAAGCGAGTGGCCATAGCCCTCTGGAAGCTTGCAACGCCAGACAGCTACCGGTCAGTCGCCAACCACTTTGGTGTGGGCAAGTCTACCGTGGGGGTTGCTGTCATGCAAGTAGCCAAGGCAATCGTCAAGGTACTGCTATCAAAGGTAGTGACCGTGGGAAACGTGGAGCTCATCATAGATGGCTTTGCCGAGATGGGATTCCCAAACTGCGGTGGGGCTATAGATGGGACTCACATCCCTATCCTGGGACCGGACCACCAGGCCAGCCAGTACATAAACAGAAAGGGATACTTTTCAATGGTGCTGCAAGCACTGGTGGACCATCGGGGACGTTTTACAAATATCAACGTTGGATGGCCTGGCAAGGTTCATGACGCTCGTGTTTTCAGGAACTCTGGTCTGTTTAGACGGCTGCAGGAAGGTCTTTACTTCCCGGACCACAAAATAAGTCTTGGGGATGTGGAGATGCCTACAGTGATCCTCGGGGACCCTGCATACCCGCTAATGCCCTGGCTCATGAAGCCCTACACTGGCGCACTGGACTCAGAGAAAGAACTCTTCAACTACCGGCTGAGCAAGTGCAGAATGGTGGTGGAGTGTGCTTTTGGCCGTCTCAAGGGGAGATGGAGAAGCTTACTCACTCGCTGTGATCTCAGCGAAACCAATATCCCCATTGTGATAGCTGCTTGCTGTGTGCTCCACAATCTGTGTGAGAGCAAGGGGGAGACCTTTATGGCGGGGTGGGAGGTTGAGGCAAATAGCCTGGCTGCTGATTACGCCCAGCCAGACAGCCGGGCGATTAGAAGATCCCAGCGGGACGCGCTGTGCATCAGGGAGGCTTTGAAAGCTAGGTTCCTGACTGAGCAGGGTCTCCAGTGACTGTTTAGTTTGTGGACACAGATGCTGAACCTGCCCCCGTTTCTTTACCCAGTTACTGTTGACTATCCTTCCAAGTTACATACCCCCTTCACCACCTTCCCAACAAATAAAATCTGTTCCGTTTTGTTAATGAACAACGTTCTCTTTCTTACTGTTTTCGCGGGAATGTTTTAAACTGGGGACGCAGACTGTGGCGGGGGGCGGGTTTAGTGTTCTGATGCAAATGATGCTTCTAAACTCCGGGAATGACAGGCTCCGCAGTGGTGGATTGGTTGTTTCAACGGAGCCTGCCAGCAGTCCTGGGCGGGACTGCGTGTATGTGTCGGCCAAGTGACTTTCTGGCAGGGGGCGGAGGGTTACAGACCCCCTGCTGCGTGGCTCTGTGATCTAGGATAAGGACCGCGGCATAAGATCTCTAACTGCCCTCCCCCGCCACAAAGTCACAGATCAACCCCCCCGCCCCCCAGAACATGAAAACCACCTCCCAGACTGACCAGGGTAACTGGTGACTGCACTGTGTATGTGTCCTGATGCTGGACCTGCCCCCGCCTCTGTAGCCTGCTAAAGGTGACTGTCCTGTACCTGCCCCCGCCTCTGTAGCCTGCTAAAGGTGACTGTCCTGTCCAATTACCAAACCCCTTCCCCCCCTTCAGACAGAATCTCCTCTAAAAGAAAATCTTGGAAACAGTACTTAACAGAAACAGATGTTTTATTATGAACCGCACATGAAAAGGGGGGGGAGGAAACTTGGACGGGCGCTTGTGTGAGATGGGTAGGAAAGGACTTTTCAAACTTTGTGGAACGAGAGCCTTCTATTGCTACAGCAGTCTGCAGGGGTTGACTGAAAGTTTTAACGGCCCTTGCCGCCCCTCCTTCTTTGGACTTTTGGTGAGGGGGGTGTGGGACTTTGTGGCGGGGGAGGGCGGTTAGAGAGAGACTGCAGCGGGGCTCTGTCCTCCTGCCTCCGGTCTTGCAGAACATCCACTAGGCGCCGGAGCGTCTCCGTTTGCTCCCTCATTAGTCCAAGCAGGGTTTGAGTAGCCTGCTGGTCTTCCTGGCGCCGCCACCTCCTCCCGTTCCATGACTGCTCGGTGCATTTGTGACAAGTTCTCCCTCCACTGTGTCGTCTGGGCTGCCTGCGCTCGTGAGCAGTCCATAAGTTCATAGAACATGTCCTCACGTGTCGTCTTCTTCCTCCTCCTAATCTGCGCTAGCCTCTGGGAGTGTGATGCCAGGCTGGGTTGGGAGACAGTCGCAGATGTGTCTGTGGGAATGGGAAAAAGGGAGTGAATTCCTGAGACAGATAAATGAAGTTGCTAACAAAGAACATAGTCTTTCTCTGTGAACAACACCATGCACTGCACCTTTCACATGCGCACTCAGGACAAGGTCGAATTTTCGGCCCTCGCCTTCAGTGCCTGGGGTCTTGCAGTTGCGATCTGAGAAGCGTGGCAGGACACCTCTACTTTTGTAGCAGGAAAACATGGTAAGCCGTAGACTTGTGGCAGCTTAAAACTTTAATAGTAGCACTGGGCTCCTTTCGCACTGAAAGCAATGCCACTCTCTGCTGGCAGCAATCAGTGAAGCATGAGCTCTGCCCCTGTCCCACCACCTCACGGCTGTCCCAGGGAAAGATCCCTGTATGCTGCCCCTCTGCCGCCTCCACCGCGTGGCTGTAAAGCAGTCCCAATACTAACATTCCCCTCCCTAATTTAAAGCAGGGCGTCATGTGTGACATCACGCTGATGAGGATCTCGGAGAGCGACAGGGGACGGATGCTTCGGGAGAGCATGCAGAAGCCAGGGCCGTATGCCGCCATGCTCTGCCGTGCTATGATCCCGGACTACTTGATAGAGTCATGGCGTGGGAACGTGTCTTACCACGGTGGACCTAACAAGATCGCCCTGCCACGGAACCTGATGCGCAGGCTTGAGCAGTACCTCCAGGAGAGCTATGCTGAGCTCTCCCAGGAGGACTCTCTGTCAATTCCCGGACATATAGACCGTATTTTGGTGTAACTGTACTGGAAGGGACTACAGAGTGGAGCGTCCTGTGGTTGCCTAATCATGAAAATCCGGACATTATTTGATTTTTTTATACATAGTTGGGACTAAATAGTTGCCTAAGGCAAAGAAATCATGAACACCCAATTGCTGATATTATTAATATTCCTGTTGTGTTATAAATAAAAGTTTCTATGTTTAAATGAGTGAATGAAAACCCCATTGTTAACAATATAAATATTCCAGTTATGTTAAAATTAAATGTTTAGATGTTTAAAGCACTCACTGCTTGATCCTTCCCCTGATTCGGTGTCCGGGGTAACGGATGGGGACGGTTGGTAGGGGATCTCGGTAAGGGTGATGAAGAGCTCCTGGCTGTCGGGGAAATCAGCGGTGCAAGCGCTGTCGACTGCCTCCTCATCTCCTTCCTCATCTTCCCCGTCCGCTAACATTTCCGACGAGGAACCGGCCGTGGACAATATCCCATCCTCAGAGTCCACGGTCAGTGGTGGGGTAGTGGTGGCGGCCGCACCTAGGATGGAATGCAGTGCCTCGTAGAAACGGGATGTGTGGGGCTGGGATCCGGAGCGTCCGTTTGCCTCTTTGGTTTTTTGGTAGCCTTGTCTCAGCTCCTTGATTTTCACGCGGCACTGCGTTGCATCCCGGCTGTATCCTCTCTCTGCCATGGCTTTAGAGATCTTCTCGTAGATCTTTGCATTCCTTCTTTTGGAGCGCAGCTCTGAAAGCACGGACTCATCGCCCCACACAGCGATGAGATCCAAGAATTCCCGATCAGTCCATGCTGGGGCCCTCTTTCTATTCTGAGATTGCATGGCCATCTCTGCTGGAGAGCTCTGCATCGTTGCCAGTGCTGCTGAGCTCGCCACGCTGTCCAAACAGAAAATGAGATTCAAACTGCCCAGACAGGAAAAGGAATTCAAATTTTCCCGGGGCTTTTCCTGTGTGGCTGGTCAGAGCATCCGAGCTCGGACTGCTGTCCAGAGCGTCAACAGAGTGGTGCACTGTGGGATAGCTCCCGGAGCTATTACCGTCGATTTCCATCCACACCTAGCCTAATTCGATATTGCCATTTCGAATTTAGCGCTACTCCTCTCGTTTTCGAGGAGTACAGAAGTCGAATTTAAGAGAGCTCTATGTCGAACTAAATAGCTTCGTGGTGTGGACGAGTGCAGGGTTAATTCGATGTAACGGCGCTAAATTCGACATAAACTCCTAGTGTAGACCAGGCCCTAGAGTTGTGAGTTCAATCCTTGAAGGGGCCGCTTAGGGATCTGGGACAAAATCAGTACTTGGTCCTGCTAGTGAAGGCTGGACTCAATGACCTTTCAAGGTCCCTTCCCGGTCTAGGAGATAAAATAAATAATATAAATATCCTATTTTAATGGTTTAAATCTGAAGTTAGACAAATTCAGACTGGAAAGAAGGTGTGAACTGTTAACATGGAGGGTAATTAACCACTAGAACAATTTACCAACGGTGGGGGTGGATTCTCTATCGCTGGCCATTTTAAAATCAAGATGTTAGCTTTTTCTAAAAAGCTCTGCTGTAAGTCAGACAAGAGCTGTTTCTGGGAAGTGCCCTCTGGTGCTAGGTGCTGTACAAAGATGAAAGGCCACATGGGCTGTACCTGGAAGAGCTTTCAATGGAATGCAATGCACTGAGCATGACTGAGATAGTTGCTGGAGCTGGGGGTGCTCCTGCACCCGCTGGCTTGAAATGGTTTCCATCATATACAGGGTTTACTGTTTGGTTCAATAGCTCTCAGCAGCCCCCCCTACAAATTGTTTCAGCACCCTGGTGCCTGACAAAATGCGCTGGGGCTGAGGATAATGGAAATAATCATTAGGACTGGGGGTGAACAATTTGCACAATGGATGGTCCCTACACATTTCAAAGGCTTTTTAAAATAGATGTCTGCTGTCCCCTGTTGAGGGGCTGGAGGGGTGCCCGGGCAGTGGGGGGTGCTGAGGGCTGCTGGGGTTTGTACAGGGGCTGCCTGGGCAGTGGGGGGTGCTGAGGGCTGCTGGGGTTTGCACAGGGGGGGCCCGGGGAGTGGAGGCTGCTGGGGCTTGCACGGCCGGGAGGGGCCCCGCTGGGGTTTGCATGGCCGGGGAGGGGGGGCCCGCTGGGGTTTGCATGGGGTGGGGAGGCTGCTGGGATTTGTAGGGGGGGGGCCGGGGAGTGGGGGGTGCTGGGGGTTGCATGGCGGGGGGGGGGCCGGGGAGTGGGGGCTGCTGGGGTTTGCACGGCGGGGGGGGGGCTGCTGGGGTTTGCACGGCGGGGGGGGGGCCCGGGGAGGGGGGGTGCTGGGGTTTGCACGGGGGGGGGGAGTGGAGGCTGCTGGGATTTGCGGGGGGGGCGGGGAGTGGGGGGTGCTGGGGTTTGCACGGGGGGGGGTCCGGGGAGTGGGGGGTGCTGGGGTTTGTACGGGGGGGGGGGGTCCGGGGAGTGGGGGCTGCTGGGGTTTGTACGGGGGGGGGGGTCCGGGGAGTGGGGGCTGCTGGGGTTTGCACGGGGGGGGGGCCCGGGGAGTGGGGGCTGCTGGGGTTTGTACGGGGGGGGGGCCCGGGGATCAAAGGGGGGGAACATGAGGGTGGGGGTGGGATGGTGGGAGGGCCGGGGTTGGGGGGTATTTGAGGGATCAGGCTGTGAGTGAGGGACTGGTGATGGGAGGGGCTATATGGGGCGGGGGTTGCTAAGTGACGGGGCACGGGGGCTCTCGTCCCGGAAGTGACGTGCGGGGCAGGCGCCGGGTGGGCGGGGCTCGCGGGGATGGTGGCGGCCGGGCGGTGAGGGGGCTGTGACGATGGGCCGGCGGGAGCGAGGTGAGATCCCCCCGCGGCTCCGCTCCCCGTGAGCGCCCGCCAGTCCCCCCCCGGGTCCGGGCGCAGCCCGGGGCTCCCGCTCGGCCTGTGGGGACCCGCCGCGCAGCCTGAACGCGCCCGGCTCCGGGCCGAGCGGGCGCGGGGCGATGGGAGCTGCCCCCCGCCCGGCCTCGCCCCGGGCTCCGGCCGCCACCAGCAGGAAGGGCCGCGTCTGGAAACCGGGCCCCGGAGCTGTAACTCTTAGACTGGGCGTGGGGCAGGTGTGTGCGTGCGTGTGTCTGTGTGTGCGTGGGGCAGGTGTGTGTGTGCGTGGGGCAGGTGTGTGTCTGTGTGTGCGTGTGTGTGTGCGTGGGGCAGGTGTGTGCGTGCGTGTGTGTGGGGTAGGTGTGCCAGGGGTAGGTGTGTGTCTGTATGTGCGTGCGTGTCTGTGCGTGTGGCAGGTCTGTGTGTGTGTCTGTCTGTGTGGGCATGTGGCAGGTGTGGGCATGTCTGTGTGTGTATGCTCATGGTGGATGAGTGTGAGCGTGTGGCAGGTGCACGTGTGTCTGTGCATGTATGCTCATGGTGGATGAGTGTGAGCGTGTGGCAGGTGCACGTGTGTCTGTGTATGTGGCAGGTAAGTGTGTGCGGGTGCATGGCATGTGTCTGTGCATGCCTTGCATGTGCGCATCCATGCACCGCTTAGCATAAGGGAGCCCCATTATTGGTGTGCGAGTTTGGTCATTACTGTAGTACACTCATCAAATAACCTTGTTGTGCTTGGTGCCCTTGTAACTATCAGTGTGAAATACAGGGAGCTAAGAGCAGTTGGGGAAGTTGAGGGATCTGTACTTGTGAAAGCTAAGACCTGGTGTACATCTAATACTTAGGTCCACCTAGTTATGTTGCTCAGGCATGTGAAAAGAGATATTGTTAAACTGACCTAAGCCCCAGTGTAGACACTACTAGGTCAATAGAAAAATTCTCTCCTCAACCTAGCTAACACCTCTGGAGTGGGTGAATTTACTACAGCAATGGAAACCCCCCTTTTGTGGCTTTAGTGTTTATACTACAGTGGCATGACTGCAGCTGTGCTGCTGTAGCACTTGTAGTGTAGGCATACCCTATGTTTACAAAATAATCCGAATAGAATTTTCCTTTCCCCCACTTCTAAATTCCTATCTCAGGTCTTCCTGCCAAAGAGGCCTACATGCAGGTCCCTCTTCATCTGCCAACCAGGAGCTAAGCTATAAGAATGGCCATATTGGGTCAGACCAGTGTTCCATCTAGACCAGTATCCTGTCTTCTGACAGTGGCCGGTGCCATATGGTTCAGAAAAAATGAACAGAAGAGGGCAATTTCGAGTGATTTAACCTCTGTTGTCCAGTCTCAGCTTCTGGCAGCTGGAAGTTTAGGGACACAACCCAGTTATATGGGGTTGCCTCTCTGACCATCTTGGCTAATAACCATTGATGGACCTATTCTCTGTGAACTTATCCATTTCTTGTTTGAACGCTGTTATGCTTTTGACCTTTAAAACATCCCCTGGCAACGAGTTCCACAAGTGGATTGTGCATTGTGGGAAGAAGTACTTCCTTAAGTTTGTTTTAAATTTGATGCCTATTAATTTTGGCAGGGGACCCCTAATTCTTGTATTATGTGAAGGGATGAATAACACTTCCCTATTTGCTTTCTCCACACCATGGATGATTTTAAAGACTTGTATCATATCCCCCCTTAGACATCTCTTTTCTAAACTGAACAGCCCCAGTCTTTTTAGTCTCTCTTTGTTTGGAAGCTGTTCCGTACCCCCAATCATTTTTGTTGCCCTTCTCTTTTCGCTGTACTTTTCCCAATTCAAATATATCTTCTTTTTAAGATGGGGCAGCCAGAACTGTACGCAGTATTCAAAGTGTGGGTGTACCACGTATTTGTATAGTGGCATTATGTTTTCTGTTTTTTTAATCTATCCCTTTCCTAATGGTTCTTAACATTCGGTTAGGTTTTTTTTGACTGCTGCTGCACATTGAGTGGATGTTTTCAGGGAACTATCCATAATGACTCCAAAATTTATTTCTTGAGTTATAATAGCTCATTTAGACTCCATCATTGTGTTTGTGTAGTTGGGTTATGTTTTCCAGTGTGCATTACTTTGCGTTCATCAACATTGAATTTCATCTGCCATCTTGTCACCCACTTATCCAATTTAGTGAGATCCTGTTGTAACTCTTGCTGTCTTGAGTAATTTTGTATTGTCTGCAAACTTTGCCACCTTAGTGTTCACCCCTTTTTCCACACCATTTATGAACGTGTTGAATAGCACAGGTTCCAGTACAGATCCTTTGGGACCCTTTTATTTACCTCTCTATTGTGAAAACTGATGATTTATTCCTAGCCTTTGTTTCCTATCTTTTAACCAGTTACTCATCCATGAGAGGACCTTCCCTTTTATCCTATGACTTGTTACTTTGTTTGAGAGCCTTTTGTGAGGGACCTTGTCAAAGACTTTCTGAAAGTCCAAGCACACTATATCCACTGGATCATTCTTGTCCATATGTCTGTTTAACCCCCTCAAAGAACTGTAGTAGATTAGGAGGCATGATTTCCCTTTACAAAAGCTATGTTGACTTTTCCCCAATAAATTGTTTGTCTATGTGTCTGATAATTATGTAATTTACTATAGTTTCAACCAATTTGCCTGGTACAGAGTTAGGTTTACTGGCCTGTAATTGCCAGGATTGCCTCTGGATCCTCTTTTAAAAGTAGGTGTTACATTAGCTACCCTTCAGTCATCTGATACAGAGTCTGATTTAAGTGATAGGTTACATACCACAGTTAGTAATTCTGCAGTTTCATATTTGAGTTCCTTCAGAACTCTTGGGTGAATGCCATCTGGTCCTGGTGACTTTTTTCTGTCTAATTTGTCAGCTTGTTCCAAAACCTCCTCTACCGACACCTCAGTCTGAGACTGTTCTTCAGATTTGTCATCTAAAAAGAATGGCTCAGATGTGGGAATCTCCCCCGCATCCTCTGCTATGAAGATCGATGCAAATAATTCATTTAGCTTCTCCGCAACAGCCTTGTCTTCCTTGAGTGCTCCTTTAGCACCTCGATTTTCCAGTGACCCCACTGATTGTTTGGCAGGCTTCCTGCTTCGGATGTACTTAAAAAGTATTTTTGGTGTTAGTTTTTGTGTCTCCTGCTAGTTTCTCTTCAGATTCTTTCTGCGTTTTCTGCCTTTGTAGGCTCTAATCTCCCTGAACTTTTCACAATCACCATCCTGGTCAGGTGGTCAGTAGTGTATACCTACTGCTATAGTCTTATTATTCAAGCATGGGATTTCTATCCATAGACATTCTGTGATACAGTTTGATTCATTTAAGATTTTTACTTTATTTGACTCTGCTTTCTTTCACATGTAGTGCCACTCCCTCACCAGCATGACCTGTCGTTCCATATATTTTGTATTACTGTGTCTCCTTGATTATCCTCATTCCACCAAGTTTCCATGATGCCTATCATATCAATAACCTCTTAACGTAGGGTTTTTTTAACAGATGTCTGCCTCGCTTGGCTACAGATCTGGACAGTGCTTTGTGCTGTCTGTGTATTTCTTCTTGATGGACCTTAACTGATCAAGGTGTAGATACATTTATATTTTAATTTTTGTGACTCTGTTTTCAGATAAGAAGAAATCTAAGAAACGTCATTACGATGATGACGATGATGATGAAGATGAAACTCCTGGTAGAGAGTCTCAGGAAGCCGTTCCATCTGCAGCAGGGAAGCAAGTGGAAGAATCTGGGATCAAAGTGGATGAGTATGGAGCAAAAGACTACAGACTCCAGATGCTTCTAAAGGGTGATCATTCCTCACGTCCACTCTGGGTGGTAAGTCCCATCAAACAGCTTTGTAAAAGACTTCTTTTGTTTGTGGCAAATAACAAAGGAGAATGAAGTATAGTATTGTGCAGTGGCTTAGGTGTGAGTTTGAATTAGATAGACTTAGAAAGGGACACTGTGAGGAGAAAAATTTTGCTTAAGACCCAGCAATACGGACAGATGCTGTGGAAAACATAGGCAGTGAGACAGTCTCTGCCCTAGATTGCTAACAGACATAGGACAAGATGCACTGGAGATCTAGTGGAGGGATTCATGTTATCTAGACAAATGCCTTTCTCTGTAATATGGTACAAATGAGGTTTGAGGTAAAAAGTTAAAACTGGAAGGCCCCTTCAATATTTTTTCCCCAGAGAAAAGCTGGGAATACAGGACGATTCGTAGCCATTTCAAAATATGCTTTGCTTCCTGCAATCTAGTAGAGAGGCATAGTGTGGGGGGGAAAACAAAACGTATTGTGTGTCTGCGGGTAGATAGAAACCTTGGTGTGAGTTTGCCCGTATAAAACCTTCTGAGCAAACTTTAAAGTTCGATACAGTCCTAGTTTAGAATGGCGTGAGAGGATGTGTGTGTAGGGGGATGTCATTTCAGGGATCTGCAGAGTTAATCCTGTAGAAAACTCCTGAAGTAGGTAGAATTAAGGGGTTGATAATGTCACTTTAAGAGAAGGTGTGGGTGAAGCAGGGCAGCATTCTGGAAGAATCTGTGCATTTCAGTGTAAACAACAGAAGAAACAAATCAAATTAGGATAATAGAAGCAAATAGAATGTGATTTTTTTTTTAAGTGACACAGTAATTTGATTCCCTACATTGGAATAAAGCAGAATTAGTATAGTATAGTTGATACCCTGCCTCTGGCAGCAGCTTGTTTCCTCTGTGTAAAGGGGAACACAAAGAAATATGACCAATTTTGGTTAGTTGTGCAAGGGTATTTGGTGGGAGAACCTTCCAACCAACTCTTGCAGGCCATCTGTTTATGCCCTGAAACATAAAGTTTGCTTTCCTCAGTAAGAATGTAATAATGGCCAGACTGGGTCAGATAAATGGTCCATCTAGCCCAGTATCCTGTCTTCCAACAGTGGCCGGTGCCAGGTGCTTCAGAGGGAATGAACAGAAAAGGGCAATTTATCAAGTGAGCCATCCCCTGTCATGCAGTCCAAGCTTCTGGCAGTCAGGGGTTTCAGGACACCCAGAGCATGGGGTTGCCTCCATGACCATCTTCGCTAATAGCCATTGATGGACCTGTCCTCCATTAACTTATTTAATTCTCTTTTGAGTCCAGTTATGATTTTGGGCTTCACAGTGTCTTCTGGCACAGGTTGACTGTGTGTTGTGTGAAGAAATACTTCCTTGCGTTTGTTTTAAACCTGCTGCCTATTAATTTCATTATGTAACACCTGGTTCTTGTATAATGTGAAGGTGTAAATAACACTTCCTTATTTACTTTATCCACACCATTCATGATTTTGTAGACCTGTTTCATATACCCCACCAGTCGTCTCTTTTCCAAGCTGAACGATCCCTGTCTTTTTAAATCTCTCCTCATATGCAAGGTGTTCCATACCCCTAATCATTTTTTTTGGTCTTTTCCAATCCTAATATATCTTTTGTGAGATGAGGCGACCAGAACTGCACCTAGTATTCAAGGTGTGAGCGCACCATAGATTTATATAGTGGTATTATGATATTTTATCATCTGTCCCTTTCCTAATGGTTCCTAATATTCTGTTAGCTTCTTTGACTGCCCCTGAATGTTGAGCAGATGTTTTCAGAGAAATATCCAAGATCTCTTGAGTGGTAACAACTAATTTGGACCCAGTCATTTTGTATGTATAGTTGCGATTATGTTTTTTAATGTTTACTTTGCATTTATCAACATTGAATTTCATCTGCCATTTTGTCGCCCAGTCATCTAGTTTAGTGAGATCCCTTTGTAACCCTTTGCAGTCTGCTTTGGATTTAACTATATTGTGTAATTTTGTATCATCTGCAAACGTTGCCACCTCACTGTTTACCCCTTTTTCTAGATTGAATATGTTGAACAGCACTGGTCCCAATATAGATTCTTTGGGGACCACTCTCTGTTTACTTCTCTACACTGTGAAAACTGATGATTTAGTCCTACCCTTGGTTTCCTGTCTTTCAACCAGTTACTGATCCATGAGAGGACCATCCTTCTTATCCCATGAGTCAGTGTGTATTGCTGTTATGATTCAGAACTTTGATTAGCATAATGACTCCTCCCGAAGAGTTAGTATGTGGTCTTATCAGAAAATGAATGTCAGACTGAAAAAAACCTCATCAGTTCTAGTGGTGTTTACGCTTGAATGCATTAAAAAGACACTGACAAATTAATATGTGGTCACTTGCAGAAAATGAGTTAAAAGTAGCTTCTGGTACTATACCTAGCTGAGTCCCCTGTCAGTTTTTGTGGTTTTACAGCCCAGGGTGAATTGATGTAAGTCAACACGATTTAAATCAGCAAGCAGGAAACCTTGATTTAAATCATCGATTTTAATCATGTTTTGCATTTGTACGTTTGAGTTATTTTCCTAAAGAAAAGTTTATTTTTATTGGTTGGTAACCGTATTGATTGGCAACTAATCTAGCCTTTCCACTACACTGGGTGCTTCTTGTTGCTAACCAGGATACACTGTATCTATACACATTTATTTAAGCAGTTATACAGTTTAACTTGCATGTATTCGCATTCTCAGTTTTAATTTTTGTATTATGTTAAGAAATGGTGAATGATGTATTTCTTATTTAGTAGACAATTAACTTTTTACTTATGATTTGTGTCAAGCCCTATTTGGATGGAAATTCAAATTCAATTAAAAAAGGGCCAAAACAACATTTTATTTTGTTTTATTAAATTAAACTACTTTAAATGTGCTGGATACATAGGAAAAAAGTTTATCAAAACAGATTTTATTTTTAAAACTGATTTATTAAGCAAAGGAACTATGATCTCTAGTTAGCGAATTGAACTGATTGTTTCTGGTCACTATATCCTTCAAAAATAACAGGAGTACTTGTGGCACCTTAGAGACTAACAAATTTATTAGAGCATAAGCTTTCGTGGGCTACAACCCACTTCTTCGGATGCATCCGAAGAAGTGGGTTGTAGCCCACGAAAGCTTATGCTCTAATAAATTTGTTAGTCTCTAAGGTGCCACAAGTACTCCTGTTATTTTTGCGGATACAGACTAACACGGCTGCTACTCTGAAATATATCCTTCAAGCCTTTAGAATTAGTAGATCTCATCCCAGGTTTTATTCATAGACTGGAAGAGGATAACAAGCATTCTTGCTTTTTCAGCTCCCATTGGTTTCTTAATTTTGAAAGAACTAGTCATTGAACTGAACTAGTTGAATAAACTGAAATGAAGAAAATATTCACTCTGCTACTGCTGTCCAAAACTGGTTTAACACTTCAGCAAACTGTGGTTCCAGATGCTTAGCCAATGACTTCCACCAGTTCAGCGGTTGGATTTTCTTAAAAAGTTGGCAGCAAACGTTGTTTATTGTATTTCGTTAAATGATTTTAACAGATTGATAGGTTTAGGCCTTAACATAAATTTCCAATTTTAAATAGGTTTATTATTTTAACAATAAACCTGTATTTAATTTTAAAAGATCTGACTTTTTAAATCATCAATTTTATTCACCCTTTTACAGCCTCATGTTTCTATTTTTAAACAGCTCTTTTCTCTCACTTGGTGCTCTATGATGGGGAAATTGGTAATCGTGTAACTGATTAGATGAACCTCAAGGTGACCTCGAGTTTGTTGCTGATTTTTTTTTTGTTTGCGTCTTGAATTTAAGATTAGTTTTCTTCCATATGTGGCTCTCACACGGAGACAGCAGCACTTTTTTGATGCCCCATGATGTACTGTCAGTTAAATAACAATGGTCTCTTTGCATAGTGTGTCCTTAATCCTAGTAGTAGAGAGGGCTTTCTACCTTTCTCACACACCCTCATTATTTCTTTAACATATTTTTCCTTTGCTGTCTTATAGGCTCCTGATGGCCATGTTTTCCTGGAAGCCTTTTCTCCTGTTTACAAATATGCTCAGGATTTTCTGGTTGCTATTGCTGAGCCTGTGTGCAGGCCAACCCATATACACGAATACAAACTCACTGCTTACTCGCTTTATGCTGCTGTCAGTGTTGGTTTACAAACAAGTGACATCACTGAATATTTGCAAAAGCTGAGCAAGACTGGTGTTCCAGATGGAATAATTCAGTTTATCAAGGTAAGACCATTTCAGTGGAGAGTCATTCTCCATTGTCTTTTCATGTCTCTAATATTCCTGTTCTCTTCTATTGCTCTGTTTCAGAATTCAAGGAAGCACGCTCTTCATCCTATCTTCTTCCTTTACCCTTAGGATAGTGTGAGAAACATAGCTTTCAGGCTGTGACAGATTGGAACTGGACAACAAAATTGCATGTTTCTGATGGGTTTCTCCATGCAACATGTATGCATGTCCTAAATACTGAAAATACCTTATAAATAGGTTTGATCCACAAACAGAAAATTTCATGTAAAGGTCTGATCTTGTAACCATTGTTCATGTAAATAATTTAATTGGAGTCGGTAAGTGCTGCAGCATCTGACCCCAAATCTGTAATCACCCCTGCTATATGCATTAAAACTTCACATTGTCAAAAGGTACAAACCTGCACTATTGAATAGTGTCTGAGTTGCTTACATTTTTTTTTGCATTTAATAGTAAGTTAATGCATAGGTGAGGTTGCTCTATTAAAATCAAAGTCAGAAATGCCATAGTCAAGGTTCCAACAGATGTATTAACACACCTGTGTTGTACATCCTGTATGTTTTTTGGAATGTGTTTTTTATATTAACAGAAATACAGTAATTTACACATTTAACCATAAAAGTAGTGTAGAAAATACACTCTTAATCAGGAATTAGGAACTAAGTCTTAGGGTATGTCTACACTACGAAATTAGGTCGAATTTATAGAAGCCGGTTTTATAGAAATCGGTTGTATACAGCCGATTGTGTGTGTCCCCACATAAGATGCTCTAAGTGCTCTAGTCGGCGGACCGCGTCCACAGTACCGAAGCTAGCGTCGACTTCCGGAGCATTGCACTATGGGTAGCTATCCCACAGTTCCCGCAGTCTCCGCCGCCCATTGGAATTATGGGTTGAGATCCCAATGCCTGAATGATGCAAAACAGTGTCGCGGGGGGTTCTGGGTACATGTCGTCAGGCCCCTCCCCCTCCGTCAGAGCAACGGCAGACAATAGATTCGCGCCTTTTTACCTGGGTTACCTGTGCAGACAACATACCACGGCAAGCATGGAGCCCGCTCAGCTCAGCTCACCGTCACCATATGTCATCTGGGTGCCGGCAGACGTGGTACTGCATTGCTACACAGCAACAGCAGCTAACTGCCTTTTGGCGGTAGACGGTGCAGCATGACTGGTAGCCGTGGGGCTGCATTGCACCAGCCCCTTGCCTTTTGCCTTTTGGCAGTAGATGGTATATTACGACTGGTATCCATCGTCGTCATATTGCGGTTCGATCAGAGGCACCTGGGCAGACATGCTCAGTCCTATTGAACTGTCTTGACGATGATGGCTATCAGTCGTAGTATGCTATTTTCTGCCAAGCGCCCAATATTTTCTGCTAAGCACCCAGAAGAGGCCGAGGGCGATCTGGGTGCTGGCAGACGTGGGGCTGCATTGCTACACAGCAGCAGCTCCTTGCCTTTTGGTAGAAGATGGTATATTACGATTGGTATCCGTCGTCATCGTACTGCAGTGGCTGTCAATCATGGGCACCTGGGCAGACATGCTCAGTCCTATCGAACTGTCTTGACGATGATGGCTATCAGTCGTAGTATGCTATTTTCTGCCAAGCGCCCAGTATTTTCTGCCAAGCACCCAGAAGATGCCGAGGGCTATCAGTCATGCTGCACCATCGTCTGCCAGCTTAAGATGTAAAAAATAGATTTGTTCTGTATTCATTTGCTTCCCCCTCCCTCCGTGAAATCAACGGCCTGCTAAACCCAGGCTTAGGAGTTCAATCTCGGGGGGGGGGGGGGGGGGATTCTGTGTGACAGTTGTTTGTGTTTCTCCCTGATGCACAGCCACCTTTGTTGATTTTAATTCCCTGTACCTGTACGCCATGTCGTCACTCGCCCCTCCCTCCCTCCCTCCTTCCCCTGGTCCGTCAGATACTAGTTTCGCGCCTTTTTTCAGACCAGACGCCATAGCTAGCACTGGGATCATGGAGCCCGCTCAGATCACCGCGGCAATTATGAGCACTATGAACACCACACGCATTGTCCTGGAGTATATGCAGAGCCAGGACATGCCAAAGCAAAACCAGGACCAGCCGAGGAGGCGATTGCAGCGCGGCGACGAGAGCGATGAGGAAATTGACATGGACATAGACCTCTCTCAAGGCACAGGCCCCAGCAATGTGGAAATCATGGTGTTATGGGGCAGGTTGATGCCGTGGAACGCCGATTCTGGGCCCGGGAAACAAGCACAGACTGATGGGACCGCATCGTGCTGCAGGTGTGGGACGATTCCCAGTGGCTGCGAAACTTTCGCACGCGTAAGGGCACTTTCATGGAACTTTGTGACTTGCTTTCCCCTGCCCTGAAGCGCCAGAATACCAGGATGAGAGCAGCCCTCACAGTTGAGAAGCGAGTGGCGATAGCCCTGTGGAAGCTTGCAACGCCAGACAGCTACCGGTCAGTCGGGAATCAATTTGGAGTGGGCAAATCTACTGTGGGGGCTGCTGTGATCCAAGTTGCCAGGGCAATGAAAGACCTGGTAATATCAAGGGTAGTGACTCTGGGAAACGTGCAGGCCATAGTGGATGGCTTTGCTGCAATGGGATTCCCAAACTGTGGTGGGGCCATAGACGGAACCCATATCCCTATCTTGGCAGCGGAGCACCAAGCCACCGAGTACATAAACCGCAAGGGGTACTTTTCAATGCTGCTGCAAGCCCTGGTGGATCACAAGGGACGTTTCACCAACATCAACGTGGGATGGCCGGGAAAGGTACATGATGCTCGCGTCTTCAGGCACTCTGCTCTGTTTCGAAAGCTGGAGGAAGGGACTTTCTTCCCGGACCAGAAAGTAACCGTTGGGGATGTTGAAATGCCTGTCGTGATCCTTGGGGACCCAGCCTACCCCTTAATGCCATGGCTCATGAAGTCGTACACAGGCAGCCTGGACAGGAGTCAGGACCTGTTCAACTACAGGCTGAGCAAGTGCCGAATGGTGGTGGAATGTGCATTTGGACGTTTAAAAGCGCGCTGGCGGAGCTTACTGACTCGCTCAGACCTCAGCGAAAAGAATATCCCCATTGTTATTGCTGCTTTCTGTGCGCTCCACAATATCTGTGAGAGTAAGGGGGAGACATTTATGGCGGGGTGGGAGGTTGAGGCAAATCGCCTGGCCGCTGATTACGCGCAGCCAGACACCAGGGCGGTTAGAGGAGCACAGCAGGGCGCGGTGCGCATCAGAGAAGCTTTGAAAACGAGTTTTGTGACTGGCCAGGCTATGGTGTGAAACTTCTGTTTGTTTCTCCTTGATGAACCCTCCGCCCCCCCCCCCCCCCCCCCCGGTTAACTCTACTTCCCTGTAAACCAACCACCCCACCCTCCCCTCCCCCCTTCGAGCACCACTTGCAGAGGCAATAAAGTCATTGTTACTTCACATTCATGCATTCTTTATTAATTCATCACACAACTAGGAGGATAATTGCCAAGGTAGCCCGGGATGGGTGGGGGAGGAGGGAAGGAAAAGGACACACTGCAGTTTAAAACTTTAACTCTTATTGAAGGCCAGCCTTCTGATGCTCAGGCAATCATCCGGGGTGGAGTGACTGGGTGGCCGGAGGCCCCCCCACCGTGTTCTTGGGCGTCTGGGTGAGGAGGCTATGGAACTTGGGGAGGAGGGCTCTGGTTACACAGGGGCTGTAGCGGCGGTCTCTGCTCCTGCTGCCTTTCCTGCAGCTCAACCATACGCTGGAGCATATCAGTTTGATGCTCCAGCAGCCGGAGCATCGACTCTTGCCTTCTGTCTGCAAGGTGACGCCACCTATCATCTTCAGCCCGCCACTTGTTCTGTTCATCCCGCGATTCAGCCCGCCACCTCTCCTCTCGTTCATATTGTGCTTTTCTGTAGTCTGACATTGACTGCCTCCACGCATTCTGCTGTGCTCTGTCAGCGTGGGAGGACATCTAGAGCTCCGTGAACATATCGTCCCGCGTCCTCCGTTTTCTCCTTCTAATCTTCACTAGCCTCTGTGAAGGAGAAACATTTGCAGCTGGTGGAGGAGAAGGGAGAGGTGGTTAAAAGACACATTTTAGAGAACAATGGGTACACTCTTTCACGTTAAATTTTGCTGTTCACATTACACAGCACATGTGCTTTCGTTACAAGGTCGCATTTTTCCTCTTATATTGAGGGCCTGCCGGTTTGGTGTGAGAGATCACTCACGCAGTGCCAGGCAACAGATTTCGGCTTGCAGGCAGCCATGGTAAGACACAGTCTTTTGGCTTTTTTAACCTTCTTAACATGTAGCGCTCTCATTTCCCATACCAAGCACCCGTTGGGTTGGACATTTAAAATGGGTTTGCAATGTAAAAGGAGGGGCTGCGGTTTCCGCAAACCCAACTAACTCCCCCCCCCCCCCCCCGATTCTCTGGGATGATCACTTCACCCCTCCCCCCCACCGCGTGGCTAACAGCGGGGAATATTTCTGTTCAGCAGAGCAGGAAGGGACACCTCTGAATGTCCCCTTAATAAAATCGCCCCATTTCAACCAGGTGACCGTGAATGATATCACTCTCCTGAGGATAACAAAGAGCGATAAGGAATGGATGTTGTCTGCATGCCAGCAAACACCGGGACCATACGCTGCCATGCTTTGTTATGCAATGATTCCAGACTACGTGCTACTGGCCTGGCGTGGTAAAGTGTCCTACCATGGCGGACGGGATAAGGCAGCCCTCCCCAGAAACCTTTTGCAAAGGCTTTGGGAGTACATGAAGGAGAGTTTTCTGGAGATGTCCCTGGAGGATTTCCGCTCCATCCCCATACACGTTAACAGACTTTTCTAGTAGCTGTACTGGCCGCGATTGCCAGGGCAAATTAATCATTAAACACACTTGCTTTTAAACCATGTGTAATATTTACAAAGGTACACTCACCAGAGGTCCCCTGTGTGCCCTCAGGGTCTGGGAGCACGCCTTGGGTGAGTTCGGGGGTTACTGGTTCCAGGTCCAGGGTGATAAACATATTCTGGCTGTTGGGGAAACCGGTTTCTCCGCTTCCTTGCTGCTGTGAGCTATCTACATTATCTCCATCCTCATCTTCCTCGTACCCCGAACCCGCTTCCCTGTGTGTTTCTCCAGTGAGGGAGTCATAGCACACGGTTGGGGTAGTGGTGGCTGCACCCCCTAGAATGGCGTGCAGCTCCGCGTAGAAGCGGCATGTTTGCGGCTCTGCCCCGGACCTTCCGTTTGCTTCTCTGGCTTTGTGGTAGGCTTGCCTTAGCTCCTTAATTTTCACGCGGCACTGCTGTGCGTCCCTGTTATGGCCTCTGTCCTTCTCTGTCCTTCATGGCCTCGGAGACCTTTTCTAATATTTTGCCATTTCGTTTACTGCTTCGGAGTTCAGCTAGCACTGATTCATCTCCCCATATGGCGAGCAGATCCCGTACCTCCCGTTCTGTCCATGCTGGAGCTCTTTTGCGATCCTGGGACTCCATCACGGTTACCTGTGCTGATGAGCTCTGCGTGGTCACCTGTGCTCTCCACGCTGAGCAAACAGGAAATGAAATTCAAACGTTCACGGGCCTTTTCCTGTCTACCTGGTCAGTGCATCTGAGTTGAGAGTGCTGTCCAGAGCGGTCACAATGAAGCACTGTGGGATAGCTCCCGGAGGCCAATAACGTCGAATTCCGTCCACACTACCCCAATTCCGACCCGCTAAGGCCGATTTTTATCGCTAATCCCCTCGTTGGAGGTGGAGTAAAGAAACCGGTTTAAAGGGCCCTTTAAGTCGAAAGAAAGGGCTTCGTCGTGTGAACGTGTCCAAGCTTAATTCGATTTAACGCTGCTAAAGTCGACCTAAACTCGTAGTGTAGACCAGGCCTTATTATTTTTGATAGAAAGTATTCCATAGAATATACAAGCTATGCAGTGTGGCAGAGTTAACATTGCTATAAGAATCTTATTTTAACTGAGCAATCATAGCTTTGCATTAATGAAACATATTGTAGTTATTATTGCATAATAATGGAAATTAATATACGTTGGTTGGCGGGAGGCAGTTCTCTGAAAATGATAATGTAATTTCTTTTAAGCCAAGAAAAGCATATGCTCCTTAGTGAGGACTGTGCCTTTCAACCTTAGCAAGTAGCAGGGACTGTCTTTTTGTTCTGTTTTTGGATAACCTCTAGAGCAGCAGGGTCCTTGTCCTTGAATTGTACTCCTAGGTGCTATGATAATACAAATAAACACTATTGTGGGCATTGCGAGGCACCTGCTGTAACCAGTCTTGTTATCAGCAAATAGCCATAACCTGTCTGGGTCTCCAGGTCTCTCTGGATATGGATTGTGAGAGTGTAGAAGCGTGTGAAAGATATCATGGCGTAGCCTTAAATATTTATGAACAAGCTGCTATTTGGACAGATATTACCAAAGATTCCAGACTTGACAATGGGACTGTTGTCCTGGAGTCTGACACTATATTGTGGGATAGATGAGTTCCCATCTCTTCTGTATCCAGGGGAGGAATTGCTCAGATTTTTCAAAGCATCCAGTTCTTAATGGTAACTAAGACGGGTTTGTTTGTTTGTTTTTCGTAATCCGTAATAGGCTGTGAAATCTCTTGAAGACCTCTCATCTTTGATACCCATCAATTTTGCAGCAGCTCTCAGCAATCCTGTGCGTGTAGAGTTTGACTGATTTCAGTTCTCCCTTATACTTCCCATTTGTTCTGACTCTTATTGATCCTGTACTCGTCTTGGTGAACCATTCTGGTTACACAGCCAGGGGTGTGTGTATGTATTTCTGTATACACACAAAAACATGTGCTGTCACTAAATCAGCCACTGCTTTATTATGCTGAATCTGAATTGCTTGTTCCTAATGGATGTTCTTGTCTGTTTGTAGCTGTGTACTGTCAGCTATGGAAAGGTAAAGCTAGTGCTGAAACACAACAGGTAAGCAGCGTTTCTCTTTTATTTTGGGGGGTGGGGTGGGAGGCATATCAATTTTTTTTTTTTTAATTCACCCTGCTTGCAGTGCTTTAGTATAGTAGTTATTTGCTTTAAGTTTGACTGTTCTGTGTTCACTCGAGTGGTGGTCATTGTGTTAGCATGGGGATGCTTTGTTTTTTTTAGAAAGACTCTTCAAACCCAAAGCGCTGATTTACATTAATTGATTGGTCAATCTATGGTCTCAGACTGCTGAGCTGACAATGTTTGTTTTACTGCGTTAGATTGCTTTACTGTGGGAAGTGGCGTGGGCTGCAGGGACGTGCTGGCTGCCGCTTCCTGCAGTCCCCATTGGCCTGGAATGGCCAACCGTGGCCACTGGGAGCTGTGGGCAGCTGTGCAAATGTAAACAAACTGTCTGGTGGCCCGCCAGCGGATTACACTGATGAGCCAGGCCGCAGGTTGCCCACCACTGGGCTAGATGATCTAAATGGTCCCTTTTAGCCTTAAAATCTGTTCTCTAATCTGCATATGAGGAAACCAAGGGTCAGAGGGGAAGTGACATGCCTGAGATGCCACAGCATGTCAGTGGCTGAGCCAGGAATAGAACCCAGGGCTCCTGATTCCCAGTGCCCTGTCCCTGTTGCCTCCCTTTTAACCTGCCCCTTTGGGTAAAACAGAGATCCACCAACCTGTGGAACTCTTTGCAAGAGGATGTTGTGAGGGCCAAGACTATAACAGGGTTCAAAAAAGAACTAGATAAATTCATGGTGGATAGGTCCATCAATGGCTATTAGCCAGGATGGGCAGGGATGGTGTCCCTAGCCTCTGTTTGCCAGAAGCTGGGAATGGGCGACGGGGATGGATCACTCGATGATTGCCTGTTCAGTTCATTCCCTCTGGGGCACCTGGCACTGGCCACTGTCGGAAGACAGGATACGTGGCTAGATGGACCTTTGGTCTGACCCAGTGTGGCCGTTCTTATTTTCAATACTAGCAAACTCTTTATAGCAGTTTTAGGAGGCCTCCCTGAACCACCTTCTGCTTCTCCAGTTCAAACTTTTTTCAGCTTCTGTAGGCTCAAATTTTAACAAGACTCTCCAACGAGCATCTTTATTGGCAAGCTTCAAGGGGAAGAAACACTTCTAGGGCTCGCAGCATAAGGTTTTCATAGCTTCTGCCTTAATACTAAGGGCTCAGGCAGCTCACTGCGCATACTCAGATTCCTTTCCTGGCCCCACCCCAATTAGGCTTCAAAAGAATTGACTCCTTTTAGAGATGGACTGTAAATTGGGGAGATTTTCAGGGTTATCTAAATGGTGTTTTTGGAGTCTTTCTAGTTTTATCTAATTTTTGAAATGGATTATTCAAGCAAGGGAATCTTTAGCAGCTAAATATTTGCTGTGAGGGTGTCTGTGAAAAGTTCTCTGTAGTAGCAACAATTGTTTTAACCTTCACACACACAAGCGATGGCAAAGATGCTAGAGCTTGAGTGACTCCATCTGGAATCCCTGTCAGGTAGATTGAAACATCAATGCCAGTGTTCTGGTAGGTGCTCAGACAGATTCTCTGTTGATTGGTATAACGTGCTTTAAACTTGTTGGGAGCTGCTTGTACAGTGCTTGTTTGTTCTTTCCATCTAGGTATTTTGTAGAAAGCACCCACCCTGAAGTCATCCAGCAGCTTCTTCAGGACCACGTCATCAAAGAGTGTCGGCTGAGAAACGCTGAGGGAGAAGAAACAGAGCTCATCACGGAGACATTCACGAGTAAATCAGCAGTACGTTGGGATCAAGGGTCACCATCTAATGCTGGATTCCTCGTTGTGAGGCTGTACACGCTGTTGAATATCTGCAGTGGTGGTCATTGCATGCTTCCTTCTGTTGTAAACGTTGCAAGTGCTCTGTGCTTATTAATGAACCATTGCTCAGTGAGAATCTCTAATAGCTTCTGTTAAATGCCTGTTTTCAGATTTCCAAATCCAGTGATGGAGGTCCTTCAACATCACAAGGGACAGATGCTCAGAATAAATCGGATGTCCCGGCTGACTTATTTGAGTTTTACGAGCAGATGGACAAAGATGAGGAGGAGGAGGAAGAAACGCAGACTGTATCTTTTGAAGTCAAGCAGGTAAATATCTGTTAACCCCTTGGCATCCATGTTCCTGGTGAGTCCCACTGCAAGCAATTGGATATGGGGTTGCTAAATACCATATTCTAAGGCTTTTCTATTGGGGGGCCCTCTGAGCCACAAAGATTTCTTCCCCCACCTCCGAAAGTCCCACATCACAGATTCTTCCTCTCCAGCCTGGTGGGAGGGACAAGACACTGCCCCTTCCCTGGCTGACGCGTGAGTGATGTTGACAGGCTATAGGGCAGTTGCTAGGGCATATGGGGAGTTCTCTTTCTGCAGGATTGAACATGCTAACTCTGCGTTAGGTGGACTGTTATGCTGACCAAACCTGAGAGAGTTAATTACTTGAAAATATTAATATAGTGTGAAGGCAGACTCTAAATCCACCTGGATGCTTTGTGTGACTTCACATCTCCTTCCAGCCCCAGCAGCTTCTGGCAATTGTGAGACTGTCCTTAAATTTACCTTGTCTGCTTGATCTTGTTGGCTGTTAATTTTTGCTGAATAGTGTAGTTAATGTGGCTTGCATACATACCCCATATGTTTGAGGAGCTTAGTAAGATCTTGTGGACTTTTCTTTGGTGCTCATTGTTGTAATTTCTGAGCATGTCACAAATACTAGTGAATTTGGCTGCGATTTTCAGAGGAGCGTATGGAAGTTAAAAGGGAGTTGCGTGCTTAACTCCTTGGGTACATTTGAAAATCCCAACCTCAATCCTCAAAAAACCCAATCTTGTGTGAAGTAGAGATCGTTGTTTATTCCCTCGTGCAGATGGGGAGCTGAGGTCCCAGGAGCTTAAGTGACTTGCCCAAGGACAAGTTCCACTCTAGTGCCTTAGCTACAATAGCATTCTTACTCCTTATGCAAACCTGGCCTATGTAAAGAGATTCACTGTTCCTGTTTGCGGGTGCGGAACCTTTAATGTTATTGTTTCTGTTAGGCTCATTGGTTTGTCAAGTGCCTTCCCCATCCCAGGAGCGTGTAAGTAGTGAGGTGTGAGATCATGCAGGGGTTTGAATCAGATTTTGCTGGGTTTCTTGCAGTGTTTTGTCTAAATCCTTGGACAAAGATGCTTTTTATATTTCTGTCATGTACAGAATGGAGCATACCAATGCTTAACAGGTAGCAGGTGCTGTATATGAATAGACTGTATTAGATCAGACTTACTTATGAGGCTTTTTTGTGAAGTTTCTGTAGTTTTATCCTAGACTTGGCAAGTCTTTTGTTGCCTTATTGGAAACAAAGAAAATCGGCAGGCTATTCGAGTCATTTTTTCAATGTCTCCGATAGCAATTAAAAGCAACATGCTGTTGTGGTAGAGTAACTGTTCCTGGGGAGTGAAGATTTCTCAGTTACCAGATGTGTAGCTTTTGTGGATCTTCAGTTACAAAACAGTGACCAGATATGCTGTATTTTGAATTTTTTGTGTTTGAAGAAGGGATTTGCTACTTCAAAATGTTGATTTGTCAATAGTCCTGTAAAGGACATTATCAAGGGCTTTCCCTACAGAATAACACTCTTTCAGAGATTTGAATATCTCACTTTTTTCCATTTGTCAACAATTTCCTCCCTTTGTTTCTAATATACAATAATACTTAAATTGTTCTGTTTTCTGCTTTGATCACCAGCAAAATTCTGGGAATAGGTTTTAACTCCTGCTATTACAGAGCAAGCAAAGGGTGTAAAAGAACAATTAACTTGCCTTTATACAGCTCGTGTATATATAAACTGGCTATTTTAAAAAAATCCTCCGCAGGTTTTAGAAATTTAGAATGTGCTGTTAGAAGCTTTGTTTCCTTTCCAGGAAATGATTGAAGAGCTTCAGAAGCGTTGCATCCACTTGGAGTACCCCTTGCTGGCAGAGTATGACTTCAGAAATGATTCAGTGAATCCTGACATTAATATAGACCTGAAGCCCACAGCTGTTCTCAGACCTTACCAGGAGAAAAGTCTAAGGAAGATGTTTGGGAATGGGCGTGCTAGATCTGGTGTTATTGTCCTGCCATGTGGTAAGTAGTTGGATTTTGCCTGAGCTGAAGCAAGGCCTTACACGCAACTAGATGGCATTTCTCTGTTTGTAACACAATTTTTGACTGCCAAAGCTGATCGATTCCAGAGAGTTTCAAGGAATGTTCTGGGCATAACTCTGTTGATTTTTGTGGGGAAAAAAAGGGGGGGGGGGACGACACAGAGCCACTGGCATCTGGTTAACAGCTAGGTCTGCAAATGTCTATAGATCAAAGAGCCAACCACTGGCAGCCATTAACACCTTCCAGCATAACAATACCTCCCCCAACTCAGTTCTACTGATTGTTCCAATAGGGTTTTAAAATGTTGACACCCTGAATGATTTATCTTCCAAATAGAAAGAAAAGAAATAAGGATGGCAAAGCAAGAAACGTAAGAACAGCCATACTGGGTCAGACCAATGGTCCTTCTAGCTCAGTATCCTGTCTTCTGACCGTGGCCAATGCCAGGTGCTTCCAAGGGAAGGAAGAGAACAGAGAACAATCATTAAGTGATTCATTCCCTGTGTCCACTCCCATCTTCTGGCAGTCAGAGGCTAGGAACACCCAGAGCATGGAGTTGTATCCCTGACCATCTTAACTAATAGCCATTGATAGACCTGTCCTCCATGAACTTATCTCATTGATTTTTGAACACTGCTATAGTTTTGACCTTCACAATTTCCCTTGGCAATGAATTCCACAGGTTGACTGTGTAGTATGAAGAACTATTTCATTTTGTTTGTTTTAAGCCTGCTATCTATTAATTTCATCACATGGTTCTTGTGTTATGTGAAAGTGTTATTTTTTACTACTTGTTCATTTTTTCCACAACAGTCAAGATTTTATAGACTTCAATTAGATCCCCTCTTAGTTGTCTCTTTTCCAAGCTGAAAAGTCCCTGTCTTTTTCATCTCTCCTTGTATGGAAGCTGTTTCATCCCCTTAATCATTTGCATTGCCCTTCTCTGTACCTTGTCTTTAAGTCAAGAGACGTCTGGTCTCTTCGGCGGCTGGGGCCTGACTGAGTTCTGAGGGCCAGCCTTTATACTTCCGGGTCGCCGCCTGACCCCGGGAGGGGCGGGCTCAGAGCTCCCTGGCTCCGCCCACTGCGGCCTCCGGATGGGCTCTTCCCCCTCTGGGGCGCCGGGGAGCCACACCGACTCACTGCAAGTAGTAACAGCTAAGTTAGACCCCATCATTTTGTATTTATAGTTGGGCATATGTTTTCCAATGTGCATATATTTGCATTTATCAACATTGAATTTCATCTGCCATTTCGTTGCCCAGTCACCCAGTTTAATGAGATACTTTTGTAACCCTTTGCTTTGGACTTAACTATCTTGAGTAATTTTGTATCCTCTGCAAATTTTGCCACCTCACTTTTTCCAGATCATTTATGAATATGTTGAATAGGAGTGGGCCCAGTAGAGACCCCAGGGGGACACCACTATTTATCTCTCTCCAGTCTGAAAACCAACCATTTATTCCTTGTTTTCCTGTCTTTTAACCAGTTAGTGATCCATGAGAGTCTGGGAGTACACAGAGCCCTGGCATGACAGTGGGGGTGGGTGGGAAACTGCCAGGGACTCTCTGAAATAGAAGGGGATGGGAATGGGCAACAGGGGATGGATCACTTGATGATTACCTGTTCCGTTCATTCCCTCTGGGGCACCTGGCATTGGCCACTGTTGGAAGACAGGATACTGGGCTAGATTGACTTTTGGTCTGACCCAGTCTGGCCGTTCTTATGCTCTTATGAGGGTGTCACAAAGGGTGCTTGTAGGGGTGGGGAATAAAGGAATACAAGGAGCCCCTGGAGTGTGCAATGGCTCAGCTTGTAGAAGCAACAAAGACCCTGTACTGTACAGCTGTAGTGCTTCAGTGAAGATGGTTCTACACCGACGGGAGAGCTTCTCCCGTCGGTGTAGTTAATCCATCTCCATGAGAGGCAGTAGTTCTGTCGACAGGAGAAGCTGTCTCATCAACATAGCACTGTCTACCCAGGGGTTAGGTCGGTGTAACTAGGGGAGTGGATTTTTCACACCCCTGTTCTACCAATGTAAGCTTGTAGTGTAGACCTGGCCTAAGTTTTGGAACAAAGAAACTATTCGAAGCAGTTCATTTTGCTGCAAAGAGAACATTAACTGCAGTGATTTTGCTGAGATTCTTCATAAGCGTATGACAAGCAGCAAACACAGATGTGTGGTTTCATATGCTAATATGTAAAGGCTGCTGTTTCTGTTATAGTCTTAAAGCTGTGGCTACTGAGAAATTTCCCCTCCTCTAGGATTCCTGGCCAACCATTCCACAGTGGTTTTCCTCCCCTCCCCCTTTTTATCCAAGGAATGATGGGGTCTGTCTGTCGGGTTGATTACTGATGACAGTTGCTCTTATTTTTCCTCCCCTCATGCAGGTGCCGGCAAGTCTTTAGTTGGAGTTACAGCTGCGTGTACAGTCCGTAAGCGCTGCCTGGTACTTGGCAACTCTTCTGTCTCTGTGGAGCAGTGGAAAGCCCAGTTCAAAATGTGGTCCACCATAGATGACAGCCAAATCTGTCGATTCACGTCAGATGCCAAGGACAAACCTATCGGCTGCTCTGTTGCCATTAGCACCTACTCTATGTTGGGACACACAACTAAGAGGTCTTGGGAGGCAGAGAGAGTAATGGAATGGCTTAAAAGTCAAGAGTGGGGCCTTATGATACTTGATGAGGTGCACACCATACCTGGTAAGGAGTGTACAAATTCTTAAATGGTCCCCTCCCCCCAGACCCATTGTTAATGCTGCGCTACTGTTGCCATGCAGTTTCTTTCTGGCTTTCTCATAATGTTGTTCTGAAGTTCTAGAATAAATTCATAGCTTAGTATTTGAGGCTTAATACATGTAGACGATCATAGGCTCTGGTACAAGTTTTTTCAGTATTGCAGTATTTATATGAAGACTGCTTTCCAGAGACCTCTCAACTCATTAGGGTACACGTGTTACCATTCTTAATACCAGTGGGAAAGCATTATAGTAATGTTAGTACTTTTTTTTTTCCTAATTACAGTAGTAAGAAGTGTCCTCTCTAGAGCTTTGGTCCAGAGAATGGATGGTCACATGATGCAGGCTTTCTTCTGAAGCTGCTTAAACTTCACTAAAAGATTCCTGAAGTACACTTAATAGCCATTTACTTTTCATGTAAAAGTTGCTAAAGTTGCCATGTGGCTGTTACATCACCACAAGTGGGAGAGGAGTTGTTCTGCATTCTCTTAAGTGGGAAGGGAGGTGTCCTGATACAATCTCTTGAAGTGTGTGGTCCCTATGAATAAGTTAGGGATCCCTTTGTCTATGTATGTATTTTACTGGGAGGAAATATATCCATGCTAATTTGTTTCTGAAATAATTGTTGATACTTGAGATAAGTGTGTTGACTTCCAGATAGGGATATATGGTGTTGGAAGGAAAGAATGGGAGCATTTCAGTTTACAGAAAATAATGCTGGTTAGAAATGCCCCACCAATCCAGTCCAAGTCTCTGCATGTAATTTTTGAGTATTAACAGAAGTGGGAGAAATGGTAAAATATGGAAATAGCCATTGCTCATTGGCAGCCACTTTAACGAAGATCTGTTCTGTTGCCTCAGTTTTCTTACCATCATCGCTTCTTAGACTTGGTCATAAAAAATAAGGCAGAAGGCCTACTTTATGCTACTAGAAAGATGATGGGAGTGCTAGAAATGCCTGAGAGAGATGATGCCATCGTGCTCCAATGGACTGAACCTAGGAATGGTAGAACCCCTGTATTCTAATCCTGGCTCTGAAATGCTATGTGGCCTAGGTCAAGTCACTTAACGCCTCTATATCTCTTTTTTTCCATCGGGTAAACGGGGATTGTGATGCTGGCAGTCCAGGTGCCAGCTCATGGCAAGATTCTCACTGATCACTGACAAGTGCATAGCTGGAAACCAGTCTGGCTCACCTGTGTGTTAGTATTGTTAAAATAGGTATTAGATTTATAGAGTTGTGTTTAGTGTTTGGACTTTATAAAATGCTTGTGAGTTGCTGCCTGCATTAATATCACTTCTTATATCCATATCCCATGTTATAAGGTAATATTGGAGTGTTTGCTTTGTAACTACTATAAAAGTGTTTCTTATGAAACTGGAAACCCCCACAATCAGGAGAGAAACACGACCAAGCGTAAAATACTAGTTTTGCCACAAGAGGTGTTAGGCTCCAGACAAACTACTGTGGAACATCAATGAACAAAAGACTTTGCTGATTGCTCCTCCCATACCCATGAAGAGAGGATGTGCACAAATCTGCATCCCATCACCGTTTGAACTCTGGGGGAAAGGAATAAAAATCCCTGACCAGGAGGATCTATATCACTCTGCTGCTTGGAATTTGGCCAGGGCAGTATTTCAAAGCATAAGCAAGGGGATCCCCAAGATGCTTAGTTTGGGTTAGAGCCTGCATATTACAGTAGCTGCTATTACTTTTTGAAACCTAAGACTGTAACGCATATATAGATATATATGTGTGTGTGTGTGTGTGTGTGTGTTTACCTGCTTTAATATTACAAATAACTCTAATTGTTTTCCTAGTTAACAAACCTTTAGTTAGCTTAATATAGGATTGGCTATTAGCATTGTCTTTGGTGAGAGATCTAAGGTATAATTGACCTGTGGTTTGGGACTGGAAGTAACCTGTACATTGTTGTGGTTTTTTGGTGTACCGGTCCTTCTGTCACAAAGGTGGGCTTGCCTGGGTGGGGAAATAGACCGGGGTGCCCAAGGGGACTCTCTATGACTCCATGTTAAGGCTGTTATATTGCTTGAGGAGTTCACATTTGTTACTGGGTTGGTGAAATCTAATTATAGAACACAGCCAGTTTGGTGTTAGCACCCTGGTTTGTAACAGTCTACCCTGAGGTTGGCACCCGCGTTTGTGAGCCACTCCGGGCAGTTGACATGGATAATACTGCGGTCTGAGGACTACTTAAGGTTTGTACAGTGCTTTGAAGATGTACAGTGCAGTAAAAGTGCTTAAGTATAAGTCAAAAGCTGCACCAAATCTAGTGCTTGGTTTTAATGTAGGAGTAATATTAGATTAGAATCCTGTATTTGCTTAACCATTTATACTGTGCTCATCTCTGGCGTACAGCTAATGCAACAAAATTTACCCACTTGCAATGTGTGTCTTTTTAACCCATTTATGAAATCAAAAGGAAATCTCACCTTGTGTTTCTTAGCCAAAATGTTCAGACGTGTGCTCACCATTGTGCAAGCTCACTGCAAACTGGGACTGACTGCTACTCTCGTCAGAGAAGACGACAAAATTGTCGACTTGAATTTCCTGATTGGACCAAAACTCTATGAAGCCAACTGGATGGAGCTGCAGAACAATGGCTACATTGCTAAAGTCCAGTGTGCTGAGGTGATGCTCTGCTTTTTGCTACCACAAGTGCTAGAGTCTATATTTTCTTGCAGCCAGAACTATCTAATCCCATGTATGTTTAATTAGGGCAAACAATCTTCTTTATAGATCTGCAACAATATTGAGATACTGTGCGTTTCAGGCAAGACTGTCGGTAATCAGCATAAATCCATGGTAAATCCCATATTGTGACTCAGTCATTGCATGCTCATATAATGGTATCTGGACATGCATCTGTTGAGACACTAATGCTGACTGCTGATACTGTGGTACTTGGTTAGCTGTCTGTAGACCCATCCTCAGACATGCACACACTGGCTTCAATACTAGTGTAGTGCTTTGATCATAGATTTTAAGGTCAGAAGGGACTATTATGACCATCTCCTTTGTTCTCTTGCATAACAAACCATGGAATGCCACCTAGTATCCAGCCCAGTAACTTGTGGTGGAATGACAGCCTTTATTTTAGAAAGGCACCCACTCTTGATTTAAAGACTTTAGGTGATGGAGAACCTCCAACAGCCCTTGGGAAAGCTCTTCCAATGGTTAATTATTCTGACTGCTACGAATGTGTGCCTTATTTAAATAAATAAATAAACAAAATAAATAAATTAATGGAGATATCCTATCTCCTAGAACTGGAAGGGACCTTGAAAGGTCATCGAGTCCAGCCCCCTGCCTTCACTAGCAGGGCCAAGTACTGATTTTGCCCCAGATCCCTAAGTGGCCCCCTCAAGGATTGAACTCACAACCCTGGGTTTAGCAGGCCAATGCTCAAACCACTGAGCTATCCCTCCCCCACGTTCAGATTTCTTTGGCTGTAAATTCCAGCCACTGGTTCTTGTGATACCTTTGAAATGTGCCCATGTGTGATCTGCTCCTCTAGTCAGTCAATTGGAGGGAAAGGATTAGTGTAAACTATGGTGCCTGAGAAGGGAAAATCTTTCTCTCACATTTTAAGCCCTCAGGCTTTTGAGGATATAATTGAAATAAAGTAAAGCAATTCCCCAGACAGGAATAGAGTTCAGTGTCAGTGATGTCTGTGAGATGGAAGTCTTCTGGGGTTCTCCTTCTGCCCATAAGTGTCGACTCAGTGGGTGCTCCAGCCCCTGAGCATCCACATGGAAAAAAAACAAACGGGTGCTCAGCACCCAGCCACCCACCGATCAGCTGTTTGGTGCTGGTTGGGAAGTGCTGGGGGGCGGGGGGGGAAGCAGGGTTGGGAAGAGGCGGGGCCTTGGGGTGGAGAGAGGTGGAGAGAGGGTGGCACCTTGGGAAAAGGGGCGGAGTGAGGGGGGTCTTGGGGCGGAGCACCCACCTGGAAAAATGAGTCGGTGCCTGTGCTTCTGCCGTTCCATTCAGGGTGTCCATACAGGGAGTGGCTGGCAGGTGAGGGGTTGTCCCAGAATGAATGACTGCCAAAGGTGCAAATTTAGAGGCTTTTCTCCTGCTTTAGTGTTGCTTTGTGTTATCAACCATGGTGTTGTCTTAAATAAAAATGTGTAAGGTGGGAGGACTAATGATCATAGCTTTTCAGTTGATAGCAGCCACTCCACTGCCTTAGAGAGTGAGCTCAGTCTCCTTAGGGACAAATTGGTTTTCCTTAAAACAAAACAAAATAAATAAATCCCCAAACAGATTGAACTTCCAACCTCTCAGCTATAATAGTGCGCCTGCCCTTGGTCCTATGGAGCTTCCACTAATCTTGTCCCTCCAAT
This sequence comes from Emys orbicularis, assembly GCF_028017835.1. Lineage (NCBI taxonomy): Eukaryota > Metazoa > Chordata > Testudines > Emydidae > Emys > Emys orbicularis. Next base: position 4,924,699 of record NC_088693.1, read on the forward strand.
GGAGCTATTGGGAGAACTGCTGTCATGGTAAATGCGTGTGTATGTACACTAGCACTGAAACTGCAGTATTATAGGGACAACAATTTGAAAATTTCATCTTATCTTTGTACCCATTTAATTACAAGTAACACCCAAGCTTACCAAAACCTTGTTTTGTTTTAGTTTTACTTACATTTGTCAGCATTTTCCAGCCGCCTTTCCCCGAAGAATGAGTAATATTTTGCCTTGCTAAAAAGAACCTTCTAAATCTCAAGTCTCATCCAAATTACGTTTTTTGTTTGTTTTTGTTTTGAGGCCGTACTGTGTGGATGGTGCTCTGTCAGGAGTTGGAATGTCTGGAAATTGATCAAGCTAAAACACAAAACCAGAAAATCCATGCTGACGAAACCATGATTAGCCACTTTAGGCAATTCCATTTCAGGAGTATGGTTTCCCTATTGCACACACTGTTGATAGCTCATAGACTGGGGTGGGCAAACTATGGCCTGCAGGCCACATCCGGCCCGCCAGCCGATTTTTATCTGGCCCTCGAGATCCCACTGGGGAGCGGGATCTGGGGCTTGCCCCACTCCTACGCTCCAGCCACGGATCGGGCTTGGGGAGCGCTCCGTGTGGCTCCCAGAAGCAGCGGCATGTCCCCCCTCCGGCTCCTACGCATAGGGGAAGCCAGGGGGCGCCGCACGCTGCCCCCGCAGCTCCCATTGGCCGGGAACTGCGGCCAATGGGAGCTGCAGGGGCGGCGCCTGCGGACGGGGCAGCACACAGAGCTGCCTGGTCGTGCCTCCGCGTAGGAGCTAGAGGGGGAACATGCTGCTGCTTCCACGAGCCTCTTGAGGTAAGCGCTGCCCGGAGCCTGCACCCCGACCCCCTCCCGGCCTCCAACCTCAGCTCCAGCCCTGATCCCCCCCCCCACCCTCTGAACCCCTCGATCCCAGCCTGGAGCACCCTCCTGCACCCCAAACCCCCCGTCCCCAGCTCCACCCCAGAGCCTGCACCTCCAGCCGGAGCCCTCACCCCCCCGCACCTCAACCCCCTGCCCCAGCCCGGAGCCCCCTCCTGCACCCTGAACTTCTTATTTCTGGCCCCACCCCGGAGCCCACACTCCCAGCCAGAGCCCTCACCCCCTCCTGGACCCCAACCCCAATTCCGTGAACATACATGGCCCACAATACAATTTCCAGACCCAGATGTGGCCCTCGGACCAAAAAGTTTGCTCACCCCTGTCATAGACTCAGAGACTTTAAGGTCAGAAGGGACCATCATGATCATCTAAGCTGACCTCCTGTGCATTAAATATGGCATACAACTCACAAAGAATGTTCCCTGTTGTGAACTTTTCTTAGGCCTTGGCTACACTTGGGGATTCACAGCGCTGCCGCGGTGAGAGCTCTCTCGCAGCGCTGTAAGTACTCCACCTCTCCGAGGGGAATAGCTTGCAGCGCTGCGAGGGAGCGTGCAGCGCTGCAGGCGCTGATTACACTGGCGCCTTACAGCGCTGCACTCACTGCGCTCGGGGGGGGGGCGTTTTCACACCCCTGAGCGCAGCAAGTTGCAGCGCTGTACAGCGCCAGTGTAGCCAAGGCCTTAGGTACTTGCAGCTTTGTGTGAGTTCATGTTCTTCAAGAGAGTGTTAGATTTTTTTGACATTTAATTTAGAATCTACGTTATTTCAACAACCAACCAACCAAGTAATGGTGGTTTCTGGGAAGTAACGAACGTCTGTGATTGGTATGAACTTTATTCACATTCATGTAGTGTGTCATTTCGTAGCTTGCCTTATCTATTCTGGCCTGAGAAAGCAACCTGGTTGCTTCTGAATCCAGCTCTTCCAAGTGGCAGTAGAGGGCAGTGCTACCCAATGATACAGCAGATCGTATTCACTGCATATATCGCTTGCTCATTCACTGCTTCAGTATGTGAGTTACAGAATGTAAAATTATATTGGTAGTAGCTGCAGCATGTTAAAGGTAAATGCTGCTCCTATCTAATATTATTTTTAATATTTCCACTAGCTCTGTTTCCAGAGGTTTCTGATTTGCAGTAAATTTGTCCCCAGATTCTGTACCAGGTTTATACCTTGGAGTGCATGCCATGCAAAATTTTAAAATTAAAAGATCAGTGGGGATGGAAGTGCATTTTTACTAGTTTTACCCTTGAACGAGTGCATAAGTCACTTAGTGGGAAAGATCCTGTGTACTCTGTGGCAGTAATTCCTAAATCCTGTGGTTTAAATTATTCTGTTGTCAAGAATTAGCCTTTATTTCTATCTTCCTCTTTCTCCCCTAGCAAACTCACACATCTGCTGGTCCTAGCTGAAAATACTCATTGATGTAAAATTTCTTACCCCTTTCAAGTAGGGGATGTGCGGGAGCTATGAAGCCTAATCCAGAGTAGTTCCATTGTTAGACTCTAACCTGGTGAGAAAGGAAACCTCCTCTAAACCCATTGTATAGTCCACTTGTTTAATCTGTGCACTGAAGATGGGATTTGAGTAAAAGAAAATAATAATGACCACTAAGGAAGCACGTAATTGTTCAGCAGTGTCTCCTATATTGTTTCCATGCCATAATGCAAATGTTCATTTAAATTAATGGCAGATTTATGTTTTTAAACTTGATTTATTAAACAATTATTATAAACTATGCTTTCATGTACAATGTAGTTGTTATCTGTTCTTAGCTTTATTTGCAAGTGTTCTGTTCTTGGGTGCTTGGAATCTATGGTAATGAGCATGGTATGTAGACTAGGAAAAAAAAAAGATGAACTTCTACTCTAAACTGTGGTGTACAGATAATACCACTGCATTTGTGGCAAGTTCCTCAAATTTGGTTAATTATATGCAATAATATGACCGTAAATAAAGGTCTCTCACTAAATATAAAATCATGTAATGCTAAAAAAATATATTGTAAGGAAAGACCATAAATGGGGAAAGCCTCTAGAACCCTACTAATTTGAGCTAGCAGTATTAGTTGAAGCTAGCACTTCAGGAGCTGCAGAATCTACATGTGCACCAGTGAAGAGATGGATCCTTTTGAAAAAAATCTCTGGAAAATAGTAATTAAAATTAAATGGAACTTGGCATGGACATGTTAAAAACAGATTGGTGAGTTGCTACACTTATACGCTAATGAAGACGAAATGTCTCTTTCAGCTGACAGTGATTTAAGAGATGATTTCAACTAGTGGTGGGAAGTCCAAAAGAAGACTGTCTTTATACCAAGATTGGATGTCTAAAATATATCCTCTAGTTCAACCAGTAGTTATGAGCTTGTTGCAGGAATTATTGGGTAAAATTCTCTGGCCTGGGTTATGCTGGAAATCAGACTAGATGATTATAATGGTACCTTCTGGCCTTAAAAATCTATGAATATCTGTTTTCTACTACAAATGGAATCTCATAAAATAATAATGACTCATTATTACTGTGTATACTTTTTTTTTTCCTTTTTTTTTCAAAATTTCTAGGTTTGGTGCCCAATGTCTCCAGAGTTTTACAGAGAATATGTGGCTATCAAAACAAAGAAGCGGATATTGCTCTACACTATGAACCCAAATAAATTCAGAGCATGCCAGTTCCTGATCAAATTTCATGAGCGAAGGAATGACAAGATCATTGTATTTGCTGACAATGTGTTTGCGTTGAAGGAGTATGCCATCAGACTGGGGAAGTAAGTATTTGTGAATGAGGAGGGCACCGTCTCCTTCTCCTTACTGGAAAATGAATATGTTTCACAAATTTCAGTCACTTCAGGCATTTTTATAATAAACATTAAACTTAATAAAGATAGGAAACATTGAAGAGCATTTCAAGTAAATTTCAATGTGTATTGCAATATATTTTTCCAAGTGTAACGTTCTAAGATAAGATAAGATGTGCATTTTCTGTAGTGGCTACAGAGGAATTTTAAACTAGTACTTATGTAGAGAGCTGATAGTCACAATAAAATAAGCTGAGGATAAAAGCACTGTAGGCAAGTGACTAAATAAGGGGCTATTTGGATGGTCAATTATCTGTGCAGGTAACAGACTAGTGTCCCTGCCCCCATGTGAAATAAGAAGGAAATTTTGTACCAGGGAGCCCCTGGATCCTTCAGGGCCCACAGAAAGCCATGGCCTTCCCTGCTTTCTGCCCCCTTCCAGGCCTGTGGCAGTCTTGTCTTAAAACTAAGATTTTAAGCTCTTTGGGGCAATGGCTTTTACAACATATCTACACAGTGCCTAGTACATTGTGCTTCTACACACTACTGTAATACAGTTAATAAACAGCAGCACAGCTTCTGTAGGCGCTCCTCTGGACTCCTCCGCTGCCTTGGAATTGCTCTTTGGGGCGGGGTTCAATTGCAAAAGCAGAGGTAAAAGTTAAAATTTACTTGCCAAGGGATTAGCATCAAAGTGCTTGCAGGATTAATGAGGAAATAGTAAAGGAGATTGGTTCTTCCCTGCCTGATACTCATGGAAGGGTTTCCTCCATGGAGCATGTGGAGAAGCCAGCCTTACCCTTTCAATCGTGAGTCGAAATCATGGCTTTTCTATTCCCCTCTCTTGGCAGAAATGGTGAGGAGCATTTAGCCCTCTAAACCTTTTCAGCTGTCCAGGAGTTTCCAACGTATTTCGTACAAAAAAACAAACTCCCTTATCTCTTTTTCCCAAATTTGTGATGAGTTTTGAATGGCAGTGCAATAGCCATTCTACACCAGCTCACTGTGACTTCAAACAATAAGCTGGGCTAACAGTGCTGGATGACTTCCAGATTCAGAACTCATGTTCTCTTTCATCATTATTCTTAAACCTGTCTGGACAGAGATTAGCTAGAATGATGCTTCTGCAATGTTGTTAACTGTGTTCGGTGTTCCATATAAGATAATGAATATAATGAGTCTTTGAGTAAAGAATAAATGAGAGATGGGCGGGAGGGGGCAGTCCTGTAACTTAGTGACTGGTAAAGATGTTTGAGAAGCATTGTAAGTAAAACTACTAAAGGTTTTTGGCAGAGTTATTAAGTTGTGGGAGGATGTGGGGGGGGGGGGCGGCAATTGCTTTTTTTAAAATCCATCTTCCAAATTGCTCTCTTTGGCTCTGGAGTGGAGCCCAAGGTTACACAACTGTCAGTACCACAGGGAAGGCAGGATTGCAATGCTTGGCAGTCATGGGGGATTGGCATGAGGCAGAAAAGGCGGAGTTTCTTAAAGCTCATGTTAAGTGTTGAGATTAGGAGTCTCTTGAGAGCTGATCCTGGCATCTTGACCATCATTCTGTGCGTCATCCAGAGCAAGAGCTAGTATAGCTTGTATGAAAGCCATTCTTTGCTTACAGCCATGGTGCTTATCAATACATCTAAATCATTGCTTTATAGAAGACACGCCCAGCCTTCCTGGGTTTGACAGATTATGACGACACAGGTATTGATCCTTGAGGCTCATTATCTTCCCATTGGTTGGAGGAAGGATTGGTTTTCAAGTTATTAGATGGTTTTTGTTTGTTCTGGGTAGGGAAGTGTTCTAACTTGTTCATCACGATAAACCCAACTGATGGGAGTCAAGGGGAGATTAAACACCCAACAGTTTTAGGTCATCCCATTTTTTTGGTTTAGCTACAACAATATAGGCAAATGCTTGACAAGCTCTGTTTACAGTCTTGGAAGCAGCTCCTGATGGACATGTGAAGTTCTCACAAGTTTTTTAATTTTAGTTCAATCAACAGCAGATGTTTTGTGTGTTAATTTTGTTTGGGATGAATATCACCTTCACATCCTAAAATGAAATGATAAATGAAGGCTAAAAATAGAAGTACTGGGAGACTGATAACTACAGCAGCATTACAAGGTCTCACTAGCTGTACAACAACAGTATTGTTTAAAACCATTTGTGTCTCATTCCTATGAGCCACTTCAGCTTTGGCTAGGAAAAGACTGTTACTAAAATGTACCAAGTAGAAGAATTGGATTAGAGGAGATTTGGCAGCACAAAAACTAGAATGACGTTTTCAGTAAGCGAAGGCATTAACCGCCAATACCCAGGGGATGTAGAAGGTCTTGGCATACTATGAGTTGGGTTCTTGTGCTCAGATACCATGGTGATGTGTGCAGTATGTAAACTTAAGCTAAACTTTTGGTCCTATTTTAAAAAAAAATAGGGAAAAAACTTCTTAACGTGAATGATGAAACTTGCTTCTCTTGGTTTTCGAAGGTGCTTGTTAACAAGCTTCTCCAAAGAATGGGGAAGAGATGGAAAAGCAGCAGCTGCACATTATTGCAGGTTTCTCTTGCATTTATAGTCAGCCCTGGAGTTTGCAGCAAATGCTGCAGATTCACAGCAAACTTTAAAGTGGGAGGGGGTCGATGAAGGGGTCAAGTTGTATGCGGTGTTATGGAAAACTGCTGCTAATATAAGGTAGTTGGGAGACTGTGGAACGAAGGAGATCCAGGGGAAATCCAGCTCTACAGGTACAAAGTCAGGGTATGTACAACATCCCCACAAAATCTTCCTGTATTATCACTTTCCCTTCGGACTCTGTAAGGAGATAACCTGTACAGTTTGAACTTCACTGCTGTCCTCTTGAGATTGCAGACAGAAGTAAGAATTTACCACATCTATCTTAACCTTTGAGTGTCGGCTTGCAAGGTACACTAAAGAGTCTCATAGCTTCCTCCACCATTATAAATCCCGGGTTGTGCTGTTCTTTTCCATAGAACCCAGTGGACGTATTCTGGTCACAAACCGTATGTCCAGGTGTTACTGGAGAGGAGGAGAAAGGTGTTGACTTCAAAACATAGACATCGTTTCCAGATAAAATACCTAACAGCTAGCTTGAGACACTGAGAATTTAAATAAAAGGGAAACTTGGATTCTTAAGGACTCAAGTGGGAAGAAGTGAGAAGGGCACAGCTGTCCATATGCTGGCTTATTGGATTTGATCAAAAAAAAACCCAACCAACCACCTTTTTATTTTAACAGCTGCATTCAGCCTTTCATCTAGGATTAGCAAATGTTTTCAGTCCACTGATCCGCAGTTCAGTCAGAGCACATGAAATGAAAAGCATTTACCGCTGTCAGGATTTATTTCTGCAGAAAGTGGAAAGATGTCTGCCTCTGGCAGCTTGGGTTTGCCCCAGGTGGTGATTCAGTATACATTTGGGCAGGGTTACAGTAAAGAGCCAAAGGATTAAAGATGAGCAGCACAACCTTTTTTGTTTTTTAAACAAAATCAAAACACTCCTATTTATAGACTGATCTGAAATTTTAAATGGTTATACTGCACTCCCCTCTGTGGTATCCTAACCTAAGGATAAATAGTTCTGAGAAGTCTTGAGAACTGATTACTTTCAATGTTTGTTCTATCTTAGACCTTACATATATGGTCCTACTGCACAAGGAGAGAGAATGCAGATTCTACAGAACTTCAAGCACAATCCAAAAATCAACACTATCTTTATTTCCAAGGTAAGTGAAGGCATTCACTGTGATACTGCATCAGGTTGAAGGGTGCAAATTTAATTTAAAAATGCAGTAAGTTACATGTGCCAACTTATTTTTGACATACTTCTTATTGCATCACCAAAGTTGTATTTTTCATTGTCTTCATTTCTTAATGTGGAAAAACAGCTTATTGCTCAGAGGCTGCATTTGTATTGTAGGTAGGTGACACATCGTTTGATCTACCAGAAGCCAATGTTCTGATTCAGATTTCGTCCCATGGTGGGTCTCGAAGACAGGAGGCTCAAAGATTGGGACGAGTGCTGAGAGCCAAAAAAGGTAAATGAGGTTGTTTTTGGGCTCTGTGTCTTGGGTCCTGGTACGAGATTAGGAATTCTTAATAATTTTGGTGTAACACAAAGCATCCATTTAACTAAGCAGGCAGATTGCCATAGTCGGCAGTGGCCACTGTTGACCCAAGATTACATGTAAGATAAAAATTGAAGAGTAGCTATTAAACTGTGCTACACTAAGGAACCATCTCTTTTCTGCTTCTTTCATGTTCTCTACTTCTTATCCTGACTTTTTCTTTCCATTAGCCATGTATTTATCTTTCTCTGTTTCATTTTTTTTGGTCTTATCTCTTATCCTTTCCTATCTGCCTGTTGGAACACTTGATCACCCCTTGTTCCTGCTTGGCTCTCTCTTCTTCTTTCTTTGTTTTGCCTTTCCTTTCCTTTAAGAACTTAAGGTCCATTTTCTTCAGGAAATTTTCTTCACGTGCATATTCTGAGCAGCAGCAAAGTGCTGTCTTGAAACACATTTAATCAGTATTCTGGAGATTGGGTCTCATTGCAGTTCCTAACAAGCAAGTGTCAGCATTACCAACACCACTGTCAAAATGAGCACAAATTGATAATATTGTTGAAAGTATCTGCAGAGGTCAAGTATTTGTCTGCGTGTGGAGACCGAATTATCTTATCACTTGTCTAGATAGTCCCTCTAGAGCAGGGGTCTCAAACTCGCGGCTCGCGGAGCTCTTCCCTGCGGCCCGCCAAGCTCCCCGCGCGCCCCCCCCCAGTTACTTCCTGTTGCCGCCAAACTCCCCTTACCTCCCCCCCCCAGTTATTTTATGTGGCAGCTAAGCTCCCTGCTCGCTGCTCCCCAATGTTTGGGGCTGGGTCTCTCCCCCGGCCCCGCCTGCCACCCCCATGCACCTCCCCCGAGTGTCCCCCGGCCTCACTTGCTGCCCCCTCACCGCCCCGGAGCCTGCAGTTCATGCTGACTGCTCTGCTCTGCTCTGCCGGCTTCCAGCATCACCTACTGCCGCAGGGTCCTAGTGCCCCCCTCCACTAGGGCCAGGGCAGGCTGCCCTTCCCCTGCCCTAGTCCTGAGCCTCTCCAATGCCCGAGCCTCTCCAATGCCCCAAACCCCTCATCCCCAGCCCCACAGCCCTCACCCTTGCACCCCCTCCTATCCCCAAACTCCATCCAAGAGCGTGCACCCCTGCCCCAGCCCGGAGCCTGCACCCAACACCCAAACTCCCTTCCAGAGCCTTAGGCAGGTGGGGGTGGAGTTTGGGGGGGGGGCAGGTTCTGGGCACCACCAAAATTTCTACAAACCTGCCACCCCTGGAAGAGGCAGAGCGGGGTGGAGTGGTGGTGCAGCCCAGTGCAGTGGGGGGGCTTTAACAGAAGTAAATCTAACTAAGTGCGTGTTTTGTCCTTTGAGTGAGGTGCATTACTGTTGGTGGCGCTTAGCCCTTTCCAGGAGGGAGGGGGGAGGAGCAGGGAGCCGCACGCTCAGGGGAGGAGGTGGAGAAGAGACTGGGCAGGGGCAGGGCCTCATGGAAGGGGTGGAGTGGGGGCGGGGCCGGGGGCAGTGGTGTGGGGGGGAGGTGTCAGTGATGCGGCCCTCGGGCCAATGCACTAGTCCTCATGTGGCCCTCGTGGTCATTTGAGTTTGAGACCCCCGCTCTAGAGCAGCGGTCAGACGCTGGCAAGGTGGCGTGGGAAAGCTTGCACTGGTGCTGCTTGGTGCTTGTTCTGTAGAGGACAGGTGTGGATGGGCATGGAACCACCAAAACTTCAGAAAACGGCTAACAAACAAATCCTGTTTTTTTTCCCCTTGATACACTCCTATGCCTCCCTTCCAGGCTTCTGGGTGGCATGATGTGTAGCATACTGTTCTCCCTCCCCACCATCTCCTGAGTAGGACCCTCTATTCATTCTTCCTCCCTCTTCGGTAAGGGCTTTTTTCAAGCTATGTGGTTCTGGGTGGGGTAGGATGCAGGAGTCTCAATTGGTTCTCTTCCCTCCTACTTAAAGAATTTTAGGATTGACTCTTTTTCTTGACACATCTTGGGCTTCTCACCATTTTATACTTGGTGGGAGAATGCTTTGGTGGCTTGAATCTACTGCAGCACTGGGTACTGATTAGCTCCCAGTAAAGCTGAAGGCCACTATGGCACGAGGACCTGCAGGCTCAGCCCCTGCTCCCATACCATGGCACATTCATGGAACATAACTTTCGAGGCTCCCTCCAAACTCATGAACCAGATCTTAGCGCTTTAGATACCCTCCCTTCTTCAACCACGAGATGGACGACTGACTGGTACCTTCCACCAGCATAATTTTCACATTTAAAAACCAGATAAACATGTTTGCAAGACAATGAGAGTATATTTTCAAATATTTTTTGTAGTTGCATAATCTTAGTACTTGAAATTGCCATTTTCTGAGCTGTGGATTTTGATTTGAGAAATTTCTGAGTGGCAGATCTCAAAGCAGCTCAGTGCTTAACACTTATCACTCTGCACCTCAAACCTAATCTGTTGAAAATCAGAATGAACATTTATTTCAGTCCTGAAAGGCTTTCCTTTTCAAATAAATGTAAATTAAAAAACTTATTAAGTTTTGGCTGCAGTTCTGGAATGATGGCTTCCGTAATTAAGGAAGAGGAATCTAACTACTGCTTGGCCTAGATGGTCACAGTGTACCATTGTTGGTTCTGTGGTCCCTAAATATCCACTCCACCAACTCTGTCCTCACAGCTCTCTGTGGTTCTGATGACCCATAACAAATGAAAGAAGAGGAGAGACAACTAGAGCATTGATGGTGGAAGTCTCATATGAATCTGACCAATTATGATGTGCAGACTTTAAGACTGTATGTTGTGGCTTTGCAGGAAGTAAAGACGGGTTTTTCTCCCTCCATCACAACAGAACTGTTTGAAGTGACCAACGGCCTGATAAAGCCTGTAACCACCCAGGTTGAGCTTGACTTATGTGAAAAATTTAATGTTGTTTTGCAGACAAACTTGCTCTGATTCAGAATGAGTTGTCTGCTGACGCAGAAATAGAACCACATCCAGCAGGGGAAAATGCTGTCATCTTTGCTTGAATTACAGCTGGTGCCATTCAGGTTACAGAGGTGCTGGAGTGCTTTTGTGCTACAATTTTCGAGTGAAGGCCAGCTGGAGAGTACTGTGTCGGTTTTCGCTTGTGTTTGTTGATGTTTCCCTATGTGGTGGGAAAGATGCCAGTGGTCTTAAGCTATTGAGGCCAGAGTTCAAGAAACCAATTCTTGATACTGACATTCTGGCTAACTGTGACTGGGTATCCATCGTGCATCTGGGGAAGGTCATTGAGAAGGTGGTAGTGGGGCAGTGCTCGGTTTCTTGATTGATCAGATTTCCTTGGCCTCAAGTCAGTTGGGTTACAAGTCTAGTGCCAAAACTGCACTGATTGCATCAGTTAAACGAATTGCCTAGAATATATGGAGATATACCTATCTCATAGAGCTGTAAGGGACCCTGAAAGGTCATCGAGACCAGCTCCCTTGCCTTCACTAGCAGGACCAAGTACTGATTTTGCCCCAGATCCCTAAGTGGCCCCCTCAAGGATTGAACTCACAACCCTGGGTTTAGCAGGCCAATGCTCAAACCACTGAGCTATCCTATCAGTGGATGAAGACATTATGCTTATTCTCTTAAGCTCCCTTGGATGGTTTGGAGCGTAAGACTTAGATTCACTTGTGGACCCTTGCAGTAGTGGTTGAGCTGCTCTTGAATGGCTCTGGTATTGTTCTGGGAGAACCTAAACGGTAGCTGGAGGCAATTCTTCCTTTACTTCAGGGGTTCTTTCCTGCAAGGTACCACTGTGCCAAGAAGAGCTTGGGGCCAACTGTAACATAATCCGAGAGAGAGAGAGAGAGAGAATGTTAATTGGCTGGGGGAGGCAGCCAGGAGAATTTTAGTAGAACTTGTTGGCTGCCGTCATTGAGAAAGTGCAACCATTTGTAACACCATGGTTGTCATGTCCGGGACTGCTTTTGGATGCCTGGATAGTGACTGTGGTGTGCACAGTGCTTCTTTTCCCATCCTTGCCATGTAAGAAGTATGACCTTATCTTCAGTGCAGACCTCGCCACAATTATCCATGCCTTTATCACCTGGAAACTAGATTGCTGTAATGCACTCGGTGTGGGTCTACATCTTGGGACTAGTTAGAGGCTGAAGCTAGTGCAAAATGCTGAGTCCTTTCCGGTGAATGGAATTGCACATGGGGAACATGTCAGATCAGTGCCCTGGGATCTGCAGGGCTTGCAGTAAGCTTCCAGGTGGAATTCAAGGAGCTGGTTGTACCTTGTAAGGCCCTAAATAATTTGAGACCTCCTTACTTGAGATCCCTGTCTTCCCTTGCCCGGCCACCACAGTTAAGTCACTGGTAGTGGTTGAACAGTAGGTGCTGTCAGGGCATTCTCTGTGAAGGTCAGTGACTTGGAATCTCACTCCCGGACACCGGACTGCAGAGTGTGGTTTTTTATCCTTTCTGGCATGCTGTAAAGCTCCCATCCCCTCCAGCTACTGAGGAGAAATGGGCAAGTTGCATATTTATGGGTATTCCTTTTATATCAGGTGCCCTTCAGTTCATGGTCTAGGCACCCAAAGCATAGGATAGGTGCATATATTTTTATAAATTAGAAGAAATATACTGCATGTATTTGTGCTACTTTTCATTTGGGTAATCCCTATTAGAATCAGTATCTAATTTCCAAGTGGACTCCAAGTAATACACATTTTTATCTACAAGTAAAGTTCCCTCTAATTCATTTTCGTTCCTCAATGCTCTCCTGACCGATAATCCTAGTAAAAATATACCACAAATAAATTATTGTAGCATTGCTCTAAATGCACATATCTAATTTTTTAAACCATCTAAGTCCCATTGACTAAGTGCCTAGGTTGCTTTTGAAAACAGAACTTGTGTTCCTCAGTGCTTAAGTGCTTTTGAAAAAATACCTAAATTGCCTTGTATTTAGACAGTAGTTACCTGGAGCACTGTTTCTGTTTGAAATTAGAAAGTGCAGCCCTTAGTGCATACTCAGAATTTGATTCCTTGTTGCTTAGATTGCACGATGGAACAGTATGGATTTGAAAATGTCTGAAATAGATGTAACATTTGCACTATTGTACTAGCTGGTGGCGAGGAGAGGGGCTGGATTATCGCATAGTTGCTTTGTGCTGTTTGAGTCATAAAATCTATTATCCATATACAACTATATAGCCTAGGTTATTCAGAATTTTGAATAGCCTTACTAATTCCTAGCTAAATATCTTATTGTCTCATCTGGTTTTGTGCCATGTCAGTGTAAATCTCTACATTTACATTTATAAAACTTTTCCTCTGGTATCTTGCTGCTGTCCTATTTCCTGACTTGTATCGCAAGCACAATTTAAGTTGTTCTTAAGATTATCCTGCATAGCACCCTTGGGAATTTTTTGTTCTCCCCTTGTTTGGAATACACAATTCAACAAGCACTATTTTCCTCCAAGAGTTAGGTCTCCAATATCTCCCGTTGCCTCTTCCCATATTCTTTTCAAGCTATCAATAGTTCTCAGCAAGAATTTCCATGCTATGTAGATGATCACTTACTTAAAGTATGTTCAGAAAAGCAATTTTAAAAAAATAACTTTACATTCCTGCTCTGGATGTTTTCTTTTTATCCTTCAATTTACTCATATAGGCTAATTGTCTAATACCTCTTGTCTCCTAGGGACGGTTGCAGAGGAATACAATGCCTTCTTTTATTCCCTTGTATCTCAAGATACTCAGGAAATGGCATATTCAACCAAACGACAAAGATTTCTGGTAGATCAAGGTTACAGCTTCAAGGTAATTTTGTCCCTTTAATGTGGAACACTGATGACTTGTGCGTCTAATGTCAGATTTGCACATCTTGGAGTCTTAATGTACCTCATATACTTCCTGAAGATAATGAGAGGTGCAATTGGTTAATCAGTTGGTGCTTACAGGCAACTATTGTTGCTGTAACATTACTATATTGTGGTGCCTGTACTGGTGTAGAGGACAGGTTAAGGTAGCATTAATTACAGCATCTGACAAGGCAAAGCATTCTGACTTTATAGCAGGCAACAACTGGGGAGTGGGGCCAGAGAAACAACACTTATGGGAAAAATTGGCTGATTCCACAAAAATGGGATGGCCTTAACATGTAAGTTTTGGAAGCCCTCCCATTTGAGAGCGTGGAGAATAGAGACTCAAGTAAACTAGCTTTGTGTCCCCAGTTGGTCAAAGTCCTCATTGCTGTAGGTGATATTGTATATAGTGTACATCAGAGTCCAGTGAATATCTTGGTATATTTTACTTCCTCTGGTTATATCTTAAGAACACTACTCTCTTTTTTTTTTTTCCTCTTCATTTGTGACCTTTTCCTTCCCTCCACTTCATCAGTTCTGCTTGATGCTGTCATGAAAGGCTTCATAATTGAATTGCAGTTTGAACAGCCTTTATTCCTGAAACCATATTGCCCAAATTAATGGTTCAGTGGTTGGTATCTTTTCTCTCAGGACTTGTTTTCAGCATCCACACTTAGAATAATATCTCTGAGTCCTTACTATCAAAGATAGCTCTCAAAAATTTGTAAATGAAGCAGTTCTGATTCCTTATCATTGGACCAGTGGCACCAGTAGGACTGGCATAGTTATCAATAACTCTCCCAACCAAAACAGGTTGGTGTCAACATCGCCTCAAAGATTAGCACCACCACTGGAAGACGTCTACTCCATCTTTCAGAAGAGAACCTTCTCCCCACCATTCAACAGACAGATCTTGAACCACCTGACCAACATCCTTCATCCTGTCCCCAAGACTCATCATCTTCTCCCAACAAGGCAGTTGTCTTGGCACTTATACTGTCTCCTGATGACTTTAGACCCTTCCAGAAGTTTTTTGCCTGGATTGTTGATGAACCAGAAATAGAGACCTCATTGACTAAGGAAATTTATTTGACATAATATATTCTTTCGGTTCTGCTATAATAGCATTGCCCATTAACAAGGGCATTTTAGAACAGCAAAAATTCTATGGCGAATGCAAGCAACGTTACCGCTGACAGCTAAAAGAGCAGGAAAAAAAGCTACCAAGTAGCCAAAAGGGTTTTGAGCGATTATGCACCCTCCCAACATTGGATTCTTTAGTGGACTCTGCAGTTCATGAAAAAATGAAACGGTCTAAGAGTACCTGAAAGGAGAAAAAAACCTAAAGAAAATAGATCTCTTTGGGAGGAAGGCTTATTCATCAGCATCACTTCAGCTACAAATAGTGAACTAAAGCTTTGTTTGCGAAATTGAATGATGTAACCTGGGACATCTTTCTTTCTGTCCAAACTCTATAGAGTGGAGTTAAAAACTATTATGACTAAAAAAAAAAAAAACCTAATGGCAAAGAAGTTACAGGCAGCCATGGATGCATCAGACACGATGGCTAGACATAGGGCCACTGCAGTTACTATGTAAAAGAGCATCATGCCTCTGGTATTCCTAGGGAGACTCAGAATACAGTAGACTTCTCAGTTTTGGGTACAGATTTATTACTATGATGTCCTGATGATGATGCTTTACATGCCCTTAAAAGACTCCAGAGTCACACTATGGTCAGTGGGCATTCAGCCCCAAACTGCAAGCTATTCAGATACAAAAGGCAAACTAGACAGAAGACACCCAGCTACTCTCAACAACGGCCTTCTGAGTACCCACCTAGGGTACTCACTATTCAGACTACACCAGCTGCCAGATACCAGATTTAACGCAGGAGTTGAGAACCACACTGAAACTGGATGAGAGTCCTCCCCAAACTCCACCTTCAGGTGCCATCTTTCTCTTTTCTACCAAGCCCAACTGGAATAACAATTGACAAATGGGTGCTGGAAGTTGTCTCCACTGAATACTAGAACCTATTTAAATCCTCCCTCTCTCCCCCAAATCCCTTCCTATCCCTCTTCAGGGATCCTTCTCAGGAAAACCAACTAAAAGAAGTAGTTTCCCTGCTTCATCTAGGGGTCCTTGAGAAACTATCTGCGGAGTTTAGGCCAAGAGGCTTCAGATCCCAAAATATCCTTATTCTGAAGACAAAAGGGCATCTTTGTCCTATCCTAGACCTGAGCAGACTGAACAACTATCTATGCCATTTCAGGTTCAAGCTGAAAATGATTGCAGCCATCATCCCTTCCCTTTAGCTCAAGATTGGTTTGTGGCTGTCGATCTCCAAGACATCGCTTCAATATTATGATCCAATACAAGAGACTGCTGTTCAGTCTCTCTCCACAGCACCAGTAGTCTTCACAAAATGCCTACTTGTTGCGGCAGCATAACTAAGGAGACAAACCTTTCCCATCTATACATATTTAGACAATTGGCTGGTCTCATCAAGAAGTCACCACAGCCTAGAACTGTGTCCTTCACCTATGTAGACAGCAGGGCTTCATGGGGAAAAACTCCCAACCCATCACAGAGTTCATAGGAGCCCTAATTGATTCCAAGTTACCCAAAGCGTACTTTCCCAAGGACACATTTCACTCTCTCTAGACAGTTATCACCAACTTCAAAGTGAACTCATCAGCCATAATCAGAACTTGCCTCAGATTTAGCGGCCACATGTCAGCATGCACCTACCTGACACCACTAGTCAAATTTCACCTATGTCCGTTGCAATGCTGGCTAAAGTCAGTTTATCACCCCACAAGACATCAGATGACCACACACGTTGTGGTTCTAGCTTACATCCTGTTATCTGACCACCAGTTCAGTTACATCAAGAGAGTTCAGAAGAGGGGTATCCTTCTCCATCCCCTCCTACAAAGACCGATAAGACATCAGTCAGGAACAGGCTGGGTGCAAACCTGGACCACCTTGAGATACAGGGACTTTCCCACTCTGGGGATGGGATAAGAGAACAAACACATGAGATATGTGTATTCATGTTGCTTAATCTGCTATTGGAAGGTGCTCAGATGCTGTGGGGATGAATGTGGTATTCAAATCTAGATAGAATAGAATAGGGGTATGGTCCCAAAAGGACATGAATCCTTACATAGCTCTAGAATTACAAGTCATCTCACTAGCTTCCATAGCATTCCAACCTGTTCAAAAATTCCATAGTATGGATTCTCTCAGGCAACACACCTGCAATGTATTATGTAAGCAAGCAAGGGCGGTATCTGCTCATCACCCCTGTGGTAGAAGGCAATCAAGTTATGGACATAATGTCAACTCCATGGAATAACCCCAGTAGCTTTTCATTTCCTAGGAGCCAGCAGTGATGGCTTCCTAAGAGGACAATCCATTACCAACCACAAACGGTCCCTGAAGACTTCCCTTCTCAGATATTTCACCAGCGGGGAAATCCCATTATAGGTTTGCTTCCTATCAAAAAGAAAACATACTGTCCAGTCTTTTGCTCTAGAGGAGATGTGACCCTGGGATCCTTACAAGACATCGTTTTATACTGTGGGATCAATGTCTCACTTAGGCATTTCAACGGATCTTACTAATACTCAGGATGATATGGAAAAATACGTGGGGTACAGCCCCATTGATTCTGATAGCTCTATCTTTGCCCAGACAGCTCTGGTTAACAGAGCTCGGAATGTCTACTCAGTCTCTGATAGCACTTCCAGACTGTCTAGACACAACACCGAACCAAGGGCAAATATTACACCCAGGCCCACCAAAAACCACTGCACCTTACAGCCTGAATGTTGACTGATTGAATGCCATTAGCAGAAATTTCTCACTGCAAATATGAGAAATTCTACTGCAGAGCAGAAAGCTCTGACAAGGCATACTTATTCCACAAAGTGGAAAAAAAATTGTTTGGGCAGCCCAGCACAACCGTGACCTTTTGGAGGCCCCATACCTAAAATCCTTGATTATATGCTACATTTGAAATAGTTTGAACTTTCATTCAGTTCCTTTATGGTCCACCGTGCAGTGCTTTTGGCATGACAACACCCTCTTCCAGTCACGGTCAGTTTTCTTACCCCACTGTATCTAGATTTTGAAAGGGGTTACTCCATATTTCCCCACCAATTAAGGAATCCCTGCAATGTGGGATCTTAATATTGTCCTTTCAAGCCTCATGGTGGCTTTTCCCCATCACCTTTTTGACATCAGCCAGAAGGGTCAGCAAACTCCAAACTCTAATGGGCGACCCTCCTTAAACAACATTCCATTGAGAGCTCATCCCACATTTATCCCCAAAGTTGTCAGACTTTCATTTAAAACAATATTTATCTCCCCATTTTCTTTCCAAAACCCCATTTCTCTCCAGGGGTAAAGAAACTTAACACCTTAAATGTTTCTAGGGTCTTACTGTAGTATCTTAATAGGACAAAGCCCTTCAGACAGACTCCCAAACTGTTGCCATAAATAGTGCTTCTAAGAGGCAAATGGCTTCTTTCCAGAGAACATCTGTGTGTATGTCTACACTGCAATTGGGAGGTGCAATTGCAGCGGTTGTAGACATACCTGAGCTAACTTTGATGTAGTTAGATCATAGCTAGCTCAAGTAACAATAGTGAAGTCCTGCCCACCCAGGACTCGAGGTACCTACTCAAGCGGCCACCACCCATGGTGCTGCATCTTCTCTAATACTGCTATTCTAGTTATCTTTGATCTAGCTTGGATATTCACACTTCTGAATTGCAACATAGACATATACTGAGTTATCTATTTTGGGTATTTCAGCCTGCTATCACATGGCTGGTATACTTCCTCCAGACGTCAAAGCTCATTCCACTAGAGCGCAAGCTTGTTTTACAAACCTCTCCATATGAGATATGCCTGGCAGCCACTTGTAGAACCCCTTTACTGTTGGTTAAATATTATGCCCTCAACTTGTTGGAAAGATCAGGTGCCAAATATGGTAGGGGGGGGGGAGTGTTATCCTGATTTAGTGGCAGCTCGGACTCCTCGGTCCCACCTTCCAGATGGTGACTGATAAGCAGAGCCCTAAAATGGGATCAAATACTCAGAGAAAAAATGATTATTTGTGTTACATGCATCTGAAGAAGTGGGTTTTTTACCCACAAAAGCTTATGCCCAAATAAATCTGTTAGTCTTTAAGGTGCCACCAGACTCCTCATTGTTTTTGTGGATACAGACTAACACGGCTACCCCCTGATATTTGTCTTACAATAACTCTGGTTCTTCAGCGTTTTGCCCATGATCCGCCCTCCATCCCTGCTTTTTCAGAGTCTTTAATTGATATTAAGAATTGAGGGAACTGTGGGATGGTTGTGGCTGCTCTGCCCTTTGTCCTCGGGTGAGGGAAGTAGGTGTAGCCCAATGGACGCTACTATTGAAAGATTCCGACCTTGCACACATGAGGTATATGCACAATCTGGAGTGGGATCTACATGGATAAAACATCTAGAAGAATCATTTTTTTCATAGTCTATGGCCAGTTAAGAGGACTGCTTCAGAACAGGTCTCACAACTGAAATAATTTCACTGCAGTCTTTATATATGAAAGCCTTTTTTGTGGCATATCAAGTTTGCCCAAATAGTTGCAGATTAGTGTTGATCTAATAGCGAACAGGCCTACGTGGTTATAGCCAAAAAGACTCAAAGAAATTGCTTTACTTGTATTTGAATGCTTTGGATTATGGAACTAATTAAAAAAGGCCAAAACAGAGAGATTTCCTTTTGCAAGTAATCCTTAGTTTTAGGAGCCTTAAATTGGCATTATAACTAGGACAGTATGAGTGCCAAATGGTTGGTGCCAAACTTAAGGCTGGTACCGTGGGAAATAAAATAAAAAAAAAATTAGTTTTCTGGAAACACTTGCTATGTATGGATAGTTTTATGTGCCATTTATTAAATAGTTCCATGTGTTATATCTGTCTGTATGGATAAAAAATGTGGCTTTTTTCATCTTTTTGCTATTTTGTGTAGTGCAGTTGCTTTTTAAATAGAGCCCTCTTGTCATGATTCCTTGCTCAGAACCCAGTGAGTTAACTGTAATTGTCTCATGTTTTATCTTATTAAAGTATATTCCCTTTGAAAAATATTGCTCTACAAATCTAAGACTTTTATATTAAATCTTGGACCAAAGGCAGAAAAACCTGCTGTACCAAAGAATCGGTGATAACTTCTAAATTTGACACTTCTTGATCCAGGCCAACTTGAAACAAGTATTGTATTCTGTTGAAAAGCAAAGAGTCTCTCTTTAGTTGTACACATCGTTTTGTTTTTAAACCATCGCAAGGGACAGTTTAATACACCTTAAAATCATTTTTCTTCTTTCTACACTTTTTCCTGTTAGAAGCTGGACACAATCTTAGCATATACTATTTTTCATAGATTCACAGATTGTAAGACCAGAAAGGACAATTGTGATCTAGGTAGGCCTGTGTAACAGAGGCCATAGGGACTTCCTTGAATTAATTTCTGTTTAGGTGTTTTTCTAAAAGATACACTCCAGTATTCAATCTTGATTTAAAAAACCTCCTGTAAGGGAGAATCAACTGCAACTGTTGGTAAGTTGTGCAGTGGTTAATTACCCTCACTGTTAAAAATGTGCACCTTATTTCTAGTGTGAATTTGTCTAGTTTCTAGCCATTGGCCCTTGTTATACCCTTGTCTGCTAGATTGAAGAACCCATTATCAAAGTTTTGTTCCCTGTGTAAGTATTTGTCGACTGTGCCAAAAACCGATCCCTGTGGAACCTCAGTAGAAACATACACTCCCTTGATAATGATTCCCCATTTCTGTTTACATTTTGAGACATGTCTGTTAGCCAGTCTTTAATCCATTTTTGTTCCATGTTGATATTCTATCATTCCAGTTTCTTATTCAAAATGCTTTATAGAAGTCTAAATATATTACATGAACACTATACCTTTGTAATTTCATAAATATGTATATATAATATTGTTTGACAAGATCTATTTTCCATAAACTATGGTGACTGGCATTAATTATATATTCTAAACAGCTATATAAACCAAAGCTTTATAAAATATGATCACAGTTTGGTGTCCTAGCTTCTCAATGGTATCAAGCATTAACCTCTTAACTGTTGACGTTCAAGAGAACTCAGGTGTTCAGAGGATATCTAGATTGAAATGGGAGAGGAAAAAGCCAGATGATAAATCCGTATGACCCAGTTTGAATGTCTGTCTTGAAACCTGCCATGGCTGGAAACACTGGGAAGTCATAAGTGCACTCAGGACTAGCATAATTTTTTAAAGCAGTCAACTTGGATCAGTAATCAAAATGGGGGGGAAAATGTCGATTCCTTTCTACTCTGGATTTAAACAGAGATTGTTTTTGAGTCTGATAGCCCTACTGAGGGGAGAGATGTTTCAGTGATTGTGAAAGAAACTGAATTTACAGTGAATGGTCGTATATTGTAAACATTCTTTTTTCACTAAGACTAAGGGTACGTCCACACTACCCACCGGATTGGCGGGTAGCGATCGATCTATCGGGGATCGATTTATCGCGTCTCGTCTAGACGTGATAAATCGATCCCCGAACGTGCTCCCTGTCGACTCCGGAACTCCACCAGAGCGAGAGGCGGAAGCGGAGTCGACGAGGGAGCTGTGGCTGTCGATCCCGTGCCGTGAGGACAGGAGGTAAGTCGATCTAAGATACATCTACTTCAGCTACGCTATTCTCATAGCGTATCTTAGATCGATTTCCCCCCCCCCCCCCCCCCAGGGTAGACCAGCCCTAAGAAGCAGAAGCTGGGAGACTTTGGAGTTCTCTAGGAAAGGAGGACTTTGAAGTAGAGTGGTGATATATTACCAGCAGATAGCACATTTACTATACTTGCCCAGATATCTGACTAAATAGGAGACTAAAATATGTGCTAAACTGTACTTGTATCCTTGGTGGTAAAGGCAAATAAGGGTGGGATGCACGTGTCAGAATTCTCATAGTGAGAGCTGGTGGATTGTGCCTCATGAAAATGTAGAATAGTGAAGAAAGCTAGAGGAATAAACAAAAGTGGGTCAGTCCATAAGAAGAAACTGTAATCTAAAAAAGCAGTTTTCTGCCCTCTTTATTATTAACTCAAATATAATTACTAAGCTAAATGTGCTTTGCTCAATTTCCTTGTCAATGTGGTACGTTAAGCGTTTGGCTGAACATTCTGAAATAAGCCTGCCTTCATCCTTAGCTATGTGCTTTTGTTCTAGCCTCTTATCTAAATGACATTTTATATTCGGTTCCTTTAGCACAGAATGTAACAAGGCAGGTGTGTGGTATCATTCACCTTGTATTGTGTATTTAGACTTGGCAGAATTCGATTTTTTTTTAAATAATTTTGATGGATGTTATCGGTTTATTTCTAAGCTTTTTCCCCCCCTATTTTTATCAATTTAAATTTTCTCAGTTGTATAAAATTGGGGGGAGGGGTCAGACAATAATTTAATGACAGTAGATGTTGAGAGTCAAAAATTAGAAGCTTTATAACTGTTAAAACACAAACTGTCAACATCACGTGTCAAAATATACAAAGTAAAATTCTTAAATCAAAATTCTTAAATCTACATTCTGAAACGTCATTTTTTTCCCTTGCCCATCTGTAAATTTCGATTATCATTGATGGAAATATTTCTGTCAGTTTTTTTTTTCCCCCTGTGGCACCTTTAAGACTAATAGATGTATTGGAGCTTCATGAGGTTGATAGATTACCATTCCATACGGCTAAATGCAGTGCCTTGCATGGTGTCTAGTATCAGAGGGGTAGCTGTGTTAGTCTGGATCTGTCATAAGCTTTCGTGGGTGAATGCCCACTTCCTCAGACGCATGTCAGTTTGTGTGTGCGGTGAATCGAAGTTTACCGACATTCACTAATTTAAAAATGTAATCTTTCCAAGCCTACGTATATTTGTGGTAGCTGTGAACCAAAGGTGATGGACTGCTAATACGCTATAAATGCAGTAAGGTCCCATTGGGGGGAGGGGGGGAGGGGGGAGGGTCATAGTTGATTTTCTTGGGAAATGGGGAGATGCTAATTTTAAAAAAACTAAACTGAACACTGAGAAAATGCATCCTCCACCACATTCTGCTTCCTAGGTGATCACAAAGCTTGCAGGAATGGAAGAAGAACAACTTTCATTTTCATCCAAAGAAGAGCAGCAGCAGCTTCTTCAGAAGGTCCTGCAAGCATCTGACCTGGATGCTGAGGAAGAGGTGGTAGCAGGAGAGTATGGCTCAAAGTCAACTCAGGTAAATGAAGAACGCTTAGCTTCTGGTAACTGTGGACTACAAATGCTACAGAACTGGACCCTTACTTCTTAGTCTTGCTTCTGCATAACAGTGCCAATACACAGAACGTTGAAAAATAGAATTCTTTACTTTCAGCTCCTATAACACCTAGTTAATGATGAGAGTAACTGCTCGCTTAGGTACTAGAGAGAAATGAGACACTTGAACAGGTGTGACCGCTACAGTATCCTTTTATGTTTTAGGACATTGGTAGCAGATGGCGAATTTCTTTTATAGAGATCAGTTTTATGAAATACACATTAAAAATATCCTAGTGCAGTTAATTTATTTGTAGTGTCACACTGATTGAAAGGTTTCATGCTCCAGGACTTCATCCCCAGAGTATAGTACTTCAAATAGGGCTGACTGTTAAGGATATTCAATCTTTGTGTATGCTATTTTATTTTTACTCATAGAAAATAAAACATGGTTTCCCTAAAAATAAACACTAGAAACTAAAGGCTTTTCTACATAGGGAGATCTAGGAAAATTAATATGAATTAACCAAACGTGTGAATTTTAGTGGATTAGTTAAACCACATTAAATCCCTGTGTGAACACCCTCACTCAGAATTCAAGTGGCCTTTATTTGGTTATTCACTTGTGAAGTTAATTAAGCTAAACTGAATTAAGGCCACTTTAGTCTGAATGAGGGTGTTCCCACAGGCATTTAATACGGTTTTACTAATCCACTTTCAAAATTAATATGGATTAATTTTCCTTAGCGTCCCTGCATTGACAATCCTAAGGCTTGCTAATACATTGAGTTAAGGGGACATCATAGGACTGTAGCTCAGACTTCAGGCTTGACCATTAACTGTGGTGGCATTGGGCTGGAACGCCCTTTGAATTCTGAATCTGTTGAGGTATCTCTTCTATAGATTCTTTGCTTTTGTTATACCAACTTTAACTAGAGATGCACATTACTCTTGTAGTGTGTTGTGAGGTGCTTTGGTTGAGGAGCATCCCTGGTGCAGGAGTAGGGGTATACTTACCTATGCACTTAGGTATACAGAATTCTTGATCATCCACTAAGTGTCCAGTGTTTTAGTATTTAATTTAAAATATATATAACCTAATAATATCTATATTAATTTGATCATTCAGCATTGTATCTAGCTACTCTGGCATCAGTGGGTTAAGGAGATTATGTATATAGTTAAACTGAACAATTGCGATTTCTCTTAATCTAGGTGTCCCGTCGTTTTGGCACAATGAGCTCTATGTCTGGAGCAGATGATGCAGTTTATATGGAATATCACACTTCACGGAGCAAGGCATCTTCAAATAAACATGTCCATCCACTTTTCAAACGTTTCAGGAAATGATGTAATATATGGAAGCATTTTGTCAAATTGTGGACTTATTTATCCTTCCATACAGCGGAATATGGAGCCTAAATATCTTATAGACCCTTAAAGGACTCTTTAATGTGTGGCTATATAGATATATAAATAGTTAGAAATATATCTATGCTAATGGGTGAGGCTGAAAAAGTGAAGGAACTATCTCTGACCACAGTGAAAGATGTTATAGAAGGACTGAACCCTGGTTATGCCTGTGTGGTGTTCCCAAGGTAATAAAACCTTTATTTTTATCAAGTGAATTTAAAGACCACTTTTTAAGCAAATGCTGCAAACGTGATCTTTTTTTGTATATCAAGTTTGTACCAATGTTTAAAATTTTATTTATATCATAAATATTCTAGTTGAAACAAAATAGTCAAGTCTAAAATGCTTGAAGGAAAAGCTTAAATAAAACTTGAATAAAAATCATTTATTGTACACATTTTATGATGTTTATTTTTTACATATGGAGAATTGAGTAATTTGTACTCCTAATTTAACCTAGTTTAAATTTATAACAAACTAGCTCAACATGTCATGAAGCTTCAAGAGAAAAAACCTGAAGTGGGACTTTGTCACTGGAGTAAACCTGGGAAAAACATTTAGAAGTTAATGAGCAATCCATTTAACTGTATTTTTGGGGTTCTTACTACAGTTTATCTTCTGTTGTATACATCATACACTGCACCCATAAATAATCCTCTCTTTAACATTGGCATATTACCATGGAAATTAGTTTTGCATAAAAAGGTAGCATTTTGACTTGCTGCAGGGAGAGGTGGAAGCTGGGTTGCAATGGAGAAAGCCCTTTTTTAAAACACAGGTATTTTTGATTGGCAATACTGGCAAAGAAATCTTGTTAATTTGATTCAACGATGGATTTGCTTTTACCACTGCGAAAATGCCTGTCAAAATAAATGTAATCATGAAACTCCTGAGATTTGTTTTAAATACAAACCCACCAAACAGCCCATTAATGATATAAGACCAAAACTTTTGATATTGCATTTATTAGCTCCTTTCTGTGAGTAGGAGTAGGATTTTTGTAAACAACCTATAATGTAATGCTGCCCTTGATCCACCAGTTCACAGATCTAGGGGGGAGAGATAGCTCAGTGGTTTGAGCATTGGCCTGCTAAACCCAGTGTTGTGAGTTCAATCCTTGAGGGGGCCACTTAGGAATCTGAGGCAAAAATCAGTACTTGGTCCTGCTAGTGAAGGCAGGGGGCTGGTCTCAGTGACCCTTTGGGGGTCCCTTCCAGTTCTATGAGATAGGCATATCTCCATAAATTAAGGCTAGGATTAGCCTTACTATGCTGGATGGGGATGTATATTAGGGGCTAAGTCTTCAGGTAGCTACAGGGCAGGGGGCTCTTTTGAGGAAATAAAACAAAGAGATGGACTTATTTCCTTACGGGAAATAAACACCAAAGCCCGGTGAATGCTGGTGTTTCCATTTTTGGTTAATGTGCTTGGAATGCAAACTGTTCACATTCACACAAATGCTTCTAATGTTTCACAAATATTCCCAGGATCTGTATAACTGTACCAGATCCAGACAGATCTGAGAATTGAACCCAACAGGTTCAATTCAAATTGTTTCATTGTTAGTCCTCTCAACTTCATCTCACAATGCTCAATTCTCCCTCCCCTTTGCTGTGTCTTCCTTCCACGTGGCAAGCCTGGAACCAGTCAAGGTGGTTCTTGGGTAGCTTGAGTTAAGATATCTATATAGGAATAATGTGTGTACTATCTTAATGCTCATTCCTTTCCCCCTTTGAATTCCTTAGACAATAAGCAAGGGCACAGCACTGGAACATTTGCCCATTCCTCATATCTGCTCTCTTTGTCTTGGGCCTTACGCAAAGCAGTCTGTTGAATTATCTGTTTAGCAGAACAGAATGACGAAGTGGGATGATGTGATCATTAAACAGACAATGTTGTCAATGTTCCTAGTGGGACACTTATCTCTGCCAAGTTTTAATGCTCACTTCAGAACCACTTTCTGCTGTTACAAACTTTGAAAAAGCTGTAATATGCCAGATGTGAAGATGGCTATAATTTACTAGCTAAATTAATCCTCATGACGCATTTATAGCACTGGCTAGAGCAAAAGATGTGCTCTGCAGCTTTGATAATGTATGTTGGTCCTGACATCTAGCCCTCCTGCTACGACACTATGCATGGAGATCTCTGCTGTTCAGACTGTTCTCGGCACAGAAATAGTACTCACAACTGCATGTGTGGTAAGAATTAAGCAAACCGCTGCCACTCATTTCAAGAGTAGAATCTAGGTCTTCGGAGGTGAACAGCTAGTGTGTATTCTACTATGCTTAGAGAGAACATTGCTACGTTTTAAAATAAACAATAGGTTCCCTTGTTTAAAGTTACGCATAACTGTATCTGGATCATAGCCTGCTAATGTTCCACAAATCTGATTACTCAAATCTTTCAAGTTTTCAAAATTCTTGTTACGAACAGTCTGAAGAATGCCTATTCATAGGTCACTTACTGATATACAGAAAAACCTTCACTAAAAGATCACCTTCAAGTGACTCTTCCACATCTTTAAAGTGAACACTTCAAAGTATCCCCATGCAGTTTCTAGTGTAATTTCCTTCATCCTTTAAGACAGCTTTTATTGTGTAACCTACTTTTTCTGGTCCATAGGGTAGTTACCAAAGGCTGGTTGGACTGTACTGTACCTGGTTTATTGATGCAGATGTTCAGCTGACCTGCATGATGAACAGCTCTTGAATAATGATCTCTGCTATAGTTGGAGATAATCTTAATTTTTTCCTGTTTTCTCTGCCATGCACCCAAACGCTCAGTTCATTTGAGAAGATTGGAAAGGAACAGTGGAATTGCTTCAGCTCTGCGCCCATCCTGTAAGGTGCAGAATACCCTTAAATCACACGTCAGTGGCGTACTCAACTCAGATACTAAGGTGATGGATGTCAATATAAGAATCTGGGTGGATAGATGTTTAGGGGCAATGTGGTGGGAAGGTTGCTTTGATGCCCAAGACTCTTTTCAGGGATTTGGTTGCAGTGTTTTACTAATTCTCCCAAGGCTCTTAATTGAATAATTTTCTGTGAGCAATTTTTGGAATTTAGCAGGGCCCCAAGTTTCCAATGGTGAGCGATGGTATGATAAAAGAACAGGAGTACTTGTGGCACTTTAGAGACTAACAAATTTATTAGAGCATAAGCTTTCGTGGGCTACAACCCACTTCTTTGGATGCATATAGAGTGAAACATATATTGAGGAGATATATAAATACACACATACAGAGAGCATGAACAGGTGGGAGTTGTCTTACCAACTCTGAGAGGCCAATTAAGTAAGAGAAAAAAAAACTTTTGAAGTGATAATCAAGATAGCTCAGTACAGACAGTTTGATAAGAAGAAAGTGTGAAAATACTTACAAGGGGAGATAGATTCAATGTTTGTAATGGCTCAGCCATTCCCAGTCCTTATTTAATCCTGAGTTGATTGTGTCTAGTTTGCATATCAATTCCAGCTCAGCAGTCTCTCGTTGGAGTCTGTTTTTGAAGTTTTTCTGTTTTAAGATAGCCACCCGCAGGTCTGTCATAGAATGGCCAAACAGGTTAAAGTGTTCTCCCACTGGTTTTTGAGTATTATGATTCCTGATGTCAGATTTGTGTCCATTAATTCTTTTGCGTAGAGACTGTCCAGTTTGGCCAATGTACATGGCAGAGGGGCATTGCTGGCACATGATGGCATATATCACATTGGTAGATGTGCAGGTGAACGAGCCCCTGATGGTATGGCTGATGTGATTAGGCCCTATGATGATGTCACTTGAATAGATATGTGGACAGAGTTGGCATCGGGCTTTGTTACAAGGATAGGTTCCTGGGTCAGTGTTTTTGTTCAGTGATGTGTGGTTGCTGGTGAGTATTTGCTTTAGGTTGGGGGGTTGTCTGTAAGTGAGGACAGGTCTGTCTCCCAAGATCTGTGAGAGTAAAGGATCATCTTTCAGGATAGGTTGTAGATGGAAATTATTGAAATCATGGTGGAATTCCTCAAGGGCTTCTTTTCCATGGGTCCAGATGATGAAGATGTCATCAATGTAGCGCAAGTAGAGTAGGGGCGTTAGGGGACGAGAGCTAAGGAAGCGTTGTTCTAAGTCAGCCATAAAAATGTTGGCATACTGTGGGACCATGCGGGTACCCATAGCAGTGCCGCTGACTTGAAGGTATATATTGTCCCCAAATGTGAAATAGTTGTGGGTGAGGACAATAATTTCCATCCCACCATCAACCTCAGCCTAGATCAATCCACACAAGCGGTCCATTTCCTGGACACTACTGTGCTAATAAGCGATGGTCACATAAATACCACCCTATACCGGAAACCTACTGACCACTACACTTACCTACATGCCTCCAGCTTCCATCCAGGACACACCACACGATCCATTGTCTACAGCCAAGCTCTAAGATATAACCGCATTTGCTCCAATCCCTCAGATAGAGATAAGCACCTACAAGATCTCTATCAAGCATTCTTAAAACTACAATACCCACCTGCTGAAGTGAAAAAACAGATTGACAGAGCCAGACGAGTACCCAGAAGTCACCTCCTACAAGACAGGGCCAACAAAGAAAATAACAGAACACCACTAGCTGTCACCTTCAGCCCCCAACTAAAACCTCTCCAGCGCATCATCAGAGATCTACAACCTATCCTGAAAGATGATCCTTTACTCTCACAGATCTTGGGAGACAGACCTGTCCTCGCTTACAGACAACCCCCCAACCTAAAGCAAATACTCACCAGCAACCACACATCACTGAACAAAAACACTGACCCAGGAACCTATCCTTGTAACAAAGCCCGATGCCAACTCTGTCCACATATCTATTCAAGTGACATCATCATAGGGCCTAATCACATCAGCCATACCATCAGGGGCTCGTTCACCTGCACATCTACCAATGTGATATATGCCATCATGTGCCAGCAATGCCCCTCTGCCATGTACATTGGCCAAACCGGACAGTCTCTACGCAAAAGAATTAATGGACACAAATCTGACATCAGGAATCATAATACTCAAAAACCAGTGGGAGAACACTTTAACCTGTCTGGCCATTCTATGACAGACCTGCGGGTGGCTATCTTAAAACAGAAAAACTTCAAAAACAGACTCCAACGAGAGACTGCTGAGCTGGAATTGATATGCAAACTAGACACAATCAACTCAGGATTAAATAAGGACTGGGAATGGCTGAGCCATTACAAACATTGAATCTATCTCCCCTTGTAAGTATTTTCACACTTGCTTCTTATCAAACTGTCTGTACTGAGCTATCTTGATTATCACTTCAAAAGTTTTTTTTTCTCTTACTTAATTGGCCTCTCAGAGTTGGTAAGACAACTCCCACCTGTTCATGCTCTCTGTATGTGTGTATTTATATCTCCTCAATATATGTTTCACTCTATATGCATCCGAAGAAGTGGGTTGTAGCCCACGAAAGCTTATGCTCTAATAAATTTGTTAGTCTCTAAGGTGCCACAAGTACTCCTGTTCTTTTTGCGGATACAGACTAACACGGCTGCTACTCTGAAACCTGATGGTATGATAGCTTCCTGTTATGTGCTGGGGGAAATACTGATCTCTGCCTGAAGAAGGAAGGATAGTTCTTGCATTGCTAATATCTATATCCAGTCCTGGGTTTGTCCCCCTGTGTCGGTGGGTGTGTCCATTGCTTGTGTGAAACCAAAAGTGAAGAGGGCAGGAGGTTTTATATTGTGATCTGTGTTAACGTTGGAGTCTCCCAAACTGATGATGTCTTGTGAACTCTAAACTCTTCTGAACTCCATTACCACAATCAGATAGTGCTCAATCCTAATTAGAGACTCTCTCTTACAGGAAGCCTCTGGTGTCCAAAGGTCTGTAAAGTAGAAGGATGTCCGTTTTCTTCCTCCGTGGTTGCTTCAGTCCTATTAATGGGAGATAGCAGCCATTTTGAATCTTCGTGGAATTTTCTATAGAAAAATAATTCTTCAGCCTCTGTTGAAGAAACATTCAGCTCTTCGAGTGCTTGTCCATATATATATGGACTATATATATCTTGTGTGTGTGTGTGTGTGTGTGTGTATATATATAGTCCTTCCAATCTCGGCACACATGCACCCTATGAGCTTGAGATTGCATCTTTTGGTCAGCAGTGTCCATTGGGTCTGTGCAGACATGCCCTGAGTGCCCTCATGCTCCATCCCAAGGGCATAAAAGGTGGTGCGGGACCAACCGCCACACAGTTCTTTCTCCCCACCTTCAGGTTTGAGACAAAGCTCCAAGTGTCCATGCTACACTCTCACTGGATACACTAATTTCTAGTTTAGTTATTTAGATTTAGTAGTTGCCCATTGGCACTCCCCTTTTTGATGAGCTTTAGTTAGATTTTGGAAAGTTTTAAATTCTTTCCTTCCCTTGTATATATTTTTGACCAGAACCTTCCCGCTACCAGGACATGTCACACTGATGGGCACACAAGGTATCTTTTTGTTGTTGTTTTGTTTGGGGGAGTCCCATATCCCCAGTAAATGCATTGTCCACAAGCCCTTTTTCTAAAAGGACTTTAAAAGCCAGAGGAGCAAGGCTTAAAATGTTTCTTCTAAACTTCTCCATGTGGCCTGACTCAGACCTGGGTCAGCCTTTGTACCTGGTACATCAGTTTGTGGTAAAGAGATGTGCCCCTGGGAGCTCAATATCCGTTAGCTGCAGGGCTCCTTTGACTTCCATGGATTTGGGTAGGACTGTCCCTGTTGAGTACTGAGATGGAAAGGAGTAGAGGCAGTTCTTCTCAAGAGAGCTCTGTAAAGAAGAGATCAAAATAATCCCTTCATTCTCAATCCAAGGAGATTTCACAGCCTGAGTTGAGTACCAGAGGGTCTTCAAGGGAGTGTACTACTGACCAATACCATTAATTGAAGGTATGTCTGAATAAATACAGAGACTACTGAGGTGTGTGCAGTACCACCTATGTCAGAACTGGCTGCTGGCTCCTCTTGGGTAGAGATAAAGCTATTGGATCTGAGCATTTCAACTCTGGCTACTGTATGGCCATATTGGAACCACTGGGGTCCTTATTATGGGCATACCTCACATGTACTGTCTCAGAGAGCTACTCAGAGGCAAGAAACAGTACAACCTCAAGCATCCCCTCATGATACTCAGCATCTCGAGGAAGAACAACAGCCTAGAAATTAGGATATTCAGGCACCAGTAACCACTCTTCTTTGTCTCTGGATGAGACAGTGATCCCTTTAGCGCAGTCTCATCTGGATGACTATAAAAGCTTCCAGAAACAGATGATGAGAGTAGTCCAATCGCTTCAGATTCTGCTTGAGAAGGTACAGAGCGCTCTTCGTAAGTTACTGGATGTTTTGCATGCATCTATGCTGGGAAAAGTTCCAGGATACCAAGAGAAGTGCAATCAACAGTGGAGAATTTTCTGTTTGAGGGTTCAGATTTGTTCAGAACGAAAACAGATGATGCTTTTCACACTTAGGGATTCCTGTATCATTCTACACCTGCCTCCTCTCCACTTTCCCCATCCCTATTCAGAGACCTCTTTCATGAGAGA
The DNA here is from genome assembly GCF_028017835.1 of Emys orbicularis. Taxonomy (NCBI): domain Eukaryota; kingdom Metazoa; phylum Chordata; order Testudines; family Emydidae; genus Emys; species Emys orbicularis. The sequence goes on from NC_088693.1 coordinate 4,956,657, forward strand.
TTGTTACTCCAGAAAGTAGATTCATTCCTGTCTCTCGGAGCAATAGAAGAGATTCCTATACAACCGAGGGAAAGGTGTCTAATCAAACTATATCCTCATACCCAGAAGAAAGGGAGATAAGGGCCAATTCTGGATTTGAGAGCACTTAAAATCTTTATCCACTGAATAAAGTTCAGAATGGACACCTTTGCCTGCATAATACCATCTCCAGATGAAGGAAATTGGTTTGCGGCTCTCAACCTGCAGGACATCTATTTTCATATCGCCATACATCGGGTCACAAGAAATTCCTGAGATATGTTACATCAAAACCACTACCAATATAGAGTTCTCTTTGGCCTTTCTATAGCACCAAGGGTATGTACAAAAGTCTTAGCAGTAGTAGCAGTACACCTAAGGAGACAGAGAATAAGTGTCTCTCTATACCTGGATGACCGGCTCATCAGAGGTATAGAGCTCCATCCAAAGCATATTTTAGCTATTCATATCCCTTGGACTTCTCTGTTGACTTTTAGGCCATTATTACACCAATGCAAGAATTTATAGGGACCATTATAGACCCAAGACAGCCAGAGCTTAACCTACAGCAGGTTCCAGACTATGGCCATGCTTGTCTCCCAGCTTCAGACAAATCCTCAAACCATACTAAGAACTTGTCTAAATCTGCTGGGTCACATGGCCTCCTGCATTTTGTCATGCTGCATGCTAGACTGCACTTTTGTTGCATGCAGGACTGGCTGAAATCAGTGCACATTCTGAGCTAGCACAACTTAGACATACCTCTGATGGTGCCACAAGACATTCTCTACTCTCTTTGTTGTAGAAGAACCATAACAAGGTATGAATGGGAGTCCCTTTCTCCCACCTATCCCAACCAAGACCATAGTGATTGATGCTTCGTTACTGGGTAGAGGAACCCCACTTGGATCACAAATCAGGTACAAGGCAAATGGAGACTCAATATTCAAGAACTCCGTAGTGTGTAAAGCTTTCATGGAGCCCTTACCTCCAATACATGGACTGTCTATTCAGTTAATGACAGACAACACAACTGCCATGTTTTGTACAAACCCTTAAGGAGGGACTCTATCTCCTCTGTGCCAAGAAACAGCTCACAATTATGGAATTAGTGCATTCAGCATCAGATATCTCTCTCAGCAATTCACCATATGGGGCTGCAGAACACTGGTGGATGATTTGAGCAGATACTTTTCATCAGAGCATGAATGGACAATTCACTAGTCAGTTATTCAGTTGATTTTCAAGAAATGGGATCATCCAATCAGTAGTCTTATTTGTGACTGATAGGAAGAAGTAATGTCAAGTACTTTCTGCTCCAGAGGGGGACAGAGTCCAGGATCCCTATCATATGTGTTCCTTGGTCTGGTGCACTGATGCACACTTAGCCACTGATTGTGTTACTCCCAAGGGTACTCAGAAAGATCAGACAAAATGCAGCCAGGGTCATCCTGATAGCTCCTGCCTGGCCAAGACAGTTCTGGTACCTGAAACTGTTACAATTGTCAAACCATCCTCCAAAACTGCTTCCACTATTCCCAGACCTGTTTAAGAATGAAGGAGCCATCCTTCATCCCAGCACATCCACACTACAGCTAACAGCCTGGTTTCTGAATGACTGTGTCGCTGAGTAAGTACACCCTGTCACGGGGTATCGGATAGACGTCAAGGTGGCTTTCCTCCTGTGCAGGGCAGCGTGGCCTAGTGACCAAAGTCAACATGGCTTCTCTTCGGTGCGGGGCCATGTGGCCTAGTGGCCAGAGTCAATAGGGCTGCCCTTTGGTGCAAGGCAGCGTGGCCGAGTGGCCACAGTTGATAGGATTATCCTTTGATGCAGGGTGGTGTGTCCTAGCGGCCAGAGTTGATAGGGCTGGGCAGGCAGCCCTCACTGTATAGGGTCCCACAGCTTTCTTGCTGGGGCAAATCAGCAACAAGTTTGGACCTTGAAGCCAAAGAAATAGAAATGTCAGAAATAGTGAAGTTATGTTCAGTTGGTGCACAGAACATTTTAACTAATAGCCAAAAGTCTCTACCAGGAAGACTTATGCAGCTAAGTGGAGATTTTCAGCTTGGTGTGAACACCATCACTTTCAGCCTCTTGAGACACAAATACCTGCCATTTTAGACTTCGTACTCTCTCTAAAGAACTCAGGACTTTCAGTTAGTTTTGTCAAGGTGCACCTTGCAGCTGTTTGCACATTCCATCCACCTACAGAGGGGTATACAATTTTTTCCCCATTCCACTATTTTCAGATTTCTTAGGGGTTTCTTGAGAGATTTTCCACCTATAAGAAGAACCAACTCCCACTTGGGACCTTAATGGTGTACTTGTGGGCCTCATGGGTCCTCCATTTGAGCTCATGGCATCGTGTTCTCTTACACGTATCTGTAAAGACCTCCTTCCTTGTAGCCGTCACATCAGCTAGGAGAACTGGGGAGACAAGGTCACTCCTGGTGGATTCCCCTTATACTATTTTTCACTTTGAAAAGGTGTCCGAGACCACACCCTAAGTTCTACTGAAAAGTTTAAATCAGGTTATAAATCCACCTATATTTTTCCAAACCTCATTCTAATCATGCGAAATGACTGCCTAGGAAGGAGTACTGCGGAAAGGGATCTGGGGGTCATAGTGGATCACAAGCTAAATATGAGTCAATAGTGTAATGCTGTTGCAAAAAAAGCAAACCTCATTCTGGGATGTATTAGCAGGAGTATTGTAAGCAAAACACGATAAGTAATTCTTCCGTTCTACTCCGCACTGATTAGGCCTCAACTGGAGTATTGTGTCCAGTTCTGGGTGCCATATTTCAGGAAAGATGTGGACAAATGGGAGAAAGTCCAGAGAAGAGCAACAAAAATGATTAAAGGTCTAGAAAACATGACCCATGAGGGAAGATTGAAAAAAATGGATTTAGTCTGGAGAAGAGAAGACTGAGAGGGGACATAACAGTTTTCAAGTACATAAAAGGTTATTACAAGGAGGAGGGAGAAAAATTGTTGTTCTTAACCTCTGAGGATAGGACAAGAAGCAATGGGCTTAAATTGTAGCAAGGGCAGTTTAGGTTGGACATTAGGAAAATCTTCCTCACTATCAGAGTGGTTAAGCACTGGAATAAATTGCCTCGGGGGGTTGTGGAATCTCCATCATTGGGGATTTTTAAGAGCAGTTGGACAAACACCTGTCAGGGACGGTCTAGATCAGTGTTTTTCAACCTTTTTTTGGGCAAAGGCACACTTGTTTCATGAAAAAAATCACGAGGCACACCACCATTAGAAAATGTTAAAAAATTTAACTCTGTGCCTATATTGACTATATATAAAGTAATTCTCTTGAATAGGAATCAAATAAACACAAAGAAAGTATTTTATAATTACTTTATTATGAAATAGTAAGTAAACAGAAATATGAAAAATTATAAAATACTTTATTCAGTGCGCAACCTGGGCCTGTTTGGCTGAACACAAAGCTGATATTCTGGCTGGAATCGAAGAAAGACACACACGTAGCTCTTCGTCAACAGCTCTCAGTCTCTCTCTGTATTTAGTTTTTATAGCAATCATGCTTGAAAAGCTCATCTCACACAGATATGTAGTCAGTGGAAAATGGGAGCAATGTCAAAATAGCTTTGTTTGCCAGAAGGGGGAACTCCTTGGCAGTATCCAACCAAAAACTGTCCAAAGGTAGATCAGCAAATCTTAGCTTGAAACCACGATTTTGTCTCAGTTCAGTTAGTTCCTCCTGCTCCTGTAAAGTCATGTCCTTTCCACCATGATGCTGAGCTATAAGGGTCCCTAACCCAGTCAAGGCATTCAGTGGAGACTGAAGAGAAATAAAATGACAACTTCTCCTCGAGAGTTTTTAAATGTTTAACTATTATCTCACACAGTGCAGCAGTGTGAACACCTTGCCATTGCTTGGTGAGTGTGAACATTTCAAGATTGCCACTTTCCACGTGTTGATGCCAGAGTTGCACCTTTGAACGGAATCCATTTATTTTATCTGTACTTGTAAGCAGGTTTTCATTTCGGCCTTGCATTCGTGTGTTCAGTTCATTCAGATGATGAAATATATCTGCCAGGTATGCCAGCCTTGCACACCACTCATCACTTGCAAGCAGCTTTGCGTAATCTGACCTCTCATTTGTCAGAAATACTTTAAGTTCCTCCCGCAGCTCATACACACGAACCAAGACCTTGCCACGCGACAACCACCGGACCTCCGTATGAAACAGCAAGGTTTTATGCTTCGCTCCCATCTCCTCACACAAAGCTGCAAATATGCGACTTTTCACGGGTCGTGACTTTACAAAGTTTACCATGCGCACAACATCATCCAACACATGAACTAGGTCTGCTGGTAAAGTCTTGGCTACGAGGGCCTCACGGTGTAAAAAACAATGCGTAACAATCACATCTGGATTTCTTTCCTTCACTCTGCTTACAAAGCCTTTGGTGCGCCCGACCATGGCTGCAGCTCCATCGGTGCAGACACTTGTGCAGTTTTCCCACTTAAGTCCTCCTTGTTCAAGGTATTCTGATGTGACCCGAAAAATTTCTTCTCCTGTTGTTTTTTCTGGCAATGCCTTGCAAAAAAAGAAGTTTTCTCTAATTGCATCACCATCAACAAAACGCACATTGGCCAAGAGTTGAGCATGTCCACTGATATCAGTAGACTCGTCAAGTTGCAATGCAAATTTCTCACTGATACGGATCTTTTCCAAAACCACACTTTCGATGTCTGCAGACATGTCATTAATACGTCTGGAAATTGTGTTGTCTGAGAGAGGGACTTTGGCTATTTCCTTAGCTGCTTCAGGTCCGAGCATCTCCTCTACAATAGCTTTGCAGGCGGGAAGTATTAATGTCTCTGCCACAGTGTGCGACTTTTTTGACTTGGCTATAAGTTCAGCAACTTGATAGCTAGCTTTAAGAGCTCTTTCATTTACCTTTGTGGTTTTTCTCATGAAAGTTGCCTGTTTCTCCGTGTTTTCACGCAGGCGAACAAAATAGTCCGCATTCTTGTTTTGAAGCGAAGGGTGTTTCGTTTGGAGATGGCGTTTAAGTTTGCTTGGGACCATAGCACTGTTAGCTAGCTTTTCACCACACACCACGCACAGTGGAGTTGGTTTGTTTGCATCTCCGGTGAAAGTAAATCCAAATGAAATATAGCTTTCGCTATATTGCCTTGTGCCAGAGAATTTGCTTGAGCTAACCATCTTTGCTTTCTTTTGATCCCCACTCATACTTGGGCTCTCATCTGGCTCCAAATTTTGTTCAGAGTCCAGTTCTTTCCTTTTCAAAAACTTGTCCATCACTGCAGTATCTCACTGTCACTCAGTACTTACTGCGCTTGTCTCCTCCAGATAGCCGCTGTCCGTCACACTCAGCACTCTTCTGCGCATGTCTCCATCCAGATCCATCAGTCAGCGCTCTTCTGCTCATGTTTCCTCCAAATCCAGATCCATTGGCGCTCTTCTGCTCATCGGCGATCTACTGCGATGTCTCCTCCTGTCCTCCTCCTGTTAGTGTAACAGTGACACCGGAGCTATTTATAGTCCTTAACATCAGTGGTGGGATTCAAAAATTTTAGTAACCAGTTCCGACATTCAAGCATGGTTTAATATTTTTTTCCCACGGCACACCAGGCAACATCTCGCGGCACACTAGTGTGCCGCGGAACAGTGGTTGAAAAACACTGCCTTATAGTGACAGACTAAAGAAGGATAAACTAAATAGATTGAACAAGAGAAAAGTAAAAGGAAACTTGATCATGGTCTACAAGTATTGTCATGGTGAAGAGATTTCTTATAATAGATTGCTCTTAAGTCTAGCAGAAAAGCCATTCAATCAAAATCTAAAGATTCAATGGTTGGAAGCCTAACCTAGACAAAATGACACTAGAAATATAATATGTAAATATTTAACATCAAAGGTAACTAACGACTGGAACAACTTACCCAAGTCTCTAGTGCAACTTTCCCATTTTTCCAGTGTCTTTCCTATAATGTTATGACGAAACGCTCTCATTCTATCTGAATATGGACTGTCTTATCTTTCACAGTTCCAGGTTTACATCTGTGAATTTTTATTCACGTACTGCCATCCATCAGATGTTTTCATGATCTCACATTAGAATTGTTCAGCTTTTTCCATTTAATTAAAATGAAAGCCACAGGACCATATGCAATCTTGACATGAAGCTGTAGAACTATTCAGTACATTCACTCTAGGTGGTAGAATATAAATCTGTGGAAGGGAGATCAAATTAAAATGAAAACTCCAGGACTGTCAGACACAGACATGAAAAGTGAATGTGACTAAGAGACAGACTACAACTTTAAGTAAAACAAATGAATAGGTATTTCTCCTCTTTTTAACACTGGTTTAACCACATTGAAAGTCTTGAGAGACAATTAGCCAGAGAAGAATAAAAGCTGAACAGCTTGTTGATGAAATCCAGACTTTTTATTTTACTTTTTCTCTTTTGATCTTAACCAGCGACCTGAAATTAGGGAAACATCCACAAAGGGCTCTATCCAGCGGACATTACTCAAGCATAATTCCCATTGATTTCAAAAACTTTTGCCTGAGCAAAAACTGTAAGAGTGGGACCTAAGGTAAGAGATACTATCACTGTTGTGAAAACACATGTTTTCTTCCTCACACACCTATAAAGTGAGTTCTCTAAGTTAAATCAAGTTCTTCCACATTAAACTATTTGTTGACGTTTGTTGACTTTTTATAACTTAAATTCTCTCCTCTTTCTTTCTATTTCAGCCTTTGAAGGAAAAGCACCATCCTGTTTCTATAGAAGGCTAGAAGAAAGGTAATCACAAAGGATAACATTTTCAAAAGCACGTCATTTTCATAGTGCTTAATGTTCTTAGTGTTTAATGCCAGAAGGGATCATTAGATTATCTAGTTTGACTTCCTGTATATCACAGGCCCTTATATTATCCCTGTATTAAGCTCAGTGACTTGAGGACTGAAATTCTTTAGTTTAACTCTGGAGAACAGGAGAAACTAAGTTGCCACCAATCATAGGCGCAGACTCCGTGAGTGCTCCGGGGCTGGAGCACCCATAGGGAAAATCCTCCTCCCACCTTGAACAAGCCACGTCCCTGCTCCTCCGCCTACCTCCCAGCGCTTCCCACCCAGCCGCTGCCAAACAGCTGTTTGGCGGCATTAGCAAGCTCCGGGGGGGAGGGGAGGAGCAGGAACATGGTGCGCTTAGGAGAGGAGGCAGGGAAGAGGCAGGGCCGGGATTTGGGGAAGGGGTTGGAATAGGAGCAGGGAGGGGGCAGAGTTGGGGCAGGGACTTTGGAGAAGGGGTTGGAATGGGGGCGGGGAAGGGGTGGGGTGGGGGCAGGGCCGGGGGGGGTCGAGCACCCAGGGGAAAGAGAGGAAGTCGGCGCCTATGTTGCCAATGGCCAAGACCTCTGCAATGTCAGGGGACTGCCTAGATGAGATATGTCCAGATGCTCCTACAGGCGATCCATGCTGCAGAGGAAAGCAAAAAACTCACAAGGGTCCCTGCCAGTCTGACCAGAGGAAAAATTCCTTTCCAACCTCAAACTGGAATAGGAAAATGAGATTGTAAAGCCACAAAAATCTGCTGTGGGTCTTAGAAACAGTTGTAGTAATGGAAATTACTTTTAATTCACTATTTTAAAATGACTATATTTTAAGCTAATAGTCTCCCTTTAAATAAAAACTCTCTCCATAGTGGAGCAGCAGATATTGCTAATTACAACTGAGTTTGAAAATAGTTGCCATGCACAAATCTTACAATTTTATAGATATATTTACTAAAAGTAATAAAAACACAAACTATAGAGAACATTTTTAGAAGTTTGGGCTTGTCACAAAATAAAAAGCTAAAAATATTTAAAAGGGACACTAAAATAAAAATCATATTCTGTAAATAAATGCCTTTTTACTTGTTACTAATAACAAATACAGTCAAGAATTTTGTTTTCACTTTTTATGCTGTTTGTTTACTTTTTGCATTATTCTCAGTGTGTACAATGAAAATCAGTTAAATCTGTTTTACTTTTGTTCATAGCCAGGTTTCATAGCTCTGAGCATATGCTGCAATGTTTGGGTTGCAAACATTACAGATGTTCACTTTTTAAAATAACTTCTTCCTTTGGAAGCTTTATGCACAAATTAATGGAAATATTTGTATTGGTCTTAAGGTATGCAGCGGTGGCAACCGGGGGCCCCTGGGCCCTTTTAAATCACCTGGGCCCCATGGCAATTATCCCCTTCCCCCCCATCCCCCACCCTAAGTACATATATATCACTAATTTGAACTCTATTCTGTTTGCACATAACAAATGTGATCAAGTAATGATCGAGGGTGCTGGGGGCACACAAGTGTGATGCATGGTGGAAGGGGTGCATGCAAGTTTGGCACATGCAAACCAGATTGATATGGCCAGGTGCACATAAATCTTCTCTGGCAGGAGCAATGCTTTTCTTTCAGACTTTATCCTACAGCAGAGGAGGGTTCATTTGTGGCTGTTGACACATCAGGGTTCATTCACTACTGTTGATAAAATATTCTTTACCAACAAATGCACTTCTACCTTCTATCAATATCCCTCCTTTCTCACACACTTTGTAAACCCTCATCCCCGATTAAGCATTAACAATACCTAGGAAATTAATGCACAAAATAACCCTCCCTCAACTTAACTGTGAAGCAGTTAAAGTTATTACACATACACCAAATCTGACATAAACCCACAAAAGTCCATCTAAGGAGGCTAGCTGTCCATCACACCCTCTTGCACATAACCTCTCACCAAACTACCCTGACAACACAACACAACCAGTACACCAAACATTTGCAACCACTAATATTGAGGGGAAAATAATCTGATAAATGAGCATGTGCTGAAGGGCATAAGCAAGGGGATCAGAGTTAATACTGAATTAAGCTGTGGTTGTAGTAATGGTAATGTGTATTAGCATCTTTCTGATTTCTTCTGAACACTTGTCTACCAGGAAGTTGTACTGTATATTCTCTGGAAATATTTTATTTGGGTAGCATTGAGCACATTCCTACTTAAATTCTTGTCATCTTTTCACCTGGTCACAAGCATTCACAGAGAAGGGAATGGCTGTTTTCCTTATGTAGTAACTTTTCTGTATCTGTTTATGAAGTTTCAACCTTGTCTTGCCAGCTTTTCTGTTGCTTGATTTAAATGTGCCAATCACAATTACTTATCTTTTTTCCAGACATCATGCTTATTTAGTAATAAGGCAGGGGATACCAGAATAGGTTCTCAGGGTGTATTTCTGTATGCAGGTATAGGCAAATAAGAATTCTGATGATCCTCTATTGTTTTCTTGGGTATATTTTGATAGCTTTAATTGTTAATTCTATTAAGTCTATTTGACCTTGGATAATTCAGAGCTGACGTTACATGTTCAGACTTCAAATTTTATACAAGTGGACTGTTATCTGAAAATATTTTATCAGAAATTCCACATCCTGTGAAGTTACTACATATTACTGTTTCTTCTAAACAGTAGCATCTAACAGATTTGCCTCATGGTAATAGCCTGAATACAAACCAAATACCACTCAATAATGTTTGCCTTTGAAGTAAAAGAAGGTCAGTCAATACATTTTGTCAAGATGTAAGATGTAATTGTTCTTTAGCCAGTTGTAATCAATCCAGTTGATGCCGGAACATTTCAAAACCGTATCAGCAACTGTGTTCATACCAGTCCAGTATAGGTTTTTTCTGGCACAATTCAATGCTCAATCTCTTGATAAATGCAATATAACTATTCTTTTTCATGCTGATTGGAATTACTAATTTTACTCTTAAGTATTTATTACATCTTCAGCAATCACTAACTCATCATGAACAGATTAGTCATGCTGAACCAGACTTCTCTCTTTGCCTCTTGCTATTCCTCTACTACCAACATTTTAGAGCAGTGGTGGGAAGCCCGCGAGCCGCACATGGCCTGTCAGGGTAATCTGCTGGCAGGCCGCCGGACAGTTTGTTTACATTTGCACGGCCACCCTCAGCTCCCAGTGGCCGCGGTTCGCCATTCCCAACCAATGGGAGCTGCAGGAAGTGGCGTGGGTTTGGCTGGCTGCTGCTTCCCACAGCTTCCATTGGCCGGGAACAGCGAACTGCGGCCACTGGGAGCTGCAGGCGGCCATGCAAGTGTAAATAAACTGTCTGGCAGCTGGCCAGCGGATTACCCTAACAGGCCGCAGGTTGCCCACCACTGTTTTAGAGGATTTGTAGTTTTGCCTCTTCATACGTTTTCTGTATCAACTCCTGTATTTTATAAGTTGATCAGTAGGTTTTCAGTAAATGTGCACTTTTGCTTCTAAATCCTGTTCCATGCTACCCTTATCTTCTGGTGAATGAACCCTGGTTAGTGTCTGTTCCAACTAAGATTTTACCCAGCATGTGTCTTAGGTTAAACTGTTATCTCAGTAATTTGAACAATATTCTTTGTATTCTACGGGGTACTTTACCCAAAGGCTTTTAAACAATAAACGTAAGGATGTATGGTCAGTTTCTATCTCAAGTTGTTTACCATAGGCCTGGTCTACACTAGGAGGTGATGTCGAATTTAGCAGCGTTAAATCGAATTAACCCTGCACCCGTCCACACAACGAAGCTATTTAGTTCGACATAGAGGTCTCTTAAATTCGATTTCTGTACTCCTCCCCAACGAGGGGAGTAGCGCTAAATTCGACATGGCCATGTCGAATTAGGGTAGGTGTGGATGGAAATCGACGCTAATAGCTCCGGGAGCTATCCCACAGTGCACCACTCTGTTGACGCTCTGGACAGCAGTCCGAGCTCGGATGCTCTGACCAGCCACACAGGAAAAGCCCCGGGAAAATTTGAATTCCTTTTCCTGTCTGGGCAGTTTGAATCTCATTTCCTGTTTGGACATCGTGGCGAGCTCATCAGCACTGGCAACAATGCAGAGCTCTCCAGCAGAGGTGACCATGCAATCGCAGAATAGAAAGAGGGCCCCAGCATGGACTGATCGGGAAGTCTTGGATCTGATCGCTGTGTGGGGCGATGAGTCCGTGCTTTCGGAGCTGCGATCGAAAAGACGGAATGCAAAGATCTATGAGAAGATCTCAAAAGCCATGACAGAGAGAGGATACAGCCGGGATGCAACGCAGTGCCGCGTGAAAATCAAGGAGCTGAGACAACGCTACCAGAAGACCAAAGAGGCAAACGGACGCTCCGGATCCCAGCCTCAGACATGCCGTTTCTACGAGGCACTGCATTCCATTCTAGGTGCGGCCGCCACCACTACCCCACCACTGACCGTGGACTCTGAGGATGGGATATTGTCGACGGCCGCTTCCTCGGAGATGTTAGCGGACGGCGAAGATGAGGAAGGAGATGAGGAGGACGAGGCAGTCGACAGCGCTTACAACGCTGATTTCCCCGACAGCCAGGATCTCTTCATCACCCTCACAGAGATCCCCTACCAACCGTCCCCAGGCATTAACCAGGACCCAGAATCAGGGGAAGAATCAGTCGGTAAGTGTTTAAAACATGTAAACATTTATTTTGAACAGAACAGGAATATTAACAATATTAACAATGGGTTTTTCATTAGTTTGCCCTAGGCGCTTAACGTTTTAGTCCTTGGCAGTGCAACTACTGCAAAATAATCTAACAATGTTCGGTTTATCATGATTAGTTTGCCCTAGGCGCTCTACTTTTTAGTCATTGCTAGTGCAGCTACTGGAAAAGAAGGTCTATATGTCCGGGGATAGAGCTGAAATCCTCATGGGACATCTCCACGAAGCTCTCCTGGAGGTAATTGGAAAGCCTTTGCATGAGGTTCCTAGGGAGAGCGGCCTTATTGTGTCCTCCGTGGTAGGAAACTTTTCCGCGCCAGGCTATCATCAAGTACTCTGGGATCATTGCCTTGCAGAGCATGGCGGCATACGGCCCTGGTTTTTGCTGGCTTTCACGCAGCATGCGGTCTTTCTCTGTCCCAGAAATCCTTAGCAGAGTGATGTCGCTCATGGTGACCTGCTTAGAATTAGGGGAATGTTACTGTTGGGACTGCTTGCCTGTTCCATTACAGAACTGTAACCGGTGTTTTACAGCCACGCGGTGGAGGCGGGAGAGGGGCAGCATACAGGGATCTTTCCCGGGGACAGCCGCGAGGGGGTGGGACAGGGGCAGAGTTCATGCTTGCCGGATTGCCGGCAGCAGGAACTGGCCAACGCTAGGAGCATTGCTTTGAACGTGAAAGAAGGGCACTGCTATAATTTAAGTTTTAAGCAGCCAAAAGTCTACGGCTTACCATGTCAGCCTGCTACCCGAATTCTGCTGTCCTGCCCCGCTTGTCTGATCTCCACTGCAAGACCCCAGGCACTGAATGCGAAGGCCGAAAATTCGACCTTGTCCTGAGTGCGCATGTGATAGGTGCTGTGCATGGTCTTGTTCACAGAGAAAGACTATGTTCATTGTTCACAAAAAATAATCTTTCTGAGGAATTCACTCCCTTTTTCCCATTCCCACAGCTGCGACTGTCTCCCGACCTACCCTGGCATTCCCCTCCCAGAGGCTGGCGCAGATTAGGCGGAGAAAGAAAAGGACACGGGACGACATGTTCTCAGAATTTATGGGCTGCCCCGAGCCGAGGCGGCCCAGCAGACTCAGTGGAGGGAGAACATGTCGCAAATCCATCGATCACACATAGAACGGGAGGAGAGGTGGCGGCAGGAAGACCAGCAGGCGACTCAAACGCTGCTTGGACTAATGAGGGAGCAAACGGACATGCTCCGGCGCCTTGTGGATGTTCTGCAGGACCGGACGCAGGAGGACAGAGCCCCGCTGCAGTCTCTAACCGCCCTCCCCCGCCACAAAGTCGCATACCCCCCTCACCCAAAGTCCCAAGAAGGAGGGGCGGCAGGGGCCGTGAAAACTGTCACTCCACCCCTGCAGACTGCTCAAGTACCAGAAGGCTCTCATTCCCCAAAATTTGATAAGTCCTTTCTTTCCCGCCTCACCCAAGTCCCCGGCCCAGTTTCATCCCCTAACTGTGTAGTTGCTAATAAAAAATACGTTTCTGTTAATTACTGTTTCCATCATGTTCTTTTAGAGGAGAGTGTGTTTGAAGGGGGAGAAGGGGGTTGGTAATTGGACAGGACAGTCACCTTTACCAGGGTACAGACAGGGGGGCAGGTTCAGCAGCAGGTCACACACACATTGCAGTCACTAGGCACCCTGGTCAGTCTTGGAGGTGGTTTTCATGTTCTGCGTGGGGGGGGGGCTATGTGACTTTGTGGCGGGGGAGGGCGGTTAGAGATCTTATGCAGCGGTCCTTTCCATCACTACGCCCGCTCCCCACCACAGTCTGCGTCCCAGTTTCAACACTTTACCGCGAAACCTGTAATAAAGAAAACGGTGTTCATTAACAAAGTTCCATTTATTTTATTTTTAAACGTGTGTTGGAAGGGGGGGGACGGGGTGAACGGGGTATGTAGCTGGAGAGGATAGTCAACATAAACTGGGTAAAGAAACGGGGGCAGGTTCAGCTTCTCTTTAAACAAAGTTAATAGTCACAGGTTACCGTGCTCACTGAGGAACCTAGCTTTCAAAGCCTCCCGGATGCACAGCGCGTCCCGCTGGGCTCTTCTAATCGCACGGCTGTCTGGCTGGGCGTAATCAGCAGCCAGGCTATTTGCCTCAACCTCCCACCCCGCCATAAAGGTCTCCCCCTTGCTCTCACAGAGATTGTGGAGCACACAGCAAGCTGCAATAACAATGGGGATATTGGTTTCGCTGAGATCAGAGCGAGTCAGTAAGCTTCTCCATCTCCCCTTGAGACGTCCAAAAGCACACTCCACCACCATTCTGCACTTGCTCAGACGGTAGTTGAACAGTTCTTTTTCAGTGTCCAGGGCACCTGTATAGGGCTTCATGAGCCAGGGCATTAGCGGGTAGGCTGGGTCCCCGAGGATCACTATAGGCATCTCCACATCCCCAACAGTTATTTTGTGGTCCGGGAAGTAAATACCTTCCTGCAGCCGTCTAAACAGACCAGAGTTCCTGAAAACACGAGTGTCATGAACCTTGCCCGGCCATCCGACGTTGATGTTGGTAAAACGTCCCCTATGGTCCACCAGTGCTTACAGCACCATTGAAAAGTAGCCCTTTTGGTTAATGTACTGGCTGGCCTGGTGGTCCGGTCCCAGGATAGGGATGTGAGTTCCATCTATAGCCCCACCGTAGTTTGGGAATCCCATAGCGGCAAAGCCATCTATGATGACCTGCACGTTTCCAAGGGTCACTACCTTTGAGAGCAGTAGCTCAACGATTGCGTTGGCTACTTGCATCACAGCAACCCCCACGGTAGATTTGCCCACGCCAAAGTGGTTCGCGACTGACCGGTAGCTGTCCGGCGTTGCAAGCTTCCAGAGGGCTATGGCCACTCGCTTCTGGACACTCAGGGCTGCTCGCATCCGGGTGTCCTTGCACTTCAGGGCAGGGGACAGCAGCTCACAAAGTTCCAGGAAAGTTCCCTTCCGCATCCGAAAGTTTCGCAGCCACTGTGATTCATCCCAGACCTGCAGCACTATGCGGTCCCACCAGTCCGTGCTTGTTTCCCGGGCCCAGAATCGCCGTTCCACAGCATCAACATAACCCATTGCCACCATGATGTTCACGGCGCGGGGTCCCGTGCTTTGTGAGAGGTCTGTGCCACTCTCAGACTTAATGTCCTCACCGCGCTGCCGTAGCCTCTTCGCCCGATTTCTCAGCATCTGCCTCTGGAAAAGGTGGACGATAAGGTGCGAGGTGTTGACAACGGCCATAACTGCAGCGATGGTCGCAGTGGGCTCCATGCTCGCAGTGCTGTGGCGTCTGCGCTGTCACTCACCAGAAAAGTGCGCGAACTGATTGCCCGCCGGCGCTTTCAGGGAGGGAAGGCGGGAGTGACAGTTGGATGACGACAGTTACCCAAAACCACCCTCGACACATTTTTTTCCCCAGCAGGCATTGGGGGCTCGACCCAGAATTCCAATGGGCAGCGGGGACTGCGGGAACTGTGGGATAGCTGCCCACAGTGCACCGCTTCCAATGTCGACGCTTGCCCCGTTAGTGTGGACTCACAAAGTCGAATTACTGTCCTTAGTGTGGATACACACGTTCGACTTTGTAATATCGATTCCACATATTCGATTTAAGTAAAATCGAACTAGTCTCGTAGTGTAGACATACCCTAAAATATATTGGTGAAACCTTTCAAAACCAAATACTGTAGTGATCATCTCTTTCTCCATTTGGGCACAGTTTTACTTAGTCTGAAGCATTACTCTGGGGGGGTGGGGGGGAAAAGCACTTGGAATGCCATCTTGTAATGAAGTAGCATCCTGTCCACTTTGTTACACATCAGCAGTGAGCTTAACCAGTTTGTTTTGAATCAAATAATGAAAAACAGTAGTTATCATAAGTTCCTTTAGTTTCTCTACTGTGTCTCACTTCCCATGGACAGTGTTTTGCTCTCTCTCTAAGTCTGTAGTAACTTTCTAAGGGCCTGACCCAATGCCCATTGAAGTCAACTGAGAGACTATTGACTTCAGTAGGCATTGGATCAGGCTTTAACCAAGGAAATCCTTGCAGGGGCATAGATTGCATGAACTAGCTTCTTGTATTGCTTATCCCTGCAGTAGTTTACTGTGACTGTAGAGCAGTACTGTTCTGATGGAGCCATTTTGTGGCATAATATCCTATCTCATTAACAAAACAATTGTAGTACAAAGTACAATGATGCTGATACTCCTGAAACACGTATCCAACAGTGACCAGCATCATTCCTGGGAGCAGGGGCTTTGGCATAATATCCAGATGCAGGGTGACCAGAGAACAAGTGTGAAAAATCAGGACGGGTGTGGAGGGTAATAGGAGCCTATATAAGAAAAAGCCCCAAATATCGGGACTGTCCCTATAAAATCAGGACATCTGATCCAGACGTGAGACACTAAGTATTGTGTAATGAAGTTAAGAAGAGTGGCTGACACTGTGCAGCTATAATGCTTGTGGCTTCTGTTCCATATTGAAGAGAAATCATTATGGACAGCACCAGTTCAGCGAGACCTGAGTTAAAGGTTTGCTTAGAGTTACTACAACCAGCCATTATTACTAGTCCAGTAAAACTGCTGGATGATCCCAAGTGCTATCTACCCATCTCTTTCTTTTGTGTCACATACAAGTTTATGGATGGACTGATTTTGATGCATATAAACAAGTTTATTGAACCACAATTGCCTTTCTTTCAGGTTGGCTTCAGACACAGATGGTATATCCAAGATCAAGTCATTCATCTAACACAAGACATCAAAGATGCCTTCAAGACAGATAAGAAAGTTGGCACTGTTCAGGTGGATCTGTCACCTGCATAAGATACTGTCTGGCATGTGGAGCTGACTGCCAAGTTGTTGCAGACTATTCCTTGTAAGCCCATGGTGCGGTTCATCATGAGTTTCATCTTGCAAGCTAGAGACAAAGTTTCAGATTCCTCAAAGACCCATTCTAGTGCCTCTCCTTTTCAACATATATAATTATAACCTACCAACAACTAAGGTCGATAAGTATGTACATGTGGATGACGTCTGTCTTAATGATAACAGGAGTACTTGTGGCACCTTAGAGACTAACAAATTTATTAGAGCATAAGCTTTCGTGGGCTACAACCCACTTCTTCGGATGCATATAGAGTGAACCATATATTGAGGAGATATATATACACACACATACAGAGAGCATGAACAGGTGGGAGTTGTCTTACCAACTCTGAGAGGCCAATTAAGTAAGAGAAAAAAAACTTTTGAAGTGATAATCAAGATGGTTCAGTACAGACAGTTTGATAAGAAGCAAGTGTGAAAATACTTACAAGGGGAGATAGATTCAATGTTTGTAATGGCTCAGCCATTCCCAATCCCTATTTAGCCCTGAGTTGATTGTGTCTAGTTTGCATATCAATTCCAGCTCAGCAGTCTCTCGTTGGAGTCTGTTTTTGAAGTTTTTCTGTTTTAAGATAGCCACCCGCAGGTCTTTGACACCATCATAGGGCCTAATCACATCAGCTATACCATCAGTGGCTCGTTCACCTGCACATCTACCAATGTGATATATGCCATCATGTGCCAGCAATGCCCCTCTGCCATGTACATTGGCCAAACTGGACAGTCTCTACGCAAAAGAATTAATGGACACAAATCTGACATCAGGAATCATAATACTCAAAAACCAGTGGGAGAACACTTTAACCTGTCTGGCCATTCTTTGACAGACCTGCGGGTGGCTATCTTAAAACAGAAAAACTTCAAAAACAGACTCCAACGAGAGACTGCTGAGCTGGAATTGATATGCAAACTAGACACAATCAACTCAGGGCTAAATAGGGATTGGGAATGGCTGAGCCATTACAAACATTGAATCTATCTCCCCTTGTAAGTATTTTCACACTTGCTTCTTATCAAACTGTCTGTACTGAACCATCTTGATTATCACTTCAAAAGTTTTTTTTCTCTTACTTAATTGGCCTCTCAGAGTTGGTAAGACAACTCCCACCTGTTCATGCTCTCTGTATGTGTGTGTATATATATCTCCTCAATATATGGTTCACTCTATATGCATCCGAAGAAGTGGGTTGTAGCCCACGAAAGCTTATGCTCTAATAAATTTGTTAGTCTCTAAGGTGCCACAAGTACTCCTGTTATTTTTGCGGATACAGACTAACACGGCTGCTACTCTGAAACCTGTCTTAATGATGTGGGTAATGATCTACATGTTATCAGAGGTTTACTCCGCCAGGACATAAATGCTCTGGCCACTTATCTTTGTCAGTAGAAACTTACATTAAGTGAGTTTAAGATGTTAGCTACAACCTTCTATCTGAACAGTCACCTGGGCCAATCAACCCCTTACAGTCTGTGTTGAGAATTGTCCACTTTCCTTCCAGCAAGTTGTCACTTATTTATCAAACTGGACCACAGTCTAACATACCATTCCCATCTAGAACTTTAGGAAATAGATCACCTTCTACAATGCCTTGATCCTCCAGAAGCTAGCAAGAAACTCCTGGGGGAGCAAAGGCAAATGTTTTTTTATTCTGGTATTCAATCTAGCAAAATATTGTGCAGCAGTTTGGGGCAAAAGTCGGCATATGCATCTCATTGATTTGGAGCTGAATACAGCCAACCATACCATTAGTGGTTGCCTTAGACGCACATTCATAGGTGCCGACGCCATGGATGCTTTGGGGCTGGAGCACCCACAGGAAAAAAAATGGTGGGTGCTGAGCACCCACCTGCAGCCCCCCTATCAGAGCCTCCTCCTCCCTCCCAGTACCTCCCACCTGCTGGCAGCCCCACCAATCAGCGCCTCCCACTCCCAGCGCCTCTCATCCACTGCGGAGCGGATCAGCTGTTCCGCAGCATGCAGGAGGCGCTGGGAGGGAGGAGGAGAAGCAAGGGTGGAGAGCACTCGGGGTGGGAGCGGAGCGGGGGCAGGAAAAGGTGGGGCAGGGATGGGGTCTTGGGGGAAGGAGTGGAGTGGGGCGGGGCCTTGGGCAGAGCAGGGGTTGAGCACCCCCCAGCACAATAGAAAGTCAGCGCCTCTGCACACATTAATGTCTAATTTGTATGTCTTGGTTCATATAGCTCCCCCAAAACTTTGATGAGATGCTATTTCCCTTAAAACTGCATGGAGGGCTATGATGGATAAAACAACCTGCTGCACAAAAGGCTGACAATGGTTCAAATTGGTGCTAATAAGCAACACATGCTTCCTATGAGATCTGCCTGCCTCCAGAAGAAAACACCTGCACCCAAAGTTCCTACTGACTTGCCATGACTGACTTCACAACATTCTTTTGTGGCGGCCATTCATGCACTTATGTCTAGTGCTGCCAAACCAGTGTCAATCTCAGATGACCAATGGCATATAAGAGCCGACAGCTATATCCTTGCAGAGTGGCAGCAACTGATGAACTTCAGAAGTCCTAACTTACATCGGTTTTCAACCTGGGACACAGACTCTGGACTAGACTTAATAGGCTACTGACTGGAACAGCCAGAGTGGCTGCCACAATGCAAAAAATTGATTTAGTCCAATCTCCACAGTAATTGTGGGGCAGCGATGCCGATGGTCCAACATATTGTGCACACCTCCACCACTAGAAGATTGGAGGGCAGACTGTAACACTTTGCTACCCTCAGTGTTCAGCAATCTACCTGCTGCATCAATCTAGATATCAACTTGTGACACATAAGAAAAAAGATTACAACTAGTACCTAAAATGCCCGGAAATCAGGATGCCTATTTTGTACTCTGATGAAAAAGTGCTGCAAGCTCAAGGTTTATTCAGCAATGGTTTCTTGTCATTTTTTTCTTAGTGTGCATAGGAACTCAATAGTGTAAATACTATTGATGTTTGTGGCAAGAATTTTGGAGAAGTACATAACTATTCCTTGGAATATCTGTAGTTCCTATTTTATTTTGACAGGTTTCAGAGTAGCAGCCGTGTTAGTCTGTATCCGCAAAAATAACAGGAGTACTTGTGGCACCTTAGAGACTAACAAATTTTTTTGTTAGTCTCTAAGGTGCCACAAGTACTCCTGTTATTTTATTTTGAGTTGCTTATCTTCATTTAGACTAATCCAGTTTAATAGGGTTTTTAACTAATATATTTCCAAATATTTTAGATCTAGTGCTGCTATAGGGTATTTTTCTCTTAATTTTAAATTTATTTGTTATAGTTAGAACTTTTCTTAGAATATCATGTTCCTCTCACGTTGTGTACTAAAACTGTAATGACCTTATGATGTTTGTTACTCTTTTTAGTAAATAAAATGGTCTATAAGATTTATATAGTTGGAAATGTTTCTTTGGCATACCCTTACATGTTGTGGAACACTATGTGCTTTAAGAGGCCATATTCAGATGATATTTGGTATATTTCTTTATCCTATACGGGGAAGAGAAAGATTTGCTGTAAAGTCTGAATACTCTTGTGCTGTTATTGTAGACACTTATCACAATATTCTAGGCAAATTCAAAATTGCTTAATTCTATTCTGCCTACCTGTGACGGGGTATACCAGGAATCAGCAACCTTTGGCACGTGGCCCATCAGGCAAATCTGCTGGCAGGCCGGGATGGTTTGTTTACCTCCAGCATCCACAGGTTCGGCGATCGCACTGGCTGCAGTTCACCGTTCCAGGCCAATGGGAGCTGCAGGAAGTGGCGCGAGCCGAGGGATGTGCTGGGCGCCGCTTCCCGTTGCCCCCATTGGCTTGGAATGGTGAACCATGGCCAGTGGGAGCTGCGATCAGCTGAACATGCAGACGCTGCAGGTAAACAAACCATTCCCTGACGGGCTGCATGCCAAAGGTTGCCGATCCCTGGGATATACAAACCTCACACTGAAGAACGGGGCTAAGGAACAGCTCTGGGCCCAGGTGGCCCTGCCCAGACACACCTGCAAAACCTGCATAAGCTGGAGGCAGGGCTTTAAAAGGGAAGCAGAGCAGTTCAGAGGCAGAGCAATGGAAGGGAGCAGATGGCTTCTCTGCTACTACCCAGGAGCTCATTGCTTGTTACCTGACAATACAGACTGTGCAAACCCACAAGGAAGAAACGGGACAGTGTGTGCAGGTCAGAGACTTTATTGGAATGGTTTACTCTGGGAAGCTCAAGGAGACGGGGGTAGGAAGTGGTCCGGGGAGAGGGCAGCAGACTCTAAAGGGTCTACGAAAGGTGACTATGAAAATAAAGTTTCAGATGCCAGAAAAGGCATTCCATTTTTCTGATCAATCAAAAGTATGTGAATACCCCCACCTACAGGTCAAAACCCAGAAGTTTTGTCATTACCATAGAAGCCCACCATTTAGTGCCCTTTTTCATGCTACTTCAAATGCCGACGCCATGCCGAGCACGTTCAACATTTATAGTTGAATTCTGTTCAGTCTGTTTTCAGTCTAAGACTTCTATGGTAGGAGTCTGCAGACCACAGGTTGAATTTCCAAAACGGTCTGCATCTCCATTTGAAATGTTTTAAGGGTCCACAAATGAAAAAAGGTTGAAAACCACTGGCATAGAATGATTAAGTCCTGAACATTATTGCCTTAGTGACAGCACTGTATTTCCACTGCAGAAAAAAATACTGTTTTTCTGTTGTTGTTACTACTGAATATTGGTGCTATAAAGTGTGGAAGTCTATTATTATTTTTCAGTGACATGTTGTATAGTAGAGATGTGAGAAACAAAGACAAGGTAGAAACTGAAAAAGGAACAGTTATAACATGGAGAGCCAAGAAAGAAGGTTTTGTCTGGGCAAGCCAAGAGGCAATTAAGTCTGTAGAACAGAGGGACAGAATTGCCATGGATGAGGGAAAAGGGAAGTGTGGCCAGTGAAGCTGACAAAAAGGACTGAAGTAACTAAAAATTGCTGGAAGAAAGGATAAAAACAGATTTAATCTATAAAAAATAGCTATTACACACTATTTGATTTTAGCAGGCTTTTGTTCAATTCTTTTTAAAATTGTGCAAAAGAAATTGCTATCCAGTTTTAACTTTAATTCCCTGTGCAGAAAAAATAATCACAATTCATTATAGATGTGTACATATTTATCGAGAGTCAAAGGGTGGCTGAACATGACATGCAATTACAAGATAATGTTCAGTTGAAACTGTTCTACAAAAACATGCAGAAGTTACTTCTGGAGGAAAGTACAGCATACTGAGGAGAGATACTTGTGCAATAAATTCAAGAACAAAGAAAACATATGGGCAACCTGATTATCATCACAGGAATTGTTGGCAAACATATTTGCTGTAGAAAAGCACTGGTCTTTATATATGAATAAAAACGTTCTTGTATTTTATTGCACATTGAGTGGTAGTTACATAAGTTTTATTAAAATACCTTAGTATTTGCTGAAAGGTGGAAATGCTAGCTTTCAGGAAAAAAATCATTTACTAATCTTAACACCACCTTTTAATGAATGAGAAAACTGTAATCCATGTGAGATTTTTGCCAAAACAGGGGGCGGAAGGGTGGAATCTAAACCTTGATTGCTTCAGAGCAGGCTTAATTAGTAAATTTATCGGATTTGAATTAAAACAATAGGCTCATTTTATTCAAGTCTCATTCCAGACCACCACCCCTTTTCCTGCCTTAGGGGAGGGAGCCTTTAATAATGGTCTGTGTAAACTGATGCTCAGGCATTAGGAGATTGGAGAAGTGCTGCTTGCGCAAGTTAAAGCAGAAGAGAAACGGCAATCAAATAAAAAGCGGCTGCAGAAACAAAATAGAACTTTTACTGAATATAAGAAAAAAATGTCTCTTTTCACCAAAGTCTTGACCAGCAGTTGCAAACAGGCGCTTGAGACTGAGAAAAGGAGTTGCCTTTTTCGTGTGATTTTTGTCAGCGGGTTTCACCAACTGACCAAACGTTCTAGCAGCCAGACTTTGGAGGTGCAAAATAACACTACAACAGCAGCTGCAGCAGCAGCAGCAAAGGACAAAGAGGAGGAGATGGTGGCAGTTTCAGAGGGGGAAGAGGGACTCTTGAAACCCACTCAGCACCACCACTGCAACGTGAAGAGCCTGCAAGAAATGCCTGGACCCAAAACCCTCTCCAACCTAGTTGAGTTCTTCTGGAAGGACGGCTTTGGTCGCATTCATGAAATCCAGGTACAATTTAGTTAAAATAATCATGTTTTGATTTACTCTAGGATGTCAATTAAAATAAAGTAGCTGCTTAATTAATGAGTTGATCCAGTTAATCCTGCTTGTCATTACAACGTCGTGTTGGTGCTGTTATGATAGAGTTGGGTGTTTCTTTACAGATCCCTTTTCTCCCCATTTAATCTTCATTTCATGAGTGTTTTAGTGTTTGGCGACTTAAACCCTTGCTTTCTTCTTTCTTTCCACCAGAGAACACTATTAAAAACGTGCTTTTCAGCCATAGACAACAGAGTCTGCAAAAAATGCATTAGAATCTGCTTTAGTGAGAACAGATTTCTGGCTGATTCGTGTGTTTGTTTGTTTTTTTCAAATCTCTCATCTAATTTTAGGGCTTTCTCTATCACCCACAAACCCAGCATGTCGTGGGACTTCCTTTGCATCTTCCTCCTCCTCCCTTTTTCGGGCGATATTTACCCGTCTTTTCAACCTTCGTTGTTTGGGGTTTTAGTTGGCACGACTGACTTGTTTAACATTACACGTAGAACTGAAGAAATCCAGCCATAACAATACATGGCAGGGGGGGCTTTTTTCCCCCTTTGAGGAACACGAGAGAGGATTTTTCCTCAGATTTTACCGAAAACCAACCAACTCTCTTCATCTCCAGGACGAGCCAGTGTCAGCACCACAAGGCAGATTTCTGTGATTTGCCATGAAAATTTGAATGGCAACCTCCCTGAGGCTTGGGGCAGCGGCCACACTGTGCTGTGGGTGCGCACATGTCGCTGTGGGCAGAATTTGGCCGTACAGCATATTGCGGGGGGGTTGTTCCCTCAGCTTTTTTCACCTACATCTCCCCCAGCGCTCATCAGTTCCTCAGAGAGACCATTTTGTCTCTTAACTATCCCTCACTGCCCCCCCCCCCCCCTGCAGACCCTTCACGGGTCGGGCCCCTCAGGGGCCGGTTTATGTGCATATGTCCGCGCTGGCTGTGTATTGGCGTGAAGGCTGGCGGGGCTGAGCTGTTTACACAGCCAGCCCCCTCAGCAGCAGGCGGGCCATTTGAAACCCTCCCTCCACCCCTTCTGAGGCGGAGGGGGGGGGGGGGGCGGTGGAGGTGGCGGCGCGCGCCAAAGTTGGAGTTGGAATGGGGGTGGGGGGACCAAGCCAACGGTCGCGGCTCCCCAACGTTCCAAAGGGGCTCGCGCTGCCCGAAGGGAGCCAATGGCGCGGCTCCCCCACGTCCCCGAGCCAGCTGCCCTCCCTCCTGCGCCCCCTGTTGGCAGACAGCAGGGAACGGACCCCACGTGTGGGATGGGGTGGTTGTGTAGAGGGGAGGGGCTGGACCAGGGCTGCCTAGGGGATTCAGGGGGCCTGGGGCAAAGCAATTTTGGGGGCCCCTTCCATAAAAAAAGTCGCAATACTATAGAATACTATATTCTCGTGGGGGCCCCTGTGGGGCCCGGGGCGAATTGCCCCACTTGCCCTCCCTCCCCCTCCCACCCCGCCAGGCGGCCCTGGGCTGGACTAGGGTTACCATACATCCAGATTTTCCCGGACATGTCCGGCTTTTTGGTTCTCAAATCCCCGTCGAGGAGGAATTTCCAAAAAGCCGACCATGTCCGGGAAAATAGGGAGGCATGGTAAGGGGACCCCGAGTGCGAATGGCTGCAGCAAAACTTACAACTCTCGCAATCTGCCGGGGCACAGAGGCGGCGGGCGGCATCCGAGCACGCAGCCGCCTCCTCCCCGGGCTCCAACTTTCCCGGCTCCCGCCACTCTCCACCGCGCGCTGGGGCCGAAGCAACTTCCCCAGCGCAACAACAGCCAGAGCCCGGGGGGCGGGAGGGAGGAGGGGGAATGCGGGGTGCTCAGGGGAGGGGGCGGAGTTGGGGCGGGGACTTTGGGGAAGGGGTTTGAATGGGGGCGGGGAAGGGGCGGAGGTGGGGCCGGGGCCCCCGTGGAGTGTCCTCTTTTTTCAGTGTTGAAATATGGTAACCCTAGGCTGGACCCCTTCTAGTGGCGGGGGAGGAGGCTTCCTTGTAGTGGGCAAGAAGTAAGAGCGATGCCAGCAGATCAGATCGAGGGAAGTGATTATTCCCCTCTGTTCGGCACTGGTGAGGCCACACCTGGAGTATTGTGTCCAGTTTTGGTCCCCCCACTACAGAAGGGATGGGAACAAATTGGAGAGAGCCCAGCGGAGGGCAGTGAAAATGATTAGGGGGCTGGGGCACGTGACTTACGAGGAGAGGCTGAGGGAACTGGGGTTATTTAGTCTGCAGAAGAGAAGAGTGAAGGGAGATTTGATAGCAGGCTTCACCTACCTGAAGTGGGGTACCAAAGAGGATGGAGCTCGGCTGTTCTCAGTGGTGGCAGATGACAGAACAAGGAGCAATGGTCTCAAGTTGCAATGGGGGAGGTCTAGGTTGGATATTAGGAAAAAACTATTTCACTAAGAGGGTGGTGAAGCACTGGAATGGGTTACCTAGGGAGGTGGTGAAAACTTCTTCCTTAGAGGTTTTTAAGGTCAGGCTTGATAAAACCCTGGCTGGGATGATTTAGTTGGTGTTGGTCCTGCTTTGAGCAGGGGGTTGGACTAGATGACCTCCTGAGGTCTCTTCCAACCCTAATATTCTATGATTCTTCTAAGAAGAGAGGGGGGAACGAGTGACTGCAGGCTTGGGGGCCCCTTGGCCACAGCTTGGCTGTGTGCTCACTCATGTTGCACACACAGTTGTATGCACACTAAAGCCCCACACCCAGACGTGATAAACCACTCTGAGGTGGGCCAAGCGGTGACACAGGTTAGGGCAGCTGAGGTACCACATGCTGATGCCAGATACTTAATTTGGGTGGGAGAGGACCAGTGTCTGGAGTGGGTGGCTAAAGGGAAGTCCCAGGGCTCCTATAATCTGGCCTGTGGAATGAGCAGCCTAGACAATGGGTCATCATCTTGGTCTGTCTGGGTCAGAGAGCAAAGATGGAATGCCTCGTGGGTTGGGACCTGTCATCTCCATGCCCTGCACCTTCGCGTTTGATAGGCCCCAGCCTGCAACGTGCCACTTTGCACAATTCCCAGGAGCAACAGGAGACACATGCGATAATTAGAGCATGCTGCTGACATAGCCTCTGGAATGTGTTTTAGAAGAACTCCCTCTTTTCAATCTTTGTTTTTTAAGCAGCCACTCTTTCCTATGCTGGGGCTCCCTTCCCTCCCATCTGCATCTTCCTCGGACAAGTGGATTTAGGGTGAGCACCTGCATTTCAAAAAAATAAAGAACTGTATGAAAAATACAAGCTTGTGTTTCTTTTTCAGGGACAGGACCTAATGGGTTTTCATGCCTGATACAAAATCAGACATTTGTAACACAGTATTGACCTTTTAGAATAATTATTGCTAGAAAAAATACTGTCTGATCAAATGTTTCTTTTTGTTAGATAACATTTGACTTTAGGCATCACATAAGGATGGTCCATTACAATACACTACAGCAGGCGTCAGCAACCTTTCAGAAGTGGTGTGCCAAGTCTTCATTTATTCACTCTAATTTAAGGTTTCGCGTGCCAGTAATACATTTTAATGTTTTTAGAAGGTCTCTTTCTATAAGTCTATAATATATAACTAAACTATTGTTGTATGTAAAGTAAATAAGGTTTTTAAAATGTTTAAGAAGCTTCATTTAAAATTAAATTAAAATGCAGAGCCCCCCGACCGGTGGCCAGGACCCGGGCAGTGTGAGTGCCACTGAAAATCAGCTCGCGTGCTGCCTTCGGCACGCGTGCCATAGATTGCCTACCTCTGCACTACAGGGTGGGATGTCACTGTAGATAGGTTTGAATTTTCCCACAGTAGTTACACCCACCATAGGAATCCCTGCTGCCTAAAATAACTTAACCTCAGGCTTTTGACCAGAGGATAGCTTTCCATCTGAATTCTGGGCTCTCCAGTGGTGTCTCCAGCTTTGCTAGGTCAGCATTCACAATTTTGTTTCTCTCTTGCCCACTCTTAATTGCTGGCTAGGTGAGAGACCAGCCGTTGAAACTTCCTCTCTTTCTTCCTTGGTTGATCCCTTGTCACACTCTCTTTGGTTTCTCCATCTGCTCTTGCTACATGAGGAAAGAGGCTGTGTGGCGACTGTGGTGAGGTACCATATAGAGAAGGGAGAAAAGGTGTGCAGCATCAAGCAGTGGCGGAAAAAACAGTCATATAAGTCCCCTCCTTCCCTTGTTGGAGTCAAGCCGGTGGGGAGCAGGAGAGCTGAAAGGGGCAAAATCCAGTGGGTCATGAGACAGTCAGAGGAAAGTTGTGGAGTTGTTAGACATTGAGGGAAGGGGAACAGAAAGGGATGGGGCAGAAAGAAGGGAAAAACTTGAACTGGGAAACGTTAGAGGAAGAGAGGAGCTCTTGGAGGAAGAAGAGGGAACGGACACTGAAACCACTGCAGTAGGGAAGGGACTTGTGTGCCCTCTGAAGACACCACCCCTGAAGAAGGCAAAATGAAAAGCATATACTTCATTTTCTATCAAATTTGATTACCGGCTTTACAGTAGCCCAGGGTTAAGCAGGTCTGCTTCCCCTTCCTCTCCAGAAGAATGCAAAGACTGCAACTGTGACTGCACTGGGGATATAAGGATGGGGAGTGACCAAACTCCTTGCGTTATAGGTGGAGGGATCAGAGGCACTCTAGCCCATAAGGCCTTGTCTAAACTTAAAAGTTTTGCTTCCTTAACTATGCTGGCATAGTTCAATTCAAGCAGCAGAAACCCTGTTATGTAGATGAAGTTGTACCAGGCTACGTCTTCACTACAGGGGGGGGTCGATTTAAGATACGCAAATTCAGCTACGCGAATAGCGTAGCTGAATTCGACATATCGCAGCCGACTTACCCCGCTGTAAGGACGGTGGCAAAATCGACCTCCGTGGCTTCCCGTCGACGGCGCTTACTCCCACCTCCGCTGGTGGAGTAAGAGCGTCGATTCGGGGATCGATTGTCGCGTCCCGACGAGACGCGATAATTCGATCCCCGAGAGGTCGATTTCTACCCGCCGATTCAGGCGGGTAGTGTAGACCTAGCCCCAGAGTAAAAGTGCTTATACCAGTATAGCTTATTCCAGTTCGGTGGACAAAGTATACTAGACTAGCATAAGGGCTCTATACCACTATGGCTGCATCTATGCTAGGGCTTAACTGTTGGTAAAAAATCACACCCGTTAACAACATAAGTTGTGCCGTAAGTTAAAGCTTTTTAAGCGTAGACCAGGTCTAAGAAGCAGCAGCAGAGGTGTGATCTTGGGAATGGAAAAGGAGCAGAGAAGATAAAAAAGGAAGAGAGGGGAGAGGAAGGGGCAACTGCTGAGAAAACACAAGGTATCAGGATAGAAACGTGAAAGATGGAAGGAAACAAAAATCAGGATGGAGAAGAGGGACTAAAAATTCCCGGAAAGGAAAGGCAAAAAGGGAAAATTCAAACAGGTTGCTGTATTTTAGAGTAAAGATTATATGTTTCTTTCCGTTCAGATTTTAAAAAATAGAGTAGAGTTAGACTCCTAAATCTTTAGTGAGGTCAATGGCAGCTGAACTTTAGTCTTCTATTTTTGAATTTCTTGGCCTAACTAGATTGGTAGCCATTTAAAACAACTGACACCCCCCCCCCCCAAAAGAAACAAAGCAAAAAATAATCTCTGTGTGATGTCAAGACAGACATCTGAGCCACATACAAAAATTAAATTACAACAGGGTTATACCTACTCTGCAATAAATTGCTTTCTTTCATTTTAACAACTAAAATATTTGTTAGTGCTATGAAATTTTTTGAAAATAACAATCAAAGAAACTAGAGGTGGAAAAAGCCTAAGTAATACATGCCTATATGCTTCTCCACTTTTCACAACCACTAAATAATACAGGATTTTCTCCTTAATCCAGTACAATTTGTGGAAGGAAAAACTGCAAAAAAAGGTGTGGGGCAGTATATCTTATGTATTTTTTATTCAGTTTAGAGTCTCACAAAACATTTTACTTTACAAATCATGATGGCCTGTTTGCATATACTCTGTAACTGGATTAATAACACCCTGTTAAATTTAACAACAGAGTGAACATCAGGAATGAATTAATCTGAAACCTCTTGGTAACCATTGCAGCTACTTAAATTATGTTCTTTGAGACACAGAAATGTTCCATATGCAGAACATATGGTGGGGGGATTTAAGCATTTTTTTACAATGAAGGTTCTGTTCTCAGTAACCTGATTCCAGAATTTAATTGGCCAGAGCAGCAGTGCCTACAGCAACTCTGGGTAAAGGAAAAGAGTTTTGAGTTCAGTGGAGTTGGAGCTGTTGTGTTCCATCCTAGGTTCAGAGAGAAGGAAAACAAAGGTATGGGGGAAGGGTTTGGACTCTGACAATTCAAATGTTGTGTGTGAAGTACAGCATGACATGAGGGAGTAGGGAGACAAGGTAGGATATTTTTAATAATTGTAACAAGAAACAAAAATGGAATTAATGGGTTTGTGACATAAAATATCAAACCTTTCAGCCATATCTGCAATATATCTGTGATGCACAAAACACCATTTTGTTTATTATTTTATTATTATTTTTTACAAGTAATGTCCCCAGATGAGCTAGAGGCTGTACAGTCACAATGGAAGGCAATATTCCTGCCCTGAAGAGTTATCTTCTATTTCTATTATTTGTGGAAAGAACACATATTTCATTAGATTTCACTCCTCAAAATTTAGTCCAAATTTGTCTTTATTGAATTCTAGCATATAAATCTCACCATAAAGAGTATAACTGAATGTACATATGTTATAAGAACGTAGTACAATATGTTAAAGAATGATTAATTCTGTCCAAGGTTATTACAGGCAATTGAACATCTCATCTGTACAATAGTGGAAGATTAAGGAATACTACTCAAATTAAATTTGCTCTCTTGATGGTGGATTTTTTCCAGTCCTGATTCTCTGATTGTAAATTTTCTTAACATAAGAACGGCCATACTGGGTCAGACCAAAGGTCCATCTAGCCACGTATCCTGTCTTCCGACAGTGGCCAATGCCAGATGCCCCAGAAGGAATGAACAGAACAGGTAATCATCAAGTGATCCATCCTGTCGCCCATTCTCAACTTCTGGCAAGCAGAGAGTAGGGACACCATCCCTGCCAATCCTGGCTAATAGCCATTGATGGACCTATCCTCCATGAATTTATCTAGTTCTTTTTTGAACCCTGTTATAGTCTTGGCCTTCACAACATCCTCTGGCAAGAAGTTCCACAGGTTAACTGTGCGTTGTGTGAAAAAATGCTTCCTTTTGTTTGTTTTAAACCTGCTGCCTATTAATTTCATTTGGTGGCCTCTAGTTCTTGCATTATGAGAAGGAGTAAACAACACTTCCTTATCTACTTTCTCTACACCAGTCATGATTTTATAGACCTCTATCATAGCCCCCCTTAGTCGTCTCTTTTCCAAGCTAAAAAGTCCCAATCTTATTAATCTCTCCTCATACAGCAGCCGTTCCATACCCCTTATAATTTTTGTTGCTTTTTTCTGAATCTTTTCCAAGTCCAATATATCTTTTTTTGAGATGTGGCAACCACATCTGCACGCAGTATTCAAGGTGTGGGCATACCATGGACATATATAGAGGCAATATGATATTTTCTGTCTTATCATCTATCCCTTTCTTAATGATTCCCAACATTCTGTTCGCTTTTTTGACTGCCGTTGCACATGGAGTGGAAGTTTTCAGAGCACTATCCACAATGATTCCAAGATCTCTTTCTTGAGTGGTAACAGCTAATTTAGACCCCATCATTTTATATGTATAGTTGGGATTATGTTTTCCAGTGTGCATTACTTTGCATTTATCAACATTGAATTTCATCTGCTATTTTGTTGCCCAGTCACCCAGTTTTGAGAGATCCTTTTGTAGCTCTTCGCAGTTTGCTTGGGACTTAACTATCTTGAGTAGTTTTGTATCATCTGCAAATTTTGCCACCACACTGTTTACCACATTTTCCAGATCATTTATGAATATGTTGAATAGGACTGGGCCCAGTACAGAACCCTGGGGGACACCACTATTTACCTCTCTCCATTCTGAAAACTGACCATTTATTCCTACCCTTTGTTTCCTATCTTTTAACCCGTTACCAATCCGTGAGAGAACCTTCCCTCTTATCCCATGACTGCTTACTTTGCTTAAGAGCCTTTGGTGAGGGTCCTTGTCAAAAGCTTTCTGAAAATCTAAATACACTATATCCACGGGATCCTCCTTGTCAACATGCTTGTTGACCCCCTCAAAGAATTCTAGTAGATCGGTGAGACACAATTTCCCTTTACAAAAACCATGTTGACTATTCCCCAACAAATGATGTTAATCTATGTGTCTGACAATTTTGTTCTTTACTATAGTTTCAACCAGTTTGCCTGGTACTGAAGTCAGGCTTACTGGTTTGTAACTGCCGGGGTCTCCTCTGGAGCCCTTTTTTAAAATTGGCATCACATTAGCTATCCTCCTGTCATTTGGTACAGAAGCTTATTTAAATGATAGGTTACAGATGACAGTTAGTAGTCCTACAATTTCACATTTGAGTTCCTTCAGAACTCTTGGTTCTTCTACACCACCTCTCCTGCTAATGGATTTTTATTATCTATATCTACTACACCTCTACCTCGATATAACGCTGTCCTCAGGAGCCAAAAAGTCTTACCGCATTATAGGTGAAACTGTGTTATATTGAACTTGCTTTGATCCACCGGAGTGCGCAGCCCCGCCCCCCGGAGCACTGCTTTACCACGTTATATCCAAATTCGTGTTATATCGGGTGGCGTTATATCGAGGTAACGGTGTATCTCCTAAAGTGGTTTTGTGGCTTCACCTCGGCCTACATTTAGTTCCTAATCTCTCCTCAGATATATTCAAAATTAATTCCTGAGAGATGGGTGCTTCATTTCAAGACCATCTCTGAATGAAATTTGTTAATCTTTTCCTATTTGTTGGGAAAGATAGAGCATCGCTCTGTAAAATAATCTCCTAGGAAAGCTTTTTGGTATTTTTTTTTTATTGTTGAATGTTTCTCAATTCCTCTTTCTTAATTGCCTGCTCTTTGCCTCCAGCTAGTATTCATGGATCACTCAGCAGAGATATCTTACGAGATAAGTAGAACATCCTCCACCTCTTCTTTTCCACCACCTGACAGTGTATGTCTTTTTTGAGAAATTTGTCATAATAAATCTACTCTAAAATTTGGAGATTTCAATGCAGTGCTGTTGTGCTGGCAGCCCTAATGATAATGCCGTTAAGTAGATAGCTCAGTGGTTTGAGCATTGGCCTACTAAACCCAGGGGTTGTGAGTTCAATCCTTGAGGGGGCCACTTAGGGATCTGGGCAAAAATCAGTACTTGGTCCTGCTAGTGAAGACAGGGGGCTGGATTCAATGACCTTTCAGGGTCCCTTCCAGCTCTATGAGATAGGTATATCTCCATATATTTAAAGAATAAGGAATGCACTAATTGGTTCATTTATTGGAGAGGGACAAGTGAGCCTTTTTAAAACAAAAAAGTACAAATTTACTTCATGATTATGCTTCTGACCTCCCTTTACTTCCATCCTTTGTTTTGATCTTTTCAGGGCTGATCTTTTATATGAGACCAATATTTTTATAATGGAGCACTGCACAACAGGTTGATATGGGGAAGAAACAGTTATGTCACTCTTTTGGACATGAGCTTCACATTTCCCTACTCCACAAGTCCTTTCACATCTTCAATATTCAGTGTAGCTAGCCCTTTGTGACATGTGGAGGTCTGGGGTCTTTCCAGCCTCAAAGATCCTGCATAGCAGTGGCCTCCCCTTCTGGTCATAGTGAGTATTTCAAGAGTGATGATGTTTTCTAGTGACACTTCCAGCTATTGCTTGATTGAAGAGCTTGGGACCTAGATCTGGATCCAACACATGACTACTCACTGTTCTGCCACTAGATCATCAGGCTGGTCTTCAACTCCTGTCTTTCAAGTAATGAAATATCTTTGAAGATGGCTGATATTCAGAAGCATGGTTTGCTCCTGAAAAACTTATTCTGTTTCTAAAGTGCTACCATTGCAAACTCTCCCCTCAGTAGACTAGGTGGCATTTTATGTCAGTGCAAATTGATATGTTCTATAACAAAACATTGCAAACGTTTCCTTTGCCTTCATTTTTTTTTCCATAACGTTTTTCTTCTCTGATTTGTTGTTGATGTTGCAGCAAAAACACACTCAGGAGTATGGAAAGATCTTCAAGTCTCACTTTGGTCCACAGTTTGTAGTGTCCATTGCAGATCGAGACATGGTTGCCCAGGTGCTCCGGGCGGAAGGTAGAACTCCACAAAGAGCTAACATGGAATCCTGGCAAGAGTACAGAGATTTAAGAGGGAGAGCTACAGGACTTATTTCTGCGTAAGTATAGTCACTTTTTTCCCTTCTTAATTTGTATTATCAAAGCATGTTAATCTTCTGAAGTACCATATAAATCAGCCTGGTGTTTTTTTCATTTAGCATATGATTGGTTCAAGAAGAGTTATCTGCCTCCGAAAGCTTGCATGTAACATGATTGTGTGTGGAGGGGTGTAGGAGGGTAATTGTCCTTGTGAAGCATTCACAGTAATCAATGATGTAATGTGTTTATGTAAAAGGGAACCAATCTTTTTGTGAGTCATGGCCATTCTCTTACTTTGATGAGATAAAATTGCAGTAGCAAAAGGCTTTATATAGTGAAAGCCTCATAATGCATTTAACATTCACATTACACCAAAATCTCAAGGTTAAAATATAGGCCAGAGTCAAAATAATGGCTCCTTGTTGATATATAAGAATTGGAAAAGGTACAGAGAAGGGCAACAGAAATGACTGGGGTATAGAACAGCTTCCATATGAGGAGAGATTTAAAAAGACTGGGACTGTTCAGCTTAGAAAAGAGCTGAATAAGGGCCGGGGGGATGTGATACAGGTCTATAAAATCGTGAACGATGTGGAGAAACTGAATAAGGATTGTTTTTTACCCCTTCATGTAACACAAGAACGGGAGTCACGCAATTAAATTAATAGGCAGTAAGTTGAAAACAAAAGGAAGTACTTCTTCACATAATGTACAGTCAACCTGCAGAATTCGTTGCCAGGGGATGTTGTGAAGTCTAAAAGTATAACTCTGTTCCATAAAGAATTAGATAAGATCATGAAGGTAGGTCCATCAAAGGCTATTACCCAAGATGGTCAGGGACACAGCCCCATGCTCCAGTTGTTCCTAAACCTCTGCCAGAAGCTGAGACTGGATGTCAGGGGTTGGATCACTCAATAATTGTTCTGTTCATTCCCTCTGAAGCATTTGGCACTGGCCACTGTTAGAAGACATGATACTGGGCTAGATGGGCCATTGGTCTGACCCAGCATGTCAATTCTTATGTTCTTATTTTGTTTTGCTGAATAGTGGGCCCATAATGTAAGATTTGGAAGGTGCCACTTATTATTATTATTATTATTATTATTTTATTTATTTGCATTATCATAGCACGTCAGAGTCCCAGTCATGGACCAGGACCCCATTGTGCTAGGCGCTGTGCAAACACAGAACAAAAAGACAGTCCCTACCCCAAAAGAACTGAGATAGAGACAAGAGATAGATACAGACAAATGAAGGAGTACAAGGAAACAATGAGACAGTATGGTCAGCATGGTAAGTAGGCTGTGGTCTCAGCACACCAGCAGCCTAACTGTTGTAAATGTTTTTGTAGACCTTACAGGAAAGGAGAGTTTTAAGGAGGGTTTGAAAGGAGGATAATGAATAAGTTTTGTAGATGTCTATAGGAAGCTTGTTCCAGGCATGAGGGGCAGCATGGGAGGCAGCATGAAGAATGAAAATTTAACAAGTAGGCAACAGAAGCGGACCTCAATGGCCAGTTGGAGGGGGGAGTCAACCTTTCGATGCTGAACGATAGATGATAGGTAGGATGACGATAGGTCATGAAGGGCCTCGAAAGTGAAGACAAACAGCTAATGTTTGATATGATAAAGAAGAGGGAGCCAGTGAAGGGCTTTCCAGAGAGGGATGACACAGTCAAAGCAACAGGCTTGGAAAATGATCTTTGCAGAATTCTGAATGAATATAAAGGGGGCAAAATTGCATATATCAGGGCCAGAAAAAACAATATTACAGTAATGGAGATGAGAGTCGGGACAAGAGTCTTAGCTGTGTGGTTGGATAGGAGGGCTGTATTTTAGAGATATTATGCAGAAAGAATTTGCAAGACTTAGACATAACCTGAATGTGAGGGACCTAGAAAGAGGTCCGAATTGAAGATGATACCCAGGTTATGGGCCAGAGTGACAGATAGAATGGTGGTGTTAGTCCACTGTGATCGAGAAAGGAGGTAGTGTGGGAAGGGTTTTTGGGGGAAGATTAGGAGCTTTGTTTTAGCCATGTTGAATTTGAGCTAACAGCTAGACATCCAAAACATAGTCATCTGTATCAAAGGCAGCTGACAAGTCATGGAGAATGAGGATGGAGTACTAATTCTGAGATCTGGCTAAAAAAAAGAGATCATTAGAGACTTTGGTGAGACCGGTTTGAGTTGAGTGTAGAGGGTGGAAGCTAGACTAAAGAGGGTCTAGGATGGAATTGGAGAAGAGGAACTCCAGACAACAATTGTAGATAGTGTGTTCAGTGAGTCTGGAGATGAAATGGAGAAGGGAGATGGGGCAGTAGTTGCAGAGGCAAGTGGGGTCACGGGTGTTTTTTTTTTTTTTTTTTTTTTTTTTAAAGATATGAGAGACTAAAATATGTTTGTATTGTGAAGGCAAAGAGATGGAGGATAGTGAGCAGTTAAGGAGATGAGTCAGGTAGGGGATGAAAGTGGGCACAAGGGAGATCAGGAGATGGGATAGGATGATGTCACTGGGGCAAGTGGAGGGATTGGAGGAGGAGATCAGAGAAGGATTTGTGCATCTGTGACGAGAGAGAAGGAGGAGATTTGTAGGAGGGGGAAGGGAAGGCAAGCTGAGGAGTCGGGGAAAATCACATAATATTTTATCATTTTTTTCCTGATAGAAATCAGCAAGATATTCTGCAAAGAGAGAAGTGCAGGCAGGAAGATGAGAGAGTTTGAGGAATGAGTAAAGGTGGTGAAAAGACAACTGGGATTGTGGGATTCAATGGGAAAGGGGGGGCAAAAGAATCAACGGTGGAGGAGAGAGAGGAATGGAGTGAATCAACAACCATATCAATGGAGGAAAGGGAAGAAAGAGCAGATGAGAAGTCATCAATGCTGATGGCCTGGAAGTCATGGAAAGGCCAAATGACAGGGCATGAGAGAGGGGGCTGATGGGCAATGTTGAACGAGACTAGATAATGGTTGAAGAGGGGGAACTCAGCAACAGAGAGATCAAAAAGAGAGCAGTGCTTGGGTAAGACCAAGTCAAATGAATGGCTCTTTTTGCGAGTGGGATAGTTGAACCAGGGCTGCAGGTTGAATGAAGATGTGAGGGTGAGGAAACATGCATCTACGGGGGTTGGATGGGTTATGGTGGATTGTGAGGAGAGGACGAGAGAGAGCCAGGAATCATAGCTGGAGAAGAAGGCAGATGGGGAGGAGTTGGGTGGATGGTAGACGATAGCAACATGGACAGGAAAAGGAGAGAAGAGTTGGATGCAGTGCTCTTCAAAAGAGAAGAAAGGGTGGGAAGGGGGAAGAGGGAGGGTTTGGAAGCAGCAGGAATGGGAGAGAAGCCCGACAACTCCACTGTGATCTGATCCAGGGCAGGAGGTGTGAGAGGAGAGGCCTCCATAAGAAAGGGCAAGTTTCAGAGGCCATGCCAAACGAAGGGATCCAGGTCTCTGAGAGCCAGGAGCTGGAGGGAGCAAGATATGAAGAGGTCATGGATGACTGAGACCTTTCTAGAGTTGGAGTGGGTGTTCCAGAGACAGCAAGAGAAGAGTAGGCAGTGGGGGAATGGGGGGAATGAAATTCCTCTCTGGTCCAGTAACTTTCTGTAACCTACTGCAGCATCATTCCAAGTGGAAGACTTTCAGGGGGAGTGCTTATGCAAATAACAATTTAAAAATGTTTGAAAGACTGTTGATTTGTCTGCTTAAATAACTGTAAGAGAGACAAGGTAGGTGAGGTAATATCTTTAGATATTAGACCAGCTTCTGTTGGTGAAAGAGACAAGCTTCCCAGTTTACTCAGAGCTCTTCTTCAGGTCTGGGGAAGGTACTCAGAGTGTCACAACACTAAATACAAGGATGGAACAGATAAGGAGTCAACTCATGTTGCAAGAGACCATTCAAGGTGAAGTGGGCAGTTAACATTTCTACAATCCTAGGCAAAAGATGTGTTAGTGGTTTACAGATTGTTGTAATGAGCTGTAAATCCAATATCTTTATTAAGTCTATGATTTTTGGTGTCTAGTGGAGTTGTGAATTTAAGTTCCAGGCTCATCTTTTAAAGTTGTTGTGCAGGTTTCCTTTGAGGATGAGGACTGAGAGGTCAGATACACAGTAACCGTTTTGTGAAAATTGTTTGCCCACAGGTGATATGGTGTATATGTCTTTTATCATTTTTTTGTGTGAGTTCATTTGAGTGTAGTGATTGTCTTGTTTCACCCATGTTGTTTTTAGGGGCATTTAGTGCACGTTTTGTGATGGGCATGTGTAGGGCCTATGGATCTTGAAAGGTGTGTTTGTTGGGGGGATATTGATGATCTGAGCAGTGTAGATATGTTTGCAGGTTTGGCATCTGTTGTTATGGCAGCAACTAGTGCTGCTTTAAGTTGGTGCGTATGTGTTAATTCCTTATCTGATCCACCTTGTACTTAGCTTTGACACTCTTGAGTACCTTTCCCAGACCTGAAGAAGAGCTCTGTGTAAATGCAAAAGCTTGTCTTTTTCACCAACAGAAGTTGGTCCAATAAAAGATATTACCTCACTCTCCTTGTCTCTCTAATATCCTGGGACAAACATGGCTGCAACAACACTCAGGAGCGGATTTACCATGAAACAAAATGTGCAGTGGCACGGGGCCCCCAACGACACGGGGGGGCCCCAAAATGCAGGACAAATATCTGACAACCTGTCCCCGAGTCCCAGCCGGCAGCGCAGCAGGGCTCAGGCAGGCAGGCTGCCTGCATGCCATGGCCGGTGGCCCCCGCCGCTCCCGGAAGCGGCCGGCTGCTGGCATGTCTCTGTGCAGCCCTGGCGGGGGGGTGGGGAGTGGCTCCACGCGCTGCCCCTACCCCAGAGACATGCCAGCAGCAGGGCTAAGGCAGCTCCCTGCCCGCTCTTCCTCCCTCCCTCCACACTGCTTCGCTCCTGAAAGTGGCCGGCATATCCCTGCGGCCCCTGGGGGGGTGGGAGGGAGGGGTGTCTCCACGTGCTGCCCCCACCCCAAGTGCCAACTTTGCAGCTCCTATTTGCCGGGAACTGCAGCCAATGGGAGCTGTGGGGGTGGTGCCTGCGGGCAGCGGCACATGGAGATCCCCTGACACCCCCCGCCCCGCCTAGGAGCTGCTGCCGGAGGGGTGTGTGTGTGTACCAGTCGCTTCGGGAGCCGTGCCGCCCGAGGTAAGCTCCATCCCCCTGCCCCCTTCCCGCATCCCAATCCCTTGCCCCAGCCCAGATCCTGCACCCGGCACCCAAACTTCCTCCCAGAGCTCGCACCCCTCACTCCAACCCCCTGTCCCAACCCAGAGCCTGCACCTTTCCTCCCACACCGCAACCCCATGCCCCAGCCCAGAACCTTCACCCAGCACCCAAACTTCCTCCCAGAGCCCACACCCCCTCCTGCACCCCAACCACCTGCCCCAATCAAGGTACCTCACTGCATTTTCATTTACTTCCCATTACTTATAATATAGCAGGAGGATGAAGAAAAAAAGAATGAACAACAGGGGGGAGATAAGAGAGAATGGTCTTTTTCTCGGCAGGGTCCTGAGGGGGGCCCCCAAAACGAAGCTGCGCACAGGGCCCCACTAATTCTAAATCCGCCACTGACAACACTGCAAACAAATAAAGAACTGTAACACATCCATCACCATCTAGATACAGACACCGCTGTCACCAACTAAACTGCATATGTGAGGCATTGGAAATATAATTCAGGACCTTACGTTTCAAAAACACAGGCCTCTACATATTTCAGCTAAAAGAGACTCTGGCTGTAAGAAATGCTTCCAACAATCTAAAAACCAACATTTCAGTGTGTCTGATTTACTCCAGCTACAGTGTTATACACCAGGGGGTCTCAACCTTTTTCTTGCTGAGGCCCCCCTCAACATGCTATAAAAACTCCAGGGCCCAGTGGGGGCAGGGGGGACTCTTGGGCATAGGCATAGTTTGACTTCTATTTGGTGGGGGGAGGGGGCAAGGGCTGGCAGGGCTCAGGCCAGCTCCGCACAGGGGGAGCACCA
Organism: Emys orbicularis; assembly: GCF_028017835.1. NCBI lineage: Eukaryota > Metazoa > Chordata > Testudines > Emydidae > Emys > Emys orbicularis. The sequence continues at coordinate 4,995,837 of NC_088693.1, forward strand.
CCTCCACCCCCGACTCACCTCAGCAGGCCACCCAGTCTGTCAAAAGTGTCACTGCATACTATTATTGAAAAATTGCGGACTTTCTCATTTTTACCATATACACCTCTACCTCGATATAACGCTACCCGATATAACATGAATTCGGATATAATGCGGTAAAGCAGCGCTCCGGGGGGGTGGGGTTGCGCACTCCGGTGGATCAAAGCAAGTTCAATATAACGCGGTTTCACCTATAACGTGGTAAGATTTTTTGGCTCCCGAGGACAGCGTTATATCGAGGTAGAGGTGTAATTATAAAAATAAATCAATTGGAATATAAATATTGTACTTACATTTCAGTGTATAGTATACAGAGCAGTATAAACAAGTCATTCTCTGTATGAAATTTTACTTTGTACTGACTTTGCTATGCTTTTTATGTAGCGTGTTGTAAAACTAGGCAAATATCTAAATGAATTGGTGTACCGCTTGAAAGACCTCTGCATACTCCCTGGCTGAGAACCACTGTTCTAAGTTATGTAATTCTTAATGTATTAATGATCTGTCTTGAACTTCTCATACTGTAGGTTGTTAAGTCTCAAAAAGTACCATTTCTCACAGAAAGTAAACTTTTCTCACAGAAAACTTCCCCTAGATTTGGAATAAATATAACCGGGCTTGATATGCCAATAACAGGATTTGGCATATTAAATCAGACCAGTGGTCCATGAAATCTGGTTATGCTAGATGTTTTTGGGAGAAAAGCACCAAATCTGTATAAAAGAAAACAAATTAGCAAAGAAAAATGTATATTTAAAATTTTATTTTAATGGGAATATGTGTGATACTTTTGCAAACCAGAATCTCAGACTCTGTTGGTCAGGTACTGTATGTATTTAGCAGGTGTAACTAAACAATTATCTGGAGGCACTTCCAGAATACTGAGAGAGAGTCCTAAAGCTCTAACCAGTACACATTAATGAACTTACAAACTTGAGTACTGTAACAGTGAGGTGAATTAGACAATGGAATGACTTGCCACCTTCAGTAAATACAGAATAAGAAACATCAGAACATATTACTTGACACACCAGTGTCCACTATACTCCTTTCCAGTAGTGGTTTCAGTTTTACCAATGAATTTGTTTATCACTTGCTAATGAGAGACTCTTATTTAATTCACAAACTTCCTGCCCAGCTAATGATTGCCAGGAAGAATTATATATAGATATTTTAAATTATTTCTTCTAGGGAAGGGGAGCAATGGCTAAAAATGAGGAGTGTACTAAGGCAGAAGGTCCTGAAACCCAAGGATGTGGCTGTTTTCTCTGAAGGAGTCAATGAAGTCATCACAGATTTAATTAAGAGAATCCACACACTCAGGAGTCAAGAGGAAGATGGGGAAACCGTGACCAATGTTAACAACCTTTTCTTCAAGTATTCCATGGAAGGTGAGAGACAGACCATATAATATCTGGAAAGAAAATTAATGCTAAACCATGTGATTATAATTAGGCATTTTTATCATAAACTACCACTGCCACACTCAAGCTAATTTAAAACAATCAGAGGGCTTGATCCTACAAATGCTTCACTTAACTAGTGCCTACCTAAATTCTGTCTGCAGTTTCAACAGGGAAAAATATTTTTCTTCAGTGCCTACATGTGCCTAACTGTGGGGTTCTTACACTTTCTTCAGAAGCATCTGTCTACTGGTGGAGACAAAGATACTTGACTAGATAGATCTCCTGTCCAATCAAATATAGCGATTCCTATGTTCTTGTGTAACTGTTATGTAGCATTGTTTTTGTGCATTTAAACATTTGTTTTATTCCTTTCCCAAATATCTGATTTTCAGCAGTGGTTGAATTATTAGTTTTTGTTTTAAAGTTTCATGTGGTTCTTTAACTGACACTGCGTGAACTAGAGAGACAAGGGGAGTGAGGTAATATCTTTTATGGGACGAACTTCTGTTGGTGAGAGAGACAAACTTTTGAGTTTACACAGAGCTTTTCTTCAGATCTGGGAAACTTAGAGTGTCACAGCTAAATACAAGGTGGAACAGATTGTTTAGCGTAAGCAATTAACACATATTTCCAGGGAGCCTTCAAAGTGAAGTGGCCTGTTGACACCCCTCCAGTCATAGGGAGGAAAGAAAGTGGTGGTGGGAAGCAACTAGGAAGGCATTGTTAGTGGGTTATAGATTGTTGTAATAAGCCATAAATCCGGTGTCTCAATTCAATCCATGATTTTTAGTGTCTAGCAAAGTTATGAACTTAAGCTCCCAGGCTCATCTTTTGAAATGTTGTGCAGGTTCCCTTTGAGGTTGAAGACTGATAGGTTAGATATAGAGTGATCGCTTTGTGAAAAGTGTTCACCCACAGGTGATAGGGTGTTTTTATCTTTTATCATTTTCCTGTGTGAGTTCATTGGAGAGTGTAATGATTGTCTGGTTTCACCCACATAGTTTCTGTTGGGGCATTGAGTGCACTGGATGAAGTACACTACATGTTGCTATAGGCACGAGTAGGACCCATGGATCTTGAAAGGTGTATGTCGGGGGTGTCGATCATTGTAGCAGTGGAGGTATGTCTGCAGGTTTTGCATCTGTTGTTCTGGCAGGATCTGGTGCTACTTTAAGGTGGTGTGTCCCTGGCCTGTGGGGAGCTTGCTTCTGATGATGAGCTTGGAGAGGTTGGGGGGTTGTTGGAAGGCCAGAAGAGGGGGTTCAGAAAAGATTTATTTCAGGATGGGTCCCCATTGAGTATGGGTTGTAGTTGTTTGATGACACCCCATATGGGTTCCAATGTGGGGCGCTAGTGACAAGTAGGGGTGTGTGGTCAGAGGCGGTTTTATTTCTGTATTGAAACAGGTTCTCTCAGGGTATTTGGGAGGCCTGTTCTGTGATGCAATCTTCTTTTCTGGTGGAGTGTCCTTGTTCGTTGAAGGCAGTTTTGAGTGTGTTAAGGTGTGTATCCCAGACTTTCTCCTCAGAGCATACATATTCTGTGGTATCTGAGTGCCTGGTTGTAAGTAACAGATTTCTTGGTGTGTTTGGGGTGGTTACTGGATCTATGAAGGTAGGTGTGGTGATCCGTGGGTTTCTTGTATATAGTTGTGTGTAGGGTTCCATTGTTGAAGTTTATTGCAGTATGCAGGAAGTTGATGCTGGTATGGGAGTATTCCAGATAGAATTTAATGGATAGGTGGAGGTTGCTAAAGTTGTGCTGGAAGTCTATAAGGGAGTTTAAGTCATCTGTCCAGAGAATGAAAATATCATCAATGTATCTCAGGTATATCATTGGTTTCGTAGTTCATTTGTCCAGAAATAATTCTTCAAGGTGGCCCATGAAGAGGTTGGCGTATTGGGGAGCCATCCTAGTACCCATAGCTATTCCCATGGTTTGGACAAAGTGTGTGTTGTTGAATGTAAAAATGGTTATGGGTGAGGATGAAATGGATGAGTTTGGCGATGTATTTGGGGTAGATATATGAGGTTTGTCCAATGTCTTGTAAATATTTGGGGCAGACAGCTATGCTGTCATTGTGAGGGATGTTAGTGTATAGGGAGGTGACATCCATAGTGGCAAGAATGGTGTTCTGAGGGAGGTCGTTAATACTGCAGAGTTTGTGGAGGAAGTCAATTGTGTCCTAGAGGAAGCTGGGCCTTTGTGTGATGAATGGTTTGAGGATGTTTCTGTGAGTCCTGATGTTCCTTCAATAAGAGTGCCATGACCAGATACGATGGATCCGCTTGGATTCCCTTGTTTGTGAATCTTGGGAAGCATGTAGAAGGTCCCTGGGGTTGGTTCGTGGGGGATGAAATTGTAGAGTTTTTCTTGGACACAGACGCCGGCTTCCTCAGGGCCCTGGGGGTGCTCAACCCCTCCACTCTGCCCCAGATTCTTGAAATCTCTAGTTATGAGTCTACAGAAAAGTGATGTGTGTATGTGTTTGGTTTTGTTTTAGTTTTGTTTAAAGAAAGTAAGGAAAATATAAACATGAGTCAAATAAGGGACCCATCTATTAAAAAGGAGATAAAGGAGATGTTGAAGTTATTTCTTTTATCATAGAAAGGACACATAAGGAGGTCATTTAATCTACCCTCTGTTTTATAAGGGACTGTATTATCCCTAAATCATCTCCAGTAAGTGCTAGTCAAACTAATTAACCATGTTTTTGCAGACTTTGCAGAATTTACCTTTTAATTCTGTACCATAAATAACTCAAAGGGGAAAAAAAAAAGAATGAAGGGACTGTAAATTCTGTGACTTTTCTCCTGTGCAGGTGTGGCAACTATTCTGTATGAATCCCGATTGGGCTGCCTGGAAAACAACATCCCAGAGAAGACTGTGGAATACATTGAGGCTCTGGAGTTGATGTTTAGCATGTTTAAGACAACTATGTATGCAGGGGCAATTCCCAAATGGCTTCGTCCATTTATTCCAAAACCCTGGAGAGAGTTCTGCAGATCCTGGGATGGACTCTTCAAATTTAGTAAGATTTAATCATAGAAAAGTTCAACTTTGTCTCTGTAGCTGCTGTCACTGTATTTGAATAGAGCTTGTTGCATTTGTACCCTAAAATTATAGTAAGAAACTGGGGAAGAGGAAGAAAAGTAGGAATAAACTACAGTGAGAAGTATTAAGGGATTATTTAGGGTGGTACAGTAAGAGAAACTAGATGAACATTTGGGATACGTATCAGAAAGAACTTCTTGACAATGAGATCTACTAGGCTGTGGTGCAGTAATCTTTTAAGAGGAGTGGTGGAAGCCGCACTAATTGGGACAATTGAAAGTAGACTGAACAGAAAACTAGGAAAAGTATTCTAGGAAACAATCCTTTATTGGCCAAGTGATGGACTGTGCAGCCCAACAGATCTTTTCCATCTCTATCTTCTATGTTTCTGTGAAATCATACTTATTATCCATAGGTTAAAGATATTCTGACATTTGCTTTTTTGCTAAAGCTTATTTGTTTTATTACCCCAATTACCCATCCACCTTGTTTGTCTGTCTTATTCACCTGTTGCATTTCACAAGCCAAAGCCGAGCACGGGGGCCAAGGTTTTTCAGGAATTCTAGAGATATGTTATCATAGCCTGCAGCTGTTCCACACTTGATGCTACCCAGTGTCTGTTCCAGCTCTGTTACAGTGAATGGTTCTGGGCAGCTTCTGATCTGGTGTACATGTTTAAACATACATCATTTGTTCCTCACTTGTCTTCGCACCTGTTTCTCCAAAGGTGCTCTAGCCACTTTAAGTACGTGTCCAGCTACTTGGTTGGGTGTCACTGAGAATCGGCAGAGTGCAGGTGGCTGCTGCGCTGCTCCAAGGCATCAGAGCAGACTCCAACACTTGCGGCTGGAGCGGGTAAAGCTCATCCTCTCGGTTGTCTCCTTCCATCTGGCTCAGCGAGCAGTGTCCAATGATTCGATCAGAGGGCCAGCGACATCTGGGTCACCAGATGCCTCATACTGCTCGAGCAAGGCAGCGCTCTCCTCGTCGAGAGAGGGGATGTAGACTGGGCGGCAACCGCATGGGATGGCTCTGCAGGCTGCTCTGTAGATAGCACCACAGAAGCAACGGCAGGTCTCATGTACTGAGATATGCCGGGCTGGTATTGTCACCACACTCTTCTTATGGCCGCCTTATGTTCTTACGTAAAAGTTTGAAAAATATTCCATTTGGAAACAATTTTGCCAATATGGTCTAGTTAATCCCTTATTTTACATTACCGGTTCATTATTTATTTTCATCTGTTCTGTTGCTTGTTCCTCACTTGAAGTCAGAATCATCTGTTAAGCACTTTTTCAAAACCTATTCAATTTAACGGAAGTTTTTTTCCCATTGACTTCAGTGAGTTTTGGAACAGGAGCTCTGTGACAAAACCATCATCTCTTCAACTGATTGTGAACAAAATGAGGAATCAGCTCATGAACTCTTAAGAAATACTGAGTGCATTTCATGCAAACATACCTACTACTTAAAAAAATGAGGGAAGAAAAGTAAGGGAAAGTATGGCATATGGTTTGAAACATTCTATTTACAAGCATTTCAGTGGCCTATAATCACTCTGAGGAAGTGGAGTTCTGTTTTCATATTTCTCATTTAAAATTTGGGGGTATCAGAAACCCTCTAATCCTTTTTACCCTGCAGAAGTAGTGTTAGAAACTGCATGCGTCTGCATATTTTTTCATTCATATTGTAGCAGAATCTTCTTTTTCTAAATTCCCCCAAATGTATACTTTTTGAGAGAAGATTTGAGGTTCTTTCAGATTATTAACTATATAAATCTGTCATATGGCTGGAGCTGTATTGACCTATAGTAATTACTCCTGAGCGAATTATGCGCCAAAAAATTAAAAATTATGCACCCCCAAAAAATTATTTTAATATGATTTTAAAATTCTGAATGTAGGGGGCTCCGTGGAGGCGGGTGGGGGGGGGTGTCCGGGTATGGGGAGATGGGGCTTGGCGGAGGGGGTCTGAGTGTGGGGGGCTCAGTGGGAGGGTCCAGTTGCTGGGAGAGTGGGGTTTGATGGGGTGGGGATCCAGGTGCAGCTGGTTGGGGCTCAGTGGGGTGGGAGTCTGGGTGTGAGGGGCTCAGCAGAGGGGTCTAGGTGTAGGGGGTTAGGGCTTGTCAGGGTGAGGGTTCCATGGGCCTGCTTAACAGGGAAGTCCCAGATGCAGCCAAGGGGACGCCACATGCCGGGCTCCTGCTTCCCCCTGCGATTCCCCATCCCCTTCCTTCCCCATCTCATCCCCCTCCCCGATTGCCCCATGCCCCATCCCCCTCTCCTCACTCCCACATTCCCTTCCGCCGCCCTATTCCACCCCCTCTTCCTTTCCCACCGCCTCTTCCCCTCAGCCCCCCTTCACCCAGTCCCACCATGGTCACTCACTGTTGCACAGAAAACAGGAAGGCTCCCAGCACGCAGAAGGGGAGCACGACTGGCATTAGGATCCAAGAGGCGGCATTCAGCTGCAGAGTCAGTGGAACCCATATGCAGCCTCCTTCAGCTGGGCAGCTCTGCGGTTGCAGAAATGAGGGGCAGGGGGCAGTGGCAGGTAACCCCGTGTGCTTCCTCCATGCCTCGCCTCTGTTTGGGTGGGGGGAACCCTCCCCCCAACTGCATCCATGGTCATCCCCCCGCCCATGCGAAGCACAGGCATTCTGTGAAGGGGGTGGTTCCCACAGAATTTCCCCAGGACTAAAATTAAAGATGCGCAAGATTTATCAGGAAATCAAGTCCATACCCTACGCATATAAAATTATTCCCTATAATACATTTTTGATTGCTTTAAAGAATTCATTTGATGGGGTTTCTATCATTTCCCCTTGTGGAACACGCACCTCCAAAAACAAACAACCCCTTCCCCTGCAGACCTCTGATTAATATTAACAGCAACTGAACAACAACAGAATCCAATCTTTGTTTTCAGCTTTCTTTTTCACATTGTTTCTTTTTTGCAGTAGCGCCTGCTGTGAAAAAGGAATTAAAATATAGGTGGAGATTATGTGCTTTACCAAGGTCACCTGTTTGTGTGTGTGTGTGTGTATGTATGTATGTGCAGTCTTCATACAAGAATATGCCAATTATGGTTCTTTTTTCTACGAGGTCAGCATCTGACCAATCTGTGGGGTGGTTTAAGCATTGTGGTATGACCTCTTCTTTAGCATCACCCATCTCTACACCTGAGGTGCCATGTTTGTAATCATAGAAGTATAAATCGGAAAGAAGGGATGGAAGAAAAGAAGGGCTGAACAATGATTAGGGGAATTTTTTTTTTTTTTTTTTTTTGTAATTTAAAAGGTCAAATCCACGTTGACAACAAGATAAAGGATATTCAGTCCCAATTGGACCAAGGAGAAGAAGTAAAAGGTGGGCTACTCACCTATCTCCTATTGAGTAAAGAGCTTACGGTGGAAGAGATCTATGCCAATATGACTGAAATGCTTCTGGCAGGAGTGGACACAGTAAGCTTATTATTATATCATTTTCTGTTTGGACAATTTTATTGCTGTATAAATCCACTCCATTTGCAATCTAGTGCCAGTGCTATGTAAGCTTTTTTGTGCATCATAAATTGTATGTATGAATCATGGAATCATAGTAGTAATGGAAAATACGTACTAGTTCATATAGTCCATCCACTGAAGCCAAAATGTACTCTCTACAGTGCAATTTGATTTTGAACTTTGTAAGTGATGGGGCTTGCACCATTTCCTGTGGGACGCTACTTCACAGTCTAATAGAAATATATGTATTTGTTAGTTTTTCTTAAATTCCCTTTTCTAGTTTGGCGATGGAATAAATATGTAATGGCCCTTCAGAAAAACAGAAATAGGCAACTCTATTGAGGGTCTCTATTTAAAAAAATAGGTATATTTAGAACTTGCTAATGGATTTTGGTATATGTACAATTAATCATTGAGAGACATTATAGATAAGATACGTGGCCTCTGTTAAAGTCCCTTTGCGCCACTAGCCTGATATCAAGGGGACCTTAGACCAACCGTAAGGGGATGATGTGAAGTCACTAGCATGGAGGAAGCTTATCCTCTGTGCCATCTTTCTGCCATCCCTCCTGGTATAGGGGACATGATGGGGTGTGGTGGGGGCATTCCAAGGCAGGGGCGGGGCATGATGGAGCCGGGGGGGGGGGCAGTGAGGCTAGAGTATGATACACATAATGCCTAAGGAACCATTCTTGACAGTCCATGTTAGAACATCCCTGTGGATTAGAGACTGGGGTGGCATAAAGGTGGTTTTAGAGCCAACGATGCCTTCCCTGCCCCACAGCATGGGCTCAGCACAGCTGAGAATTGGATTCTAGGATTGGGTTCATCCACAGAGATATAAATGAGCCATGTGCTGGAGACTGTAATAAAGCAAGCTTTTTGGATCAAGCCTAGAAGGGTTTGATGAAGATATACAACCCATACACGCTTGTTTGCCAGTAAGCTTGAAATAAAAATCTAGCTCATTTATTGCTAATTGGATTCAGCTTTTTCTGGTATGAGAGCGGTCTGGAGGGATTCAGGATGGTTGGGAAAAAAAGAAACTTTATTAGCCTCAGAACAAAAAGCATATGTAAGGGTTTATTTCTGTATTGAGAATTACTTCATTGATTAAGTTTTCCAGAGGTTTATGAGCTTGGTGAGCTTTTTATTGTTGTTTATTTAAATAAAACACAATTTATTAATCCCATTAGTTTTCCAGCCCTTCAAAGCCCTAATTTTCCACTTTTAGGCTGAGAGAGTTTTCATTAAACCAAAAGGGCAGTGTACTAGTTCACGACAACAGACTCTGTGTTTGCATTTATACAGCTTTCTCAACTGACAATGATTACTTTATGAGAAACCTGTGCTTCTGGCTTTCCCCCTTCTGGTACATGATAGAAATGGAGGGAGCCCTGTTTCCCCACTGCTGTCATTTCAGGTTTTGTTACATGATGGAAACTGAAATAGCTCACAAGGATTATTAAAGATTTAGAATAAATTTGTAAAGCTGTTATTTGGCTTCCAAGCATTTTGGCTGTTGTAGCACAGAGCCAGTTTTGAAGAGGATGTGAAGGAGCTGGGAACCTGAGAGGAGACACTGTTTATATTACAATAACTCCTGTGTGTAGTTTGGCACAGCTGTCAGCCTCTTCAGAGAGGAGCAGCCCAGAACTGAGCTGTAGTGAAGGATGTTATAGGGATGGAAGGCTAAAAGGAGGATTCTTGGGGTATTTCTACCCTGAAATGTAAGCCCAGGGTTTGAACTCTGGCTGAAGCCTAATCTCCCTTCCATATACCCACAAATCGCACTAACCCAGGGCTATGACCCAGGGGCACCCCTGGGGCAGAGGGTCTGAAACCTGAGTCAAGCTGGGTCCTATGGTTCAAGCCCTGTTGCTTTGCAGTGTGGATGCAGCCCCCCTGAATTTATGCGCAGGGAATCCGCAAAAAGTATTACACAATCTGACCAGCCAACTTTCTTTGTCCACTGGACAGTCTTTTGGTGGCCAGTCAAGTGTTCCCACACTGAACTATGAAAAAAAAGGCTAGAATGTACACATTTTGGGAGGGCTCAAGGAAGTCAGGGATGTGGGTGGTTGGTTTTGGGCTTACATAATGCAGTGTAGACACTGGAGCCCCAGGTTGGGATCCAGGTTTCAACAATTCCTAACTTGGGGTTACAAATGAGTGTAGATGCTCAAGCCCTAGGTAAACAAACCCGTGGTCTGCTAACTCAAGTTCTACTAACCCTGGGCTTACATTGCAGAGTAGACACATTTGGGGACAGGATTTTCAGCGTTGTGTCCTATTTTTGCAAATAAACACAAACTGAAAAGGTCACTGTCATGTCAAATTTGCTCTCTGATTCCAATTTTGTAAAGTTATACCAACAGAAATATTTCCATACATTTGTTTTTACCAGTATATTGTTGGCAACCCAAAAATTCCAACATTGTGCTAGTGCATGAGAACCTGAAAGTAAAACTGATTGGTAACTAACTATACAAAAATGAAACTGAATAATCTGTTTTCATTATATAAGCAGAGAAAAATGCAAACTCAAACCACATGAATGGTAAAAAATAAATTAGAGATTAAATCTTCTTTCACTTTTAGTAATCTAAGGTATTATAAAAAAGGAAACTGCCTTGCTTGCCAAGGGACACTGAATCAATCAGTCTTGGAGGTATTCTGTCTGTGAAGAGGAGTTCTGAGCGAAGGAGGTTCAAAAGAGGCTTCTGTATCTACTTTTTGGATGTGGTAACATGTGGTCTCCCACACACACATGCACCTGCACCAACTTCAGTCATTTAGCTGGTGTGGAGAAGGATGGGGCCATGGCTCCTGTTCTTGTGTCCTATTCCTGCCTTTGTGTGGTTATGCAGGGCAAGCCACATTCGGGATTTATGATTTTTAATCTGCCAGTGTCTCTTTAAATGCCTAATTCTGTACAGTCTTTCATGATCATTAGTATCATAAATGTTTGATTTGTTTTCTTTGAATATGCCATTTTAATGGAAACAGTTTATTCATGAAGAGAGTAAAAAGGTGAATTATGCTGGTTTGTTTTAAACTCTGATTTATACACACACTCCCCTTAAGCGTTGACAGGAAAACTTTCCATAGGAGGTAGAATTATGTCATATTAGTGCTACAGTAGTTTCCAACTGCTGGAAAATGCATATTGTGTTACAGCATCACTTACTAAATGATGAGATATAATCCTAGAAATGATCATAGCAATGTTCTCGTTAGTAGGATTCTGTGAGGAGAATGCAATATGCTTACAGCGGGTGGAAATGGTCTGCGTAGCATTCTATCATTCTGTCTCCTGCAGAATATTTTTGTTGGGAGGAAAAGCACAGCAATAACTGAGACTAGCTATTAATTTCATCCATTCATGTTTATAGCTTTTGTGTTACATATATCATTTTGTAGTTTACTTTTCCTGTCGCTTTTTGATCTTTCACTGGTAGAAATATGGAGGAGGGGTAGTTCTGGTGTTTTTCCAGGTGGAAAAGGGCTGAGGTAGAGGATGATGTAGACTGATTCTATGCCCTGAAACCCAGATGTTACTCATAGTCCTTTTGTTTTATAACTGTGTGTGTACATAGTGAATCCTTAGTTGAAAACGGCTTGTTTTTCCTGGCATTGAATTAAACATTTGTAGCTACTTTCATTATTTTTTTTCTTTTTCCTGATAATGTTGGCGGTTTCTTTCTTAGACTTCTTTCACTTTGTCCTGGGCAACATACTTGTTGGCAAAGTATCCTGAAGTTCAGCAATCTGTGTATGAAGAGATAGTCAATAATCTGGGAAAAGATCAAATTCCCACTTCAGATGATGTTCCCAAATTGCCAATGATTAGAGGCCTGCTCAAAGAAACCCTGAGGTAAGTGAAACTTTTAATTATCAACTTGCAGTTGTCTGCCAGTTTCTTTCTGGTTATAGTGACTCTTGTGTCCAAGCTAAAATATGTATTCAGTTGGTGGTGGTGGCTGCTATTATTTTTATTCATTGTATCACCAGTATACCAAGTGCAATCTGAGCAATTTAATATCATACATAGCACCTATATAATGCTTTATGTTTTCTAAGTGCTGTATAAATATTAACTAATTAATGCTCACAATATTCCTTTAAGATAGATAATTAAGAGCTTGACTGTGCCATTAGAGCACTGGTCACTGTGAGGGACTGTGAAACCACGCTACCTCAGCAGGAGTTCTGGAGAAGTTGTGCCTCAGAGAGTACTGGGAGAGTGTGCCCACTGCAACAATTCTTGAGGCCATGGATGCATAACCTACTTCTCCCTTTTAGGGGTGGCTAGCTCTGCTAGCCAGGAGCAGTCCCTGTGCTCATGGAAGTAAAATGACAGAAGTATTATTATCCCTATTTCACAGATGGAGAAACTCAGGCAGCGAGATTAATTTATCATGTTAAGGCTACCCATTATTTCACTTTTGTTTGCAATGTTGTTGTAACTGTGTTGGTCCCAGAATATTAGCGAGACAAGATGGGTGAGGTGATATCTTTTATTGGACCAGCTTCCGTTGGTGAAAAAGACAAGCTTTAGAGCTTACGCAGAACTCTTCTTCACGTCCGGAAAAGATACTTTAGTCCAATAAAAGATATTACCTCACCCATCTTGTGTCTCATTATTTCTCTGGCAGAGCCAAAATTAGAACTACAGAGATATTAGCAACTAGTCTTAGGGTAGGTCTACACTTATCCGGTAGTTCGGCGGCAAGCAAATAGAACTTCTGGGTTCGACTTATCGCGTCTTGTCTGGACGCGACAAGTCGAACCCGGAAGTGCTCGCCGTCGACTGCGGTACTCCAGCTCGGCGAGAGGAGTACGCGAAGTCGACGGGGGAGCCTGCCTGCCGCGTCTGGACCGCGGTAAGTTCGAACTAAGGTACTTCGAACTTCAGCTACGTTATTCACGTAGCTGAAGTTGCGTACCTTAGTTCGAATTGGGGGGTTAGTGTAGACCTGCCCTTAGAGAGACTAATAGACCATGGTGCCCTACACTCTTTTGGTCCCCAACAGAATCCATACTTGCTACAATTCTTTTCACTCTGAGTGTATGTTAATTTGGTAGCTAAACTGGATCCTTTGTAAACCTTTGTAAATTTTATAAATTATAGATGCTGAATCCCTCCTTAACATTTGTCTGTAGGTTATTCCCAGTATTGCCAGGAAATGGTAGAGTGACACAAGAAGACTTGGTTGTTGGAGGATACTTGATACCTAAAGGGGTGAGTTGTGTGATGGTCTTATGGAGGGAGAGGAACAGATTTTCTTCATAGAATCATAGAAATGTTGGGCTGGAGAGGACTTCAAGAGGTCATCTTCTATCCCTAACCCTATCTCCTATAGGGATATCCCTATCATGCTGAGGCAGGATAAATATACCTAGACCAATCCTGACAGATGTATGTCTTTATGTATAGAAAGTCGTCCATTAAGACAGAATTACACTGGTGTGACTTTGCAGGATATCATCAAAGATGGGAGTGCAGGAAAGAGGAACTTATAATAGTGTTCATTTATGTGGAAAAAAGATAATTTAATCATTGACTATGTTTTTTACCTGAATCCTGATGTAAATGTGAGTGTTTTCCTTATTAGAAGGACTGGTTCTCACCCTCTGATGAACCTTTCCGTTTTGGCTTTACTCTTCAGTACCCTAGAAACAAAGAGGGCTGCTGATAAATTTGTATTAGGATGCTATGATTAGGTTTCAAAACTAGAGCACACATTTTATTATTTTTGTAAATTAGTGTAATTTGGGGTATCAAACTCATTCTGTCAGGAGAGATGAATTTCTGTTTTAATTATGGTCCTAGCCAAGGTATAAAATTAGGACTACAAACTACCCTCAGTTCACAGTGGAACTCTCATTGATACCATTTGGAGACTTACACAAGATGAAGGGTAGAATATGCCTTTACAAAGTAACTAAACTTAGAAGGCCTGATTCTCATTTACGTTAAGGCTCCCTGACACTGCTGTGGAAGAGTTAAGTGGCCTTTTAAATGGATGTAACCGTAATTTGCTCCCACTTTAAAACCCTTTTACGTTGTCAGAGCAAAGTAAAAGGGCCTTAGTGTAAAGAATCAGACCCTTGCGTTCTTAACATTCTTTATTATTTATCTATTGTTGCATTCAGCATCTCTCTTGGTAACATGATCACCTTTAGTACTGCCACTATTTCCGATCTCTGTTTTCCTTTCTTCTACATTCTCATTTCTATTTCTCTCCTTTTCCACTGTCTTGGCCTGAATCCACAAAGGAACTTAGGTGTTACCTGGAAAATCACTGGAACAATGAGATCCACATCTGAGTTAGGCACCTAGGCTCCCTATACAATGAAGCTGCCTAAGCTAGCCAATGGGAAATTCTGACAAGAGTGGTATGTCCTAAGTTCCGTCCATTTCATGGAGATAGGCACCTAAATCTGGGCTGCAGGGAGGCACCTATCTCTGCTAGTGATCCACAAACAGGAACCGCTCTGCTGCAGTCAGGCCTCGTCATTTATTGTGAGAATGAATTAGGCATCTGTCTCACTCCACACAAACAACTGGAGGAAGAGGAGGAAAGAGTGGTGCCAACCTTATAACCCAGTGGTTAGAGCACTCACTTGGGATGTGGGAGACCCAGTTTCAATTCCCGCCTTTACCTGATAGGGAGAAAGGAGGTGGGAAGGGTTCTCCCCCCCCTCTCAGACAGTGCTCTAACCACTGAGTGATGGGTTACTTTGATGTGGGGCTCCCTCAGTCCCTCTTGTTCAAGCTGTTGCGCTTTAAATCAATAGTTGGTCAGTGTGCCAAAGAGAGAGTGAGAATAATTTTATAGCCTGGTGTGCTGAGCACCCACCTGGCAGGTGGGAGACCGATGGTCCATCCCCCTTTGTGGATATGAGCCTTTGTGTCTGTCTCCTCCCGTCTCCATCTTGCATTTCTCTTCCTGACACAATTCCCAGTTCTGTACCTGTGCCTTCCCCATCCCATCTGCTCTAAAATAATCATCAGTTAAATAATTAATGCTGACCTTTACAATGTCATAAATAGACTTTAATGTTAACAACCCATGAGGTTAACGAGGGAACTGGGGAATCTACATCCCTCAAAGTTATTGTTTCACAATGTCTGCAGACTTAAGAATTGCACTGATTTACACCTGGTTCATGTTTGGAAAGTTATTTTCACAATCATGAGGTTAAAAATTTAATTAAAAAAAAAATGAAAGCTTAAATTTTGCAGAATCTGAGTGTGGCATGTGGGCCACAAAAATACATGGGAGTGGGTTTGGCTCATGAGTCATGTGTTTGAAACCACTGGTTTAATTCTGATATATGTTCGCAAAATAGATCATAATGTTTCTGAAGGAGTGATGCAACTGCTTGTTGTGTCAACCCTTATGGCTAAATTCTGCTCTTAGATGTACACATGTGGCTTCTGTTCATTGCTCTTTTTATATTATAAGTTGTGATGTATGTTCTTTGCCATGCTATCTCCTGTTGTGTCACCTCCTGAGGCCAAATTCCACTGTTACACTGGTGTGAATTAAGAGTTAATCTGTTGAAGTCAGTGAAGATATGCAGGATTTACACCAAAGTAGTTGAGAACAAAATCTAGTCTCCAATTTCTTTTTTTTATAAATGCAGTTCTTCAAGTGATGTCCCTGTGGGTGTTCCAATGTAGGTGCGGCAGCACCCCCTATGGCTGGGAATGGAGATCTTCACCAGCAGTGCCTGTCGGACTGCACATGTGCAACTCCCCTCTTTTGCGCTGTGCACAGGACGTATATGTAGCACTGTGCAGTCTGACCGCCCCCACTTCCTTCACTACCACCTTTGGTCTGGGACAGAATCCACTAGCAGAGCCCGCTTCTCCTATTCCCTCATAGAGATTGCCTTGCCTGATAGTGTAGTTAGTATTTTCCTCCTCTTCTTTCTCCTCTAGCTAAAGAAAATATATATGTTTTTGTTTTAACTTTATCTTTACAGTTCTCATAGTTTAGGTTTCTGTTTTTCTCACTTCCCCCACCTTTCCCGACCGGGAAGCCTTTTCCCTTCACCCTTATGCCCGTCTCTCCCAAATAAATTTGTTAGTCTCTAAGCTGCCACAAGTACTCCTGTTCTTTTTGCGGATACAGACTAACACGGCTACTACTCTGAAAAGTTTAAGAGTGCGTTTCATGTGGGGCCGCCTTCTCAATAATGGACAGCCACCCGCAGCATATCTGCTGTCTGGAGACACTGCCTCGCCTGAAACCCAGAGCCAGAAAGGACAGGGACATTAGATTGAAACTTCTCCTCATGGAGAGATCGCTACATCCAGCATTGGGCCCGGGCCAGGGCCCGGACTCTTCCCCAGAGAGGCCCTAACA
Source organism: Emys orbicularis (assembly GCF_028017835.1). Taxonomy (NCBI): domain Eukaryota; kingdom Metazoa; phylum Chordata; order Testudines; family Emydidae; genus Emys; species Emys orbicularis. The sequence continues at coordinate 5,012,222 of NC_088693.1, forward strand.
CGCTGCCAGGTCATCTGCTGACCCCCATTCTCCATGCCCTGTGAAGAGAAAGTCATCCTGTGATCGTGCAGATGACAAGAAACGGGCTTCCCCCTCTTCACACTCTGAGGCGCAGCCTGCCAGAACACTGCCCCTGGCTAGGTTGGTGGCCTCAACCTCATTTGACAAGAGACGTAGCTCCAGGGCTCGTCTGAGTACCTCTGGTACAGGCTCAAAGAAACAGTTTAAATACCCTTTCCGGCCAGACCTTCAGACCTCAATGCCATTTCCCAGCTCTGAGGAGTGAGGCAGCCCGATGAAACTGTTGGCACCGAGTAAGTCCTCGGCACCATTAAAATCGTTGGCACCGGCCAAGTAACCGACACCAACCAAATCTTTGACACTGAAATCTTTGGCACCAGGCAAGTCTTCGGCACTGGCCAAGTCATCGGCTAAGTCTCTGGAGCCATCTTCTGAAATTTCAGGGACATTCACCCTCTCATCAGCACCGTGTATTACAAAGGCACCAATGATGCTCCTTTCCCCTCCACAAGACTTCAGATACTCTAAAGACCTGCTGATATCTGACACTCCAGAGTCTCCACTTCTTTGATGGGATCTCCCCCCACTTTTGCCTTCCTCCCCGGTTCACAACATTCCTTCCTCTCTTTGCCGAGGACAGCACCTCCCTTCCCCAGGGAGGAAGAGGAGGAGGAGGGCTCCATTGTTCCCTCGACGACTTGACAATTTGCACTGGCTTATCCTCACTCTGGCCCCCAATCCTGGCAGGGACCACTGTGGATGCAGCCATATGTACCACTCCCACCAAACTGGCCATATTGGGACCCTTGGGCTACAGGGCACAATTCAGGAACCTCCCAGAGAGCAAAGCCGGAGACCTATACCTCTCCCTTCTCCATCAGTCTCTCGCCCTCAGGAAGTCGAACCAGTACCAAATGAAAAGGAAGAACAGGAAGAAGAGCAGGAAGAGGAGGCTCCCCCAACTTTAAATTTTTCCTCCTTCTCAACTGACAAGGCGATTATGCCTCCACCCCCTACATCTGCCGACGACTTCAGGCACTTTCAAGATCTATTCCATAGGATTGTGGATTCCCTCCAGATACCATTGGAGGAAGTCAAAGATCAGCGGTATAAACTGCTGGACATTCTCCACACATCCTCTTCCTCAGAGAGCACACTACTGATTAATGAAGCTCTTCTTGAACCCACGAAGGTTCTATTGCAAGGTCCTCGTAGTAGTCGTGGCCTTCCTAAGAAAACAAGAAATCGTCATTTTTCCATACTTGGACGACTGTCTCCTCAAGGCCCTTTCTGAAATCAACACTCTAAGCTGTCCATATAACAATGGACCTGTTCACAAAGCTAGGCCTCCTCGTGAACCTAGAAAAGTCCATTCTAATGCTAGTACAACAGCTGGAATTCATCAGTACACAGTTGGATGCCATACATGCCAGAACCTTCCTACCACCTCACAGATTCTTGGCTATAATGGATCTGGTATCCGCTGCACGGGTGTGCCTCCAATTTCTAGGCCACATGGCAGTGACCCTGTTTGTGGTCAGGCACGCAATACTGCACATGCAATGTCTTCAAGCATGGCTCTGAATCGTATACCTCCCCCACAAACACATCATTCACAAACTTTTATCCATGTTGAGGCGAGTCAAGGACTCACCACTGTGGTGGACACAGCCCAGCAATGTCTTTGTTGGAGTTCCTTTCCTACAACCATCACCGACTATGATACTAAACACCAATGCCTCCCTAATCAGTTGGAGAGTGCATCTACACGAATACACAGTGCAGGGCAGATGGTTGTCCACCAAATCTACTTTAGACATCATTCTCCTAGAGCTACGAGCAGTTTTCAATGCCTGCTGACATTTCCTACCTCTTCTCAAATATCATACCATAAGAGTGATGATGGGGAATCTCACCTGCATGTATTACATCAACAGGCAGGGTGGAGCGAGGTCCCACTCTTTATGCTCAGATGCAATCAAATTGTGGAACTGGTATATCCAGAATAACATCTCCATTTCAGCCGCATACCTCCCAGAACACCAGAACACAACCGCAGACACATTGAGCAGGATGTTCTTGCACGATCATGAGTGGGAGGGGAGCTGGATATGTGAGCACTTCACCCCATATTCAGCCAATGGGGCCGTCCCAGGATAGATCTCTTGGGCACTCAACACAATGCCCACTGCCCTCAATTCTGTTCCGGAGCAGGACTGGGGCGTGGATTGCTGGGGGACACATTCCTCGTAACCTGGGATGCACCACTCCTTTATGCCTTCCCTCCTTTTCTCCTATTCCAAGTACTTTGCAAAATACAGGAGTACCAAGCTCATGTCATACTAATAACTCCAACATGGCCACAACAGGTCTGGTATATTTACCTTCTATGAATGATGGTATGCTGACAGGTCTCTCTCTACCTAAAACTGTGGCTCCTCTCACAGGACACAGGATGCATTCTCCATCCCAATCCACATATGCTCCACCTCAAAGCCTGGCTCCTCTGTGGTTCTGGGGTCCAGAAATAACCTGCTCAGACAAAATCAAACAGATACTTTTGAATAGCAGGCGTGACACAACCAGACACACTTACATTAAAAAATGGACTAGATTTCACTGCTGATGCACCTCACGTCAGGTGGACGCAGCACACTCTCCATTGCCACTTATTCTTGACTACATGCTACACCTTAAACAGCCAGGATTGGTCAATAGCTCTATTAGGCTACACTTGGCGGCAATCACTACCTTTCACTCCCCCATTGATGGCCACTCTGTCTTCACACAGCTGCTCATGAAGCGCTTGTTGAGGGGTATTCAAAATCTCTATCGCCATATACAAGACTCGACCCTGGCCTGGGCCCCTGCCTAGTCCTACGTTCTCCGACTAGGCGCCCGTTTGAACCAATGACAACCCGTTCTTACATACACCTATCAATGAAAATGACCTTTCTTTTCACCATCATTTCTGCTAGGCAGGTAGGCGAATTCACAGCCCTCATGGTATATCCACCATACACAGTGTTGTGTAAAGACAAAATTAAACTACGCCCACACCCAAGATTCTTACCTAAGGTCCCAACATCTTATCATCTCAATCTAACAATACACCTCCCTTGCTTCTTCCCAAAGCCTCACAGTAATCAACAGGAGGCAGCTGTACAAGCCTAGACGTGAGGCGCGCATGAGCCTTCTACTTGGACAGGACTAAACCCTTCTGGAAATCGCCATAATTATTCCTCTCCACCACCAAAAGATCCGGAGGCACTGATACACCTTTACCTCGATATAACGCTGTCCTTGGGAGTCAAAATTTTTTACCGCGTTATAGGTGAAACCACGTTATATCGAACTTGCTTTGATCCACCGGAGTGCTCAGCCTCCTCCTCCCCCCCCCCCCCCGGAGCACTGCTTTACCGCGTTATATCCGAATTCGTGTTATATCGGGTCGCGTTATATCAGGGTTGAGGTGTATATCAAAACAATGCCTCTCTAAATGGATCTCACAGTGTATGCATTTATCTTATGAACTCCATGATGGACAACCTCCTACCTCAATCAGAACACATTCCACACAATCATTATCTACCTCGTTTGCCTTTCTTAATAATGTCCCCATTGATGACATTTGTAAGGTTGCCACATGGGCATCAACAGACACTTTTGCCTGGCACTACGCTATTACGCACGATGCTGCAGCGGATACTCTCCTTGGACATGCTGTCCTATCCTCGACAGTACATGTTGCTCCGAAGCCCCAGCCTTCCAACTAGGGTCACTGCTTTATAGTCACCTACAGTGGAGCACCCATAGGGACATCACTCAAAGAAGAAAAGGTTACTCACCCTGTGCAGTAACTGAGATTCTTCGAGATGTGTGTCCCTATGGGTGCTCCACTACCCGCCCTCCTCCCCTCTGCTTCAGAGACGAAAATAGAAGCTCTGCGGCAGAGAATGAACTGGGGGTGGTCAGACCGCACAGCACTATATATACGTCCCGCACACAGTGCAAGAGAGGGGAGGTGCGCACGTACGGTCTGACGGGCACTGCTGGTGAAGATCTCCGATCCCAGGGGCAGGGGGTGCTGCCACACCTACAGTGGAGCACCCATAGGGACGCACCTCTCAAAGAACCTCATTTACTGCACAGGGTGAGTAACCATTTCTTCCTCTTTTCTTTTGATTGTGTTAGGCAATACATATAGAAGAAAAACAGTATATAAAAGGGCGTATTTTCTGTTTATACAAACTCATGAGGAATCTTTTACTGAGCCTAAAAGTTTTTGAAGATGATCTAATTTGAGCCAATGAGAAAGAGATCTAATTTTGAGATACCTGCTCTTTACATCATCTTTTTACCCATCATATTTCATGTTACAGAAATTATAACTCAATTATCATTATTACTGCTACATGTATCAGAATTAATTAAAAATAAAATGTCATTTGTTTTCTCAGACCCAGTTAGCACTCTGTCATTATGCTACATCGTATGAGGAAGAGAATTTCCCAATGGCAAATGATTTCCGACCTGAGCGCTGGCTGAGGAAAGACAATATGGATAGAGTGGATAACTTTGGTTCCATCCCATTTGGTTATGGCATTCGCAGTTGTATAGGAAAAAGAATTGCAGAACTGGAAATTCACCTTGCACTGATTCAGGTGAGGAATCTGTGACAGTGTTATAAAGAGATAAAAATATATTAGTATCAGCTCTTTAATATGCAAACTGCCTCTGGACATCTTTGTATTTAAGAAAAGCTTTGTTTAAAGAATGCTGACCAGGCCCCAGTCCTGCATTCTTTTTCATTAAGAATACACATGTGCTTAGAATTAAGCGTGTCAATAAAAAGCTACATTGCAGAAATAAACATTGTAAATCCCAGTTGTAGTACAAGCAAAATCCATCCAATGTAAGATTACTAAGGAAATAAATTACTTTAGTATAGAAGGATTTTCATAAGTCAATTGCAACCTTTAAATGAAAGGCTCTCTTGGCATATGGCAGGATGGTTCTTTACTCAGTTATAGCATTTTGATTAAAACATTGTTGTATTGAGAACAGCGGAGCATTTACCAGAAAGTGAAGTAGGTTTGTAATCTTGAGACTGAGGCAGACCATACTAACCAACATTCAAACCAAACATCCACTTTCTCTGTTTTTTCTCTGATCCCTGTATCTTCTTTTTCAGGCTTCTGCATGAATTCGTTTTTGCTATTTTATATAGATTATTTTGTATTGTATCCTGAGATAGAGAAGGCTTTCCCATCAATTCCTACTTTATGTATCCATCTCCAAGAATCCCCCAAAAGATTTGGATCAGATTGAGCAATTAAAACACAAGAGTTTGAAATCTTTTTTTTTTTTTTTTTTTTACCATGACTTCACAGTCACAACTGATCTACTCGGATGTGCTCCACAGTCATTTGTGTAATGCTCTGTAGCATTTCAAAAAAGTTGCTGCCTCTCCCATGTGCTTTTTCTCATGCTACTTTAGTGGATGTATCATCGGCATCAATGCAATGGTCTAATATCAGCAGATTCACCTTGATTGAATGACAGCCTGTTATTATTGTTCTGTTCTATCTAGATTCTTGTATCATGCTCATCACTTTATTATCCGAGCACTTGCATTAAGAAATGTGACCAACATCTGTCATGTTCTATTGTTCCATCCTCTGCCCAGGGGGAGAAGTGTGTGCAGTGGAGTATTTTGTTTTGGAATATTTTTAATTATATACACATGCTATATATTTGTTTGTGACGGCAAGGTCAGACATATGTGCCTTGCACTCAGAGAAGAAGGTGGATAGTCCTTAATTCCTGTGGGAGTTCTTTCCACAGTTTTCGGCCAGCCTCCGAAAAAGCTCTGTCTCTTGCACAGGCAAGCTTTTCTCTTATTGTAGAAAGTTCCATTGTGCCAGAGGAGCATAGTTGTCAACCATGTTCTCCATCCTGGAGCCAAGTTTCATTTTCCCTACAGAGTAATCATGTTAAGCAGGTTCACTGGAACTGACAGCAAAGTTAGTGGTAGTGATGAACTCTAAGGAGTATTACTGGTTTTCTGTTTCTAAAATTATAAATTTGTATTTGTCGATTTATAAGCTTTCTAATATCAACATATGTCTCTTTCCAGCTGCTTCAAAATTTTGAGATCAAAATTTCTCCCAAAACTAAACCAGTCAAGGCCAAAACCCATGGACTTTTGACTCCTGGAGACTCCATCAATGTGAAATTTGCTGACAGGAAGTGAGATGCAAATGTTTAGGAAATTTTAGCGTACTCTTCTTGGAAATTGACTTGCATCTGATTGAAATATGATCGTTCTCTTGTCCATTGGCTTGTGGGCATTCTTCAAAATGATTAAGTCTTAGATGCTGACCTACTTCTAGAAATATGCAAGAGATGTTATCCCGTTCATAGAAGATAATTCCACAAGTTCACATGGAACTGTATGGAAATATAAACTTAAATACTTCCTTTTTGCACTGGGAGTTACCTTTTGTAAGTTTTGGATGATAGCAATAGATGCACTGAAACAACAATATCAAGTTTAGACATAGCATATTGTCTTGTGCTTTTGTTAGATTGCTTAGTCATGAAAGACGATCATTCCTGTGTGTCTGTGTGGTGATATATACTGTTCCCAAACCAGTATATAGATATGTTGATTGACAGTTTGTTGTCTTCAATGCCTTTTTTTTTAATTCTCCCTCTTTAGTTAGTTTTAAAAAGCATTTACCTGACATGCATCAAAATAAAATTAAAGCAATCGTTTGAAACATAAAGATATTGTAAAAATATGTGGAAGATGCTGCCGGTTTGTTTAGACTCAACAATTAGGATCTGTTTTTTAAAATGTTTTTATAAAACATAAAGTGAATAGAAATAATAATTGCCCTATTCTGTTCATTGCCTTTGAAGCATTTCGTATTGGCCACAGTCGGAAGACAGGAGACTGAGCTAGATGGACAATTGGTCTGACCTAGTATGTCTGTTCTTATGTAAATGTGTCTGTAAAATTTAAAAGCATTTGTAAAAAAAAAACCAAAAAAACCTTTAAAAAACATATTTAAACACCATGTTGCAGAGTTATGAACCCAAACAGTGTTGTTGTTATGTTACCACACGAAAAGCAGAAAGTGAAATTAGATTGTTTCAGTGTTCCATTTGAGTAACATGCAAATAGCAAATAAACAAGAAAAATGATGGAAATACATTAGTTTACATATTTCCATTTCCTGTGACCTAAAATATTGCTAGTAACAGAGATGTTTTAAAAAATGGCAACAAAAACAAACACATATAATTTTTATCCTGATAGTCTCTTTTTAAAAGTAAGAACTGGAAAAACTCATTGTAATGTACTGCCTGCCCTCTGTAGGATGGATATGTGACTGCTACAAGGTTGATTGGTTTTAGATTAATTGACTATCTAGTGGCCAGTCTAAAAAGTGTATACTTTAAAGTTACATGATCTTTGACAGCTAGTGGAAAATATCTCTTGTATGTGGCTTCTGATCATTATGGCACCAATTTTACATCTATAAAAATATCCTTATTTGAGAGAACCCTTTACCTTGGAACTATTTTATGCTTTGAGCTAAACCATTTTGCAAAAGAGCTTAAACCTATATATTCTATAGTCAAATTAACTATATAAAAATGTGTATAGTTAGCTATAAAAGTGTCAGAATATTGATACTAAAATGTGAGATTGTGCAGAGGTAGTTTATTTAATGATGTTCATAAACCTTCTGACATGTTACATAGTTATTAAATTCAAGAAAACGTATTGTGAGGCTAATTTTCAAATTGGGATTCATTTTTTGGTCTTCACCCATCCGACTATCAAAAACAGGTTAACATGGGCTAAAAGCAAAATTATATTCTTTGTTATTCTTACTTTTGATTGTCTGCTGAATAATACTTCTGAGCTTTGTAGATACAGACACTCACTGTTCTAACCTGGGTGTTTTGGTTCTATGTTTGTGAGGATTTGGCAACATTTATCCTTTCCATCGATCTACTATGTAAAATGGACTTGCAGATCAAAAATCTGATCTTGTTAGAATTTTAAGTTTGCACAGTGGCCCAATGAATTTTCTTGAAGAACTTTGAGCTGCTTTAGGCATTTTTATGTACCATAAGATCTGCAGGCAGTCTTTAGAATTCTTTTTGCAACGTTTTCCTGTCTTGTGTGTTGGGTTGCTGGTTTTTGTTTTGTTTGTTTGGGAAGGTTTTTTCTAAGACTTCCCATTTTGCCCCTTTATTTTCTTTCCCAACATCACCTCCAATGACCCCAGATCTGCACTGATCCTCCATTTGTCTGACAAGGACTGGAGTAACCTTCCAGAGCCAATCTACGCATATCTGAGTGTCATCCAGAAGTAATTGCTTAGCAGAGGCACAAAACCTCTTCACCTACTGGGTTAAGCATGCTGCCTCCATTCCATTCCCAACATCTGTTGACCTATGATCAAGGGGCCAATTTCTGGATCCAAATTTGAATTCCTCATGGGGCCTGCATTTTGCACTGTCACATCACCACCAGTCTAGACCGATGATTGGTGTATTCTAGTAATTTTGTTACATGGTGCCAATTCCAAGCTAATATTTCACAGTATAAGAGGGAAGAGGCATTCTAGAAATACTGATTAAAACATTTTCATAATTTCTTTTCACTAAAAAAGCTTGATTTGTTTTTGATAAAGAATCTGTCTGATTTGTCTGTTGCATATAGTAAAATATTTATAAAGAATGTACGAGCTCCTGTTCTCATTTCAAATTGTTGCTTACATTGGCACTTTCTTCTAGTATCTTAAAGCTTTGAACGTACTGGAGGGAGGTGGAAGAGAGACCTTTCATATTAATGGCATCGTCCTGTGTTGGGCAGTTACTGGAATAAATACAAATAAATATTGAGTTATTAATTTTCTAATCAATATAGAAAATTGGCATTTTAAAGCTACACAGAGGCTGAAGTAGATACCAGCAGCCAAAGAGTTTGAAAATGAATCATTTATAAGCATCATGATTCAAGAATTTGTTGCTAATGGGGCATTGGCAAATTAAAGGACACTGAAGTAATTTTTTCCTCTTGATTGTAATGCTTTCTTAGAAACTTGAGTTTATTTCTTTTCAAAGTCACACCACCACACACATTGTTCAAGGACTTCTTTTGTTTAACTGCTTCAGTTTAAATATTGTCTGCTGGATTTATACAGTGGGCTGAGAGAATAAACTCTAGCATTATTTAGTTTAGAATAAATGTTAAAGGGGGCTTGTCACAGGGCGGCTGGCCCCTTCAAGTGCAGCAGGTCCAGTTCCCATGATGAGTAGGCGGGGCTTAATGAGGGGCTGGGCAACACCTGCATTAAAAGATGATAAAAGAGCTGCACCCAGGTCCCTAAAAAAGGGAGGAAGATACAAAACAGCCATCCCAGAAACAGGCTGGAAGAGGAGACTGGGGGAAGGCACTGAATAGAGCTGCAGGAGGGAAGTTGGCTCCTGTAGTGATTACCAGGACAGGGGTCAAAAAGAGAATAGTTGGGAAGCTGCTTGAAACCACTTGGAAAGAAATTTGGTCCAGAGAGGACAGGTAGGGAATATGAAAACACTGTGATTACACCTGGCTGGAAAGAGATCATTTTGGTTGACTGCTTCATTTATGAAGGAACTCGGAGCCCATGCCAAGGAAACAGGAGTAGAATGCCTGAAGAACCAAGCACAGAAAAGAGATTGACCAAGGACTTTAAGTTGGGACACTACGGTTTGTTTTAAGGCTGTGGGCAGAGTTATTTGGACCATTAATAAATAAACCTACAGCAGGGGATGCTTTCTAATTTAAAAAGGTGGCGGTGGAGTAATTGCTGAGACTCTTGAGGACAGGGTGTAGTCATGGCTGTGGCCTGTTGGGTTATACTTGGCCAGCAGAACAAACTTGAAAACTCTGTGATAGGGCATAAGTAGGGTATTGACACTTGGAAGGGTATAGTGGAACAAGATAACTGCTTTCTTTTTATGCTGTTCTGGAATGTTAAAAAGAGGGATCACTCCAAATCACAGAAGTAATGAAGGAAAATATTTCTTCACATAGCCAATATGTGGAATTCAATGCTGCAGGGACTTGTATGGCTTCCATCTCCCTCGTATGCAATTGCCTTATAATCTTTAATGTATTTATCCCCTCAACACCCCTGAGAGGTAGGGAATTTCCATTTTATAGATGGGGAACTGAGGCACAGATCGGCTAAGTGACATGCAAGGTCACACAGGAAGTCTAGGGCAGTGTGACGGGGTGTGCATACCTCACACTAGGCAAGAAAGGTTTAACCCAACTGTGACGGGTTGGATCACAGAAACCCTCTTGGGAGCTGCCACCCGATGTGCCAAGACTACTTCTGCCCTTGCTTTCCCTGCCAGCTCAGGACCCCAGCACCCTGTCTTGCTGAGCCAGACACTCCCGTTTTCTCTAACAAAGACTCAGGGTCTGAATTACCTGCCCCAAAGCTGCAGGTTTACCTGAAAGCAGCTAACAAAAGTGTTCCTGTAGATGCCCAACTCCCAATGGGGTCTAAACCCAAATAAATCCGTTTTACCTTGTATAAAGATTTTACAGGGTAAACTCATAAATTGTTCGCCCTCTATAACACTGATAGAGAGATATGCACAGTTGTTTGCTCCCCCAGGTATTAATGCATACTCCGAGTTAATAAGTAAAAAGTGATTTTATTAAATACAGAAAGTAGGATTTAAGTGGTTCCAAGTAGTAACAGACAGAACAAAGTAAGTCACCAAGCAAAATAAAATAAAACGCGCAAATCTATGTCTAATCAAACTGAATACAGATAAGATCCTCACCAGTTCCAGAATGCTCCCTTTTACAGACTAATCTCCTTTTAGCCTGGGTCCAGCAATCACTTTCTCACCCCTTGCAGTCACTTTCCTTTATTCCAGTTTCTTCCAAGTATCCTGGGGAGTGGAGAGACTCTCTCTTTAGCCAGCTAAAGACAAAATGGAGGGGTCTCCCAGGGGTTTAAATAGACTTTCTCTTCTGGGTGGAGACCCCCTCCTAACTCCTATGCAAAGTCTAGCTCCAAGATGGAGTTTAGGAGACACCTGGGCAAGTCACATGTCCATGCATGACTCACAGTTTTTACAGGTAGCATCCATTGTTTACATGCTACCTTGAACGTCCTCAAGTAGACTTATGTGGATTGGAGCATTCCAAGATCCATTGTCCTTTAAGTGTTTCTTGATTAGGTACTTAATTTCAACATTCCTTTCTCCAGGAACTGACCAAATGCTCTACTAAGGTTATTTAGAAATCAAGCCAGTACACAGCCAACATTCATAACATTCATAACTTCGAATACAAAAATGATACATGCATACAAATAAGATTAATGCAGTCAGTAGATCATAACCTTTACGGAGATATGTTACATGGCATATGTAGCATAAAACACATTCTAAGCATATTTCCATATACTGCTGCCTCAGTATAAAAGGGAGCAGCCCAGCTCATTCTAGGCTGACCACCAAGGCGGAAGGACATTTGGTGGAGGCTCCTGCCCAGGAGCCACTTCAGATCTTGACTGCTGGAACCAGAAATCCTGAGGACCAGACCAGAGACCTATTGCCTACGGCCAACCAGCTGGAGTCAGAATCCCAGGGAGCTATCTATACTGAGGAGCTTGGAGGCCCCAACAAGGTACGGACCCCAGCTTCAGGAGAGACAGTAGGATGCGGCCCAGGGAGGCGGTCTGAGTGGTATCTCCCACCTGAGGAAGGTCAGTGTGTTGCAGTAGGATCCCTGCTGACAGGGTGGTGACCATACTTGCCACTGACAGGCCCCTGGGCCGGGACCCAGTGGAGCAGGGAGGGCCTGGGTCCCCCTACCCCAGCCATCAGCCTCCCCCTTTCCCCCTGTGTGGCAGACCCTGATTCTGGCTATTAGGCCCCACAGCCCTGAACCCCAAGGGCAGTCATACTGATTCTGGCCATTAGGCCACACAGCCCTGATCGCCAGGGAAGCCATAGTGACTCTGGCCATCGGGTCGTGCTGCTCTCAGTCCAGGGATAGTCGGGTAGACTGTAATCCCGGTAGTATCAGAACCCCGACTTGCCCCAAAGGGGACAGGGTGTGCATACCCTGCAACAGGCAGAGCAGGGAATTGAACCTGGTTTTCCTAAATCCTAAGCTAGAGTTCTAACCAGTGGGCCAGAAAAGATATTATGAGTTTATAATCATTAATAAAATTTGTAGTGAATAATTTAAGATTAAATGATACAGAATTATCAAACTGCATACTTTGAGGTATAAAAGTATTAAAAGGGTCACGAAAGCATTTTATTCTATCTTATATTGCATGGTCTACTGGGCTAAGGAGCAAATCTAGTCTGCTGTATCCTAACTGATTATTTTGGGTGAACTCTAGGGAGATCTATGGGGGACGGAAAGAATACTTCCTACAAGACTGTGAACCAACAGTGGAGCCATTCCATGAAACTTACGCCAGCCTAATGCCCGGTGTACACCCCATGGCACTACCCCATCATTTTATTGAGGGCAGGAAAGGATTGGAGGAAAGGGCCAAAAGGATCCTCCAGTCCTCAACATGCCCATCCTCTGAAGTGTTCTTACTCCGATCTCAAACTCACCCCATGCACGGCCAGAGACGGAATCCCCACAGAGTTGGGTTCTGCACAGTGTGGAGGATGTGCTCCCCCTAAAAGACACTTAACAGACCCTGCATTCCTAGTGCCCCCAACTGCATAGGTTCCATTGACCTGCAGCAAATGGCTGCTTGTACGGATGGAAATAAGAACAGAGTTTGCATCTAGCTACATGGGAGGCTTTTTCACCTCCTTCTGAAGCATCAGGTATTAATTAGTAGAGACCATATTTTTCAGTTTTACTTTTTAGTTCGGGTAAATAGATAATTTTCTTTTCAGATGAAAAGTCAAACTTTTACTCCAAACTTTGTGGGCTTGGTTTTTGCAGTTGTTTTGATTCCATAATGTAGTGAACTCTATATGCATCCGAAGAAGTGGGTTGTAGCCCACGGAAGCTTATGCTCTAATAAATGTGTTAGTCTCTAAGGTGCCACAAGGACTCCTGTTCTTTTTGCGGATACAGACTAACACGGCTGCTACTCTGAAACCTGAACTGACATTGATCATCAGTTGAAAACTCGCTGAAGGAGCATATAGTAATTACTTTATGTACTTACAGCCCATGGGCTCATCTGATCTGAATGATGTGTTTATCTGATTCTACAACAGATTCAGATTATAAGCTTCCATTTTTTTTTAAAGTGCATTCTTAGCCCTTATAGTTTTAAAGAAAACTTTTCAAAGATGACCCCACATAGTGCTTAGACAATCTAAAACAACAGCTCTGAACAGCATTCATTTCAATGGGCTATTGTCTTTTAAGACTAACAATAACCTAAGGACAAGAATTTCAAATAATTTAGGTGTGCAAGTATGCACCTTATTTGCATTTACCACTATTGTGTACAAATAGCATATAACTGCTTGTTAAAATGCCCAAAAGGCAGAATCAGAAGCAGTTATAAAGTACTTTTTATATTTTTTCCCACTGTGATGTTGAATGCAACATAAATTTACTGCTATACAGCCATGTTTTTGAAGTGTTAACTAATTGTGCCTCAAATTTTGGGTGCCCAACTGTTGATACATCTTGTGCTTGATTTTCAGAGATACTTAGGACCCACAGCTCACAAGGGAAGCTTGCAAAAGGGACTTTATTCTCTACTGTCTTGCACCTTGCTTAGTCATTTATTCCCATGCAAAGAAGATGTAAAATGCTACAAAATTAGAATGGTACCACTTTCCAGTCTCTTTGAACAGGTATAAATGTCGATGCAAGACTGGAGAATCAGTCCCGCTTTTCCTAGGTATTGGTTAGTGAAAGAGCCAGGACACTAGACTTGATGGTCTGATTTTTGAATATCAATTCTGTGTCCTATAGATTGCATATAATCAAGCAAGGCATTCTTATTGCTTGCTGGAAACTGTATGAGAGAAAATTTTAGGAGATTGGTCCAAAATAGAACACACTTGAATCCTAACTCTTGGCCTACAGATTTAGATTGTAATGCTCCAATTTCAACCATACTAAAGTCAATAAATAAATTTAGTGGAATAAATATACTATAATAGTGTAATTCTACATCCATACACAGGAAAGGAGGTTTGCACAGGTGTTAAACCTGATACCGTAGCCTCCTCTTATCCCTCCCCCGGTAGTATTCATTAATCAAACAGAAATTATAGGCAGCCGAAGAAGTTTGCATGTGAGTGTGTATGTATAGATTCATTTGTTTGGTATATATTAGTTATGTTCCATTTGGATGTCTTTGTCTATGCATCCTATGACCAATTCAATCATTGGGGACTCATTTTAGGATGTTTCAATGGATGGCACTTTTATCTCAGTGGTGCCCACCTCCTCTCTGGGACCCCTGAGGTAAGGAAGCATTATCATCCCCACTTATAGATGGGAAATTGAGGCAGAGAGAGGCTAAATGACTTGCCCAAGGTCACACACGAAGTCTGTGGCAGACCAGGCAATTGAACCTGGGTTTCCCCTGTCCCAGGCCAGTTCCTCAACCAATGGGCCATTGTTCCTCCCCTTCTTTTTGGATAAGAAGGAAAAAATAAATGCAAGTGTTGTGCGGATATTTTTAAAAATGGATTTCATCTGAGAACTTCCAAAATGTAATTTGTCTCCGAAAGTATAGTATAGATTATTTTCCATTGTGTGGTCTTGTAGTACCACTAGGTGGCACTGTCCTCACAGTATTCCATTGCTCAATTGATGCAGGATATCTTTAAGAAGAAAATGCGTACGTAAAATAAACCAAAACAAGTAGCGTATACTACTTTCCCTTCTGTAGCCAGATCTAAACCTCTGTACTACAGATGAGTTCAGTTCTCCAATATATGAGATTGCTGTGGCATCCTTGTATTTTGAATACAAAATATTTCAGGGACTTATTTTCATACATCAGGCCCACAAGCATCGTTGTGTGTGCAGCCATGTGCCTACTTTGCACATGCACTTCTCCACATGTGTGCTCAAAATGGGGCTTTGCACAGATACATACAGAACTATGCATGCAAAACAAGCACACAACTGTCTGCACAAAGTTGTGTGTGGGCAGGGCTGAAAAAGGGGAGGGGGGGAAGGTAATTGTTCCAGGGCCCTGAGCAGTGGGGGTGGGGAACCAACATCTGTAACATCTGAATAAATAAAGTGAAATGAGAGAGGATGAGGCCGCGGCAAATATGATGCACCAGGACTTCACATTTTTCTCATCAGGTCTGGGGAGGGGCCCTGCTTTGAGAAAATTAGGCCCTCAGAACGTTGTATTCATGATTAGAATCTATTAATTGTTAAGCTCTGACAAGCTCTTAATGCTGTACAAAATGTAAAATAAAGATCGTTCCTGCCTTGTTATTGGCTCCCTGGCAGGTGTTGCAGAAAAGCGTCTTACGGAATTGGTTATGGAGGCTGCTCTGACAGGCTTGGCAGTGTGTGTCTGGAACCCCCAACCTGCTATCAAGTGTTGACCCAGCTGCGAAATAGTTAAATGGGATCTGCTGACTCACTGAGGTAGCTTTGGATATAAGGGAGGCTGGAACAGTTGACTTGGAGAGAGCAGATTTAGGGAATGAACACTGGAAAATCAAACCAAATAAGGTATGGTTTTCCCTTTTTGCTTGTTGAAATTAGTGAAATGCTGATTCAGGCTGTAAGTGAGCAGATACAGAGTGAGTAGATAGTCCATGCTCTATCAGTTCAAAAAGAGAAAACTAGAAATGAAGGAAATCAACTAACATTAATGGCAGAGCTGTAACCTTTAAACCGGACCCAAGCATAAGGTAGTATTGTATCAAGGAACATATTTAGTACTGTAGGTAAGGAAAACATAATGCAAAGCGCTTCTTTCATATGCAAGATATAAAATACCAATAGAGGGGCAAGTAACTGTTATAATTAAAAAAAAAAAAAACCAAAAAAAAAAAAACCCAGATCACTTACTAACATCTCCAGTAGTAAATGCTGATCTTCCACCACTATTAGAATTATAAGCTTTCTTAGTCATGAAATCACTTTTTTTAAAAGTGCCCATTGTAAATGCCACATACTTGCATACAAAAAAAACAGGCAGCATACTTAGAGAATTCTCAGATGTCTTCTAGAGCCTAGAAAGTCTTAAAGGTAAATCATACATTAAAACAGACAAATCCAGAATTATTCATTTATAGAGAAAAGTTCCATTTATCCTAAGCAGATGCATTTAGAAACTGAACTTGATAATATGGAAAAGCTAGGAATTAGTGAAAAGGTAGAACGCCAGTAAAGTGCATTAGTTTTATGGTGTTATGAAGTGCTGAAGTTATAGTGGATGATGTTTCAAGATGGGTGTGACCGGGCTCCTAGTGGGGAGCCATCTATGGTCACTCAATTAGGGTGAACTGCAAAGAATGGGGCAGACAATCCCCATAAAGCTGGTGGATATTCCAATACTTAGATTCACCAAGCCAGCATAAAACGGCTTCTTTATTACCTTACTGATTACTCAGAAGTCCAAACAACACAGTTCCCTTAAAGAGATCCAGCCTCAGGCCTCCATCCAGATACCCACGTCAAATATGATGAAAATTTCTGTACATCTTATTTCATCATATAAAAGAAAAGGTTCTACCAATCCCAAAGGATCAGACACATTACCTCCCAGGTTAAGGAATGTTTCAGATCTTACTCAAATATGTGCTACAGCCAATTCTTAACTAAACTAAAATTTATTAAAAAACAAAAGAGAGAGACTATGGTTAAAAGATCAATATACGTACAGACATGAGTTCAATTCATTGAGGTGCAGATTCATAGCAGAGATGGTGAGCTTTGTAGTTGCAAAGAGTTCTTTCAGAAATAGATCATAGTTTATAGTCCAATGTCCAAATATCATATTCAAGGCGTACCAGCATAACTGGGACCTCAGTCTTGTGACTCAAACTTCCCCTGAAGAAGCCGAAGCAGATCTGAGATGAACAGGATCAGGACCCAAGGATCTTTGATACAATGTCATGTCTTTTTGACAAGCTGGAGTTCCTCAGGGAACAAAAGGTCATTAGCCTGACTTTGAAGGAGGTCCATCTCCGGTACTTAGCTATAGAATTAACCTAAGGCCATTTGCTTGTTCCTCCACCATTCACAGACTATTTGCTATACATTTCAAAGAGAGATGAATACAGAGATGTCCCGTGTTTACAATTCATTTAAATCCTAGGCTAGGGTTACCATATTTTGAGTATCCAAAAAGAGGACAGTCCACGGGGCCCCGGCCCCGCCCCAGCCCCCGCCCCAACTCCACCCCTTCCCCAAAGTCCCCGCCCCAACTCCGCCCCCTCCCCTGCTTCCTGCGAACATTTGATTCGCGGGAAGCCTGAAGCAGGCAGCAGGTAAGCTGAGGGGGGGTGGGGGGAGGAGGCGCGGCCCAGTCTGGCCCCCTCCGGCGGCTGGCCCCGGCCCCAGCGTCTCCAGCCTGGCTCGGCTCGGGCCCTGGGGTGCTGGCCCCGGGCCAGCCCCTGGCCAAGCGGCCCCGGCCCAGCACTGCCGGCCCCGGCCCCCGGCCCAGCGCACCACCGGCCCAGCACGACCGGCCCCCGGCCCAGCACTGCCGGCGCCCGGCCCGGCCCCCGGCCCAGCACCCAGCGGCGCCGGATTTTCCCGGACATGTTCGACTTTTTGGGATTTCCCCCCGGACGGGGATTTGAGACCCAAAAAGCCGGACATGTCCGGGAAAATCCGGACGTATGGTAACCCTATTGTAAGGGGACTGTTGCCCCCTTACTAACATTCAGGGCGGGTGTTTTGGTTCTCTAGCTCCCAGCACTAAAAGGGGAAGGGTCGATGGCAAATCAGGAGCTTGAGACTGACAGTCCCCAGGAACAATGGGGAGAGGCCAATGCTCCAGATCAGCCTGATTGACAGGGCGGGCAGGCTAATCAGAGAATCAGGAGGCGAGGGGGGGTCCTGTCCTCCGTGTGAACTGGAATGGCTTGAGTCAGACAGAGTGGGGCCGAGCTAAGGAGAGAGCAGGGGCCCGAGCTAAGTTGCTGGGAGCAGAGCTGCAGACCCAAAGCCAGAGCACAGCTCAGAGAGAGCAGACCTGCCCTGGGGGCAGAGCTGTAGCAACCAGAGCCAGAGGGGCCAGACAAGCAGCCAGGAAGCAGGTCAGAGCTGGGAGCAGAGTCACAGAAGCAGCCTGCAGAGCAGACCTGTCCTGGGGGCAGAGCTGTAGCAACCAGAGCCAGAGGGGCCAGAGAAGCAGCCCAGGGAGCTGGAGGCAGAGCAGCAGCAGCAGCCGTGCTGAGGCAGAGTGGAGCTGGAGCTGGGGCTGGAGCTGGGGCTGGAGCAGTCCGGAGCTGGGTGCGGTGAGCAGCTGGGGAGAGTGAGGGGGACCCTGGCAGTGGGCCCAGCACAGGGAGATACCTCAGCCAAGAGGCCTTGCAGGCCAGACTTGGAGGGGGATCGTAACCCTGACAGGGCGGGGGCGACGCTGGGAAGAAGGGTCCTGCCACCTAGAGCCTGAGAGCGTGTGGCCACCGCCAGAGCAAGTGTCCGACCCGCAGCGTCTCTGCAGCACAGCCAGGGCCTGAGAAGGAGGCCCGGGACCTACAAGGAACAGACTGTGAACTGCCCTGACGTTCCAGAGACACTGCTTGTGATGTTCCCTGCCACAGAGCAGGGTGATGGGTTTTCCTTTAACCTTTCCCATTTTTCCTTATTCTTTTTTTAAAGTAATTGTTAATTAAACAACTTGTATTTGCTTTAAATTGTATAAAATGATCAGTGGGTCAGGGAGGTGCCCAGTGCAGAGAGAGTACCCCGGAGTGGGGACACCCTAGTCCCTGTCCTAGGTGACCACAGCGGGGTTGGGGGTCAAGCCCCCCAGGAATCCTGGGCCCAGCCTTGTCGGGGTTTACGAGGACTCTGCCAGACAGGAGAGTGGAAGGGGAGTCCTCAAGGGCAGGGAGGCCTCTGGGTAAAGGAAGTGGGAGCGAGGACTCGGATCCTTTCGCTAGCCCACTTCACCGGGGTAGTGCAGAAGCCAGGAAAGTTCCCCACAATAGCGGGACCATTCCCCCGCTTACATAATTGGCGTCACGAACAGGATCCTATCCACAGGGTCCATCCCATTGGTTTTCTGGTTAAGTTCTAGTAGCACGGTCCGGGCCTGGTTGAGCACCCTACCATGGCTGGAGTTGAAGAACTACGAACCCAGTTTGCTGAACTTCAGCGCAGATTATCAGACCAAGCGGAGGCATTACAGCAAGCTAGAACTGAACAGAGAGAAGCCTTATCGCTGGCCAAGGCAGTAATAGACCAACAGACAGCAGAAGCTAAGAAACCCCCTACTATTTATGTCCCACGGGAGTGGAAGGTCACGGAGTTTGGTGGCTTCCCGACTAGACCAGGAGACATTACAGTAGAGGAGTGGGTCAAGTCTGTGAAGGCGGCTCTGCGTGTGCTAAGAGTACCTGAAGAAGATCATGTGGACTTCATAGAGGAGCACCTCAAGGGCCAGGCCAAGGCCACAGTAAAGTTCATGGCAGTGGCAGACAAGAAAGATGTGGAAAAGGTATTTGAACTCCTCCTAAAAGTGTATGGAGACAAGGTACCTATTGGAACCCGACTAAAGGAGTTTTTTGAGAAAAAGCAGGAGCCTGGTGAAACTATCCGGGCATACGCATATGACCTCCAGGAGAGAATGAGCAAAGTGGAGCGGCGAGACCCTCAGCGAGTTCCAGACCCAGATACGGTTCTGAAAGAGCAGTTGGTGCTGGGGCTCCGTGATGACTCCCTCCGACGTGAAATGAAAAGGAGGTTTAAAGAAGAGCCCAGTAAGAAGTTCCATGAACTCATGCAGGCTGCCATTATGTGGTCAGAAGAAGAGGAAGTTCCTGTGGCAGAGGCGGCCAAGCCTAACCCCCATACACGAAGTGGGGGCCTAGTGAATGCAGCTGCTGGGGAAAAGGCCCTGCCCCAAACAGAGCTAACATTGGAAAGCTTAAGTGAAGCTGTCCAAAAACTGGCGGTCCAACAGGGGGAGATGCTGAAAGTGATGACCGAGTTGATGAAAGAAAAAAATCCCATTAGTATGCCAAAGTATCCAAGGGCACCGGGATACCGAAGAGCCCCACTGAAGGACGAGCTGGGAAGATACATCTGTTACACTTGTGAAAGACCAGGACATACTAGCCGAGAATGTCCACTGAGAAGGAGAACAGAGTCCCAGGCATTCGAAACCAATGGGGCACCAGGAGCAAATGGTCCATCTACAGTAGAAGGCCAAGCAGTGGCAGAAGGATTCCTAGGCCTGTCCTTCGTGGAAAATCCCTCTGCATACAGTGTTGAGAGGAACGTGGGCAGTGCCAGCATATCTAGCGACTTCTGTAAGCGAGCATTTGGAGACTGTCTAACTGCTGAAGTATTTATTAGCAGGGGTGAAGACCAGATGTTTGTTAGATACTGGCTCAGAAGTCACCACCATTACTGAGTCACATTTTCAAAAATATCTGAAGGACAAGGACCTGACCATGCACAGCACACGGTTTGTACGTCTAACAGCTGTTAATGGACTGGCAATCCCAGTGGTGGGGTGCCTTGAAGCAGACATAGAGTATATGGGCCAGACACTGCCAGGAAAATGCATCTTCATCCTGAAAGACACAGCCTCAAAAGGGAGCCATATAGGAGAAGGAGTTCCAGGGATTCTAGGGATGAACATCATTAGTGAGCTGAAGGAGCTACTCTTACCAGGAAAAGGGACCAGGAGGATGAACTGCCACGAGCACTCTACGAAGAATGCTGTGCTGAGTAAAGTACTGGCTCGAGAGGAGAGGCAGAGTCTTTCCCTGGGCCCCACAAGGCATATGGGAAATGTTAAAGTGGGCAGAGAACGGAAGACCATTATTCCTCCTTGGAGAGGGAAGATCCTTGACGAACACAGCTGTGTACCAGGAAATGAGCTGCAGGTGACGAGGGAGAAGGGAGGACGAGTTACCTTTCTTCAAGAAAGATGTGATGGGAGACTGCCAGTTCTAGTTCAAGCGGCACGCCAAGGGCTGATTCCTACACATGTGGCTAACATAAGGGCGTTGCCAGAGAAGCATCAAGAAATCTTTTCTAAGAATGAGGTGGCCAATTATGATGACCAGGTCAAAGGTCACCATGACAGGCTGAAGACAGCCTGGAAAGTTGCTCTCAGTACAACTAAAGACATAGCCCAAAGTAGGAAAAGGACTTATGTTAGCAAGTCCAGTGGGGCTCTCATCAGATCTGGTGACTGTGTACCAGTTCGTAGCCGTAGACGCCGGAGATGTAATAAAATACAGGACAAATGGAAGCCAAATCCCCCCACTGTGGTCACCCACAACAATCCCGAACTGCCAGTGTACACTAACCAGCCTGAACGAGGAGGTCCTGGGATAGTAGTACATAGGGACCAGTTGAAACATTGCACTCTTAGTCCAGACAGGGACCATAGGAGGCGTAGATCAGTACACCCCGAGGAGGCTGAAACCAATTGGGAAATGGTTCTAGTCCCACAAACCGAATACAGAGGGGGACAGAGTGGGGCAAACCCAAACCCTGACGAGAATGGCCAGATCCTTCAAACTGACCCAGTATTACCTGAGGATAGGGAAATAGAAAATATGGGTAACGAACCGCCAGTCTTAAGAAGGTCCCAGAGGGCTAATAAGGGCATACTTCCTGTTAGACTTAGAGATAATTATGTTATTGGTTCTATGTAGTGTTTTAATGAATATTGTTATGTATGGTATTAAGAAGTAGATGTGAAATGTTAAATATGTTAAATGTTCTTTTGATAATTGTTAATGGGTTGTTAATATAAAATGATGTGGGTATATGTTGTTACTATGGGGCCCGGATGTACCGGTGTGAATATGGTGGATGTGGCAGTATTTTAGCAAGGGGGAATGTAAGGGGACTGTTGCCCCCTTACTAACATTCAGGGCGGGTGTTTTGGTTCTCTAGCTCCCAGCACTAAAAGGGGAGGGTCGATGGCAAATCAGGAGCCTGAGACTGACAGTCCCCAGGAACAATGGGGAGAGGCCAATGCTCCAGATCAGCCTGATTGACAGGGCGGGCAGGCTAATCAGAGAATCAGGAGGCGAGGGGGGTCCTGTCCTCCGTGTGAACTGGAATGGCTTGAGTCAGACAGAGTGGGGCCGAGCTAAGGAGAGAGCAGGGGCCCGAGCTAAGTTGCTGGGAGCAGAGCTGCAGCCCCAAAGCCAGAGCACAGCCCAGAGAGAGCAGACCTGCCCTGGGAGGAGAGCTGCAGCAACCAGAGCCAGAGGGGCCAGACAAGCAGCCAGGAAGCAGGTCAGAGCTGGGAGCAGAGTCACAGAAGCAGCCTGCAGAGCAGACCTGTCCTGGGGGCAGAGCTGTAGCAACCAGAGCCAGAGGGGCCAGAGAAGCAGCCCAGGGAGCTGGAGGCAGAGCAGCAGCAGCAGCCGTGCTGAGGCAGAGTGGAGCTGGAGCTGGGGCTGGAGCAGTCCGGAGCCGGGTGCGGTGAGCAGCTGGGGAGAGTGAGGGGGACCCTGGCAGTGGGCCCAGCACAGGGAGATACCTCAGCCAAGAGGCCTTGCAGGCCAGACTTGGAGGGGGATCGTAACCCTGACAGGGCGGGGGCGACGCTGGGAAGAAGGGTCCTGCCACCTAGAGCCTGAGAGCGTGTGGCCACCGCCAGAGCAAGTGTCCAACCCGCAGCGTCTCTGCAGCACAGCCAGGGCCTGAGAAGGAGGCCCGGGACCTACAAGGAACAGACTGTGAACTGCCCTGACGTTCCAGAGACACTGCTTGTGATATTCCCTGCCTCAGAGCAGGGTGATGGGTTTTCCTTTAACCTTTCCCATTTTTCCTTATTCTTTTTTTTTTAAAAATAATTGTTAATTAAACAACTTGTATTTGCTTTAAATTGTATAAAATGATCAGTGGGTCAGGGAGGTGCCCAGTGCAGAGAGAGTACCCCGGAGTGGGGACACCCTAGCCCCTGTCCTAGGTGACCACAGCAGGGTTGGGGGTCAAGCCCCCCAGGAATCCTGGGCCCAGCCTTGTCGGGGTTTACGAGGACTCTGCCAGACAGGAGAGTGGAAGGGGAGTCCTCAAGGGCAGGGAGGCCTCTGGGTAAAGGAAGTGGGAGCGAGGACTCGGATCCTTTCGCTAGCCCACTTCACCGGGGTAGTGCAGAAGCCAGGAAAGTTCCCCACAATAGCGGGACCATTCCCCCGCTTACACTATGCTAGGCTGTTCTTTTGACCTCTGAATTATCCGAATACAGCATAGACAGGGACTGTTGATTACATTGTCGACCCTACTCCTACATATGTAAATGCACAAAAACACAAACATTATCCCCCCACGTATCTTTTGAGGGTTATTTATTCTGCAGGATGTTTAACCCTTTCTAGCCACGCGTCACACCGCTAACGTGAGACTGGTGTGGAAGGGTGAAATTAGAGTTCCTGGATACACCTTAAGGATCTTCCAACATTGATATGAGCTGTGTTTATATTGAATTCTTTGTAAGGCCAAATTATTGAGGCATGCTTTGGCCCCAGCCAAAAACTTAGTCCATACTTTGTGAAACACTTTAGTGATTCCAGGGTTTGGTCTATGTGTTGACTTAACATAGCCATTAATGTTCTTCAGAGAGCACTTACTTTGGCATTCAGCCCTGAAGGCTGTGAGGTGTTGTACCTCAGTTTCCCCTTTTGCACAGCAGTTCAAGCTTGTAGTGGTTTTTCTGCTGTGGAAAGTTTTAGAATCGTGTCTATGCATTAGCTGTGAAGCCTCAACATCATTAGGCTTTTTAACGCAAAGTGTGTTCTTGTTGAACCAAACAGCACAACTATAAGGGTTTCTATTAGGTACCACTCTTAACATGTTCAAGGGCTTTTCCAAAAGACCAGGCACATTGTACATTTTTACAGTTCTTGATATCAGCAACAAGTTAGTTACAATCATTAGCAATAACATTAACATCAGTTCTGTCACGTGTACATTTACAATTATTTTTGTCATGCCAAGCCTTTGGTTTAGACAAATCATTCTTTCGGTCAGCTTGTTCAATAGCTCTTTTGAATCTTTGTAGCTTTTTCTTGACCTCAGGGTCTTCCTTCACATAGGCTTTCAGTTTAACCACTTCCTTGGGTTTTGGTATTTTAGGGTTAACCTGTGGCTCTTATTTGCAAGGTTTAATCCTTCCCTTCCTCCCTGTCCAGTAAGGTCAAAATCTGAACTCTTTTGTGTAACAGAATCCATTGACTGGCTGGGTGCATCCTCTTTGCTAATGGCTATGGGCACATCTTTCTCCCCCTAGTCAGTCAGGTAATTTGCATCAACTCAAGCGTTTACCAATTTCAAGGCTGGACTCTCTTAAAGAGATACCATCCATTTTCACTAGCATGTTAGACTCAAGGTTCTTTTGTCCTTCCATTACCAACCTCTGCTTCCACATGGAATCAGATGTCAAGTCCACTAAGGCTTTGTCTTCACTACCCGCCGATCCGGCGGGTAGCAATCGGTTTTTCGGGGATCGACTTACCGCGTCTAGTGAAGACGCGGTAAAATCGATCCCTGATCGCTCTGCCGTCAACTCCGGAAATCCACCTCGGCAGGAGGCGGCAGCGGAGTCGGCGGCAGCGCGGCAGCGGTCGACTTTCCCGCGTCCTCACCGCCAGGTAAGCCGACCTAAAATACGCAACTTCAGCTACGGTATTCACGTAGCTGAAGTTGCGTATCTTAGGTCGGAACCCCGCTGCAGTGTAGACCTAGCCTAAGAGACTACAAGTCATATCCAAAATATCTAGAGATGAGTTTCCCTGTCATCCCCTGTATTCTCTAGAGATTAACTGCGCAACTGTCCTCCTGCTCTGCAGATTCAGCCGTCCAGTCTTCCCTCTGAACCAGAGATACAGATTGTTTACATGGACAGTCCTGTCCCAACACCATTGTCTCCCCGACAAGGTGGTTAAGCTTATAGGGCTGTCTAAACTCCCTAACCATTTTTTTCAAAACAAATTCCGTGGATTCATTTTCATTTGAAAGACGTTGGCCACTCGGCACCAATACACTTTCCTCAGAAGAGAGACTGTTGACTATCAACAATGGCCCATTAAGAGTCAATGGAAACAATTCCTTGTCACAGACTTCACCAAGAAATTCCTTTCCTTCTGCAATATTGTGCTTGCAACAGGTTCTTTCTGAGCTTTATTTATGTCCAGAACCAACTTTGGCACAACAGACAAATCACCAAACGCCTTCTGAGTTTCACATACATCCAGAATCACCTCTGGCCCATCAGGAGGATTTCACAAAACCCCCTTTCAGGTAAACCGCTAGACTTCATAGTCACAAAATTAGAAGCTTTCTCTTCCTTGTTACACGTTTCCACACTGTCAGTGGGTAACATAGTCCAATCACCTTCATGCTTTCCTTGTGCCCTGGCTGTGATATCACCCTGATCAGACAAGTTTGTCATATAACTTTACCCAGCAAGACACTAGCATCAGGCAAAATAGAAGCGCCGGAATCGCTTGGTCTCTGGGAGCTATTTATGACATCAACTGGATGCAACCTAGTCACAATGTCATCATCCCTAGCAGACACAAATTCAGGACCACTTCCTTCCTGGGCTTTAGTTGTATCCAGAATCAACTCTGGGTCAACTGATAAATTTTCAACCATCATAGGCTGACAGGCTTCTTCTGTCTGCTTTACAGACAGAAAAGAGCTGGAGAAACATTCCCCTTTAACAGACAAACAGCCTGGGATATCCTTTCCTTTGTGGCAGCACACATGGCTATTCACAGACAACTGCTCGGAGATTGGGGTAGCTCCCTTCACGGGCAAGTCATTACCTCTAACAGACACAGGAACATTTCCTTCTCTGTCACAATTCTCCACACCGGTAACAGGTAAGGTGTAGGGATACTCATGTTCCACTAACCTTGCCTTCCCAAACTGCTGATTAGACAAAGCCATCAGCTCAGAAGGCAGCCTATGCTCATCTAAACTTTCTTTGCCTTCCCCTCCCTTAACAGATAAACTGCTGTTTTCCACAAATAGTGCTTTATTACACTGAGCTGCTTTAAGCACATCACTTTTACCTGGGTCAGGCTGACTTTCCCAAGCTTTACTAGCCAACAATTTATCACTTACCAAGACTGTATCCCTTCCTTCCTCAGTTAGGGCTTTAACCTGATCCCCAATTTTAATTTGCTCTAGAGAAACATCTTCCTGAGCCTTATCTAATGCCTGATTCACTTCTGAGATACCAGACAGACAATTAGGATTTTTTTCCACGTATGCAGTACTACTTTGCACAGATACACAGCTACCTTCCTCATACAAACATTCGGAGAAACCCTCCATAGGCAAATCCTTGCCCCTAGTAGACACAGATTCAGGATTATTTCTTTCCTGTGACTTGTGTCAACCTGACTGAACAAAGCTTTAATATCATCCCCAATCAAAAGATCCTTAGGCAATAACTTCCTTACACCAGCTATAACTTCATGTTTAACACCATTCCAGTCAAGATAGATTCTGGCTAAAGGCACACTTACAGTAAACTCGTAGAGGATTACAATATTCATACTCTGATTTGGTAAATAATCTTCCTCTTTGACAAAATCTGTTTTAACAAGAGTGATGTTAGAAGCTGTAATTTGCCCTAAACAGCTTTTACCATTGACTTTTACATTCTCTGCACAAGTTATGGGGTTACCTTCACCTGAGCTCACATTAAAAGCATTTACATAAAAGGTGGCAGTGTTGGGGTAAATTTGGTTACACATAGACAACTGCTTAGAGTCAAACAACATACTAACATTGTTACAAACTGGATAGAGTCTATCCCCATCTTTGTTGTTGAGAGGAGCTGGCTTTCCAGGATGATACAGTTCCTATTGTTCTTTTATTCTCTTGAGTTGGAGCTTAAGTCTGTCCACTTTTGCCTTCGCTTCGAGTTCCTGCAGTTGAATATATGCCATTTTTTGTTCCTGTTCAAAACACAGGCATTCTCTTTCAGCAGCTTCTCCTTCCATCTCAGCTATTTTTTGCTTTTGTTCAAGTTCTAGCTGCTGGTTTCTCACTGCAAGCGTTTTCGCGGGGTCTGCTTCCTTATCACTGGCAATTAACAGATTTTTCAGTTCCTGTTCTGGGGCCTTTTGCTTAAAATATAACCCTCTCCTAAGCACAATTCTTCCAGCTTTTTCTGTCAGGATCTTGATCATGGGTCCCTCACTGTAACTGACTTTTAACCCTTAAACTCTTTTAAACTGACTTTTAAACCCTTAAACCACGCATGTGGTTCTGATCCAAAGACCCAATTAATCTGTGGTAATGTGCATCCAAGCACGACTACGCCACTGTGACCAGGGGTCCTAGTGGGGAGACAGCTGTGGTCACTCAATTAGGGTGAACTGCAAAGAACGGGGCAGACAATCCCCATAAAGCTGGTGGATATTCCAATACTTAGATTCACTAAGCCAGCATAAAACAGCTTCTTTATTACCTTACGGGTTACTCAGAAGTCCAAACAACACAGTTCCCTTAAAGAGCTCCGCCTCAGGCCTCCATCCAGGTACCCACGTCAAATATGATGAAAATTTCTGTAAATCTTATATAAAAGAAAAGGTTCTACCAATCCCAAAGGACTGGACACATTACCTCCCCAATAATGAATGTTTCAGATCTTACCCAAATACGTGCTACAGCCAATTCTTATTAGCTAAACTAAAATTTATTAAGAAACAAAAGAGAGAGACTATGGTTAAAAGATCAATATACATACAGACATGAGCTCAATTCATTGAGGTGCAGATTCATAGCAGAGATGGTGAGCTTTGTAGTTCTTTCAGAAATAGTTCATAGTTTATAGTCCAATGTCCAAATATCATATTCAAGCCATACCAGCATAACTGGGACCTCAGTCTGGTGACTCAAACTTCCCCTGATGAAGCCTAAGCAGATCTGAGATGACAGAATCAGGATCCAAGGATCTTTTATACAATTTCATGTCTTTTTGACAAGTTGGAGTTCCTTCGGGAACAAAAGGTAATTAGCCTGACTTTGAAGGAGGTCCATCTCCGGTACTTAGCTATAGAATTAATGTAAGGCCATTTGCTTGTTCCTCCACCATTCACAGATTATTTGCTGTACATTTCAAAGAGAGATGAATACAGAGATATCCTGTATTTACAATTCATTTAAATGCTAGGATTTCTTTTGATCTCTGAATTATCAGAATATAGCGTAGACAAGGACTGTTGATTACACTGATGTAAATACACAAAAACACAAACGTTATCTCCCCACATGTCTTTTGAGGGTAATTTATTCTGCAGGATGTTTAACCCTTTCTAGCCACACATCACAGTGGGATAAAAATATAAGGCCTGGATCCAAGAAAACATCCCAATTCAAAAACGTTGCTTAAGTGCTTTCCTGAGAGCATGGCTGCACTTGCAGATGTAGAGCACTGGAGTTAAACCAGCCTTCGGAGACCGCAGCAGCAGTTTACACTGTCAGCTGCAAGCGCACTGGCGTGGCCACATTAGCAGCTCTTGCAACGCCACAAAGAGCAGTGCATTGTGGTAGCTATCCCAGCATGCAAGTGGCTGCAACGTGCTTTTCAAATGGGGGGGGTGGAGTGTGACAGGGAGTGTGTTGTGTGTATGTGTGGGGAGAGACAGTGTGTTTTGGGGGGCAGAGAGTGTGTCAGCATGCTGTCTTGTAAGTTCAGACAGCAGCAGACCCCCTTCCCTCCCCCCCACACTCACAACAGCAGCATTCCACACTAATGGTTTGCTTTGTCCCGGAGCAGATAAGGAGCCGGCTGTCAGAAACGGAGCTTTGAAAGGGGATATCTGCATGCCTGCAGCCGATTTCAAAACAATGAGAAGAATGGCCACTTGACTTCAGGGGATTATGGGATGTTTCTGGAGGCCAATCACAGCGCAGTAATGCAACACCTCATCCACACTGACGCCCGGGTGTTTCAGCCGGTGTGCAGCCAGCTTTATGCTTCTCGTGGAGGTGGATTACCAGGAGCGCTCCAGCTGCAGAGTCCAGGAGCTCTACGTGCCTTGCACGTGTGGACACATCGGGAGTTAGGGTGCTCGGGGATGCTTTAATGCGCTCTAACTTGCAAGTGTAGCCAAGCCCTGAATCAAGGCCTTAAGGATCACAATGAACGACTTCAGGCATTTCTCTGTTACCAAATAGTAACCTTTCAGCAATTGGCTTTCAGCAACTGGTTTAGCTGAATCAGTGCTAGCCATGGTTTAGCTGTAAGTGTAGACAAAGAGCAGTTTCTAAATATCATTGCAGCAAATCAGTTTTACTGCCAATAGCTGCAACCTTTGAAGGCCCACGTGTGTCTCTTATGCAGGAAGGCAGCAAGTCGAATTTGCCTCAAAACCCCTAAACACAGCAAAAAGAAGCTGTGTCCAGGTTGAAAAGGAGATAGCGACAACAGTTATGGGAGAAAAAAAGCAGATATGGAAACTGATCACAAACCATTTGTCTTTAGCCCCACTTAGAACATAGTTCAATAGTTTTCTCCTTCACTATCACATCTACAGATGCTACCCTTATGACAGTGTCACAAATCCAAGAATGCTATCCTATCTCCTAGAACTGGAAGGGACCTTGAAAGGTCATCGAGTCCAGCCCCCTGCCTTCACTAGCAGGACCAAGTACTGATTTTGCCCCAGATCCCCAAGTGGCCCCCTCAAGGATTGAACTCACAACCCTGGGTTTAGCAGGCCAATGCTCAAACCACTGAGCTATCCCTCCCCCCTCATGGTAACACAAGACAGTTTTGTTGTTGTTGTTGTTGTTGTTATAATTGTTTTCAGAGACGCTGTATAAAACAGGCATCTTCTCTCTCAATATGTAATACCACATTGTACATGAAACAAATGAATCATTAACCACTCACTAGTCAGCTTAGTGTTATTTTGAGATGTAAGCTGGGTGTCAGTATGAGCTGCTTTTTCACTTCTCTCCCTTCTGCTCGGTATTGTAGTTTAAAACGTGATTACAACAGCCATCTGGGATCCGGGCTATAGATGTATGAAACTTTTATCTCAATTAGCAGGCGCTCTAAGGCTAATTTACCAAAATATTGTTGCTCATATTGTTCGGCATCAGTCCTGAATCCTTCCAGTTCATATCCTGGTTCAATTCTTCCAATCAGTATTTTTTTGGTTCTTGACTTTGAAAATTCTGTACCAAATCCACAGGCTTGGCAAGCTTCATGGTATTCACTCCACTCCACTCCACACCCTGGGCGCTTGTAGGACAGTTAGGAGGGATGTGATTGTTTCAAAAACCTATTCTGAAAAAAATACTTGCAGATAAAAAAAAGTGTTGTGCTTTAAGTGCCTTTAACATGTATGTAATACAAATAAGTACAGAGTATTTAAAGTATTTAAGTACAAGTGTGAAGAGCGATTCACAAAGTTTATGGATGTACTTAAGAACATGGCAACACAGCTTTTGTCTAAGGGCCTCTCTACACAGAGGAGAAATGCAGATGATGAAGATGTGATTTCTAAAGTGCACCGTGTTGCATGTTAATTGGTCCATGTTCTCAAACTGGGGGTCAGGACCCCTCAGGGGGTCGTGAGGTTACTACATGGGGGGGTCACGAGCTGTGAGCCTCCACCCCAAACCCCGCTTTGCCTCCAGCATTTGTAATGGTGTTAAATATATAAAGAAGTATTTATAAGGGGGTTCACACTCAGAGACTTGCTATGTGAAAGGGGTCACCAGTACAATAGTTTGAGAACCACTGATGTAGACCCTGCTGGTGCGCACAAAAGGTTCCTTAGTGCACTTTAACACGGTGCTGTTCAAAACAGAACTACATTAAAGGGCACTAGGGAACGTTACGGTATGTACAACTATAAATGAGTAATGTATATAATATACAGTATTACAGTATGTGTGTAAGACGCAGTATATTCATTTCAGTATATACAAAAAGAACTGATGTATGGACAGTGACATAAAACTCAAAAATTGCTAAAAATAAATCCCCCAAAATGAAAGTAATAACCCCCCAAAACAGAAGCCCTACGTATATACACAATAGTCAGTTCATTACAATACATTTAAATAATAACTTTTTATTTTCCTTAATGCAATGTAACAACCGCAGCAAATTCTCTGCAGATCATAGTCTCTGAGAGCAGTTAGACTAGGTCACCTAGTAGATCCTTTCCTTTGCTAATTTCTATGATTCTGGCCTACTAGAAGTGGAGTTTTGCACTGCTTTGTTCAGGAGACGAAGATTTGATTCCTGGTTCTAGTATCTTACTTTCTCCATGAGCTGGTAGAGCTGTCAGGACAGTGTGTTTGTTTTATTGGGGAAGGGAGCAAGTCACTTAACAGTGCGTCCTGTAGCCAAACCAATGGACTGCAGTGCCAGCCTTTGGATAGCTAGAAAGAAGGTGGCTTCAGTGCCGAGTCTTGAGTGTGAAGGAGACAAAGTGAAGGTCCTTTGGGCTTCAGTAAAGACACCGAAGGCCAGATCCTCATTTTAAAGTCAATGGAGCTATGCTGATTTCTACCAGCTGAGGATCTGGCCAGAGGATCCTGCTTTTTGAGGGAAATGGAGGCCAGAAGGGAGGGAAACTTTGCCTACCTCTAAATACTCAACACTAAGAATGTTAAACATATGTAGGAGCTGTTGTGATTTAGCTTTATCAAGTCACGTTTAGGGCAATGTTCCACTCCACATGATGCGCACACAGAAGTCACCTCATCTCTTTGTTGTGTTTGTACAGCGCCTAGCACTGTGGGATCCTAGTCCATGAGTACGGCTCCTGAGCATTATGATAATACAAATAATAGATAAACATTTGTTTAAATATTTGACAATTCTTTAGAAGCCCGTGGAATTGAACAGGAGAATGAAAGCTTGCATGCCATGTATTACATGGATGGGATAATCAAATAGCCCTGAGGAAGCAGTACATTAATGACAAGGTCAATGCTCATCCACCCCAAAAAAGGCTTCTGTATAGGTGTATGTAATTTCAGTAGGTACCAACTTCGTGACCTCTAGATTTGTCACGTCACTATGGAGCTATGAATAGAGGGAGTCTATATATTGGTAAGGTTTGCAACTGACTCCTACATAGCTGTATCTCTTGCTTGAGTTAAAAGCTCCTTAGGCAGAGGATCCACTTTCAGATGTATTCTGAGCCTATATAAATAATATCCTTGGATGTCTGTGGGTGGTTTTATTGCTTTTCGAACAACTTAAGCTTAGGGATCAAATTCAGTGGGGTGGGTAAGGAGAAGACAGAAAGGGAATATGGGGTCTGTCCCCTTGCTAAACATTGACTACTTAAGCCCTGGTAAAGTGGAATCTTATTGGCATGCCCAGAGGTAGGGTGACCAGATGTCCCGATTTTATAGGGACAGTCCCGATTTTGGGGGCTTTTTCTTATATAGGCGCCTATTACCCCCCGTCCCAATTTTTTACACTTGCTATCTGGTCACCCTACCCAGAGGTGACAACATATTTGCGATCTTAGAAGACCTATCAGAATTCTGTAGTATATCTACACCCTGATGATAATTCTTTGCAAGATCATTCCCGTCCATGCAGTTTGGTTTCTCATCCTGTCCTAGAGCTGATGAGTGTTTCATAGGCCCTGAAATTCTGCTCTTTTCTTATACTTGCTGCTTGTGTTTGTTTTGTTACCAGTAACCTGGAATCTGAAATGAATGGACATATTGTAGTGTATTATGTTTTCATATTCAGATCTGTATATGGCCAGCGTGATGACTGTATTAAAGTTACTGGCCAGAGGGTCCAATCCTGTGCAGCGGGAGGCCTTCCACTTACTTCAGTGAGAGAAGGATCAGACCCAAAGTGAGATGTTTTGAACTGTACTGGGGAGCATTGCCTTACACATCTCTAAAGCCAGAATCTGTAAAAATGGATCCAGGGAATTCCAAAAGATCAGACGTGAGATAATCTGGGTTTGGGGCTTTCTTTTAATGTTAAATCCAGAGCTCTCAGAATGAGCCATTTAGAATTTCTGCACAGCCCCAAAATAATACATTGTTCTAAGAGGCATCTGCAAACAGACTGCGTGTGTAAAATGTGAAAATCATAACAGAGAGGATGAAAGGAACTCCATGTTTGTGGGTTTGATTTCTTTAGCCACAGAGTGAGCTTCTTTTCAGACACTGGTCCTAGATAAAAATATTGTTTATGAAACTTTCAACAATCGAAAGGTTAAAAAAATAATTAAACATTTCATTTGACCGGAACAAAATATTTTGTTTTGCTTTTAAACATTTTTATGTTTTGTTTTCCAATTTTAAACAATAAACAAATAAAAGAATAAAATTAAAGAACAAAAAGTCATCTTGAATGGAAAAATCACACAGTTTTGTGTTGCAAATGTTGAAACATTTTTTTTTCTTAAATAAACAATTCAGCAAAATCGGCGAGTTCCCAAAACATTTTGGTGTTGCCAAATATGCATTTTTTTGGCTGGAAAAAAAGTTTTGATCAAAAAGCTTTGCCTAGCTCTAGTCTCTCCTCTTTAACTGGTGAGGCTGGTTATGTAAGAATCATCAGGCTCCCCCGTAATCCACTCATTCCGGCTGTGAGGGAACAGGAATGAACACAAGGCACTTAGGTGTTAATGTTGCCAAAGGAGTGGAAGAAACCTTTGTGTTTCTGCTGCACAAGCAGTAGAGCCGATGCATAGGGGTTCTGCAAACCCTGCTCAGCATGGGGTCCAGCAATCTGGGGGCGTCTCTGAATGGCTGCAGGCAAGCCAGCACTGGTGGTGAGATATCCGGAGCAGTGGGAGTGAGACTAGGATTCTCAGGTCTATCCCCATGCACAGTGGGGGAAGTTGCTTGTGCCACTGAGACTAGTCCAGGGGTTCTCAAACTGGGGGTTGGGACCCCTCAGGGGGTCGCGAGGTCATTACATGGGGGGTCGCGAGCTGTCAACCTCCACCCTAAACCCCGCTTTGCCTCCAGCATTTATAATGGTGTCAAATATATAAAAGAGTGTTTTTAATGTATAAGGGGGGTCGCACTCAGAGACTTGCTATATGAAAGGGGTCACCAGTACAAAAGTTTGAGAACCACTGGACTAGTCCCTCTCCATGGCCTGGGGGAAGGATTTCTCTCCTACCTCGTCTCTTTGCAGGTGATCAGTTTCACTATGGCCAGGCCCAGCCATTGGAAAATCATGAGTCAGATCCGGAAAATCCATGAGATTGATCTAAAAACCAAGAGGTTTTTTTTCCTTTCTCATTTTTGAGCCTCTAGGGTTCACATTGTCAAGGGGTTCTCCACAACTTCATGGCTAAACACTGGTTTTAAAAAAAAAAAAAATGAAAGCCAAGTTTTTCACATATTCACATAACTTAAAAGTGGAGCTTTATGAAAACACCAATTACTGCACGCTTTACATTCAAGTTGTGAGAGTGGGCAACTCTGAGAATTTGCCCCTTGATGCTTGGACTAGGAATAGGGTGACCAGTTGTCCCGATTTTATAGGGACAGTCCCGATATTTGGAGCTTTTTCTTATAAAGGCTCTTATTACCCCCACACCCGCGTCCCGATTTTTCACACTTGCTATCTGGTCACCCTAACTAGAAAGAAGACACAACCATGCACTCTTGCTTGTTGTCTGTAGGGCAGGCTTTGTTGCGATAAAATACCTGTTGGTTTATTCTGAAACTGATTCTTGTGTTTCAGTTAAGTAGAGCACAGTGATGAAGTGGAGATCCACCTAGAAGAAATTTATTCATCACAGTGCGCTGGTGACCCTTATGTCTGTATACATGAGGCCATGAAAGATTAAACAGTGAAGTGTGTCTAAGGCTCTGTAAATATTATCTGTTATACTTGGCAGGGACACATCAAGACCTAAAAGCATTTGATACAGTGGTACACAATGTCAGCACTTTCTTGTGTGAATAGGAATGCTTCAGTGTTCATACACAGTTAGTTTGTATTCTAGCTCTGGGTTATAATCAGCTAAATCTGTATAGTACACCAATATTAGAGTCTCATATATAACATTTGATTTTGAGAGAAGGTTTGTGGTTTTAGTAAAACTAAACACAAATAGACTAACATTTATATGCGATTTGATAGGAGTAATTTCAGAAGGCAACAATTTTGCCAGGGGCTGAGTCATAACAGGGCAGAGAATATAAAACATGTTAAGAACAGGCCAATGCCATCCAACCCAGCTTGGTTGCCTTTCTTTGTTAATCCTAATCCCAAATTTCTGATTTTTACCGTGCCCTCCTGAATCCCTACCTTTTATTCTAGAGCTGCTACCGTGACTTCATGGTTAAAGTTACAGCTCACAGTTATGAATTCTACCCTCAGCTTCCTCACTGTCTTCTTCTTTTCACCTCACATTTCTCGGTGTGGTTTCCTGTACACGAAGGACATATGTGAGAAAATCTCTGGCTAATTGGACGTTTTAGAGATCTGAGAGTCTGAAAAATGAATGTTTTTTTCTGTTTTGGAAGTCATTTAACATTTAAAAATGTTTGGGACATCATTATCTAAAAATTGACTTCGTCAAGGAACTCCAAATCAGTTTTATTAATTTGCCCTCTGTGTGACTAGTGCAGTCGTTTTAGAAAAGATATATAGAGAGAGAGAGAGAGAAAAAAAAAGAGAGAAGGAGATCTCACTGGAGTTTATACATTGCTTCATAAATTTGGGGGGCTTTGATGAACTTCTTCGTAAGTCTAGCAGAGTTTATAAACCCTGCTCGTGAAGATGGATGAGCTTACACACATTCCAGTCAAAACAGATATGGTAAAGGAGTTTAAAATAGGGCTGTTGAGCGATTAAAAAAATTAACCGCAATTAATCGCGTGATTAATCACACTGTTAAACAATAATAGAATACCATTTATTTAAATATTTTTGGTTGTTTTCTACATTTTAAAATATATTGATTTCAATTACAACACAGAATACAAAGAGTACAGTGCTCGCTTTATATTTATTGTTGATTAAAATATTTGCACTGTAAATAACGAAAGAAATAGTATTTTTCAATTCACCTCATACAAGTACTGTAGTGCAATCTTTTTATAATGAAAGTTGAACTTACAAATGTAGAATTATGTACAAAAAAATAACTGCATTCAAAAATAAAACAATGTAAAACTTTAGAACCTACAAGTCCACTCAGTCCTACTTCAGCCAATCGCTCAGACAAACAAGTTTGGTTACAATTTGCAAGAGATAATGCTGCACACGTCTTGTTTACAATGTCATCTGAAAATGAGAACAGGCAGTCGCATGGCACTATTGTAGGCGGCATTGCAAGATATTTACGTGCCAGATGCGCTAAAGATTCATGTGTCCCTTCATGCTTCAATCACCATTCCAGAATAATGCGTCCATGCTGATGACAGGTTTTGCTCAATAACAATCCAAAGCAGAGCGGACCAACACATGTTCATTTTCATCATCTGAGTCAGATGTCACCAGCAGAAGGTTGATTTTCTTTTTTGGTGGTTCGGGTTCTGTAGTTCTGCATCAGAGTGTTGTTCTTTTAAGACTTCTGAAAGCATGCTTCACACCTCGTCCCTCTCAGATTTTGGATGGCACTTCAGATTCTTAAACCTTGGGTCGAGTGCTGTATCTATCCTTAGAAATCTCACATTGGTGCCTTCTTTGCGTTTTGTCACATCTGCTGTGAAAATGTTCTTAAAACGAACATGTGCTGGGTCATCATCTGAGACTGCTATAACATGAACTATATGGCAGAATGCAGGTAAAACAGAACAGGAGACACACAATTCTCCCCCGAGGAGTTCAGTCACAAATTTAATTGACACATTATTATTTTAATGAGCATCATCAGCATGGAAGCATGTCCTCCGGAACGGTGGCCGAAGCATGAAGGGGCATATGAATGTTTACCATATCTGGCACGTAAATACCTTGCAACACCGGCTACAAAAGTGCCATGCAAACGCCTGTTCTCTCTTTCAGGTGACATTGTAAATAAAAAGCAGTCAGCATTATCTCCTGTAAATGTAAACAAACTTGTTTGTCTTAGCAATTGGCTGAACAAGAAGTAGGACTGAGTGGACTTGTAGGCTCTAAAGTTTTATATTGTTTTGTTTTTGAGTGCAATTTGGGAGTGGGTGTGGGCTCTGGGCTGGGGCCAAGGGGTTCACAGTGTGGGAAGTGGCTCCAGGGGTGAGGGGTACAAGCTCTGGGAGGGAGTTTGGGTGCCGGAGGGGGCTCTGGGCTGGGGCAGAGTGTTGGGGTGCAGGAGGGTATACGGGGTGCTGGCTCTGGGATGGGGGTCAGGGCTGGGGCAGGGGGTTGGCTCTGAGAGGAGGCTCAGGGCAGGGGCAGGGGCAGGTGCAGGAGGGAGTTCGGGATGCAAGAGGGGATATGGGGTGCTGGCTCTGGGAGGGAGCTCAGGGCTGGGGGTTGGAGTGTGGTGTGCAGCTGGGGAGCACTTACCTCGGGTGGCTCCTGGGTGGCGGCGCAGCAGGGCTAAGGCAGGCTCCCTGCCTACCCCGGTCCCACTCAGGCACATCGCACCTCCTCCCTATTACGAGCCGGGCCACCCCCCACCAGCCAGTAGTGAACCATGTGGCCATGCCGCTCCCAGAAGGGGCCAATGTGCCCCTGCGGTCCCTGGGTGGGGGGGGGGCACGTGGCTCCATGCGCTGCCCCTCTCTGCAGGCACCGCCCCTGCAGTGCCCATTGACCACAGATCCCTGTTCCCGGCCAATGGGAGCTGTGGGGGCACTGCTTACAGGCAGGAGCAGCGCGTGGAGACCCCTGCCGCCCCCTCACCCCCGCGGGGCCAAGGGGGCATGCTGGCCACTTCCGGGAGCGGCGTGGGGCAGCGGCAGGCAGGGAGCCTGCCTTAGCAGCAGGCAGCCCCACTGCACCGCCGCGGCCGGAAAGCGTGATCGACTGGAAGAGTCTCCAGGATCGACCAGTCGATCACAAACCACAGGCTGGTGACCACTGGCATAGACACACCCACTCTGCCTAAGTGAGCAACTTTGCCCAAATGACCACCTTTGGCTGGTATTGGATTGCAAATCACTTTGGTATTGGGTGCAGGGGTAATAAATTGTTACCTTTGCTGCATGAGTAGAGGCCAGCAGAACTGTGTTTAATGACAGCTGATTAGACTCAATGGGGAATCTTTTGTTTTGTAATGGGTCACAAGAGCTGAAATCACTGAGAGCCAAGTGCTAAACCTTAGACCTGCTGTGGGGCAGTGTCTCCAGTGAATAAGATTGGCTAGCCTGCCTTAGCAGTGAGGCTCCTGCATTAACTGCTGAAATCACTGAGAGCCCTGTTAAGTG
Source organism: Emys orbicularis (assembly GCF_028017835.1). Lineage (NCBI taxonomy): Eukaryota > Metazoa > Chordata > Testudines > Emydidae > Emys > Emys orbicularis. The sequence continues at coordinate 5,050,752 of NC_088693.1, forward strand.
GGGGGACCTCAAGACATCACAGAGGCTAGACTTGAACAACGCAGCGGGTGATGGCGCAGTGGCAGAGTGATTGATGGCATGTCGGCCAGCGGTAAAGTGGACGTTGGCACAGCGGCAGGAGCGGGCAGCGACACAGAGTGAAGGGTGCAGTGGCAGCCAGCCGCTGGGGCCGTGTTCGATGCCTTCCCCCTGCCCTGGGGAAGGAGGTGAACTCATGCAAATGCATCTGTGCACTCTGGGTCTTCACTGACCAAGGGCGACAACTGTGAGTGAGGTGCGGTGGAGGGAGAGGGGAGTGGCACGTTAAAGGAACATTTGTTTGTCAGATTTTCACACCACAAGGTGAGAAGCTGAAGTGAAGGACACTGCCCAATGGACACTGGGGTGGGTGTTTTGCTCGTGGTCATTTGCTTGCAAATCGCCTTTGTGGCATTTTCCCAATTAATGCTGGGTTCCTTTTTTATTATTATTAGAAGTTTTCTTTGCTATACACTGACTCAGTGCTTGCAAGAGAAGAGGTATTACTTCTTAAAGCCACCATGGGGTGGTGGTTAATTTTCCCAGATTACTGGGTGGGGGCTTGAGCCTGTTCTGTGCTATATTGTTAAGAAAAAACCCCAGATGCTGAACCTGGCCCTTGTTGCTGCTGGCTCCACCTGGCAGAAGGGTTACAAGTATGATCTGACAGATCACTTAGACCTGAAGATGAACTGGTGAGGTTAGAAAAGCCACAGTCAAAGCCTTACTATGTATGTGGAGCACATCACTGAAATTCAACCACCCCAGGCAGTGAAAAGTAGCAAAGTAGCAATTCTTTAACAGTACTCCAAAACGCTCAACAGTATTAGGAACAAAAGAGAGAGAAAACCCTGGGCCATTGCATTTTTAGCACCTTTCCAACATTAAATGTTTCCACCCATGATTCCCCTTTGTTTCTTGCTCTTAAGGAAGTGTTCTTCCTAGCATCCTGTGTGTTACTTCTTTATAACCTTTAAAATTTCTCATTGAAACATTTTTTTTTGAACATATAAAAGCAAAAAAGAATAGAATGGTAAACTTTAACATGAAAAAAAAATGTAACAGAGCGACATACCACAAACACATTGGGTAGGAGGCATTCCTGAACACAGATGACAAATATCCCCAGCCAACAGTAGGCAGGAACATAACATAAGAATGGCCCTACTGGGTCAGACCTAAGGTCCATCTAGCCCAGTATCCTGTCTTCCGACAGTGGCCAGGGCCAGGTGCCCCAGAGGGAATGAACAGAACAGGTAATCATCAAGTGATCAATCCCCTGTCACTCATTCCCAGCTTCTGGCAAACAGAGGCTAGGGAAACCATTCCTGCCCATCCTGGCTAAAAGTCATTGATGGACCTATCCTCCATGAATTTATCTAGTACTTTTTTGAACCCTGTTATGGTCTTGGCCTTCACAACATCCACTGGCAAGGAGTTCCACAGGTTGACTGTGCGTTGTGTAGAAGAAATACTTCCTTTTGTTTGTTTTAAACCTGCTGCCTATTAATTTAATTTGGTGACCCCTAGTTCTTGTGTTATGAGAAGTAGTAAACAACACTTCCTTATCTACATCAGTCATGATTTTATAGACCTCTATCATATCTCCCCATCTCTTTTCCAAGCTGAAAAGTCCCAGTCTTATTAATCTCTCCTCATACAGCAGCCGTTCCATATCCCTAATCATTTTTGTTGCCCTTTTCTGAACCTTTTCCAATTCCAATATATCTTTTTTGAGATGGGGCGACCACATCTGCACACAGTATTCAAGATGTGGGCGTACCGTAGATTTATATAGAGGCAACATGATATTTTCTGTCCTATTATCTATCCCTTTCTTAATGATTCCCAGCATTCTGTTCGCTTTTTTGACTGCCGCTGCACATTGAGTGGATGTTTTCAGAGAACTATCCACAATGACTCCAAGATCTCTTTCTCGAGAATGCTGGATGCTGCAGTATGAGATCAAAGTTTCTAGTTAGAGCTCAGTAAATACCGCAAAAAGCCGCCTTACTATAATTGTTTATTATTTGTATTACTGTAGTGCCTAAAAGCCCTAGTTATGGACCAGGTGCTTTATAAACACATGTTCACTTGAAGTCATGGAAAATTGACTTGTGCCCCTGTTGTGTTTGCTCTCCATGAATGCTCATTCACTTGAGTTGTGCTGACACAGTGTTCATCCAATGAGAATTTCGAAGTCACATGTAAGTGTTTATGCAGAAACCAGATGTTAAATATAGACATGCAAGTATTTGTGCTGAAAGGGCTTATGCACTTCTCCAATTAGGAAATAGAAACAATACCACATGACTCATCTGAGCAACCACAACTAGCTGACACATCTCACATAGTAAACGATGCATATGGAACTCTTGCCAAGAACTGCTCACAATCAAACCAAAAAGTTGCCCCAAAAAATTAATCACAAAAGCAATTTGTTAGCTAGTTCTGAATAATGAGTAAATCCAAGGAAGTGCTCATCTGCTGACAGGACATGATGTGAAATAAGTCAGAAATTATTTGCTGGGAATGAGTCACTCCGCTCTATCACCAAGGAAGTAAAATGAAGCTATGAGTGTCCTGTAAAGGAAAGAAGAGATGACGGAATACCAGCAGGGCCTACTACGGACATCCATACTTCCTTACCTGGACTGGACATCTTTGACGTGAAACCTTGTCAATTGCTCTAAAGAAATTCTTAATATACAATTGTGACGTTACTGGCATAACCAGTGACCGTATAAAGCATGGTTGCAACCATTGTCATATATGTGCAACAAATATTGTACAAAGGTTGTTGTGTAAGGTGTCTATGGAAAGGTTATGATTTGCTAATTATGATTATGCTATCTCTGTGTGTGCGTGTATCATGTTTGTAGTTAAAGTTATGAATATTGGCTGTGTACTTGTATATCGACGTATTTTGATTCTGAAGTAGACTTAGTAAAGCATTTGGTCAGCTTCTTGAGAAAGAAATGTGCAAATTAAGTGTTCAGTCAAGAAACACTTAACGGACAGTGGATTTTGGGAGACGCCAATCCACATCTGAGCTTTCCTGGAAACGTTCAAACTAACGTGAACAATGGCATCGGCCTGCAAACTGAGTCATGCATGGACATGTGACTTGCCCATGTGACTCCAAACTCCATTTTGCTGTAATTTTCCACAGTAAGAAAAAAGAGGTGTTCTTACACCTGGAAGAGATTATAAAAGGCTATTGCCTCATCTCCATCTTGTCTTCAATCCTGCTTCATACCTCTGGAGGGACTTTGCTACACTGAAGCTTTGAACAAAGGACTAAATGACCCATCCCAGCTGTGGATGTACTCCAGAGACTTGATTTGAACCTGCAGTTTATTCCATTACTGCTACAAGCCTGAACCAGGAACTTTGCCATTACTGTATGTAATTGTTTCCATTTAATCAATTCTAGCTCTCATCTGTATCTTTTTCCTTTTATAAATAAACCTTTAGATTTTAGATTCTAAAGGATTGGCAACAGCGTGATTTGTGGGTAAGATCTGATTTATATGTTGACCTGGGTCTGGGGCTTGGTCCTTTGGGATCAGGAGAATCTTTTTTCTTTTACTGGGACATTGGTTTTCATAACCATTCATCCCCATAACGAGTGGCACTGGTGGTGATACTAGGAAACTGGAGTGTCTAAGGGAATTGCTTGTGTGACTTGTGGTTAGCCAGTGGGGTGAGACCAAAGTCCTCTCTGTCTGGTTGTTTGGTTTGCCTTGGGAAAACCCCCAGCCTTGGGCTGTATCTGCCCTGCTTTAAGCAATTTGTCCCCAATTGACTCTCTCAGTTGGGTCCCACCAAAGCCAGCATCGTTACAACAATATCTGCTGATTTTCACTTATCTGTCATGCCAGTGATATGAACACAGAACTCCAGCAGGGTTTTGAGGCCTCAATCCAATGCCCTTTGAAGTCAATGGACAAATTCCCATTGACTGATCTTTGTTTTAACCATGACCGCCCCTACCAGAAGCCATGATGACTTTTCAATTGTCCAGGTGTTCTCCCACCATTGGAAACTGGGAAGAACTAGCATCTCACCTGTTTTATAATACAATACAAGACACATCTTTTTGACCAGGTCTATCCCATGGCTACAGAATAGGGTGACCAGATGTCCCGATTTTATAGGGACAGTCCCAATTCTGGGGTCTTTTTCTCACATAGGCACCTATTACCCCCCACCTCCTGTCCCAATTTTTGACACTTGCTATCTGGTCCTGGTCAGCCTACTACAGAAGAAGAGCTAGCAAGATGGTTCCTTCGCCAAACAAATCTATGGAGAAGAGCAGAGAAATGGTCCATTCCTAAACAACTGACACTTTTCTTAACTGTTCTATTGCTGCCTAGATACCCCCTCTCCTGTTCACTGGCCCAGTATGAGGTTGTTCAAGATAGGGGAAGCATGCCTTGTGACTTTACACAACTTTGGGAAACTGGGCCTGAGTCTCCTTTGTGTGCTCTGCATTGTGTGTCAGTGAGTGTTCACCTCAGACCAGACCCACTCAGACAAACCACCAGGAAGAAGGCTTTATTCTGTAAAGAACATAGAACAGGATTACAGTCCAGCAGCCTCCTCTCTGCTTGCCGGCTACCTGCTCCCAGCTCAGTCAGTGCTGAGACCTCCTGCTGGGGGGGCAGAGGGTACATTGTACAACACATGCACTAGACATCCATGAATATAGATAGATCACATATGTAGTGGCAAGCCACTATATAACTGATATTTATAACCTGGTTGCACTCTATTATAATAATAATACCAAGCATTTTTCATCAGTAGATCTCAAAGCACTTTACAAGGAGGTCAGTATCATTATCACTATTTTACAGATGGGGAAACTGAGGCATGTAAAATGAAGCGACTTGCCCAAGGTCACCCAGCAGTATAGGGACAGACCTGGGACTAGAATCCAGTTCTCCTGAGTCCCACTTCAGGGCACAAGCCACTAGACCACATTGTTTGTCTCTTGACTTGTACTTCCTCTTTATAATAATAATAATAATTAATAGAATTAATAATGGAAACAGCCTCCCAAAACTGTCATGAAAATTTACCAGACCAAGCACAAGAGTTGCTTACCTGCCCTTTGCCAGGATGATTGATGCTAATGAAAAAAAAAACCATGATGCTTTATTTGCCTATCTAAAAAATTACTTGCCCTGGATGAGTGAATGAGTAGAATTTTACAAGGCTCAATGGAATTATGTTTTCCCTTTTTCCATATCTTATGAATGAATCATGAATTAGTGAATTCTTGAAAAGACTCACTAATTTTCCTATTCGTTCATTTTGAAACACGTGGATGTATGTTAGCAGGTCCTAGTATCTGTTTACTTGATTCTTTGTTGTGAGAGCCATCTTGACTAGGAAAATTAAAGTGAAAGGGGAACTGGAGAAGGGTTTGAATATGAGCTTTCTGGTGTCAGGGTTTTCTGTGATAGGCCCAGTTTTCTTCACCATTTTTTCATAATGAGCTGGAAGAGGGAGTTAACAGCCTATTAATTACATTTGCAGACAATACTAAATCAGGAGGTGTTAAGAACAGCAGCAAGGATGGAGACATAGAATGAAAGGATCTAGCAAGGTTAGAAATATGGCCACAAAATAATAAACTGAGAATCAACTTGGAAAACAATGTAGTATGTGAAAAAAGCCAATGCATTTGTGAGCAGCATCTCTGTATCAGCGCTTCCTTCAGAAACGCGAACCTGCCAACCTCCCTGGGAAGCACAGGAGTCCCACTCTCGGAAACCAACACTTGAGCTGGAAAATCTCACCTGCTATCCCCCGATCTCCAACTTTTCAATCTTGTGCATAATAATAATTAATAATAATAATAACAACAACAATAATAATTAATAAATAAATAACAAAATGCTTAAAAATCATTTAGAAAGTGGTTAAAACTAAGCTCCAACAACTTATGATCCCTGCTGACATCCTGGTTGCTTCACAATCAATCTTCAGAGAGGGAAGTAACACAGAGTAAGCCTCTTGTAGTACTGCTTGATAACCTCCTCATGGCAATCAGTACAGACCATATTTCACTGCTTGTACTACTTAACCTCTCAGCATCATCTGACCCAGTGGATCACAGGGTATAAAAGTCCTGCCTGCATGTAATAGCTGGAATAGACAGCACAGCATTCCATTGGCTCCAATCATTCTTCTCCATCAGAACCCACAGAGTGGCAATGGGCAACCTTTCCTTTTCCTGATAGGCCCTCACCTCCAGAGACCTGCAAGGATATATCCTGTACTCCCCTCCTCTTCAACATCGACATCAGACAAGTCGTGAGATATCAGAGGATCCACTACCAACAAGATGCCAATGACACTAAAGCTGTCACCAACCAGAGTGGATGATCTCCGTGATCCGCCAGTCCTCCTGGCCTTAAACTCTCTGGCTATGGATTACGGTAATTCACTGTTGCTAAGGCTGAAGGTGGAAGCAATTAAGAGGCTTCAGGGTGTATAGAATGTGGCTGCTTGTCTTCCCAGAGAAACTGTCCATTGTGAGTCCATCACCCCTTGCTGGACAAAGAACTAGAAAATAGGGAAGAATCCTGCAGTGGCCATAGGATGGATTGGATAACCTGATATACTTTCCCCATCTTTAGTTTCTATGAGAAATTAGGGCACTATCCCTTTTTCAAATGGTACGAATAGGTCTTGCACTTAAAACTTCAGAGCTAAAGAGGGAGAGTCATGCAGCGTGGGGTGGCTGGTGCCTTCCTGATAGCTGTGAAGGTAATTAAGGATAAGGAGCAAAAAATGTACATCAGTGACATGCTATTGAATCTAGGCTCCAAGACATGAATGGATGGGTTATGACATCACTTTTTAGCTAGGATCAGAAATGTAATGAAAATTCCTTCCAAAAGTTTGAGATGCTAATGAGGCGTCTGACTGACACCACATAATTCTTCTCAGGAATGCTGCCAGCCAAGGAATAATCTCTGGAAAGATAAGGGCCAATGGGTTATTGTGAAATGCTACCTCCTCCCCCGCCAAACTGGATCAGAAAGGAATGTTAAAATAAACCAGATAACAGGGAAGCAGACACCCTCTTTGCCTGAAAGAAATAACCTTCCAAGGCTGAAGGGAAGGGTAAGGCTCAATATGGCCAATCCATACTGGATATGGTCCTGGAAAAATGCAGAGGAGGGTCACTATAGACCAGATGGAACACATAACAACTATTGGAGTCTGTTTAAAACCAACTTGGAATCAGAATTTAATTTGGTTTTAGTACTTAACGTATGATATAGACTCCAAGTTTGTTTGTTTCCAAGATGTTGGTTTTATTGAGCTAGATTCATGGTGTAATGTAAGTAAGAAAATGGAGTTAAACCAGAGAGGAATTTGTCCCATTCTCTTACAATGTTATGGCTAGAGATGGACTTGAACCAAAACTCCAGATCTGAACACCCTTCAACTTTGCAGAAATCTGAAACCCAGACACAGGTCCAAATCCAAATGTTAGGGCTTAAGCCCACCTCTATAGTGACATCACTGAGTATGTTTGATTTAAGTACTTCATGATTGATTTTTAGAGCTGGGTGAATAATTCCTTGAGAATAAATATTCAGTATGAATGTTTGCATTTTAAAAATTCTAATAATTATATACGAAGAACCATCTTTATTTGACAACTTGTCATTTTAAAAAACTGTGTGTATATATATATATATGTGTGTGTGTGTATATATGTGTGTATATATATGTGTGTGTGTGTATATATAGAGAGAGAGAGAGAGAGAGAGAGAGAGAGAACAAAACCAGAAATCTTTCTTCAGTGAAACAATAGAGATATCTCAGCACTACTGTATATTAATCTCAACTACAGCAGGGAATGTCACCATTCCAAGAGTGTGAATGTTAGCAACCACTACCATTGTCTTTTTTTTTTTTTTTTTTTAATACAAGGGTTTTACACAGACTTTCGCCACCAGAGGGGAAAAAAGCTATATTTTCCTTCTCACTGTTTGGATGATGATACAGACCTCAGTCTAGCAAAGCACTTAACCACACGCTTAACTTTAAACAGGTGAGTCGTCCCAATGACTTTAATAAGACTACTCATGTGCTTAAAATTAAGCACATACTTAAGTGTTTTGCTGGATTGGGACCTAAAGAGACACCATCAACTCGAAATCTGGTCAGTTAAAAACAAATGGTTTCAGGTGCCCCCTGCCAGTATTTGTGGTTTTACCATCACATTTGCCTGTTTTTAAAATGTTTTTCTTTGCCCTGTGGTTTGTGTGAATGATTCATCCAAACTACAGGGGAAACCAGCTGAGGGCCTGATCATAAATGAGCTCCATATTCTCCCTTTGACCCCATATTGCAAGATCAAATCTTATTCACATGAGTAGTCCCACTGAGTTCAATGGGGTTATTTGTCAGTAAAGTTTTCTCCTGTGTGTTTGCAGCTTCAGACCCTCATAGTAAGGAAACTGTGACACTCCCCAGACACAAAATGTTGTCGAATACACAAAATAAACAAACAGAAAAAAATGTTTTTTTCCTTTCTAATAAGTTTTAGTGGTTTTAGACATTGCTTATAATAAGAGTAGACAAAACATGTTCAGTGAGACGTGATTTTAAATTGATGCTGTCCCTTAAAATTTGGGGGTGGGTTTTGGTTTTTTTTAAGAAAAGAAAATCTGTAAAAGGAACCGACTTTTTAAAGACTGTGCTATCTACCCTGCGACAATCCATGATTTTAGACCAGTGCCCTTATAAAAATATACTCCTGTATTCTACACTGATAGCCAGAACCATTGCAGCATCTTTATTATCAGCTGTAGTACTTTGGATCATTACTGTAGAATGCTGTAGCGCTATTTATAAGGATGCCATGCAGTATGGCCCTGATTCAGCAATGCACTTATTCACATGCTTAATTTTAGTGTGTGCTTTATTCCCATGTCATAACGGGTCATGTATGTGTATGAATTAAGCATGTGCTGAAGTGTTTTACTGAATAGGAAGGGTATTATTACTAACATGCTTCAATTTGAGCATGTGTTTAGGTGCTTTGCTAGGTCACAAAAAAATAAAAGGCTGTTGCAACTATGGGCAACACATGCAGAGGCATCGCAGAGCAGAGCAGTGCTGAGAGATTCTCTGTAAACGGCTTCAAGGGGCCATACCTGGAATACTGTATTTTATTCCAGTTACTGCAATAGCAGAAATAACAGAAATCATTTGGAGGGAAAGCAGAAAATAGGAACAAAATGTGTTAACCATATGAGGAAAGATCCAGAATAGCCCCTTCCAGTGATGACCCTTAAAACTTTTCAGTTGCCTTAGCTAATTATCTAATGTTAGCTGGGTATCTACGGTATTCCGGTTCTTGATATGAACACTGAGATAACCTTATATAAGGTGCAACTGGAATGCTTTAAGGGTAACTCCTGTGCCATGTTCAAAGCACCGTACAAACATTTACTAGTTAATCTTCATAACATCCCTATGAGGCAGGGTAATAGCATTATTATCCCCAGTTTGCAGACAGAGACGCTGGGGTGAAGCAATTTATCTGAGGCCCAACAGCTAGTCAATAATTGAGCCGGCGTAAAATTCAGGGATGAAATTCCGCCCCGCTTAAGTCAACAGGCGTTTTGCCGTTGACTCACCGGGGCCAGGATCTCAGCTCAGACTCTCTGCTCTCTGCTCAAGCCTCCAGTCCACACCCCTTCTGTAGTAAAAGAACTAGCTATGCCGAGGCTGGCTAAATGATGACTCAGGGCTTGATCCTGCTCCACTGAAATCAATGGGAGTTTTGCCATTGACCTCGATGGAGATGCCTACGCTGCAGCTGGGCGCAAGCCTCCCAGCCCGGTCGACAGGCTTGTGCTAATGCGCTGAAAATAGCACTGTGGACATTGTTTCAGAGTGGGGTAGCCATGCTAGTCTGTATCAGCATAAACAACGAGCAGTCCTTGTGGCACCTTAGAGACTCACACATTTATTTGGGAATATACCTGCCTACTGTATTTTCCACTCCATGCATCGGATGATGTGGGTTATAGCCAGGGCCGGCTATAGGCCGATTCCCCTGATTCCCTGGAATCGGGCCCCGCGTCTAAGAGGGCCCCACGCCTTAGGTGCTTTAAAAAATTTTTTTACTCACCCGGCGGCATGGGGTCCGCTCCGGGTCTTCGGCGGCATTTCGGCGGCGGGGGTCCTTCAGTGCCACGGAAGACCCAGAGCGGCCCCCCGCCACCGAAGTGCCACCAAAGACCCGGACCGCCGCCGGCAGGGCTGGCTCTAGGCACCAGCTGAGCAAGCAGGTGCTTGGGGCGGCCAAGGGGAAGGGGCGGCACGTCGGGCTCTTCGGCGGCAATTTGGCGGAGGGTCCCTGTCCCTCTCGGAGGGAAGGACCTGCCGCCAAATTGCCGCCGAAGAAGAAAGCGGCGTGGTGGAGCTGCCACCAATCACGGCTTTTTTTTTTTTTTCCACCGCTTGGGGCTGCAAAAACCCTGGAGCCGGCCCTGGCCGCCAGGTATTCGAATCGGGCCCCGCAGGTCCTAAAGCCGGCCCTGGTTATAGCCCACGAAAGCTTATGCCCAAATAAATTTGTTAGGGCTTGTCCACACTACCAAGTTTAGTTGACAAAACTTAGGTCGACACCCAAAAGTCGACAAAACAAAAATTGCCAAAGGGGATTCACACTTGCTCCCTCTGTCGACAGATCATGTCCACACTGGGGACACCATCATTGACAGGGTGAGCAATGCACCGTGGGGATGTATCCCACAGTGCAGTGTTGTGGGAAGGACGAGTTGCTCATTGCGCATCTTGGGATTCTCTCCGAGTTCTCCCACAGTCCCCTCAGCTGCCGAGAGCAGCATCATGAACAGCTCTGGGAGCTCTCCGTGCTGAGGAATGGCAAAGCAGAACAACAGTCTGTCCCCCTCCCCCTGCAGCGGCAGTCTTCCTGCTGCTGGGTCCCTAGTGCCGGGCAGAACAGGAGCATTCCAATGATTTGCTCTTTGTTCCCCAAAGGGAGCAGCACATAGATACTTCCCGGAGCTTTGAAAGGGGCGGGGCGCATGCCTGCAGGGCAGCCGAGACCAAAACACTGAGCAGAGCGATCAGGGCAGGCCGTGTGGGATACTGGCGGAAGCCAGTTCTGTCGACAAAACGATCAGCAGCGACTACACTGGCTCTTTGTCGACAATAAAGGGAGGGGGAAAGACAAAAGTCTCTCATAGGGGTGGACAGTTTTGGTCGCCAAAACTGGGCGTTTTTCGCGACAAAAGTCCCATGGTAGTGTGTGTGCTCTTGCTGTTTTGTCGCCAAAAGGCAGTTTTTGGTGACACAATTTGGTAGTGTAGACAAGGCCTAAGGGTATGTCTACACTTAGAGTTTTTGCGCTATAAGTTTCACTGGTGATAGGGAACTGGGGAAAGAAAAGTGCTGCTGTGGGTACTCACTCAATGTCTCAGGCATCAGAGAGTGTTTATACTACCAGCACTACCCCACAGTGCAGCTCTCTCGATAGGTCTTGTGGGAAGGGGGGGTGAGTGGAAGGCATTCTGGGGCCCTGCTCAGTGCCCCCTGCCTCCCTGCTTCATGTCTCAGGAGCCCCATTACTTCCTTGTTTCTTCCGTGGCATTTTTTTTTAAACTTCCTGCTGTCTGGCTGCTTTCTCTGCCACATCTACAAACAAAGGGAAAGGGAGCTTCAAACTTCCCGGGGCCTACAGGGGGAGGGGCGGACGTCCGTGCGTCACAGCTGCGGATATGCTGGCCAGAATGGTCGCTTTTGGAACTGTGGGATATCCTCCAGAGGCCAACAGGTGTCTTCACTGCTAGAACATGTCTTCACTTTCACAGCAGTGCAAAAAAACCAGCGGTAAGAGCTGTATGCCTCTCGTGAAGGTGGTTTTCTTTTTGCAGTGAAACTTCTGAGTTTCACTGCAAAAAGTCATGAACAAGTGTAGACGCTCCCGCGGTTTTAGCGCAAAAAAGGGACTTGTTGTGCTTTAAATGGTAAGTGTAGACATACCCTAAGTCTCTAAGGTGCCACAAGGACTCCTCGTTGTTTTTACTGTGAACATTGTGGCTTGGCAGGCAGCTCAGGCTCTCAAACTCACCCAGCTCCCCTGGTCTGAGCTCGGGTGGCTAGCCCAAGTCTCAGCTGGAGCGGCAACGTCCACACTGCTATTTTTAGTGTGTTATCTTGAGCTAAACTAGCATGAGTCCAGATTACCAGGGCTGTGAGGCTTATTCCCAGCGGCAGTGTAGACATACCCATTGGGAGCAGGCTCGAGCCCAAAGACAGTGTTCCTGTCAATCCTACTGACAGTAGAGCTTACTCCTGGAAGTCAACGGGGCAACACCTAATGTAAGCACTGTGCAAGGTATTGAGTGTTTACAGGTTCAGGCCCCAAGGGAGGATATGAAAACGATCCATTTAAGGGTATAAATACCAATGTTTATTATGGCTCAAGGAAGATGTAGCGAGTAGTAACAGGATGAATTAAGAAAAGGTAAGTCACATTAAGTCCAAATTCTGTCAAAAACTTGGAGATGATGCAGGGAAGAGCCATAAAAATGATCTGAGGACTGGGGGGGGGGGGGGGAGGGGAAGCTGTATAGTGAGAGACTGGAGCCATTCAGTTTAGCTTATCAAAAAGAGGATTTATTACAGTGTATAAGTACCTCCACCGGGAGAAAATACTGGGTACCAAATGGCTCTTTAATCTAGCAGAGAAAGGCAAAACAAAAACCAATGGGTGGAAGTCAAAGCCATACCCATTCAAATGAGAAATAAGGCACTAATATTTAACCCCAAGGAACAAACTACTAAGGGAAGTGGTAGATTCTCCCTCTCGTGAAGAAAACTGTCTGTCTTTCAGGAAGATTTGTTTTAGTCAAACACAAGGTAGTGGGCTCAATACAGGAGTAACTGGTAAAATTCTCTGGCCTGTATTATGCAGGAAATCAGACTAGATGATCTCATCGTCCCTTCTGGCCATAAGATGTACAAATCTATATAAACAAAGGGTGAAATTAAGAGCCAGGTGCTCCAAAGTACAGAAGAGAAGACTACATGAGATTTGCCACATTCTTTAAAGTGACTAATTCTGGGCATATGTAGTGATGCTGTAGTTGTGCTGGCCCCTCCAGTTTTTTTTCCCTCCTCCTCCTCCTCCCCACAATGACTGGAGAGGTGTTAACAGGCCACTTCACCTTGAAAATGAGTTAACTGCTTATGCTATACTATCTGTTCCACCTTGTATTTAGCTGTGATTCTCAGAGTACATTTCTCAGACCTGCGGAAGAGCTCTGCGCAAGCTCAGAAGCTTGTCTCTCTCACCAACAGAAGTTGGTTCAATAAAAGATATTACCTCCCCCACCTAGTCTCTCTGCTTCTGGGGGAAGAATGACCCAAGCACCTCAGCAAAGGTTAGTTCTCCCGCACTCACCATCCAGGACTTAAACTATCTTTTAAAAAGATTCTGCAGGGTTGCCATGCCAGACACATTATTCATTATTATTTATATAGCACCAAACATGTGCTAGTCACTTTATAGCCAAATAAGGGAACACATGTCCTGTCCCAAGGAGTTTACAATTAGAGATTCAGTCCTGCAGACACTTACTACTAAGGGTACGTCTACACTACTTGCAGGATCGGCGGGTAGCGATCGATCTATCGGGGATCGATTTATCGTGTGTAGTGTAGACGCGATAAATCGATCCCCGATCGCTCTCCCGTTGACTGCTGAATTCCAGCTCGGCGAGAGGCTGAAGCAAAGTTAACGGGGGAGCGGCGGCCGTCGATCCCGCACCGCGAGGACGCGAAGTAAGTGATTCTAGGTCGATCTAAGATACGTCGACTTCAGCTACGCTATTCTCGTAGCTGAAGTTGCGTATCTTAGATCGATCCCCTGCCCCCCCAGTGTAGACCAGGCCTAAGTATAATGCTTCCTACTGTGAGTAGTCCCATTGGCCCACGTTCCTTAGTGCTTTCAGGATTGAACCCCAAACAGGCAACATATAGACAAAGGATGGGAGGTGGAATACAACAAAGAGCAAGAGACTGAGTGGAGGAGTTTGGTATGTGTCTTGTTAATTGCTTGTTTTTATTTTTTGTGTGTTTTTTTTTTTTTTTTTTAAATGAACGATTGTATGAGGTAAGCAGTAGGATTTGTACGTGTCCTGGTGGAAGTGCATTTTGAGCAGGGGACTTGAAGGAGGCATGGGTGGAGGGATGGCAGGCTAGGACAGTTTGCTTTACTGCAGAACTGATTAGCTTGATAGAGCTGGTTTACATTACTACATTTATTACCCACCTCCTGAGCCTGCTATCAGTTTGTTCTTTGGCGAGTATGAATTCTTCAGGCCCATGTCTTTCTAATCTCTGTGAAGTGCCGTACGAAGTTAGTGCACTAGCTCTGTCTTTGATAATAATAGCAGCAATCATAATTAATACCAAGGCCAAAGATCAGACTTTTTTATGGTATCACATAGAATATTTCCATCTTCCCAACCCCCAATGAAATTGGTGCTGTTTTAGATGAAAAACTGTGATATGAGGCCAGGGCCGCCCAGAGGGGGGGGCAAGTGGGGCAATTTGCCCCAGGCCCCAGGCCCCGCAGGGGCCCCGCAAGCCCTGGCCCGGCGGCGGTCTGGGTCTTCGGTGGCATTTCGGCGGCGGGTCCTTCAGTGCTACCGAAGACGCGGAGCGACTGAAGGGCCCCCCGCCGCCGAAATGCCGTCGAAGACGCGGACCGCCGCCGGGTGAGTACTAGCGCCGCAGCTCCCCCGCTTTGCCCCAGGCCCCCTGAATCCTCTGGGCGGCCCTGTATGAGGCTGAAAGAAGGTCTCCCTCTCCTCCCTTCCACCTCCACCGTACCCACCTACCAGCAGCAGGGCCTGGGTCTGAGGGGCTGGATTCCAATATGACAACAATCCGTCCTTTCAAGTAGGATCTTTAGACTTCTGCTGTAGGGAATTTGGAAGTTGAACACAGCCAGGAACAAGCTCCTGTTCAGCTTTCTACAGACACTGCATGTGGCCCCCTGGAAATGATTTTGGCTGTCGTCACCATTTCAGTGACCACAGACTGGTTAACCACAGACTGAAAGGCTGGTAGCACAGACCCATACCTTAGGTTAGCCAATTAGCTACCAGTAACCAGGTAATTTATACGAAAAGAAGTAACCGAAGAAGAAAATGATAAAAGGTCTGTGATATACTGTGCTAAACTTCATAGATTTTAATGGGGCTGTGGCGGGGCGACGACTCACCGGCACCGCGCCTCCTGCTGGTCGTCTCGGGAATTAGCTCTTTCCAGCCTGCCGCTGGCCCCCCGTGTCTCTCCCAGACCCCGGTGCCCTTTACCCAGGGGTTCTGCCCACCACAGTACCCCCTCGCTCTGGGTCTCCCCTCCCCGGGGAGCCCCCAACCCCCTATCCCCACCTTGCCACAGTGGCTACTGCCAGTCATGATCTAGCCCCCGCTCCCTGGGGCAGACTGCAGTCTATAAACCACTCATCATCAGCAAGGGGGGTTGGACCGGCTGCCTCTGCCTATCTCTGGGCTGCCCCTTTGTAGCCCCAGTACCCTCTTGTGGGCCCTTAACTCGACCTGCAGCCTGGGGCTTTGCTAGGCTGGAGCTCCCCAGCTCCCTTTGCCCTCCCCCAGCACAGCTCCACCTCAGGTACCCTGCTCAGCTCCCAGGCAGCCAGGTCCTTCCCTCTCACAAAGCTAGAGAGAGAGTTTGTTTTTCTTCTGGCCCACAGCCCTCTTATAAGGGCCAGCTGGGCCCTGATTAAGCTGACCACAGCTGTGGCTGCTTTCCCAATCAGCCTAGCTTTCCCCGCTGCAGCCCTCTGCAGGGCTGCTTTATCCCATTCAGGCAGGAGCGGGGTGACCACCCTGCTACAGGGGCCATGCCAGTGTTTTCCCCAGGAATTGAAATTGGGGGGCTGTTTGAATTTATGGGGGGGGTCAGGGCCAACAAGGGGTGAAGGTGGGCTGTATGGCACCATAGTAAAAATTGAAAAATGTTTCAGGACCTTTTTATTAGATTTAACTCATGTTTTAAACCCATCACACAAATTAAAGTTGGCTACTCAAGTCTTCTATGAAGCACGACATCTACAGCCTTCTTGGTTTCTTGTTATAATTTTGCACAACTCTGTTAATGCACTTATTAAATGCAGTGCGTTCATCTTTGGTGGCTTCTCATGTGTCCGGTACTTCCATTCCTTCAGTTGATATGCTCATTAGTTCATTCACATGATCAGGCAGAAGGCGACTTCTTTCAGAACACAAAATTCTATTCAATGAGGCAAAAAAATGCTCAACTGTAGCTGTTGTGACAGGAAGTAGGAAGAGATGTATTCCTACTTCTTTCATCCCAGAAAACATAGCACAAAGATCGGGTCGAGCCACTAGTGATGATAAAAAAGAAGTTGAAGTCAAATCTTCATTCATTCGTCGTATTATATTCCACTCTGTGTTCAAATTCTCTATTCTGTCCTGAGCACATGGCAGCCCCATTGCTGGTAGTGCCTCACTCCACTCAACTGTTGGTGTTTTATAGGACAAGGATCTGTAAAAGCTACGTAGAGATTGAGTAGAATCTAGAAGTCACTGTTGTAGATTTTTAAGAATCAAGTCTGTGTACTTTTTCAGTTGTCTTAACAAACACTTCTTGTCCTCTTCACTTAAGGATTCAATATAAATGCCTTTGTTAGTCAACTTCTGGATTGAAGTTTTGCTTCTTCCAGTACTTTTTCAATGGATAGCTCTCTGATCCAAATGTAGCTTCTATTGCTGGACAAAGATCTACTACTGTTGTAGAAGATGCCTGGATAGCATTGTTTAATGACCCAAGTGGTTTCAACAGTAGACTTACAAGAGAGAGAACGGCAATAGTCTTCTCTGAACGTAATAGCAAAAGTAATCCACCAGCCTCACTACTTAGATCCATCCCATCTTGGTAGATACTTTCCAAAGCCAGTAATAACGGCTGGAGTAATTTTAAGACAACAGCCAAGGATTGCTCATGAGAAAACCGGAGGGTTTTCCCAGGTTGGATTAATTTGAACTTCAGTC
Organism: Emys orbicularis; assembly: GCF_028017835.1. NCBI lineage: Eukaryota > Metazoa > Chordata > Testudines > Emydidae > Emys > Emys orbicularis. The sequence goes on from NC_088693.1 coordinate 5,067,890, forward strand.
CCAGTGTATCGTCTATATTTTCCAAGATATTCAGTCTTTTTGGACTCTTGCTGAAAAAATAATATAATCAAGACATTAAATGTATAGCTTTTAAAATGTCTTTTGAAGAGTCTGCAGCTCGTACTAGTGCTAGTTGGAGTAGATGGCCTCTGCAGTGTGTATAGGAGAGATTAGGGTTACACTTTTCTCTGAGCAAAGCTTGTACTCGACCATGTCTTCCAGAGAAGTTTGCAGCTCCATCAAATGCACAAGCAGCCATCTCTCTGGGGTCCAATTGACAAGCATTTAACTCTTCTAAGATGTGGGTTGTCACAGATGCAGCCAATGTGTCTTCTATAACTTGAACATCTAGAAATGCATCTACTGGCCTACCCCTGACATCAAGATAATGTACACAATGACTTAATACTTGATGCCCATTTGCATCGGTGCATTCATCAGCCATGTATGCAAATTTGTTGAATGGGTGTGACGAACTGGGACTGTTCTTACTGTGATCTGTAAGTGCTGACAGGGGAGTGTGGCTGGGATGGTCTCCATTGGGGGATGGGAGAATGACTGAAGGGAAATACCTGAGCCTGTAACATGAGAACCCAGGAGGGGGCTGGGGCGAGGTGACACCTTTGCCCGGGAAACTGAACAAAGGCTGTGGGAGGGGTCGCTGAAGGGAGAGTCGGAAAAGCTGGCTGGTGAGGTGGCTGGCAGGCAGGGAAGGCTCTGACCTCTGGAGGGGGGCCTGGGGTGCCCGAGGACCCCAAGATGGACCTAACTGAGGGGTATCCTGTTGTCTGTGCCTGCAAGACCTGTCTCGGACTGTATTACCGTCGTCTAAATAAACCTTCTGCTTTACTGGCTGGCTGAGAGTCATGGTGAATCGCAGGAAGCCGGGGGTGCAGGGCCCTGAGTCCCCCCATACTCCGTGACAATGGGGTGAGAGAGTTCTTCACTTTTTCAACTGTTGAGTCTTTCAGTGTTGCACCACATGCTTCTAGCCAGTCAGTTGAGTTTCTTGCAGAAAGATAGTGAGCATTTGCTGGTCTCGTTCGGAACCAGTGTTCAACTTCAGGATGAACAAGTGACAATGCACTTAACATTGGCCTCCAGTTTGTAGTGTGTGGTATCTCTTGCTTAAATAGAAAGAAAGTAGGATGCCACAGCCATGTTTGTTCGCATGAACTGTGTTGTTTCTCCAGCATTCTTAACAGTCACCGGTGTTGTCCTTGGTCAGTGGAGACTGAGGGTATGTCTACACTACGAGAGTAGTTCGATTTTACTTAAATCGAATATGTGGAATCGATATTACAAAATCGAACGTGTGTGTCCACACTAAGGACAGTAATTCGACTTTGTGAGTCCACACTAACGGGGAAAGCGTCGACATTGGAAGCGGTGCACTGTGGGCGGCTATCCCACAGTTCCCGCAGTCCCCGCTGCCCATTGGAATTCTGGGTCGAGCCGCCAATGCCTTCTGGGTAAAAAAATGTGTCGAGGGTGCTTTTGGGTAACTGTCGTCATCCGTCCGTCACTACCGCCCTCCCTCCCTGAAAGCGCCGGCGGGAAATCAGTTCGCGCACTTTTCTGGTCAGTGACAGCGCGGACGCCACAGCACTGTGAGCATGGAGCCCGCTGCGACCATCGCTGCAGTTATGGCCGTTGTCAACACCTCGCAGCTTATCATCCACCTTTCCCAGAGGCAGATGCAGAGAAATCAGGCGAGGAGGCTACGGCACCGCGGTGAGGGCCTGAAGTCTGAGAGTGGCACAGACCTGTCAGAAAGCACGGGACCCCATGCCGAGGACATCACGGTGGCAATGGGTCATGTTGATGTTGTGGAACTGCGATTCTGGGCCCGGGAAACAAGCACGGACTGGTGGGACCGCATACTGCTGCAGGTCTGGGATGAATCAAAGTGGCTGCGAAACTTTCGCATGTGGAAGGGGACTTCCATGGAACTTTGTGAGTTGCTGTCCCCTGCCCTGAAGCGCAATGACACCCGGATGCGAGCAGCCCTGACTGTCCAGAAGCGAGTAGCCATAGCCCTCTGGAAGCTTGCAACGCCAGACAGCTACCGGTCAGTCGCGAACCACTTTGGCGTGGGTAAATCTACCGTGGGGGTTGTTGTCATGCAAGTAGCCAACGCAATCGTTGAGGTACTGCTCTCAAAGGTAGTGACCCTGGGAAACGCGCAGGTCATCATAGATGGCTTCGCCGCGATGGGATTCCCAAACTGCGGTGGGGCTATAGATGGAACTCACATCCCTATCCTGGGACCGGACCACCAGGCCAGCCAGTACATCAACCGAAAGGGCTACTTTTCAATGGTGCTGCAAGCACTGGTGGACCATAGGGGATGTTTTACAAACATCAACGTCGGATGGCCGGGCAAGGTTCATGACGCTCGTGTTTTCAGGAACTCAGGTCTGTTTAGATGGCTGCAGGAAGGTATTTACTTCCCGGACCACAAAGTAACTCTTGGGGATGTGGAGATGCCTATAGTCATCCTCGGGGACCCAGCCTACCCGCTAATGCCCTGGCTCATGAAGCCCTATACTGGCGCCCTGGACACTGAAAAAGAACTCTTCAACTACCGTCTGAGCAAGTGCAGAATGGTGGTGGAGTGTGCTTTTGGCCGTCTCAAGGGGAGATGGAGAAGCTTACTGACTCGCTGTGATCTCAGCGAAACCAATATCCCCATTGTTATTGCAGCTTGCTGTGTGCTCCACAATCTCTGTGAGACCAAGGGGGAGACCTTTATGGCGGAGTGGGAGGTTGAGGCAAATAGCCTGGCTGCTGATTACGCCCAGCCAGACAGCCGGGCGATTAGAAGAGCCCAGCGGGACGCGCTGTGCATCCGGGAGGCTTTGAAAGCTAGGTTCCTGAGTGAGCAGGGTAACCTGTGACTTTTAAGTTTGTGTACAGAGAAGCTGAACCTGCCCCCGTTTCTTTACCCACTAAATGTTCAGTATCCTCTCCAGTTACATACCCCGTTCCCCCCCTTCCAACACACGTTTAAAAATAAAATCACTTGAATTTTGTTAATGAACACCGTTTTTTTTATTACTGTTTTCGCGGGAAAGTGTTGAACCTGGGACGCAGACTGTGGTGGGGAGCGGGTGTAGTGTAGTGATGCAAATGACGCTTCTAAACTCCAGGAATGACAGCCTCCGCAGTGGTGGACTGGTTGTTTCAACGGAGCCTGCCACCCCTCCTGTTCGGGACTCTGTGTGTGTGTGTGGGGGGCTATGTGACTTTGTGGCAGGGGGAGGACGGTTACAGATCCCCTGCTGCGTGGCTCTGTGATCCAGGATAAGGACCGCTGCATAAGATCTCTAACTGCCCTCCCCCGCCACAAAGTCACAGAGCAACCCCCCCCCCACAGAACATGAAAACCACCTCCCAGACTGACCAGGGTAACTAGTGACTGCACTGTGTGTGTGCCCTGCTGCTGAACCTGCCCCCGCCTCTGTACCCTGGTAAAGGTGACTGTCCTGTCCAATTACCAACCCCCTTCCCCCCCTTCAGACAGACTCTCCTCTAAAAGAACATGATGGAAACAGTAATTAACAGAAACGTATTTTTTATTAGCAACTACACATGAAACTGGGGGGTGAAACTTGGACGGGGGCTTGGGTGAGGCGGGAAGGAAAGGACTTGTCAAATTTTGGGGAATGAGAGCCTTCTAGTACTTGAGCAGTCTGCAGGGGTGGAGTGAGAGTTTTCACGGACTCTGCCGCCCCTCCTTCTTTGGACTTTGGGTGAGGGGGGTATGGGACTTGGTGGCGGGAGAGGGCGGTTACAGATAGACTGCAGCGGGGCTCTGTCCTCCTGCCTCCGGTCCTGCAGAACATCCACAAGGCGCCGGAGCGTCTCCGTTTGCTCCCTCATTAGTCCAAGCAGCGTTTGAGTCGCCTGCTGGTCTTCCTGCCGCCACCTCTCCTCCCGTTCCATGTGTGATCGGTGCATTTGGGACAAGTTCTCCCTCCACTGGGTCTGCTGGGCTGCCTGGGCTCAGGAGCAGCCCATAAGTTCCGTGAACATGTCCTCCCGTGTCCTCTTCTTCCTACGCCTAATCTGCGCTAGCCTCTGGGAGTGTGATGCCAGGCTAGGTCGGGAGACAGTCGCAGCTGTGGGAATGGGAAAAAGGGAGTGAATTCCTCAGAAAGATAAATTTAGTGGTGAACAAAGAACATAGTCTTTCTCTGTGAACAAGACCATGCACAGCACCTATCACATGCGCACTCAGGACAAGGTCGAATTTTCGGCCTTCGCATTCAGTGCCTGGGGTCTTGCAGTGCAGATCAGAGAAGCGGGGCAGGACACCGGAATTTGTGTAGCAGGCCGACATGGTAAGCCGTAGACTTGTGGCTGCTTAAAACTTTAATAGTAGCACTGGCCTCCTTTCACGTTGAAAGCAATGCCAGTCCCTGCTGCCAGCAATCCGGCAAGCATGAACTCTGCCCCTGTCCCACCCCCTCGCGGCTGTCCCAGGGAAAGATCCCTGTATGCTGCCCCTCTCCCGCCTCCACCGCGTGGCTGTAAGCCGCTGGTTACAGTTCTGTAAAGGAACAGGCAAGCAGTCCCAATACTAACATTCCCCTACCTAATTCAAAGCAGGTCACCATGAGCGACATCATTCTGATGAGGATTTCAGAGACGGAAAAAGAAAGGATGCTTCGGGAAAGCCTGCAAAGACCAGGGCCGTATGCCGCCATGCTCTGCAGGGCAATGATCCCGGAGTACTTGCTTGTCTCCTGGCGCGGAAATGTTTGCTACTACGGAGGACCCAATAAGGCCGCTCTCCCCAGGAACCTGATGCAAAGGCTTTCCAATTACCTCCAGGAGAGCTTCGTGGAGATGTCCATGGAGGATTTTTGCTCTATCCCCGGACATATAGACCGGATTTTACTGTAGCTGCACTGGCAGGGACTAAACAGTAGAGCGGCTTGGGCAGAAAAATCATGCTAAACCGGACATTGTTAGATTTTTTTCAGCAGTTGCACTGCCAGGGACTGAACCGTTAAGCGCCTAGGGCAAAGTAATCATGCAAAACCCATTGTTAATATTGTTAATATTCCTGTTCTGTTAAAAATAAATGTTTAGGTGTTTTAAACACTTACTGAGTGATCCTTCCCCTGATTCTGTGTCCGGGTTAACGGCTGGGGATGGTTGGTAGTGGATCTCTGTAAGGGTGATGAAGAGATCCTGGCTGTCGGGGAAATCAGCGTTGTAAGCGCTGTCGACTGCCTCGTCCTCCTCATCTTCTTCCTCATCTTCCCCGTCCGCTAACATGTCCGAGGAAGCGGCCGTCGACAATATCCCATCCTCAGAGTCCACGGTCAGTGGTGGGGTAGTGGTGGCGGCTGCACCTAGAATGCAATGCAGTGCCTCGTAGAAACGGGATGTCTGGGGCTGGGATCTGGAGCGTCCGTTTGCCTCTTTGGTCTTCTGGTAGCCTTGTCTCAGCTCCTTGATTTTCACGCGGCACTGCGTTGCATCCCGGCTGTATCCTCTCTCTGCCATGGCTTTAGAGATCTTCTCATAGATCTTTGCATTCCGTCTTTTGGAGCGCAGCTCGGAAAGCACGGACTCATCGCCCCACACAGCGATCAGATCCAACACTTCCCGATCAGTCCATGCTGGGGCCCTCTTTCTATTCTGAGATTGCACGGCCATCTCTGCTGGAGAGCTCTGCATCCTTGCCAGTGCTGCTGAGCTCGCCACGATGTCCAAACAGGAAATGAGATTCAAACTGCCCAGACAGGAAAAGGAATTCAAATTTTCCCGGGGCTTTTCCTGTGTGGCTGGTCAGAGCATCCGAGCTCGGACTGCTGTCCAGAGCGTCCACAGAGTGGTGCACTGTGGGATAGCTCCCGGAGCTATTAGCGTCGATTTCCATCCACACCTAGCCTAATTCGACATGGCCATGTCGAATTTAGCGCTACTCCCCTCGTTGGGGAGGAGTACAGAAATCGAATTTAAGAGACCTCTATGTCGAACTAAATAGCTTCGTGGTGTGGACGGGTGCAGAGTTAATTCGATATAACGCTGCTAAATTCGACATAAACGCCTAGTGTAGACCAGGCCTCAGAGTTCAGAGGTGCTTTCACATGAGTTCACCTCCCAGGTGGGGGGCAAGAAGGCACCTTGCTCGTTCCTCCAGCTGCTCACTGTTCGCTCTGGCCACTGTTGTTCGTTGTGCCACCGTTCACTCCATCGCTCTGTTGCCAATGGCCCTGCGCAGTCACCTTCTGCTGCCACCTGCCACTGTGACCTCTGCGAGTTGGTCTCTTGAGGTTCCACCCAGCTCTCAGTGATTTCAGCTGAGCTCTCAGAGGGGGAACCTCGCTGCTAGTACAGACTGGGCCGTCTCTTCCACAGAAACACTGTCCCACAGCTGGTCTAAGCACTGAGACCTGATTATCAGTGATTTCAGCTGTAGTGGTCACTTAACAAAACAAAAGATTATCTATGGAGCGTAATCAGCTCTGTCTTTAAACAGTGGAGAGGGGCAAATCAAATAGTACTTGTGACTCAGGCAGACCATCAAGCAAAACACCTGTCCCCACCCTTTCTCTTGATGCCCTCAATCAGCACAGGCTGAGTACAGTTCTACTGCCCTTTTCTCATACAATATGAACAACAACATTTCATTACCCCCTCGCATTCAAGTGATTTGTAACCCAAGCCCAGCCAAAATCTATCACTTGGGTAACACAGCTCTGTTTGCTGAATATCTAGGTAGATTAGGTATGAATGTAAATACAACCTGGTCCTGAAGCCTTTCTCCCCAGTCCCCAGCTCATCACTAGCTGTCAGGGAGAACTCATTTAGACTTTGTAAAAAGCAACAAAGAGTCCTGTGGCACCTTATAGACTAACAGATGTATTGGAGCATAAGCTTTCGTGGGTGAATACCCACTTCATCAGACGCATGCGAAAAGCTTATGCTCCAATACATCTGTTAGTCTATAAGGTGCCACAGGACTCTTTGTTGCTTTTTACACATCCAGACTAACACCACTACCCCTCTGATACATTTAGACTTTGTTTATAAAACACAATTTGAAATTATTAGGTTGGCCAACCTCACCGAAATGAATGCACTGACATTGTCATAAAAAACAACAGCTGTATAAGGAAGCTAGTCTATGTTCATACTTTTCAAATCTATTATACTTTTTCAGATACACATATTTTATCATACACTGTATGTGCTTTTAAAGTGTGTATTAATGTTTCAATTTCAATTCAAATGTCCAAACAATCACTAAATTGGCAACACTGCATGTAACTAGTTCACAAAACTGGGGGGGTGGGGGGTGTGCTGGGGAAATTCAGGGCGGGTGTAGGGAAATCCCTGGGCCATGAGATCATCTCGTCTGACCTGCTGCATCGCACAGGCCAGAGAATTGTATCCAATTGCCTCTCTATTGAACCCGGTAACTTGTGTTTGATTAACGCCTCTCTTCCAGAAGGCATCCAGTCCAAACGTGGGAGAATCCACTACTTCCCTTGGTAATTTGTTCTGATGGTTAGTCGCATTCATTGGGGAAAAAAAATTGTGCCTTATTTTTCATTTGAATTTGCCTGGATTTAACTTCCAGCCGTTGGTTCTTTGTTTTTCTTCACTAGATTGAAGAGCCCTTTAGTACCGGGTATACTTTCACCCAGTGTAGGTATTTAATCACATCTATTTTAAAACTCTCAGTTCACTTTGCAAAATTTGACTTTTGGTTCAGTGAAATACAGTTTTCTGTGGTGTGTCACTTTCTAATTGCAGGTGTCAAGCAATAATTTGAAAAGCAGCAGGATGCATTATTTATAAATATTAAAGATCCACAATAGCAGTTAGTTGCAATTAGTTGTCGAAGCCTTTGAAAATTAATAAGAATGACAAATTGCCGTGCCAGCCGAGAGATGTCTGCAAAGCTGTATCCTTGACAATGTCTAAGAATGGGGGTTTGGTTGTTCTATTTTTCAGCATAAAACCTTTAACCATAAATCACACCCCAACTGAAATTAAGGTGAATGGAGCCCTGAGCAGGCAGCTCTAAATAATATTTCTCATTTATTTATTTTAAAATGTTGTCTCACTGGTGTAGGCTATGGGATGCACATCTTGTTTTCATAAGGGACCGTAGGTGACAGCAGCCCTATAGTATTATTCCATATATATTGTTATGCAAATATGCATGACACATGTTGAGCAGACAAAATTGCAGTTCACTTTACAATGACAAAACTTTATTAGCCAACATGGCTTAAACCTGATCATCCTCTCGCTTATATCTGGGTAACCCCATTGACATCAATGGAGTCACACGGGTATTATGGTGTGATGAGAAGAGAGTCCTGATCTTTCCTCTCACCCCTTGTGGTTCCCCCGTCCCCATTCTCAGTCTTCATTGCTGTGGATAACACCCCTATCCTCCCTCAAGCCCAAGAACACAACCTTGGGGTCCTCTTTGCCTCTGCCCTCCCATTCTCAGTGGTACCAGATGACAGAACAAGGAGTAATGGTCTCAAGTTGCAGTGGGGGAGGTTTAGGTTGGATATTAGGAAAAACGTTTTCACTAGGAGGGTGGTGAAGCACTGGAATGGGTTACCTAGGGAGGTGGTGGAATCTCCTTCCTTGGAGGTTTTTAAGGCCCGGCTTGACAAAGCCCTGGCTGGGATGATTTAGAAAAATAGAAATAAATGGAGATATCCCATCTCCTAGAACTGGAAGGGACCTTGAAAGGTCATTGAGTCCAGCCCCCTGCCTTCACTAGCAGGACCAAGTACTGATTTTGCCCCAGATCCCCAAGTGGCCCCCTCAAGGATTGAACTCATAACCCTGGGTTTAGTAGGCCAATGCTCAAACCACTGAGCTATCCCTCCTCCCCATGTATTCCAACCCCCTGCTCAAAGCAGGACCAATTTAGTTGGTGTTGGTCCTGCTTTGAGCAGGGGGTTGGACTAGATGACCTCCTGAGGTCCCTTCCAACCCTGATATTCTATGATTCTAGGATTCTCCCCCTACATACAGGCTGTGACCAAACCCTGCCTTCTTCCTTTACCTCTCCAGAGCACTCCCTCCCAATTGCTCTATCCCTTGCCAGTGGTCTGGTCTTCTACTGCCTCAGGTATTAACCTCTTCTCACTCCAGCCTGCCTTCACATCCTTTGCTTATCCCACATCACACGCCTCACCGAGCCACTTCATTGACTCCCTGTTGCAGTTTGTGTCAGGTTCAGACTTCCCCTTCCCTGAGCGATGGAGTTATCCCGACCTAACCCCTGGTGTAGACAGCGCCATGTCGACGGGATGGCTTCTCCTGTCGACACAGCCACTGCCTCTCGGGGAGGTGGAGTACCTACGTCAACAGGAGAACCTATCCTGTCGGCATAAGTAGCGTCTACACTAAGCACTACAGCAGTAAGTGTAGATGTAACCCACACACTTCTTGGGTGTGGGGTTCTGTCCTATCTAGCGGCACCGAGACCACTTAGAGAGAGGTTAATGAGTCTGCGCTACAGCCTTAGCTAAGAGCCGTGTGGTTTTTAGCTCATGCAGTGGAAGCTCATGCATTGAGGTCCGCGGTTCAATCCTGCCCGTCAACAACTGGGGTCTGTCAGCGTTACATAGACAAGCCCTGAGACTGCAGCTCTGTCTACAAAAATGAGTGTGCCTACTCCTCAATTAAAAACATAGCCAATGAATTGTTCACATGCAGTGTCTGAACGACCAAGGGGAATGTATGTGTTCCTAAATGGATTAAACACGTTAGCCTATTTCTGTAATCCATATCCTTCCTTGCCTCTCCCTTTCCCTGCGCTGGGTCTCTTGTCGGTCCTGTCCATCAATTAGACTCTAAGCTTTTTGGAGCAGGGCCCTACCTGTGTTCTCTATGTTTTCTGCTATGTATCTAGCATTCTTATGGGTGCTAAATTTAACAATGGTTAGGCAGTTGGTGTGCTGAGACGGCTGCCCATCACGCTGACCAACCCTCCGTCTGTCCGTATCCATCCGCTGTCTCTTGTCTTACACTTAGATTGTAAGCTTTTGGGGGCAAGGACTGTCTTTTTGTTCTGTGTTTGTACACAGTGGGGTCTTGGCCCGCGGCAGCACGGCAGTAAAATAAATAAGCTGCAATATTAATAATAGTAATAATAGTATTGAGATGAAATGGCAGATGTGCAGGTGTCACTGTTGCCCTAGAACATAAGAACGGCCAGACTGGGTCAGACCAATGGTCCATCTAGGAAGTATCCTGTCTTCTGACAGTGGCCAATGTCAGGGGCATCAGAAGGAATGAACAGAACAGGTAATCATCAAGTGATCCATCCTCAGTCCCAGCTTCCAGCAGTCAGAGGCTTTGGGACCCCTGGAGCATTGGCTTGCATCCCTGACCATCTTGGCTAATAGCCATTGATGAACCTATCCTCCAGTAATTTATCTAATTCTTTTTTGAACCCAGTTATAGTTTTGGCCTTCACAACATCCCCTGGTGATGAGTTCCACAGGTTGACTGTGCTTTGTGTGAAGAAGTACTTCCTTAAGTTTGTTTTAAACCTACTGCCTGTTAATTTCATTTGGTGATCCCTGGTTCTTGGGTTATGAGAAAGCGTAAATAACACTTCCTTATTCATGTTCTCCACACCAGTCATGATTTGATAGACTTCTGTCATATTGCTCTCCTTAGTTGTCTCTTTCCCAAGCTGAACAGTCCCAGGCTTTTTAATCTCTCCTCATATGGAAGCTGTTCCATCCCCCTTAATCATTTTTGTTGCCCTTTTCTGTACCTTTCCCAATTCTAATACGACTTTTTGGAGACGATCTATTGGGGAGGATCAGAACCATTCAAATATGTGTCAGAGGCCCCGCACGGCTACAAACTAAGGCCCAGAGCGTCCCAAAGGAGTTAGGCACCGGAATACCTTTGAGGATCTGGGCGTAGCGGAGGGTACCTTTTGGCTCGGATTGTAGTGAGCAGTGCTTTAGAAGCAGGAGAGTCGGAGGTCCATCCCCCTGAAGTTCTGAATGGCTTTTGGGTTTGTTGCGCTTTGCCTAAATACATTTCGAGCAGGACTTAAACCAAATGGCATAAAGATGCTCAGAGAGCTTCAGAGTGGGAGCAGAGCTGATGGGAGGGCGCGGGGGAGGAATGGCTTGGAAAGTTAAAGGAGGGCTGATAGGTCTGAGCAGAGATTTCTCACTGCAGGGGCCTGCCACCTTGCAGCCCGGGCTGTGCGCTGGGTCGTAGGAGGAAGCTGTCAGTCGCAGAGCGAGCGGTCCCTTTAAGAAGCGGCCGCGGCTTTGGTGCGCTGTGTCTTTAAAAGGCTGTATCCTGGCGCCTGGCTCCTGGAGAAGGCGATGGCCATTGTTTCGCTCCGGGTTTCCCCCTGCTCTGATTAGTGCAGCCGCGCGGGGGGAAAGGAAGGCAAGATGGCTGAGATGGGCAAGGGAGTCACCGCGGGGAAAATAGCCAGCAACATGCAGAAGAAACTCACCCGAGCCCAGGAGAAGGTAAATCAAGCCGGGGCACCGGGCGAGCCGAATCCGGGGTGCTGGGCGAGCTGGTTTTACTGGGGACGTGTCAATGCAAGGAGAGGGGGCTGGGGGCGCTGCAGTCTCCTCCCCACCCCCCCAGTTTTCCTCCCCACTCCCGAAGGCACTGACAGCCCAGCCGGGGCGGGGTGGCTAGTGCTAGCCAGCCCGGACTAGCCCCTGGGGGCCGCAGCTGCTGTGGCTCAGAGGGGCTTTGAGAGATGGGGGGTGCGTTGCTTGACGGCCGGTGGAAGAGGGGTGGGGAGTGTGTGTGTGTGTGTTGTGGTGTGTGTGTGTGTGTGTGTGTGTGGTCACAAACAGCTGAGGCCAGGGAGCCGCGCTGCAGGCAGGCAGGACGTGCTTTGCTTTCCCCTGCAGATCAGACCTGTGCATTTACCCCCTCCCCGGGCAGCTTTCTGCCGTCCCCGCCTGCCTGGCTGCAGCTGACACCCCCCCTCCACACACACAGAGCTGTTCTGCCCTTGCTCCCCTGCCCTGCGTGGAGGGGGATTTCCCGGCATGGCACCGCAGGGGGGCTGTCCCCAGGGGGTTCCCCAGTGGATGGCTGCGGGGTGTATTACACAGAGGGGTCCCAGCGTGAGACTCTGCAGACAGGGAGGGAGTGAAATGAGCTTGTGACATGGGGTGGGCGGATGGATTAAATCCAGGGAGGCTGCAAAGCTCTCCCCACCTGCTGCCTTGCCCATAAATCCAAGTGCTTGGGTCGAACGCAGCCTTTCAAAGGCTATTCTCTGGGCAGCCCCATGGATCCTGGCATGGGAAATGTTATAGGGCCAGGCGTGTAACATGGGCCCAATGGCGTGAGACCCTCTCTCTCCCTGAGATGCTAGCCAGCCAAATCTGTCAGAGAGCAGCTCTCCTCTGGGCTGCCAGGCCCCGGTGCTGGTTGGCCCCCGGGTTTATCTCTGGAGGAGATGCCCGGTGGAGGAAATCAAAAATGTTAAACAGGTTTTCAGGGGGCTGCTGCACTTGGGGTCACCGCAGGTGTCTCAAGCGTTTGCTAGGCGAGAACGTGAAATTTCACAGCAAGGTTTCCAACCCGCTTGTGTGCTCTAGTGGGGATCAGCAGGGGTGTGTGTGTGGTGGGGGGAAGGATCAGGCCTGTTCCCTTTGAAACTCATTGCTGGCTGTAGACTGAACAGAAAAGCTCTCCTGATTTTTAGAAAGCACTGCATGGCAATCCGAGCAGCTCTTTGTGCTTCGCTAGCTGGAGGGTGCTAAGCATGGCACCCAAGGGTGGGGGATTAAAGGAGTTCGACACCACCTTCCTCCTTGTCTCATCCTCTCTTCTAAAACCTAGCACAACATTTCCTAGTGCTTTCCCCTTTCATTCTCAGATTCCGGAGTCTGTCACTATGCTATGTATGCCTTCCTCTGCTAACATCAAGCTGTTGCTGCGGGGGGATGAATCAGGGTCTCTTTTTCCTGATGTCAGGGAAAGGTTAGGGGACTATGCAGTGGATAGTTTTCACATTCATCTCTCTGGGATCCTGCTCTGGACGCCAGATGCCTCGTCTGTGCAGGGATTATCGGACATTTTATGCAGGGACACTGATCAGCTGTTTTTTATCTCAAGCATGCTCATCTTGGTTTTCAGTGATTGCTGTTACAGAGAGATGACATTGACTCAGTAAGGAGTGGTGTGTCTTTGGGAGAATGCTTCTGCCATGACTGTTTCTATTCTCCAGGAGTTACCTTTAGCTACGATTAGTTCTAGATGGAAGGCCTGGTACACAAAGCAAGGTGAATGTAAAATGCTACCAGATCAGAATGGTGGATGGAGGTCAGAGGCCCCCTGCCCTCCCTGACAGCTCTCACTGAATTGCACTTATTTAATGAAGCTGGAATCGGGCCCATAATGTTGTCTGACTGCTTTAAAAAGCAACCGAACAGTAACAGCACGGGGGCAGCAAAGAAAACGCCTGTTCCTACACACTAAACCAGGGAACTAGGACAGTGACATCCCTTGGGTTGTAAAGAACGAAAAAAGAATTGCAGGGCTTGGTTCATCCTCTGCTTGGCCTCTAGGAACTGATTTAATAGAGAGTGTGATTCATGTGGCATGGGGGTAGGGTGATCAGACAGCAAGTGTGAAAAATCGGGACAGGGGTGGGGGGTAATAGGAGCCTATATAAGAAAAAAACCCCAAAATTGGGACTGTCCCTATAAAATCGGGACATCTGGTCACCCTACATGGGGGAGACCTCACCCTCTTCTCCTCCGGAATGGTTTGCATAGAGGAGAGTTATTCCACTAATTTCAATACTAGCAAAGTGAGAGGTAAGCATACCGCAATAGTTACAGGATTACCCTCTGTTCCCCACGACGTGGTAATATAGGGAGACAAATGCAGTGAGCATTATGCCATCCCCCTGGCATTTGCCAGACTTTATTTCCTTTAAATAACAGATACATATAAATCATTGCTTGGTGGGAAGAATGTAATGCCACTCTATGGTCTGAGAGAAGAGTTGTGTATATTTAAAGCCAGACATTAATAGTTGCGTTAAGCAAAAGTGTTGAAGATAAGCTGGTTGCTCAGCACCCAATCTTTTATTTTAAAAAAAGGTATGAAAAGGTTATCCCGAAAGGATGCTCTGAAAGATATAGCAATTGCCTTTAAAAAACCTGACTGAATAAAGTTGAAATAGCTTTGGAGCCCACTGTATTAAAAATGCAACATGTATCCATTATTGTGGGCTCATAGGTAACTTTGCTAAGGGGGAGATGTGACCAGTGTGACCCCTGGGAGGTGTTAGGAGCTTCAGAGGACTATTTGCTAGGCAAGAATGAACTTTTGGGACAAAGTTAAGTTGGTTTCCTGGAGAGGAGGTGAATGCATAACCAGAGGAGGGATTTTGCAAAGACCCAGCCTTTTGAAGCTATGCCCTGAGAAGAGAACCATTGCCTGCTGTTCACCTGCTACTTGAGGCCAAGATCAAAGCCCAAGCTGTATAAAGGAAAGCATTAACTATCTGTGACTGTGTGTATTCCGAGCTAAAGCTGATATAAAATTGTGACCACTCACAAAAGAACCCTAGGAGGGGTTTGAAGGAATGATCACTTACCAGAGCCCTTGTTGGAGCTGTGGGTGATCTCTGGTAAACTTATTAGCCGGCATGTAGGTTATTTTATTGTTTTTAATCTGTTTTCTCTGTAATGCTTTCACCTTAATTGTCCTTGCTTAGAAAGGGCTGTGTGGGTAACTTATCACTGTGGGCAGTTGCGCTGTTTATAGCCTCTGGCGAGAAAGCAGTGTGCAGCTGCTGGCTGTTTGGGCCGTCTGGCTTGCTGGGGATATCACAATGTAGGCTGGGAACTGTGCAGCCTGGAAAAACCCCGGTCTGAAGGGAGACGGTCTCCCGCCAAGAGAGGTGATAGCTGGGGAGCTAGAAGCCTACAAGTGGGTGCCCTTGCTGGACCACAAAGGGGGAATACAGGTGCAGTTGCCTTGAACTGTGACAGATGCTCCAGGGAATTTTCACTTGCTTTTAAGCATAGGTGCCAAATCTGTGGCTGCCCCAGCCGATCAACTCCTCCCAGCGCCTCCCGGCTGCCACGATCAGCTGTTCCATGGCATACAGGAGGTGCTGGGAGGGAGGGGGAGGAGCGGGGATGGGGCGCACTGGGGGAGGAGGCAGAGAGAGGTGGGGGCAGAGAGAGGTGGGCGTGGGAGCTTGTGGGAATGGATGAAGTGGGGATGGGGCCTGGGGCTGAGCCGCCCCCCCCCCCGCCCCCGCAAAGGGAAAATCAGGCACTTATGCTTTTAAGGCTGGTGTATTTTTGTGCTTAAACACACTTAGAGTGTCCCTGTTATGTATCCTTTTTAGGTTTTATATTTAGAATGAGAATCCCTCCTCCTCCATTGATTTCCAGCTTGAGCGCTGGGAGTTTATGATCTCAGCAATTTCCCTGGTGATGAATTTGAGCCTTGTATTGAATGAAGAACGATGTCTTATTCAGTACCAAATTCACAATGGAATACTGGACACATCCTCTTTCCGCTTCTGAGATCTCTGTTATGCAAGGATGTAAGATGTTCCTTCAGATGTGGCGCTTGTGTCCGCTTTTCACCAAAGCTCTCGGTTTATTTCCGGAAGATACTTTCTTACGTCAGGCAGAAATATGTGGCAAAGTGGTTGGCTATGTGGTTGGGTAATTGGATACAAAATCGTGTATATTCATGTTCAGCCTAGAGTAGCAGTGAGTAAAAATTGTTACCATCTGGTGGTTATTCAGTGATCTATGTAAAGAATGATTTTGGTGTCTCAGACCGGTCACTAATGGACAAGTGTCCACATGGCAAAAAAACCATCATAAATGGTACTTACTCACACCCTTTTTGGCAGCCTTAACAGAGAAGCTGGTGATTAATGGGACTTAGGCAAGAAATCACCTCTTGCGGTATGTCTACACAGCAGCTGGGAGAGTGATTCCCACCTCCAGTAGATATAGATGTGCTAGCACTGTCTTGAGCCAGTGCGCTAAAAATAGTGATATGCATGCAATGGCTCACGCTGGCCTCATGAATACATACTCGGAGGTGGGATTTTATTTGGGTAACTAGCTTAAACTGCTGCTATTTTTAGTGTGTTAGCTTGAGCAGAGCTAATATCTATCTAATCTCTCTCTATATCTACCTGCACTGGGAATCACATCTCCCACTAGCTGCTGGGTAGACACCCTCAATCATTTAGTTGGCTCTTCTTAGTCAGGAATGAGGCATGTTGGGACAGGTTCATTGCAGTTGTCTATCCTGTAGTTAACTGGCGGATCTTCAGCTTCTAAGACTTTAAATATTGGGTTCTAAGCGCACTGTAAATGGGAGAAAAAGTTGGTGCCACAAAAACATTACAGATGTTCACGTCGGCGGTCATCATGGGCCTAGTGTTGATGTTTGTTTGCCCTATCAGCTTGGAAAAGAGGAGACTAAGGGCGGATATGATAGCAGTATATAAAATCATGAGTGGTGTGGAGAAAGTGAATAAGGAAAAGTTATTTACTCATTCCCATAATATAAGAACTAGGGGCCACCAAATGAAATTAATGGGCAGCAGGTTTAAAACAAATAAAAGGAAGTTCTTCACACAGTGCACAGTCAACTTGTGGAACTCCTTGCCTGAGGAGGTTGTGAAGGCTAGGACTATAACAGGGTTTAAAAGAGAACTGGATAAATTCATGGAGGTTAAGTCCATTAACGGCTATTAGCCAGGATGGGTAAGGAATGGTGTCCCTAGCCTCTGTTTGTCAGAGGGTGGAGATGGACGGCAGGAGAGAGATCACTTGATCATTACCTGTTAGGTTCACTCCCTCTGGGGCACCTGGCATTGGCCACTGTCGGCAGACAGGATACTGGGCTGGATGGACCTTTGGTCTGACCCAGTACGGCCATTCTTATGTTCCTTTTTATGACACGTAATAAGTGCTCCACAATCTATGCTTTCCTTTTGGTTTTTAACCTATAATAATCTAGGTTTCAGAGTAGCAGCCGTGTTAGTCTGTATCCGCAAAAAGAACAGGAGTACTTGTGGCACCTTAGAGACTAATTATGCTCTAATAAATTTGTTAGTCTCTAAGGTGCCACAAGTACTCCTGTTCTTTTTGCTATAATAATCTAGTTTCTTGTCTAGATTGTAAATATCTCTGTTCCCTATTCCACATGGTCACTTTTCCCAGTGCTTTAGTGATACCAGTTTTACACACACAATTAAGTCATCCTAGCTCTGTTCCAGGGATTCGCTGTTTCTAGGCCTTTCAGTCTATCTACATGAGCACACATTTTCACTCCACATTTAAATAAAAATGAATTTGGCTGATTGGAATGAATCTTGGTGTCCTAGAAATTTCTCCGTAAAATTCCAGGTGGAGGGTCGATTAATGCCGCAAACTGATCACTGGCATTAACTGGGCATGTCACAGAGACAAACCTGTTCAGTCATTACTAGCATCGCTGATTGGCTGGTTAGAGAGCAGGAGTGGAATGATCTTAGCTGTGCCGAGAGCAGCTCAGGAGTTAAGGTTTCTGGAGGCAAGCCAACACGGTGAGGAGAGAAATGTGTGGTAGATGCAAGGAATAGAAAACTATCCGGTTTTGGGAAAAGGATTTCTGCAGGAATAACGTGAGGTAGAAATAATAGACTAGTTTATTCCTATTGCTCCAGGCTTGGATCGTGTGTGTGTGTGTGTGTGTGTGTGTTGGGGTATGTTTGTGTCGTGTTTTTATTGTTTGTTCTGTTGGTATTTAGATAAGAGTGGTGGTTTCTTTGCCAAGTAAATATTACATTAAAAGACCTCTGCATCTAGCTCAACCTTCCAGAGGTACATTCTTCTACTGTTATGACGTCAGTGGGGTGTAATCATTCTATTTAATGTGAATGCTAACAAACAAATCCATCTTCACTTCCCTATCTTTATTCCTAATCTAAGCAACCTAAGAGCAGGAGGGATTCCGTCTAGATCAAGCTTTGTTTCAATGATAGCGTACATTATGATAGACCTCCCTAGTGTGGTTTTAGATCACAGGTCTGGGAGTCAGGACTCCCAGGTTCTAACTTTTCCAACTCTGCCACTGACTTGCTGGGTTACCCTGGGCATTTTACTTCAACTCTTTCCCCGTGTGTACTCTGGGGATGATGACACAGCCATCTTTGATGGGGCTTTGATGGCCTCAGAAGAGTGTTCTACCAGTGCAAAGTGTTATCAGTTTATTATTGGTGAGCATAATGCTTTATGTACCAGTAAGACAAGCACAGCTTTAAAGAATTTACAATCCTAGGCAAATGGTTAATGGTGAGAAATAACA
The DNA here is from genome assembly GCF_028017835.1 of Emys orbicularis. Taxonomy (NCBI): domain Eukaryota; kingdom Metazoa; phylum Chordata; order Testudines; family Emydidae; genus Emys; species Emys orbicularis. Next base: position 5,086,241 of record NC_088693.1, read on the forward strand.
AAGGACCCTGGGGTGGAAGGTGGCTGGGAAGGAAGGGGTAAAAGAAAACTGTTCCTGCTCTGCCTCTCAATCCCTTTCTCGAAGAACTTGTCTGTCACAAGAATGGTGGTAGTACAACACCGTTCAGAAGGGAGCTGTCTCTTCGCTGATCTGACTCTGTTCCTCTTTTTCTCACTCTTTCTTTAGCCCTCCACTGACCAGGAGCCATGAGAAGGATGTCAATGGGTAGGAAGGGTTTAGCAAAAAGGCAGGCCTTGCATGTTGATCAGACCTGGGCTCAGTCTTGATCCTTATGTGAAGAAGCCCAGAGGTGGGGTCCAAGAGCTAAGAACCCTCTGTGTGAAATTCTGGCCCTATTGAAATCAGTGGGAGTTTTGCTGCTGACTTTAGTTGGCCCAAGGACTTTGCCCCGTGGTCCCCAGAGTCTTAATCTGGTCTCCTCCAGCTGTGGACTGCAGCTGTCTGGGAGTCAGCCTCGGAGATGGCCAGGTCCTAGCTCTGAGGAGGTCTTTGGAGGTCTTTCAAACTTGTATTGAAAAAGTAGAAAAGGGGCTAGTGCCATGTGTTGCCTTGGCCCTTCCGTTGCGGGGAGTAAATGTCTGGAACAAATACGCCTGCCTATTCTGTTCAAGATGGCGGAATTCATTTTTGCTGCACCTCAGGTTCCTCATGGCCTTTCAAAGCCTTGATCTGGTGCTACTGTTTGACCTCATTCCTGGGCAAAGTGTCAAACGCTCTGTGTAATGTCAGGCAGGAGGAGTGCAGAAGTGGCAACGCAGCGGGGGATAGAAGTCCTGTACACGTGCTGATTCTGTCAGGAACTGTCTTTATCTGGAGGACTCTCCAGCAGCTTGTACAAGGTTTGCTTTGTGGGTGGTGGTTTCTCCTACTTAACACTGGTAAAGGGCCATCTCCACCTGCCTTTCCTAGAGCTAATCCTGGAAGTGACAACATGACTCTAAGAGCCATAATTAAGGACAGCTGGAAACTGACCACATTGTAGTTCATTCCTTTAGGAAACACAAAGCTCTGGAACGCTTTCTGAGACTCTCTCTCCCTCTCTTCACCTGTGATTTAATTTGATTATTGATGCAAGCCCTCTCTAAAATTATTCTTGGGAGGTCAGAGGTTTGCATTGTTTACTGAGGTAGTTGTAAGAGGAGTATTGATAAGACTTTAAGGGAGATTTACAATAGCCCCCTGGAAGTTACACTCTAGCTGGGAGAAACCAGGAGAAGTCCTGATTCATGTTGAGAATAGCTCACTTCCATCTTAATTGAATTGGCCTGGTTAGCACTGACCCCCCACTTGGTAAGGCAACTCACATCTTTTCATGTACTGTAATATATATACTGCTTACTGTATTTTTCACTCCATGCATCTGATGAAGTGGGTTTTAGCCCACAAAAGCTTATGCCCAAATAAATTTGTTAGTCTCTAAGGTGCCACAAGTACTCCTCGTTTTTGCTGATACAGACTAACACGGCTACCACTCTGAAATCTAGCTGGGAGGTTAATTGAAGAGCTTTCATCCCTTCAGCCTTTCTTCACTGCTAATCATTGCCCTAGAGCAAAACCACATCATTTAATTAATTATTGTTACAGCATCATAAACTTGCCTGGCACTTTACCAACAAATGAGACAAGTCGCTGCCCTGAAGCTTTTACAATCTGAGGTGCTCAGCGCCTTGCCAGATTGGATCCTACGGGCATGGCCACGCTACAAAATTAAGTCGACCTAACTTAAGTAGGCACGCAGCTGCCGCAGTAATTACATCGCTTGTGCGTGTCTACACTTTGTTCCTTGTGTCGGGGGTCTGGGTCCTCACCAGGAGCGCATGCACCGATTGAACCGGTGTGGGGCATTGGTAGGGTGACCAGATGAGAGGAAGAAAATATCAGGACACATGGGGGGCGGTCACCGGCGGAGGAAGAAAAAAAGGGAGTACCGTGAAATGTTGGGACATGGGACAAACGCCTAAATATCGGGACGGTCCCGATTTTATCGGGACGTCTGGTCACCCTAGGCATAGTGGGACGGCTTCTGAAAGCCCGCAACAGTTGATGTAAGCAACGCAGCGTCTACACTGATGCTGTGTTGACTTAGCTACATGGAGATTGACTCTACGCCTCTCGTGGAGGTGGAGTTATTAAGTGGGTGTAGTGGGTGAGTTCTGTTGGTGGGAGCGAAATTGTAGCGTAAACACTTTCAGAGTTAGGTCAACGTAAGCAGCCTTGCGTCAACCTAACTCTGTAGTGTAGATGCTGTCCTCCTTTCCTTCCCACCACCCTCCTCCTCTTCCCCTGAAAGGTTACAACAAGAAGAGCCCTGGGGTTGCTCTGTGTAGAGCTGTATGGTGCCTCAAACAGTGTCGCCAACTTTGCCATTTTTTTAAATCACAAGGGACAGGGTTTTGGAAGATTTTTGGAGCCCGTCTGGTGAGAAGCTCTAGCCCCCTTGTGAAGTTCAGCCCTGCGGGAAGCCGGCAGATTCTCTTCCCCTTGGCCTGGCTCCACTCTCACCTTCTCCCCCATGTGAGAAATACAGACAGGACAGTGCATGCATCTGCTCTTTTCCCCTACCCTCTGCAGCACCTGGCCTGGGAAGAGGCAGGGGGAGGAGGGGAAGAAGAGCTCCAGGAGCTGACACCCTCCAGGCTGGGAAAGGGGGAGACGAGATCCTGCTGCAGCCTCCCTGGTGTGGGGGTATGTGAAGAGCCTTAGGAGAAGCAGAGGTGAGGCTGGGGGTGGGGACTGATGGGACTGTGGGGTGGGGTGCTGCTGAGTTCAGGGAAGGGGAGAGGCTGCAGGAAGGAAGAATAATTAAAATAAAAAATATTTTTAGCTATTTGGACAATTATGAAGCTTTTAAAAAAAAAACAACAAAATTTATTGTAATTACTGAACAATGTATATATTTATGTAGTGATCAAAATTATCCAGAGAAGAAAAATTTAAAATGACTTTTGAGATACTTTGAATGTGACTGAATGGATTATTTAACCATAATATTTAGGGATTATAAATATAATTAATAAATATAAAAGGCTCTGAAAGCTGGCTCACGTTGCAAAGATATTCTTGCATGTGAAGGTCTTTGCAGCTCATATAAATCATTATTGAAAAATAACTGGAAAATTTGCTACTTTGAGAGTGCCTTGTGTTCATTTTTCAGCTCCATTTTATAGGCCTTGTATGGTATATTTCAAAATAAGTATGAATTAGGTTTTTCCATCCTATTTTATCTTTATCACGCTATGGAGCTCTCCACTGAGCACTTCTTTGTGCAAGAACTTAACAGAAATGTGCCCCCTTTTCCCCACCAGCATAGTTGCCTTCCTTACACCCCATCTTTCCATTTTTGAAGGGATACTTTTGAGGGGACATCCATCCTAAAAATGAGATACCGTTCACAGAAGCATTACAATGATATTGAAAGGAGTCTCTCGCTGCTTAGGAGGAGCTCAGATAAAACAAAGTCTTAACCATTTTGTGACCTCTCCCTTCCAATTCTCCTAAATAGGTTTGTATACCTTCAGCGTACACTGACTCTCCATCTCAGCAGCCAGGGAGAGGTGTGCGTGCATTAAAGGTTGTAGTCAGTGAAGGTGTAGTCATGTCAGTCCCAGGATATTAGAGAGACAAGGTAGGTGAGGGTCCAATAAAAGATATTACAACTTCTGTTGGTGAGAGAGACAAGCTACTGAGCTCTTCTTCAGGTCTGGAAAAGGTACTCCTGGTGTCACAGCTAAATACAAGGTGGAACAGATAGTTTAGCAGAAGTAGTTGGCAAATATTGTAAGGTAGAGTGGCCCATCCATAGTCCTAGGACAAAAAGGGGAGGGGGGGATAGTGGGTTATAGATTGTTGTAATAAGCCATAAATCAAGTGAGAACTTGCTTCAATACAGAAATAAACTCCTCTTGTAACCTACCACCCCACACTGGAACCCATCTGGGGTATCGTCAAACAACTACAACCTGTACTCCCTGGGGACCCCCTCTTGAAAGAAATCGTTCCTGAACTCCCATTTCTGGTCTTCAAGCAACCCCCAACCTCTCCAAGCTCATCATCAGAAGCAAGCTCCCCACAGACCAGGACCCACCAACTCAAAGTGACACCAGACTCTGCCAGGACAACAGATGCAAAACCTCCAGACATCTCTCCAGTTCACTGCTACAATGATCAGTGCCTCCCCAACACACACCTTTCAAGCTCCATGGATCCTACTACACCTGCCTATGACAACCAGTGGTGCACCCCATCCCGTGCACTAAATGACCCAATAGCAACAATGTGGGTGAAACCAGACAGTCACTGTGCTCTTGAATGAACTCGCACAGGAAAATGATGCAAGACAAAAGTCCTGTCTGTCGCCTGTGGGTGAACTCCCTTCTCCATCCTCATCTCAAAGGAAACCCACACAACACTTTCAAAAGATGAGCCTGGGGCTTAAATTTCTAACTCTGCTAGACCCTAAAAAATCATAGACTGAACAGAGACACTGGATTTATGGCTTTTTACAACAATCTAACCCACTAACCCCCCTTTTTTTGTCCTATGACTGGAGAGGTGTTAATGGGCCACTCTACCTTGAATGGTCCCTTAGCATACGTAGCTAGCACATATTGTAAACAAGCTGTTCCACTTTGCATTTTGCTGTGATGCTAGAAGCACCTTTCCCAGACCTGGAAAAAAAGCTCTGTTTCTGCATTAAAGGTTTACTTTTCCACCTGAAATGATCAAACACGGGTTGCCAGGAGAGTAGAGGGGAGTTAAAAAGTCAAATTACAGATGAAAGGCATGTTTGATTTTTAAATCTCATGATTTGTGGGGCCAATCACATGATGTTTCAGGATCTGAATCATGATTTTTTGATCTTCTGAGACTGGCAATACTGCTTGAAGCTTCTACACTAAAAAAATAGTTTCTTTGAAGGGAAGGTGAGCGCTTAATTGACAGGCATCTGATTGTTGTCATGTTATGGGACACATCCTAGTTCCATCACACAGTGCAACCTTCACAGCCAGGGCCAGCTCCAGGGTTTTGGCCGCCCCAAGCAGCCCAAAAAAAAAAAAAAAAAGGCCGCGATCTGCGGCGGCAATTCGGCGGGAGGTCCTTCGCTCCGAGCAGGAGTGAGGGACCGTTGGCCGAATTGCCGCCGAACAGCTGGACGTGCTGCCCCCCTCCGAAGTGGCCGCCCGAAGCACCTGCTTGGTAAGCTGGTGCCTGGAGCCGGCCCTGTTCACAGCTCCACGTGGGCTGCCAGACCATGCAGAGCCCCTGTGATCAAATCTTGCCCCAGTCAGTTGCACTGGCAATTTACCAGGATCCTGAAGGCTGCGCTTGATTTGCATTAACAGATTGCAGCCACCCTCTTCTTCAGGGAGATGCAGCGGATGATACTAGCGTTCAGTCCTCCCTATTTATTTCAGTGACTCTGGGACATGTATTCTGAGTGCTGTCTTTTAAAAATAAAGTTGTATTCTTCTGAGCTGCATTTGGCCAGCGGGCTCTGCGTTATCCAACTCGTACAATGTGACTTTTCTATTTATGCAACAAAAGAACAAGAATTAAATTATCTGCTGTGGTGGCTTCAGAAACCGCCCGCACAAAGAGCCTTGGTCTCCTAACGTCAGCAGTGTAGAGGAAATTGATGGCGACTTGGAATGGACAGCCTGCCTTTTAACCTTCTGCTCCATAGCTAGTTTATTTGTCTCGCTGGAGTTAATTAACAAACCATCTAAGTTTCAGCGTGGTAGCCGTGTTAGTCTGTATCAGCAAAAACAATGAGGCGTTCTTGTGGCACCTTAGAGACTAACAAATTTATTTGGGCATAAGCTTTTGTGGGCTAAAACCCACTTCATCAGAAGCATGCAGTGAAAAATACAGGAAGCCGTATATATATTACAGCACATGAAAAGATGGCAGTTGCCTTACCAAGTGGGGGGGTCAGTGCTAATGAGGCCAAGTGGGGGGGGGGGGGGGAGGGAGTCAGTGCTAACTTCCACCTTAATTGAATTGACCTTGTTAGCATTGGCCCCCCACTTGGTAAGGCAGCTCCCATCTTTTCATGTGCTGTAATATATACTGGTTAGGTTAATGGTCAATGTCTGTATCGCCTCTGCTGTTGCTAGAGTCTGGATCACCCTGTCAGCTACTGTACCTTGTACATTTCCCTGAGGGGGGATTTTAACTTCAATAAACTCAAGCTCTAGCAGAGGCAAAGTGGGGTTATTACTTGGTGATTTGCACTGTGACGGGAAAGGCCTCAGGGGTTTCTTCTCCTGTCTCCCTGATGCATGTATAGGTAATTTCCATTAATGCCCATATAGGATATCTTTCCATGTTCTTATGTTGGCGCCTATCAATTATGTTGTCCTAGCAATCTAATAGGGTTGCAAACAACAAGGTTCTGTAGAAATTACCCTTAATACCTATAGCGTCTACCCTAAAACTCTATAGATAGTTTGTTTGGTTATTTTAAAAAAAATCCATCTTAGATTTCTACAGCAGGAAGCAAATGCTCTAGTTTCTCTTTAAACTGAATAGGATTTTTCATAAGGGGGTCAACAGGGACTGAATGCTTGTCTGGTGTGAGCAGAGCTCAGTGTTTTCTCCATATCAGTTACAGATAGTTTGGACCATCTCTCTACCCATCTCACCAGTAGAAATCCTAGCTCTCCATAGCCGATCTACAGGTGGTGTTCCAAATCCTCTGATTTTACTGCAAGTGTCGCAATAGTTGGTTTTTTTTTTTTTTTTTAAGCCCTGATTTCTTGAGTCATGTGAATGTGAGAATCTCCATTTTCATCCTAAAAAAAAAAAAAAAGGTAAATTAATAACCCTCATAGTTGCAGAGACAAGCTTGAAAACTTGACCTCTAATGTTCTCAACCAGGGTACGTTTACCCCTGGGGGTACGCAGAAGTCTTCCAGGGGATACATCAACTCATCTAGATATTTGCCTGGTTTTATAACAGGCTACATAAAAAGCACTAATGAAGTCAGTACAAACTCACATTTTTTCATCCTCTAGAACAGTGGCTCTCAACCTTTCCAGATTACTATACCCCTTTCAGGAGTCTGAGCTGTTTTGCGTCTTCCCCCCCCCCCCCTCAAGTTTCACCTCACTTAAAAACTACTTGCTAACAAAGTCAGACATAAATATACAAGTGTCCCAGCCACTAGTACTGAAAAATTGCTTCCTTTCTCATTTTTACCATATAATTATAAAATAAATCAAGTAGACTACAAATATTGTACTTGCATTCAGTGTACAGTGTATATAGAGCAGTATAAACGACTCCTTGTCTGTATGACATTTTAGTTTGTACTGACTTTGCTAGGGCTTTCTGTAGCCTGTTGTAAAACTAGGCAAATACCTTGATGAATTGATGTGCCCATCGGAAGACCTCTGCACGTATCCCTGGTGGAGAACCGCTGTGCTGGACTATCCCAAGGAAGGGATTAGGTAGGGTTTTTTGACTGATCATTTCAATAGTTTATTGTAAACTGGACGTTGCAGAAGGTGGGCATTTTTAGGGGAGATTTGGATGGTAGGCTTGAGGCAATTCTCCAAAAAGGGCTGTATTTTTGGAGTTTAATGAATGGAGTTCATTTGAAAGCTCATCTTATGACTGTTTAGATGAGGTATGATATGGAGCTGTCATGCGGTGAAGTAAGCCTGTAGGCAGCCTGAAACAATGGTACCCAAAATGAGTGTCCTTTTTTGCACAGTTCCAGAAACACTGCAACATGGCCATGACTACAGTTATTACTGTTTAAGTTAATTTCAACATCTTAATGTGGTGATTATGGGTCAGAGCTACCAAATGACAGTATGTTAAAAGATTTGTATTGGTTTTGCATGGGCAAGGATTTTTCCCCTCAAATGATGACATTGTTTTAGCATGTTGCAAAAATGGCAAATCAACATTTTTGCAATATATTAATGTGGAATGGTTTCATGTTGCACATTCTTAATTGTCCAAGTATCTCACAGGTGATTATAGAAGTTTTTTCTATATTTTCAGTTGAGATTTGTTGACCTGATCAGTCTCACATTGAAGGTTGTGGACCAGTAGCAATAGATTGCATGCCCATAGCTTGTACTGCATAGTGGGTAGATGTAAAAATACATGAATTCCTAATGTAATGCTTCTCCATTTGTAAACTTTTGTATATACAATGTAGCATTTAGTCTGCCTGGTAGAAAGTTTTAACTTGTAACTGCCTTTGCATGCAGTGCTAGTCTCTGAAATATTCTAGAAACTAGGTTTTCAATTCAGTGATGTTTATGCACAGGTCAGTATTCGTGTCAAAGATGACAGTACACAGCTTCATATTATGAATATGCAAAAGCTATGCGAGAAAGAAGTGGCCTAATAAGTAGTGACAACAAAGTCCACGAAGAGCATGTTACAGCTCTTACCAACCATGTCATCAACAATATGGCAAATCCATTTGACCCTGAATCACATCCAGAGGTGCTTATCAACATATCTGTGGACTTCATCAGATGAACAAGTTTCACTACTGAAAATAGCAGATGTTGGTGAGGAAGAAATGAAGAGGTTTGTGAGAGGTGCATTTGATTCTGATGGAACACGTAGCTTCTTCAGCCCAGTCAAGAAATCTGGCATTAAAACATTTGCTGACATGGCCAAGAAGACCAAATGTAGATCTGCCAAGGGAGGGATGGTCCCTGTAGTGGTCAGTTCAGAAATTGCTTTCTGCAGATCCCTGTCCTTAGCAAGATGCAGAGATGATGTTTCAATGGCAACTGTTCTTAATCACCAGTAGGACCTATGCTTATGACCCCGTTCCATGCTGATGGAACAATAAGAAGAAAAGACAAAGTTGAATTAGGGCTGTGATGCTCTCTAAAGGGGAAGCTGAGATTGAGACCCCTGGTGTAGACTAACTCAATTTACCTTAGGGCCAGTGCCAGTCCTCAAATCCTCCCAGCGGGCCGATAATGTCACTGAAGATGGTGTTCAGAAAAGAAAATGTTTATATTGTAGTTTTTTATTTAGAATTTCTTAGAACTAATAAAACTGTCATACAACTTTATACAATTCTTCACCTGCCAGAGAGTTTTTAGTGTTTGCCAGACACCTGGCAATGCTTCGGTTCTGCCAGTTCGTTGATGTTTGGCCTCAGTGACTGAGCAGTTGAAACCTTCAGGATTGCAGCAAGGTGTGCGTCAGATAGTTGTGTTGGGTCCACTTTCCCACACTCCATGCTCTGCCGACAGCAGGACCTTGCTGGGCTGGGCCTCCTTGGGCACAAAAGCGGCTGAGGAGGAGACACAGTCATGGTCTGCCCACTGGTCAGATGCAGGGGGTGAGGTGCATGGCTACTACCCTAAAGAGATGGGGCAGTGGGTGGTTCTAACCCTCCCTGTGTGTCTGTCTGGGATTATGCTCCCATCTGGTTCAGTGCCTCCTGCTGAGATGGCCTCTCCTACGCAGCCTACCAACATTACATGGGACAGTGGGTAAAAAAGTAAATAAAGGGCCCCATTTCATTGCACAGACCTGCAGTGCCAACAGCTAGAAAGAACCTCTTTCCTTTCTTCTTAACTTCACCTTATCTTATCTGTAGGCACCAGGTACATTGCCTCTGTGCAAGCACCATCCCCCGGAGCTCCCATTGGCCACGGAGTCAGCGGTCGGGGAGGGGGAACGGAGGCAGCGTGCCCCCTCCCGCTGTCACTAGGGTCTCACGAGTTACGCCACCTCCCAACCCATTTTCCCACCCTTTTCCCTCGCTCCCTTGGCCTCATGCCACCCTGGCTGACTCTGCCCAGCAACTAGTGATGCTGCCTCCATGGCTGATTCTGCCCGGCGACTAGTGATGGTATCTCAGTCCCTCTTCCCTAGCCGATGGGAGCCGCAGGGGGCGGCGCCTGCAGCAGACGGTCGGCAGCATAGCTGCATCTCTCCTGCCTGCTCCCCTCCCAACTCCCCCCGGCTGGCAGCCACGAGGGCCAGATGAAAACTTTTTAAAAAGTTTCCACGGGCCGCAGTGGGGAGGTTCTCGGGCCGCAGATGGCTCGCGGGCGGGGACTTTGAGCCACTTGGTCTACACGATTATGGTCATCACTTTTACAAAATTATTGTACAAGGTGCACCTTGTAAGGTATCATTGGAAAAGTTATAATCTGCTGAATATTATTGTCCTGTTAAAATGTGTGCATCAACATTTTATGTGTGGAATTATGAGATTTTGCTATGTTTGTGACTCAAACGTGAGTCTGAGAAACGCCAGCAGGTTAGCTATTCAGGAATAACAGAGGGATTATAAACAATGACCCCTGCATGTCAGCCCTGGAGACACCTCAAACAGCATGTACACAGAAAAGCAAGTAAGAATTTGCAATTCATATGAAGGGCCATGGAACTGCCTGACCTCATGACACAGCAAGGACTTTTCCAGTAAAAAGGGTCAAGATATAAAAAAGGGGAACAAAGGTCCCTTACCACTTCTCTCTCCTCCCCTGTCTCTGGACTGGTGAATACTGACAGGGGGATTCTGAACAAAAGGACAGAGGTCCCCAAACTATTTTTGGGCAACCCAGAAAAACACATAGAAAACTAGCAAATATTATATCCCTACTAGCATTTGGAATTACAAACTTTAATTCACGTGTAATCACCTGCTTTAACCTGTCAATAACTTTTTTTTTTTTCCTTAGCTAATAAATTTTTAGTTTCAATTACTAAAGAAATTGGCTTCAGCGTTATCTTTGGTGAGATCTGAAATCTACCTTGACTTGGGGTAAGGTACTGTCCTTTTGGGGTTGGAAGAACCTAATATGGGGTGATTTTGGTTTTAATAACCTTTCTTCATAAAGCCCAGTCAGTCTGGGTCGTAAAGTGGGGGCTGGAGAGCCTAAGGAGGACTGTCCGTGGCTTCATGTAAAACTAATGTAGTGATCCAGGAGTGCACACTTGTTACTAGTTTGGTGAAATCTACTAATAGAATATATCACCAATTTGAGGTGGGTGCCCTGTTTTCTGACTGTCTGACCTGAGATGGGCTCTCTCAGCTGTGACCAATTCCGGGCACCTGTGACAAGGGCATCAGCTGGAAGCTCAATGAGTGAAGAGCATGCAACAAAGAAACGGCAGTGTACATCAGATGCCATGGGTGTCATACAAATGATGGGTACAGACAGATTCCACACATTCGATGAATTGGATGCTGAGTACTTGAGGCAGGTCCTAAAAGGATTTGAGACAGCTGATTTTGCAATTGAAGTCTTTGCCCGATATGACAACAGTAACTCTGTGAAAATCACAGAAAGAGTGCTGGAGAGGATCTAACATTGGATGCAAGAAATATTGGTGGTTGGTTGGACTCCTGGGGCCTTCATGGCTTCTAAATGTGGTATCCAACCAGCAGCCGCTTGTAAATTTCCTCTGTGAATATATGGTTCAAAATGCACCTGAGAGTGTAGGTACACAAACACTCCTTCTTGCTGGAGGCTTTTCCAGTGGGTGAAGTAGCAAAGTCCGTCACCAAGAGAGGTGTTGAAGCCCAAGACTTGTAGAGTACTCTACAAGGGGAGGGATAGCTCAGTGGTTTGAGCATTGGCCTGCTAAACCCAGGGTTGTGAGTTCAATCCTTGAGGGGGCCATTTAGGGATTTGGGGCAAAAATCTGTCTGGGGATTGGTCCTGCTTTAAGCAGGGGGTTGGACTAGATGACCTCCTGAGGTCCCTTCCAACCCTGATATTCTATGATTCTAAGAGGAAGCAGACACAAAGATGCTTCTGCATGCAGTATATGCCAATATAGCTTTTGGGTCTCTTGGTGTCAAAGGAACCATAATAATTTGGTCACTTGACACAGATGTTTTGGTTTTTTTCTGTTCACTAATTTCCAAAAATGGAACACTTGTTTCCATCCACATGTTAACTGGCAAGCATCGCTTTACCCCTGTACCTGGGACTTGTGACGCAGTCGCTCCTGACTTCTGCAATGTGCTTCCTGCTGTACATGTATTAACAGTGTGACTCCGTGTCATCCATATTTGGTTTGGGGGGGGGGGAAATCTGTGTTTAATGTTGTCTAAACAAAGGGAGTTTACCCCATTCAGAAATCTTGCAAAATTGGGAGAGTGTGACTGACCGGCTGCAATTTCTGCAGCAAGGCAGTTGATAGTAGTGCTGCATGACCAGGGTGAGAAAGAAAAGGGTGCCCAGAGATCTGATTTGCTTGCACCCCAGTCTAGCCATCAAAAAGGAGACGTGACTGGCCAAACTCCTACCATGCGAGGACAGTTTTGAAGAACATGTCAAAAGAGCATCTGGGCAAACAAAGCTTTGGATGTCTTTGCATATAGGCAAACCAGATATTGGATCGCCATTGCTACCTGGATGGAAAAATGTGGATGATGATCTACTTCCTGAATTCTTCCAGGCATCTGAGCTTCTACAAGACCTCATTTGTGTGTGTGCCCCTGTAGGGGTTGCTGCACGATCAACTGTGTCTGTAGTCAGAACAATCTTGCCTGCACACAACTGGGTACATGCCAAGGCAATGAAGACTGTAGTAACCCACCCACTCTCAGCAGAAATCATAATGGTGAACAAGATGCTAATGATGATGACTAGAAATGACACCAATGATATTACATTTCAATGATTCCCGTACACATTTAGGATTAGATTTTCTTTTTCCCTTTAGACTGTGGTTGGGATGCTTTGAGGTCACAAGGAAATCCAATTTTTTGTCTTGAAATAATATAGTCATTAAACTAACAGAAATGAATGCATATATTTCAAAGTGGTTCTTTCAACATGTTGACGATGTCATTGTTTATCCTTATTTCTGTGGTAAGGGCACCACTTGACAGCTCCACATGAGACCTCATCTTTAAAATGGACGTAATAAGCTTTCAAGTGATGTGCGATGTGCCTATGTGTGTAGAGGGTGCATTAAGTTCACCAAACGGTGGTGTCTGCTGCTCGCCTGTGAAGAAGGGGTAATGGTTTTGTGAACTAGCACAGGGATGCCCAATCTACGGCCCACGGGCCATACACGGCCCACCAGAGCATTTCATAAGGCCCATGGCCTGCTTCAACACAATATACTAACGACCAATTCATTAGTGTTTTGTCATCATGTTTACATCTCTTTAATTTACACAAGTGTGTAAATAGACAATACTGTCTAAATACAAAACGCAACAAGCTGAACTTAAAATAAAAACCAATACAGGCGACTTTAAATCTTATGTAGAATCTGTTTGGCCCACCCAAGGTTGTGCTTAGCTTTATGTGGCCCTCCTGTGTCAGAAGGTTGGGCACCACTTCACTAGAGCATTGAGGTCATTGTGCACGCAGGGCGCAGCATGGAAAATCTCACAGCCAGGAGCAGGCATAGGCATCAGTGCCTGGAAGATGAGTGGAGGGTGGTGTTGGAGGAAAGGAGGCTTGATCTGCAGGCTGGAGAGGAGTTGTGTGGGGCTTTGGAGGTGAGGACTAGAAGTTTGACCTTGACATGGTAGGAAGGGCAAGCGAGTGGAGAGATGATGAGATTGTATGTTCATTTGTCCATGTAACCAAAGTCCTGAACAGAATGGAGTTTCCAAATCTCTGATCTTCCAATAGTCACCTATGAATGGGTGACTACAATCCGCCACCGGATCAGATTTTTCCTCCCCAGACGCATGTAAAGGATTCTGCTGCTCTTTAATACTGACCCTTAGCATGTGTGGACAGCTTGGCGAAAGTAATGCAGTGTTCGGCAGCCTGTCTTGGTTTCTCAGCTCGTATGTGAACTCCTGAGGAGCACGTCAGGGTGGCGCATAGCCCTTGCCACACACATCAGCACTTCTACACTTGAAAACATCATGGGCCAGAGTCGCAGCTGTGTGCATTGGCACCGCGTCATTGACTTCAATGGAGTTACGCCCCACAGCAAGAGGATCTGGCCCTTCTCTCAAGTGCTCCATTGGTCACTCCATTGACGCCAGTGGCTTACAATACCATAGGAGTGGAGGAGAATCGGGGCCAGTACTTCTTACTTCTGATTTTCTAGAGTAGGAATAAGTTCTGCATAAAGTGACCTACAGAAATAGAAACCTGAAGGAGAGTTAAACTGAGAGAAGCCTTGACTTGATTTGAAGGACCAGTTAGACCTGCAATCAGTGATCACACACTCACTGCCCTGTGTCCATGGAACAGGCTGGGCTTTGCACCCAAGCTCAAACCTGCGCTGCTGCATTACCAAGGCATTTCCAGCTATCCCACCCGCGGCGATGCTGAGCTTTCCAGGTTAGAGCTATTCTACAGCGTATCAGAGGGTCCTGCTGTTTTTCCTTCTCCACCCCTTCTTCAATTGCCCTCCTCTCTGGGGTCAGACCTACCTAGCAGCATTACAGGGACTCTCTCTCCTCTTCCTAATGGCCCAGGCTCAAACCTGCCTTGCAGCAAACGTTCCAGTAGCTCTCCTGTTCTCTCCTCTGCACCCAGACTCAGAGCTGTCTTGCAGTACTACAGCACTTCCCCTGGGTTCCCAAATATTCTCTGCTCCCCAGCTGGGATCCCCACCTCGGCCTGTACTTCAGATCCCCATCCCTTGTTAATTTGCATCCTAAGTTGGTCACCTCATTTTGCATTAGTGTCCAGCTCTGGAGAAACAAAAATAATGTTTGTCTCTGTATCCGCATTTAAACCGAATGTTACAGGGGCGAAGTGGAGGAAGAGAAGAGACAAGAGGTGGGGATTTGTACAAATGGCACTATTTGTGCTATCTGTCCTCCTTACTAGTGTTACAGCCAGCTATAGATAGGGCTTAATTAAGCCCTGTTAAATGCCTATCCAAATAACACAGATTTAACTTCTTGTGGAGTTCTGTTGGCTGGAATGTGACATTGATGCAAACTGAATTAAGTGATGCCATTTTGGCCCTCTTGGTTATGTGGTTACTATGCAGCTAATACCCTGATTCACTGATAAGTTTCTGTAGGTTTTGTCTCTCATCTGATGAGATGAGCAGAATTTATTGTGGAAATTTACCTAATTTCTCAGACCATTTTAGGTTATCCACAAAACTACTAATAGTTGCCTAAAATTTTGTTAATGATAAGGGCGGGAGTATATTCCTTTCCCCCCAGAATTCCTGCTTTTCAGGGATTCAGGGTGTGAGGTTTTTAAAGCTAGACACATGCAATAATGTGCAAAACAAAAAAACCCTAAATGCAATTGTGTGTCTAATTTGTGTGCAGAATGACCTTGATTGCACAAGCAAATCTGGTAATTGTGTGCACTAATGATCAGTTGCATGCCAGTTGATTTACCAATAAAAATTTACATATGCAATTGTATGCACCTAACTTTAAAAATCCAGGCTGAGTATTTAAGTGACCTGACAGTCACAGGTGCTAAGTACCCACAGCTCCCATTGACTTCTGATGAGGTGTAGGGTGTTCAGCACATTTGAAAATCAGGCCAATTATTTAAGTGCCAAAACTTCAGGCTCTCAAATTTTGGAAAGTTTGTTTTTGTTTCACTTCTTAAAGTTCCTGGTGTCTTATGGATTTTTAAGTTAATATCTTATTTAATTGAGGTTTTTAAGGCAAGAGATGCTGTCAAAATACAAATCCAATTTAAAAGCTATTTCCTTTAGTGTATAAACCCATTAGACAATTAAAACAAATCTCATTTAAACTTTTAACTTTGCCCTTTGTTTACTTTTTCATTTTGCCTTACCATCAGCTTGGCTGGTTACACCAGAATGGTCTCTTCCGAATCTCATGCACTGATACAATGCTGTTTTGTTTGAGGTGGGTGCAAGGGCATTGTCTTAAATTTCAATGAGAGCCCCTCTTTTCATGTAAACTGTTAAATCTTTCAAGCATAAGAAAGCAACTTAAAATAGTTTTTGGCATCCAAAGCAAGAATTTAATTTGTTCCCCAATATATTTACTCAAAACAAGTCAAGAACATCCATTTGCACAGCAAAATCTGTTAAACACACAGTGTGTTCAGCCTATATTTAGGAAAAGTTGATTGACAGTTTTCTGTTTTTCTACGGAGAAGAACAGGGGCAAAATAATTACACTAGAAATTCAAATAAGAATAGCATGTGTTTTATTTGCTTTGCTTTAGCACATGGTGACATCTTGCATATGAACTAAGGGGTAAGCTTTGCTCAGGGTTGGATATATCATGGAGGACAGGCAAAATGCAAAGGGGCCTAAGAGCAGAAATATGTACAAAGCGGTAGCATAGTCAGATTAAACCTGGGATAATGCATCAGGAGGGAAGCAATGCTCTGTGGAACCTTGGGATCAGCTGTATTGGAAGAGACCTTAGTTTAGCCGACAGCGAAATTGATGTGATATTGCAATGTAACTTGTTTTGAACTTGAGCTACATATACAGAGACACCCTGCCATGGAGAAGGGAAGCGTAGCGGTGATGAGATCACACCTAGAATATTGTGTTCTGTGTTGGACGTGGCGATTCTAGAAAGAAATGAAGAGAGTTCAGAGAAAAAGCAACCCAAGTGCTGCAGAACCTGAAGGGAGAAACTATGGGGAGAAAAGAACCAAGCAGGCCAGAACTTCAGAACAACCACCCCGAACACAAAAATCCCGCGTTCCCACGTGCAATATGGGGACCTGTGTCCATTCATCAGGGTAGATGTCAGAATTGCATCTGCGATGACGGTGTGTAGTCAACGATCCTCTTAAATGTACATTGTTGGTTGCTTTTAGCTCTATACTTGACATTTTATTTTGAAGGATGGTACTTCAATTTGTTGGGCCAAATCCTTAGCTGGTGTAAATCCGCATAGCTCCCTTAACACCATCCGAGTTCTGCAGGTGGGAGAGGCATGGCCTAGTGTTGTGAGCAGAAGACGGAGAGCCAGGATCTTCTAAATTCTAATCCCAGCATTGTCACTGGCTTCCCTCTGCGGCTTTGGGCACGTCCTAGAACCTCTCTGCGTAACTACGGAACAGAAAGCTAATACGTTGCAAGAGCGTGGTGAGAATTAATTATTGCTTAGAGCACTGTGGAAATTCGGCGTTTGGATAGATTAGCGTCAACAGCTGTTGCTCAGCAGTGCAGTGGTGGGTGTGTGAGTTACAAACGGTAAAAGAACCTTAAACTCTTGCATGCTGGAGATGGACTGTACTGTATACAATCCTAAATATACAGGACAGCACTGTGTCAAGTATTGTGGGTTGGGAAGGAATTATCCCTGAGGTCAGATTGGCAGTGATTTTGGGTTCTCTCTTTCTCTCTTCTAATTAATCAATGCTCTACCATTGCTAGGGTCTCAGGCTTTGGTGGCCCCTTGGTCTCCTCTGTTCTCTGTCTGTGGCAAACAGTCTCCTGAGGACTGAGATTCTTTGGTTTAACTAAAGCTACTGGGCTCAACAAATGAGTATCTGGTTGAAATTTAATGGCCTGTGTTACGCAGGAGGTCAGACTAGATGTTCTAATGATCCCTTCTGGTCTTAGGCTCTGTGAAACTAAACAATTTGTTTGGCTGGCTGATTGGAAAAACACCCATATTCCAAAGGTTGATTTTAAAAAATACTAAGGCACAATATAGCTTTATTATTTCTCTTTGCTAGAGCAAGCATGGATTTTAAAACTAGCACCTGCTTCTAATCAGTGGACTGCAGACTCCAGACCACTGGTAGTGTCACTGATTTCCATGGATGGCCTTTCTGCTCTGTTACCGGTCTTGGGTCTCCTAGTTTTATTGCATTAGATATGTTGCTGGTGCAGAAACCAGTTTCAGAAATGGTCAACATAGGACTGGTGCATAATTCTTCCGCTCTACTCCGTGCTGATTTAGGCCTCAACTGGAGTATTATGTCCAGTTCTGGGCGCCGCATTTCAGGAAAGATGTGGACAGATTGGAGAAAGTCCAGAGAAGAGCCACAAAAATGATTAAAGGTCTAGAAAACATGACCTAGGAGGGAAGATTGAAAAAAATTGAGTTTGTTTAGTCTGGAAAAGAGAAGACTGGGGGGTGGGGGGGGGACATGATGATAGTTTTCAAGTACATAAAAGATTCTTACAAGGAGGAGGGAGAAATTTTTTTCTTAATCTCTGAGGATAGGACAAGAAGCAATGGGCTTAAATTGCAGCAAGGGAGGTTTAGGTTGGACATTAGGAAAAACTTCCTAACTGTCAAGGTGGTTAAGTACTGGAATAAATTGCCTAGGGAGGTTGTGGAATCTCCATCATTGGAGATTTTTAAGAGCAGGTTAGACAAATGCCTGTCAGGGATGGTCTAGGTCAGGGGTCGGCAACGTTGGGCACACGGCTCGCCAGGGTAAGCACCCTGGCGTGCCGGGCCAGTTTTATTTACCTGCTGACGTGGCAGGTTCGGCCGATCGCGGCCCCCACTGGCCCCGGTTCGCCGTCCCGGGCCAATGGGGGCGGTGAGAAGCCGCGGCCAGCACATCGCTCGCCAGGGTGCTTACCCTGGCGAGCCGCGTGCCGAACGTTGCCGACCCCTGGTCTAGGTAATACTTAGTCCTGCCATGAGTGCAGGGGACTGGACTAGGTGACCTCTCGAGGTCTCTTCCAGGCCTATGATTCTATGGTGATCACTAGCATAGTTTCATTTTTAAAAGCATCTTGCAGGGTTTCTACCATATTCAGCTGAGCAGCCACATCCTTCATGTACCTTCAGTTTTAGCCTGTGGCTTAGTGCCTTTGTATCTAAGTGACTTTTTTTGTCAGTTTCATTTCACCTTTTAAAACTCTAGAGACCGAGAAAACATGTGCTATGCTTGCACCGAACCCATCCAAATCATGACAGAACTGTAGGCAACATCCTCTATGGTGCAACCTTCTAATGTAATCAGCTGTTGCAATCTCAGATGCCAAAGGGATGATTCTTCTTTTTCTCTGCCTTTCTCTGACTGCCAATCCACTGGCTGAGTGCATGATGGAGCTCTTGCTGGCAAACAGGAGAGAAATGCTCTTCTTCTTCTTTTTCAGGTTGTCACCCACAGGTTCTATGGGTCAGCTGATTACCTTGGCCACTAGCAAATGGCTTTGTTTTTACAGCCCCAGCTTCTGGGGTCATGTGATTACATAAGAATCTCAGCTTTCACTTTGGGGGGGGGGGAAAAAGGCAAGTTTTCCAGGCCTCGTGGCTGCAGAGAAAAGTTTGAAAATGTGATTCCTAAAGGCTCAAAATCCAAAAAGCAAATAAAAGGACCCAAAATTGATTGCCTTTAAAATAGGAGTGTGTGGTTTTTTTTTTTTTTTTTTTAAATAATCTCATGATTGGCGGGGGGGAGGGAAGCTGGTCTCCTGATTATTTTTTTTTTTTGAACATTTTGGAGGGGGGGTGGAAAATCTGGAAACTCAATCATGTAGCCACTTGTAAGTGTACTGCTTCACAGTCCCATTGCACAGTCGGCTTCTGGCTCTGTTACCCGTCCCGTATCTTCTGTTTTTTTTTTTTTTCTTTCTTTTTTTCTCTCTCTCTGTTGGTCCTCTTGTCTTTTGCATATGCAGGTTTGTGTGTTTGTGTGTTTGTGTGTTTGTGTGTTTGTGTGTTTGTGTGTTTGTGTGTTTGTGTGTTTGTGTGTTTGTGTGTTTGTGTGTTTGTGTGTTTGTGTGTTTGTGTGTTTGTGTGTTTGTGTGTTTGTGTGTTTGTGTGTTTGTGTGTTTGTGTGTTTGTGTGTTTGTGTGTTTGTGTGTTTGTGTGTTTGTGTGTTTGTTTACTTACATACATACATACATACATACATACATACATACATACATACATATATGTATGTATGTGTGTGGATGAGGCCCACATACTACTGTATGGCCCTGAGGATGTCACATGGGCCGTAGCTGTGTGCTGTTCGGGCCACAAGCTGCCCACAGGCCGTGGGTTGAGAACCACTGGTCTAGATGTTTTCTCATCCAAGATCTAGAACTATTGATTTAATTTGACCCCTGCAGTGCAGTATTTATGGCGTGACACTGACAGCAACTACCCGGGGAAGAGGAAGAGAAAACTGGAAAATTGGGCCAACGATCTCTGTTAGGCACGAACCGTCCAAGGTCCACAGGAGCCGTGGTCCCTGGCACCAGGGCACTACAAACTAAATTGAGGGCAGTGTGTGGTACCAACTAAGGAGTGGGGGGGACATGGACCAGTGCAGGACTGTCCGGATTGCAGTCAATTGCTAGCATGATGGGTATCGCTAAGTATGTAGCAACGAAACCATCTCTCAGCAAAAATGCTCCTTCTGCTCCCTGGGTGGCCTATTTTAGGAAGTTGATTCTGTAAATGGACTATTCACTATGATTAGAAAGCTTTTGGAATGTAGTTTTCCAGTTCTGTTACTTGCAAGGTCACTCTGCCCTTTTTAATCTCTTCTCATATCAAAGCTGTTCCATCCCCCTAATCATTTTTGTTGCCCTTCTCTGTATCTTTTCCAATTCTAATGAGGGTGACCAGACAGCAAAAGTGAAAAATTGGGACGGGGGTGGGGTGGGGGGGTAATAGGAGCCTATATAAGAAAAAGACCCAAAAATCAGGACTGTCTCTATAAAATTGGGACATCTGGTCACCCTAATTCTAATGTACCTTTTTTGAGATGGGGTGACCAGAACTGCACGTAGTACAGTAGAACCTCAGCGTTACGAACACCTCGGGAACGGAGGTTATTTGGAACTCTGCAATGTTCATAACTCGGAAGAAAACGTTATGGTGATTCTTTCAAAAGTTTACAAATGAACATTGACCTAATACAGCCTTGAAACTCTACTATGCAGAAGAAGAATGCTGCTTTTAACCATCTTAATTTAAATGAAACAAGCACAGAAACAGTTTCCTTACCTTGAATTTTTATTTAAATTTCCATTTATATTTTTAGTAGTTGTATTTGCTTTTTTGTTTCTCTGCTGCTGCTTGATTGTATACTTCTGAGGTGCTCCAAATGAGGTGTGTGGTTGACCGGTCAGCTCGTAACTCTGAGATCTACTGTATTTGAGTTGTGGGTATACCAGGGGTTTATATAGTGTCATTATGATATTTACTGTCTAATTATCTATCCCTTTCCTAATTGTTCCTAACATTCTGTTAGCTTTCAGTTGTACACTCAGTGGATGGTTTGAGAGAACTGTCCACGATGACTCCAACATCTTTCTTGAGTGGTAACCGCTAATTTAGACCCCATCATTTTGTATGCATAGTTGGGATTGTTTTTTCCATTGTGCATTACTTTGCATTTCTAAACACTGAATTTCATCTGCCACTTTGTTGCCCAGTCACCCAGTTTAGTGAGACCCCTTTGTAGCTCTTCGCAGTCTGCTTTGGACCTCACTATCTTGAGTAATTTTGTATCTTCTGCAAACTTTGCCACCTTGCTGTTTACCCCTTTTTTCAGATCATTTCTGAATACGTTGAACAGCACTGGTCCCAGTATGGATCCTTGGGGGACCACGCTATTTACCTTTCTCCACTGTGAAAGCCGACCATTTGTTCCTACCCTCTGTTTAACCAGTTACTGCTCCATGAGAAGACTGTCCTTTAGCATATAGAAGAAAAGGAAAGAGCTGAGGTTAGATTGGGAATCTCCATGAGGCAGGATCAGTGTAGGAAGCTAGACATTTCTAGGGAATCTGCAGAAGTACATTGGTGTTGATGCTTATTTAAGATTGCTACTGGGGTTAGCAGCTGAAGAAGAGCATAAAGAAAAGGTAGCAGGGGAGTTTAGATGTATGCACTGGAGACATCTGTGGATGTGTCAAAGGTTTTCCCCACCTTTCCTGAGTATTTGTGTGTATGGACCAAATTCTGCCCTTGAAATTGCTCGCGCATCCCCAGCTGACATCAGTGGGACCTATCATATATATCTAGTGAACTGGCTACATCTTCAAAGCCCTGCATAAACACTAATTAACTAATCAGTTCTCACAACCTCCGAATGAGGGAGAGTAGTAGTAATATCCCAGTTTAACTGATGGGGGGGAAACAGAGACCTAGGATAAGGGCTGGATTTGGGACTTGTCTACATTGATAAAATTACTGGCATAGCTCTGCCGGTAAATCTCCCTGTGTAGACATTCTTATCTTGGAAGAACAGTGTTTTCCTGGTTTAGGTTATGTCGCTTTGAAAACTGGTAATCTTCCCTATCTAGACAAACCCTTATATATTTGGGATCTTCTGAGTCCTTTGTCTGATAAGTTAAAGAGTCCTCTATTATCCAATTTCTGTTCCCCATGTTGTACCAAGAGATTTTGCACAATGTAGGCACCCCGAGTGTGATCAAGTCACCCCTTAACCTTCGCTTTGACAAAATTAGACTGATTCAGACTAGAAATGAGGCACAATTTTTTACCACTGAGGGTAACTGGGACAACTAAGAATCATAGAATATCAGGGTTGGAAGGGACCTCAGGAGGTCATCTAGTCCAAGCCCCTGCTCAAAGCAGGACCAGTTCCCAACTAAATCATCCCAGCCAGGGCTTTGTCAAGCCAGGCCTTAAAAACCTCTAAGGAAGGAGATTCCACCACCTCCCTAGGTAACCCATTCCAGTGCATCACTACCCTCCTAGTGAAATTTTTCCCCCTAATATCCAACCTAAACCTCCCCGACTGCAACTTGAGACCATTACTCCTTGTTCTGTCATCTGGTACCACTGAGAACAGTCTGGATCCATCCTCTTTGGAATACCCTTTCAGGTAGTTGAAAGCAGCTATCAAATCCCCCCCTCATTCTTCTCTTCTGCAGACTAAACAATCCCAGTTCCCTCAGCCTCTCCTCATAAGTCATGTGCTCCAGCCCCCTAATCATTTTTGTTGCCCTCCGCTGGACTCTTTCCAATTTTTCCACATCCTCCTTGTAGTGTCGGCCCAAAACTGGACACAGTACTCCAGATGAGGCCTCACCAATGTCGAATAGAGGGGAATGATCATGTCCCTTGATCTGCTGGCAATGCACCTACTTATACAGCCCAAAATGCCGTTAGCCTTCTTGGCAACAAGGGCACACTGACTCATATCCAGCTTCTCGTCCACTGTAACCCCTAGGTCTTTTTCTGTAGAACTGCTGCCTAGCCATTTGGTCCCTAGTCTGTAGCAGTGCATGGGATTCTTCCGTCCTAAGTGCAGGACTCTGCACTTGTCCTTGTTGAACCTCATCAGGTTTCTTTTGGCCCAATCCTCTAATTTGTCGAGGTCCCTCTGTATCCTATCCCTACCCTCCAGCGTATCTAACACTTCCCAGTTTAGTGTTATCTGCACACTTGCTGAGAGTGCAGTCCACGCCATCCTCCAGATCATTAATGAAGATACTGAACAAAACCGGCCCCAGGACCAACCCTTGGGGGACTCCGCTTGATACCAGCTGCCACCTAGACATGGAGTCATTGATCACTACCCATTGAGCCTGACGATCTAGCCAGCTTTCTATCCACCTTATAGTCCATTCATCCAGCCCATACTTCTTTAACTTGCCGGCAAGAATACTTCAAGGGCTGTGATAGATTCTCTATCACTTGGAACTTTTTAGTCAAGATTGGATTTTTTTTTTTTCTCCTGAGAGAGATGCTCTAGTGTCTGAAGTCAATGGGAGACGTAGGTGCCCAGCGAATTAGGCCCTAGGTAATTTTCTTAAAGCAAGTTAATGACAGAGTTGGGATTAGATATTGGGGGTTGCTGGTTCACATCCTTGTACACATTCCTTTAGATTACACTGATTATACTGCCTGGCTGAAGGCAGAATTTGGCCCTATGTGTTAACCTACAGATTTTTGTCCCTCTTCTTGGTGCTGAATAGGAGCCAAATGAGAAACAGGGTTGTAATCGGATCTGGAAAATGGTGGGACTGAGAATAAAGTGCTTCTTATGAACCATCTGGAACCTCCTGCCAACATCAGCTAATTTGCAACACTGAGACAAGGTGACAGCTGAGGGCTATGTAGGGAGATGCACCCTGCAGAACATTCTCTCAGACTGTACTGTGGCCCTGGCCCTGGGCCAGTAATGCTACAGACACGCTATGATATTAAAAGGCCTGGCAGATATTTTAGACAAGGAGAGGTTGAGGACAAGGATCAGGGGGTCAAGAAGAATCAAGAATGGCTCTGTAAATTTGCAGCTAATAGTGTGCTGGGGAACAAGGAGTCTCAGGAGGGAATTCTTTCTACATTGGTGGAGAGGAGGGTGGGAACAGGCTAGGAGGCAAAGCATTTGTTTGCTAGATTAAGCAACCACCACAGGTTTGCTATCCTCATCATCTTGCCTTAACAATTGCCACTCCTTTCTCTGTGTCCTCCCTGAGCCACGGCTTTCCAGGCTCCAGCACGTACAGAATGTCACTGAACAGTTTCTCATGTATAAAGAAGACAGTCCATGTTCTCAAACCGCTCATAGCTTCTCTGTCGACTTCAAATTACCCTTGTTTTTAACATTTTTGCAGAGAGTGAGAGTGAGTGTATTGTTAAATCACAATAGTTGGTTATTGTAGGATTGCTCATGAGTGCTGGGCTATGGACAGTTCTTCCTCCTCTTCGCCTCCCCCCCCCCGCACTATATTTCTCCAGAAAAAAGAGCATTTAGCAAACTTTTTTTGGAGGGGTGTGAGGAAGTAGGAGTATGTGGGAAGAAGAAGCCTGTAAAACAGGGTGTATGTGGGATTTGAATGCTGCAGGGGGTTTGTGCTGGTCGTCTGCACGGGGGCAAATTTCTCCTATAAAAAATTAAAACCCAGAGTCTCTCAAAGATATGTAAAAATACCTTTGAGGATTGGAGTCTATATGCCTGCAGGCAGATTTGAAAAAAGGAAAAGAATCCTAAAATTCGGGGGCCACAGGGAGTTTCTAAAACACTTTTTATAGTTGTTTTCACTTTTATAATAAAGGGAGAACAAATATAAAGACCTAAAAATACATCGTCCCTGTTGGTAAAGGTATTGCCCCTAATAGCCATAAGGGGACCGTAATAACCCTTTAACAAGTCACTGTGTGACCCTGGCTTGAATAAACTTTGCCAGTGACAAGTGGTGATTTCACAGGCCTGGAGACTTGAGGAAATTGTTTATAAACGAGGCGTCTCTGATGTTGACTTGTTCTGATCACTAGGAAGAGGAACAGGAGTACTTGTGGCACCTTAGAGACTAACAAATTTATTTCAGCATAAGCTTCCGTGGGCTACAGCCCACTTCTTCAGATGAAATATACATGTAATGCCTTGTGCTGCCTTAACCGGCTGGCTCTTCCTCACTAAACCCCTTTGTTTGTTGTTTTTTGTGTTCATTCAATGATTTCCTTCGTTCCTTAGGACGTTGGATTGTAAACGATGTGAATCAAGGGCAGAGAGGCTGATTCTGACGTTGTGTACCCAGAGCGTACGGGGGACTGGACTAGATGACCTCTTGAGGTCCCTTCCAGTCCCATGATTCTGTGAAGTCAGTGAAATTCTAGCAGTGTAAAAAAGCCCTGGTGGGATGAGCGTCAGTTCCACTGTCTTTTATTGGTCTGTAAAACACCACGAACATTTATGGTGTATTTAGTGCTTATTAAGGCCCCTAAGCATTTCAGCAGGCTTTGGATCAAGTCCTCAGTGGCTGGTTAACAGGACTAGCCAGAGGAAGCTATTACACTTTGTGCATATTCCAGCCGTGAGTCCTCCTGGTGTAGATTCCCAAGGGTCTGACAGACTCTCCTGTGTCATGTGCACATGGCCACGTTGCTGGGACCACCAACCTGACTTTCACTGTGACTTCAGCACTCCGCTTTCTAGAGGCGAAAGGCAAGCGTGGCTACGCCCTGTGCAGCTGAGACCTACTCCTTCATGCAGCTGACTCAAAGCTGAAAAGTCAACAGCTTTTTCCATCCTGCATCACCGCCCACTAATTAGAAACCGGAAGGTAAAAACACGGCCAACACCTTCCCATTTCCCCAATCAATAATAGGGTTTGCCTCTGCATCTGGAACCTTATCTCGCAGGTGCAGACTGATAATGTGGTTTAGTAATAATACTCAGCATTAATGTAGCCCTTCAAACCACTATGCAGCCATTAACCAAGAATTCCCACAATGCCACCTGCAAGCTGAAGGGGTGTGTGTGTGTGTGGGGGGGGGAAATGTCTTCAGTCCCATTTTACAGAAGGAGAAATTGAGACAGAAAGGTCCTGACTCGCCCAAAGCCACAAGTCGATGGCAAAGGCAGGATTTTAGTTCAGGCTCGCCTGGCTCCGAACCAGTCCTCCTCTGGAGGGGAATGTTTATCCTCCTGGTTAATGCATGCCAGAGGTGAGAGTGCAGTCCTTGGTTCTGCCTGAGTTTCCGGTGTGGCTTTTGGCAAACCACCCAATCCCTGTGTCTCAGTTTGCCATCGGTAAAATGAGAAGAATAATCTTACTTCATCTATTAAGGTGGGAAATCTTTGGGTAGGGACTGTCTCTTACTATGGGCACGTGCAGCGCCTAGCACAATGGGGCACTGATTTTGGTTGGGGTGTCTGGGTGCTATGGGAATACAAATCATACAGACATGCTGCTGCTAATAGAAATTAGCCCAGCCTACCCTGTAATTCAGGGGTGGCCAACCTGTGGCTCCGGAGCCACATACGGCTCTTCAGAAGTTAATATGTGGCTCCTTGTACAGGCACCGATTCCAGGGCTGGAGCTACAGGCGCCAACTTTCCAATGTGCCGGGGGGTGCTCACTGTTCAACCCCTGGCTCTGCCACAGGCCCTGCCCCCACTCCACCCCTTCCCACCCCCTCCCCTGAGCCTACTGTGCCCTCGCTCCTCCCCCCCCATCCCCAGAGCCTCCTGCATGCCATGAAACAGCAGATCAGGAGGTGTGGGGATGGAGGGGGAGGAGCTGATTGGCGGGGTGGACAGGAAGTGCTGGGAAGGGGGGTGGGGGAGCTGATGGGGCGGGGGGCTGCTGACCTATTACTGTGGCTCTTTGACAATGCACATTGGTAAATTCTGGCTCCTTCTCAGGCTCAGGTTGGCCACCCCCGCTGTAACTGGTCAGCTCCATAGAGGCAGACTGAATCCCCTGCCCCAATTCACGTAGACAGCGTTTCATTGGTAGTCTTGTTTCCTCTCTCTGGAGTGTAGGAGTAGGAGGCGTCTGGCACTGCCAGAGAAATGTGCTGCACCTGTTCTATTGTTTCCCGGACTCTGCTATTTCAGACTCGTCACTTTCCCTTTATCTGGAGGAAAGTACCCTGGTGTGATTCAGAGGAAGGTCTCCTTGTGCTAAATGCCAGCTCGGGGAGGGGGAACAGGAGGTGGCAAAAGCAGTAGCTGTTGCTGTTTACAAGTTCTAGGAGATGGATCCATCCCTAAAGTCTCGCCTGCCCTTGCAAAGATCTCACTCGCTCTGCTTAGCAAACCCCCAAGCCCTCACAATGAACTTCAGCTGCTTGTACGCAGGGTGATCGCTTTTAATTTCCCACCTTCCAGGCACTGCCTTCCTTATCCCCCCTCTGCTATAATCTCCCGCCATCTCCTTGTGTGGTGGAGAACCGAGCACAGAATGACATGGCTGTCCTGATCATGCAGATACTAAGGAGGAGGTTTCCTTATCGCAGTAACCAAGGGGAATCCCTGGCAGCCTCCGCTCTCTCTGCTCCACTCCCAGCCCCTGCTTGTCTTGGGAGAAAGGAGCCCAGTGCTGATTGCATCTTCCTGCCTGCATCATCTCCCAGCGCCTCCCTTCCCCCCACGTTTTCCCTGGTGTCTGTATCAATCTTTCACTCCTGCCTTTCCCATCTCTTTCGGCTGCTTTTCCCATTTGACCATCGCTCCTCCACGTCCCTCTTGCTTTGCGTTAATGTGGTTCAGTCCTTGTTCCAGGACCTCTTGCTGTCTTCATTTATTCCTCTTTTTCTCCCCCCCCCCCCCTTCCCCACCTCTTCCTAAGCCTTTGCCCGTGGCGGTAACGTAACTGGAGCATAATACCAAAAGGAGTTGCTGCTTTGATGCTCTTTCAATGCCAGGTTGCCATTTAATAACAGGGGTCTGATTACTACAAAGGAAATAACACACCAATGCAACCCTGATCCTCTCTCATCTTAGTTTAATTAGAGATCAGGGTGACGTACAGGGGCCTCTGAACACAGGAGTGGTTATGTGGTGTTGAGACATTTTGCAGCTGGGTTGGATGCTCTAAGATCACTGCTGTGTCAGCTCTTAATATGGACTTCATTGATCCTTGAGCTCGATTTTTGGTTTTCTCTTCTCCCCCCCACTCCCCCCGTTCTTGTTAGTAGCTCGAGGCGTTTCCATTGGGCTGCTGTTCTCCTGTCTGTGGGTTTGCAGCATTGATCCAGGCCTTTGCAGTTCCGTGTTTTTGGCAGTTGGATTAACTGTGGTGGGGCAGCAGGTATATTTGGACTACTACCTTCAAGTCAATTCAGTGATCTTACTGCCCTGTTTGATGTCCATGGAGAATAGAGAGCAGGAGAAACATGGGCAGGGGCTGTGCAGCAGAGCTTGGGCATCTCCAGTGGCACCAATAATGCTGGGAATCTTTATGTTGTGGACACCTGTCCATTAGGGACCAGACTGAAGTTACCTGAGCGGCTGTCCGTGGAATGCATTTTGATCATCATGGGCCAGGCTTTCAAAAGAGCTCCACTTCCATGTAGGCACCAGAATCCGTGGCCAGCTTTTCAAAGAGCATGGCATGTGGGCCCTTTTATAAACCTGGCCATGAATGTCCTCCTGGGAGCTGCTGGGTGCTCAGCAGTTTTGAACATCTGGTCTCAGTCCTGGGAGCTGAGCGTTAGAAAATCTGGCCCGATAATCCTGGGCTAAATTTGAGCTCGAGACCAAGCAGTGGGTACCTCAGTGACCTAGTAAGAATACTCTGAACCTCTGCCTTGCTTCACCTGCAGTAAGATGCAGGCAGAGGACAATAACCTAATTTCAGCCTTGATAGTCTGTTTGCAAACGTGTGGCCCATAGTCTTTCCTGTGTCTTGGAGCGAAATTACCCTCGATGTCAAGGAGTGTCTGCTATGGCTAGTAGTTATTAAAGGTGCACTGTCCCCTAATTAATATTTATTCTGGTGCAGAACGTTTGTTTGATCTTGGCTTCTCACTGGCTTAATTAAAATGCATACACTGCAATGTTCTCTTAAGGAGACTGCAGTATGTAAACTATTGAGCCAGCATTTGCAGTGGACCGTGTGGAAATTCTCCAAACAAACATGTCGCCCGCATTCTTAAACAGTTGTGTGGCTTTGATGTTTGCCTGTAATTTAGGTGCTAATTGGTTTAAAAAAAAAAAATGTAGTGTCCATCACCTGATGCAAACTGAGAATCTTAAATTCATCCCTATTGGAGGAGACGTAAACCAATATCCTGACTTCTGAATTCACCACCTCTTTTCACAAGAGTGCAGGAATTTGGCCAAAACATTGGGTGACCACCTTCTACCTACCTAATATTTCCTCCTGCGGTTTCAGCTGGTCAGGGTATTCACTTCTTGTCCTAGACTGCCTGCTGTTGCTGATACTTGCTACCTAAGGCTCTTGTTACACTAAATTACTATTATTATTTGTATTATTGTAGTGCACAGGAGCTCTAGTGAAGTTGTTCCCGTTGGGTTAGGTGCTTTACGAACAGAATAAAAAGATGATTCCCTCTCCTGAAGGTATTGGATCAGCGAGAGAATAAACTAGATGGAGCACTTGGAGTTTGCAATGCCTGTAAAGCATCTTGTGTCCGTTGACACCAGTTGTCCCAGGTGTTGCTACAAGCATTAATTGTACCAATAGGTTGTGACATTGGGGAGCAGGTCTCCAGCCATGTCAGACTGTACTGGCATAGTCTGCAGTACTTCTAGGTGGGCAGCTGCAAATACTGCACGTGCACCTATTTTTGTTGGTCATCCTATTTCTATCCCACAATGCAGAGCTTCATGCTTAGAAATTACCCAGAAGCTCTGGCTTCCAGCAACAGTGCTAGGATGGGTGCTTCAGGATTCCCACAGGATATGCACAGGTGTAAGGCATATTGACCTGCCAAAAAGGTTCTGCTGTGTGGATAACCCAGCACAGTTAATAGGGCAAGCAACGTGACGACTCGCTTCAAGCAACCAATCTACCTGCAATGGTTTCCTCACAGGTTAGACACAGCCAAGATGAAGCCCGACTGTATCGCTTAGTAAGTCTGTTTGGAGGGCGCTCTGGAATCCTTGGCTAAAAACATGTTCAAGCAAGTCACGGTCAGAACTAATGCTTTGTGTGTGTGTGTGTGTGTGTGTGTGTGTGTGTGTGTGTGTGTGAGGGATGCTGCTTCACAAAGAAACACAGGGGTGATACTAGTGGTGTGTGATTGTGTTTGTTATCCAAACACAGATCGTAATAAGAGCCTGTGTCGGAGTGGGAGAAGGAGAGGCTAGTCTGTAGCGTTACCAGTGGGATTTAACTCCATAATTTCAATTTGTATTGCACGCTGTTCAGCTCTTGGGAATCCAAGAAACTTCACACCAGTCCTGGCATAGCCACAGAACCGTCTGAGTTACAAGACAAAGGGGCTACAGGGCAGTACTTTGTTTTGCATATGGTTTTTTTCTTGTAGGAAAAAAAAAACTGGCCATCGGTCTAGAAACGAGACCTATTTACATTGAAGTGGCACCAAAAGATGTGCTTCAGGAGATAGTGAGGGATTGAAACAAAACATTGAAATGGAAGAAGAATAGACGTTCCCCAGCTGATGTCGGAGTATAAAAGTATTTGCTGTGATTCCTTCTTCCTTCCAAACGGTTATAGTGAATTTTTGGTGCTGATGAAACGTGCGTGTCTGGCAGACACTGAAGTCTTCTAGTTATTCTTAGAGCCGGTGCAGTATGGGCAGTGACAGCACACGCTTCCTCCAAACTGCCCTGCCAGTGCACTTTTGTCCTGTACCTACAAAGTCCACTCTAGCAGTCGATGGAGGCTAAAATTGTACTTCCATCTTTGATATCCCTCCGTCTACGTTTTTGTGTGTGCCTGATGCGGACACCTCTCCACCTGGAACTGGACTGAGGCCACTGGATTATTTCATGGAAGAGCTGTGCAGAGGCTTTTGGTGTTCTAGGTGAACCAGCCATGCAGAGGTGGTAGGCCCCATATCTCCTTGCCAGGGTCTTGAGCCCTCTAGAACAGGGGTGGGCAAACTTTTTGGCCCAAGGGCCACATCGGGGTAGCAAAACTGTATGGAGGGCCGGGTAGGGAAGGCTGTGCCTCCCCAAACAGCCTGGCCCCCTCCCACGCCCCGCCCCCTGACTGTCCCCCTCAGAATCCCCGACCCATCCAACCCCCCCTGCTCCTTGTCCCCTGACTGCCCCCTCCCAGGACCCCCTGCCCCAACCGCCCCCAGGGACCCCACCCCCTAGCCAACCCCCCCACTTCCTGACTGCCCCGCCCCCTGACAGGCCCCCTGGGACTCCCACGCCTATCCAACCCCCACCCCCATTCCCTGTCCCCTGACTGCCCCCCCCAAATCTCCACCCCATCCAACCGCTCCCTGTCCCCTGACTGCCCCCTGGGACCCCCCGCTCCCTGCCCCCTTACTATGCCGGAGCCAGCCACGCTGCCCGGTAGGAGTGGCAGGCCAGAGCGCTGGCAGCGTGGTGTGCTGAGGCTGCGGGGGAGGGAGGGCAGCGGGGGAGGGGCCGGGGGGCTAGCCTCCCCGGCCGGGAGCTCAGGGGCCGAGCAGGACGGTCCCGCGGGTCGTAGTTTGCCCGCCTCCGCTCTAGAATGCGATCAGTTTTCCAGAGTCTGGGTCTTCCTTTCACAGGAGCGTGCAACTGCGGCTGGTGTGATGAGAGCTGCATGCATGTCAGAACTGCACATCTGTTGCACTCCCCCTCCACCCCCATTCCCATTTCCTGGCTTCCCTGAATCTGGTCCCTTTCAGACTGGCTCAGTTATGCTGAAAGGCCCCCCCAGGACAAAGGCTCCTTTGTAGACAGCTGCAGCGGGTCACATCCATGTCCTTCTCTCTCCATTGCTTCTAAACCCTCGTTGGTCCCCGCGGTACCACCCGGTGACAGCAGTGCCTCTTGGGATGAGCGTTGCTCGGTTTTGCCAGCCAACAGGCATTTTGGACTCTGACCTGTTACAGAAACGACGCTGTCGAGGAGGGAGTCACAGAAGGAAAAAACAAACCTGTGGCACTACAGTGTGTGGATAACATGGATAACAAATGACTCCCTGAGACCCTGCAAGCAATAGTGGGCCTCGCCCCCACCTCTCCTTACAGTCACCATTAGGACCTTCCATTTATAAAGCCAGATCCCAAAGTCCTGCCTCAGTTTCCACCCGTCCTTACACAGGCAATGCTCCCGTTTGACTCCCTCGTCTTTCATTCATTTCAAACACTGTGCACGGCTGTCACCGAAGTGCAGCCGTTGCTGGGGTGGAACGCGGCACCACCACGCAGCTGCAACTTGGGAGCCAGGCCGCAACCATGGGATTGCAAATTTAGACTGTCCTGTTTCTGTCGTCCTCAGAGTGGCTGCATTCCCATTTCTGGTCCCTGTAACTGCTTATGTGGGTGCCGAGGAAGGGAAAGTGAAATCCGCAGGCGGAAAGCAGGGAGGTTGAATGCAATGACCAGAAATGGCGATTCTTGCAAATGAGAGATTAAAAGATCACAACTGGTCTCTCCGAAAAGATACCCATGTGCCTTCACAACGTGGTCCAGCGTGGATGCTGTTGTGTTTACTACCCCTTTAGCAGAGTATTTTCCTCCATTGCTCCCAGTTGGTGGGCCCTGCCTCTCCTTCCTGCCCGCTAGCGCTCTAGACTAGAAAGCCATTAACCGAAGGGCATCTTCTGCAGCCCACAGGCTGCGTGGGCAGCGACGCAGAGGGTCGTGTGCGCATGTGTCCCTCTCTTCCCTGAGTGATTAGTGCGGACGTAGGCAGCAGCGGAACATTTGCTGGTCACCGTCATGACTCACATTTTTATCCAGGCACTGCCAGGCCAGCAGGAGTATTTATAGGAGCTGCCTGGGAGGCTGATGTGACGCTCCTGGAAAAGGCAGCTGCGTGCGTTAGCAGCCGCGTCGCCAGCACAATCGGCACAGGGCGAGCCTGTTGTCTTTGCCTGATTGCAATTGTTTAATGCAGTTCAAATCCATAGATCGAATAAGCGCGTCGATGGCTGCTCAGGGGGAGTCACTGCATGGCGCGGTGCGGCAGAAACACTGCATGTGCCAGCCTGGCAATGTTGTGCTGCCAACCCTAGAAATATTTTTGTATTTGGGGTCAAAAGGGAGAGGAGATTTTTCTTTCTTTCAACGGATGGGAGTTAGGCACTGAAATACCTCTGAGGGTGGGTGGGTGTGTGTGGGGGGGTGTGTGTGGAGAAGGTGATGAAGGGGGCAGATTATCCCACATCTACCTCCTGCTAGGAATTTTACATCTTCCTCTGAAATGTCAGGTGCGGAGAAGGGATGCTGCGTGAGAGGGACCATGGGTCCGATCCAGTCCAACTCCTTTGCTCTCTGTAGCAGTGTGGTCTTTGAGAACGAGGAATAGTTTCCTAGGGGAGTGGGACGAGCCCTGTTTAAAACAAGGATGGAGAATGTATTTCAGGGGACAGTCCTACCCTGGCTTCTTAGGGAGGGACTAGATGGAGAATTTGGTGGGATCATCTCCCATGGCCGTGGTTTAATCCCATTCCGTTGGGGCCTGCCTGGCTGGTTACTCCTGCTATTATATTTTGAGTTTGAAACAAATCGTTGAGCCTGGGCAGGGCACCCCGGTTCCTTCCACTTGGGCATCAGCCTGATTCTCCTAGATGCTGAAAATATTTCAGCAATTTCCCCTCTGGGGAATTTAGCACCAGACACCCAAAGTCTGGGCATTTCTCTTTAATGCTGGTAGCAACCAATGTCTGCCTCTCACCTCCCTCCCCCGCCTGGAGCCTGGGTCTCATGACCCATCTGTCATTCTCCAGGAATGCTCTTTAAATATACTTAGGTGGGCTGGTGAGTGTGAACTTCCCCTTCTCTTCACCCCTATTCCTCTTCATCCTATTCAGGCCCCCTATTCCCTCGGCCTCTGTTTCAGGACAGCTTGTTGCTGTGTGATCATGTGCGAATAGAATTGGGGGAGGCGGTAACAGAACCCCTGCTGGTTAGTAATAGAAATGATGCTCTGAATGTTATCAGATTGGGCGCGGCGACTCGTCTGTAGCACATACAGTGTAGTGTTACTTTATATTATGCATGGGCATCTGAAGGGCAAATGCCCAGCTTAGCTGAATGCCCCTCCTACTCCCCTTTCTCCCAGCCCCACCACCTGTTCGAAGGAGCTCCCGTTAGCTTCTGCTCTCCTGATTCAATGTTTTCTCCTTCCTTGTGCTGCTTCTGCACTGACGATTGTCTCCTCTGGCCCAGGTGGATGGGGGTGGGGTTTATTCCCTGCTGAGATCATACAGAGTGTTACAAAGGGCCATGTGGGGACTGGAGGGTGTTGACAGCTCCAGGAACCTCTCCAGTTGTAGGAGATTAGGGTTGCCAGGTGTCTGGTTTTCGACCAGAATGCCCGGTCGAAAAGGGACCCTGGCGCCTCCGGTCAGCACTGCTAACCGGGCCATCAAAAGTCCGGTCAACAGTGCTGCGGGGCTGAGGCAGACTGGTCCATACGTGTCCTGGCAATAGGCTGTTGATCTCGGGCTAGTTCCTAATGCACAAGTGCTCTCATCACAGCAGAGAGCACAAGGACTGAATGGGACGTAAAGCTCCCTATTATGTCTTCACTGTGGAGTTAACCCTAACCCTCCTTCCATCCCCCCCCACACAACCCTCTCGTCTGAGTTGGGTGGTGCTTTCACCCTGGACTGGGTGAGGGTAGCCCGACTTCTTTGCCATGAGGATGCAGGCTAAATCACTCCAGTGCTGATAGTCCTGCAGACCCTGTGTGCTCAGGTGGACCGACAGGTTCCCCCACGATTCGCTGGGAAAGAACCACAGAGCAGCTCAGCTTGCAGCAGTGCTCCAGGAGACATACCTGGGGGAAGGCCGCACTAGTGAGGACACAGGAACTCGGGTAGGACATCGCAGCGGGGACACTCACACCCAGGCTAGACTAACCAGAGGTCTCCGACCCAGTGGCTGACCACGCAGGTGAACTCTGCAATGAAGACATACCCCTAGAGGGTGGTCCCTTGGTACAGGCGACCATGCAGGGTAGCATGGGAAGGCAGCTTGCTCTGCCCCGCCTATGCTTGTCCTGCTTTGTGATCGTGAAAGTTTTGTCAGATGGCCGCCTGCCGGATTCCTCTTTCGTTCTTGCTTCCCCTGTAGCTGCTCTTTTCCTTCCTATAAGACCTGCTCAGGCTGCCATATTGAGTCTTCTGTTGCTTCCTGCCACGCAGAAGCTTTGTATTGCAGTTGAAGCTCCTAAGCCATGTTCAGTCACCCCCTTTCCAGTTCTGGGTTCTTCTCTTGCATTCTCACACAGCAGGGATTTAACACATGGAAAAGCCAAAAATCCTCCGTTGGTGCCTCCCCTTTCCTAACCTCTGCATGACACCGGGGAACAGGAACTGAACCAGGAACCACAAGGGTTACTGTATGTGCTGTGAAACCAAGCCAGAAAGGAGACCTTAATTGAATGATCCTATTTCTGGCAGCGGATCTGCTCTCTTACGTGCATCAGATGAGCTGTCTCCTGGAAAATCAAGCTTCTACTGTATTTGTTAACTGTTTGGAGGAAAACAGCAAACAGTTTTAAGTGAGTCAATTCAGCAGCGACCGTAAATGTTTAAAATCTCTAAACCACAACACCCCAGACTGCTGAGGTAGCACCACTTTCTTTTAAAGACTGTCTAGTTGGACAGTTAATGTTAGGACCCAAGTCGTGGATGGCTGATTGCAGATGGTTAATGCTTAAACAGGGCAGGTTAAGTACGAGGAAGGCTGGTTTTGTCACGCATGACATGCCTATTCCAGTTTATTGTAATAAAAAGTGCCGCTAAACTGATCCCGTTAGTCTCCAAAACAAATCTTAGATGGCTTTGAAAAATAAACACACAAGCTTGTCTGCCATTTTCTAGTGTGAAGCGCTCCCACACGCGCATGTGCACACACAAACACACTCTCACGTGAGGCAGAGAGTGTAAAGCTTTAGCACAGCTGTGTCAACTGGAAAACCATTCTGGGTATTGGCATTTTAAGTAAGCCTCCAGCAATTCCATTTCACTTCCAAGCCTCTTTCACCTGGCACTACTGTAGCAAAGTGGCTTTTATTGGGAATTTTAGAAAGTGAACTGGACAGCGGGAACAACCTGATTGGTTAGCCGAGGTTGTAATACCCACATAATTATGGGACAAAGACCACACAGTACTTAGACTTACTATCATTTCAATTTGGGTAATTGCAAAAACAAAAGAATCCCAGTGGAATTTAAAAATAAAAATGAAATATGGACATTGGACACTGGAACAAACTGATTACTGATCCAAGATCCCATCCTCTTCCTCACAGCAGTGTACTTCGTGTGGGGAAAAGTCCACATTTTGACTTCTGGGGGGGTTGGGTTTTCTTAGTTTATTTATTTTTTAAGATGCACCTTGGAAGCTACTCAGAAGTTTGCAATGTTAAAAGTAGCCTTGGCAGAGAGAACCTTAGTGGGCAGATTACAGGTGAGACAGTCAAACGTACATGTGAAATATACGTTTTGGTTAATCTTGCTAGGTATTGATGCCATGCGGGTGAGCATGGTATCTGAGTGGCTCCTGCTTGGGGGTAGTGCCATGTGTAGTGTCGCCCTCTAATGGCTAGTCCACATGAAAGATAAGAGCCTGCTAGCTAGTGGAGTGGCTCCTTTGGCTCGAGTGCTAGTGGCCCCCTGCGTTGGAGCTGAAGGTTGTGGGATCTATCCATAGAGGAGATTATTAGGTATATCTGTGGCTAAGAACAAAATACATTTAGTTGACGTTCTAGAATCCTTGTGTGTGCTGGGTTAGTGGCATACATGTAGCTTGGGCCCAGGTACACACCTGTATGATTGATACTGTTTATGTGGCTCCATGTTATTAAGTTCTGCAAAATCATTCTTTCAAGGCATTCTGGGGGGGACTATAAAATCCTAGAGAGATGTTCACAAAATCCTGAACATCTGATGGAAAGGGGGAGGATGCTTCCAATTTAGCCACCAGAAGACAGTCATATCCTGTACCTATTTCACTATGGTGCTCACTCAACTGACATTAATTACCAAAATTTATACAGAAGACAGCTCAACAACTGGGGGAGAAAATGTAGATGGGTTCTGTGGGGCTGGTTAATTACCCTAGAGAGATACCGTGGAGAAATAAGGTTAGCCCACCCCTGTGGATAATTCATGTAACTGATTAATTTTTAAAATCTAAAAAGTCACTTTGTTAACTTCAATAAAAGCAGGTTTCAGGGTAGCAGCCGTGTTAGTCTGTATCCGCAAAAAGAACAGGAGTACTTGTGGCACCTTAGAGACTAACAAATTTATTTGAGCATAAGCTTTCGTGGGCTACAGCCCACTTCATCAGATGCATAGAATGGAACATATAGTAAGAAAATATATATAATATATACAGAGAACATGAAAAGGTGGAAGTTGCCATACCAACTCTAAGAGGCTAATTAATAAAGATGAGCTATTATCAGCAGGGAGGGAAAAAACCTTTTGTAGTGATGATCAAGATGGCCCATTTCAGACAAGAGGTGTGAGGATACTTAACATGGGGAAATAGATTCAGTTAGTGTAATGACCCAACCATTCCCAGTCTCTATTCAAGCCTAACTTAATGGTATCTAGTTTGCATATTAATTCAAGTTCAGCAGTTTCTCGTTGGAGTCTGTTTTTGAAGCTTTTCTGTTGCAAAATTGCCACCTTTAAGTCTGTTACTGAGTGACCAGAGAGGTTGAAGTGTTCTCCTACTGGTTTTTGAATGTTATGATTCCTGATGTCAGATTTGTGTCCATTTATTCTTTTGCGTAGAGACTGTTAGTGTTTTTGTTGGCCAATGTACATGGCAGAGGGGCATTGCTGGCACATGATGGCATATATCTCATTGGTAGATGTGCAGATGAACGAGCCCCTGATGGCATGGCTGATGTGATTAGGTCCTATGATGGTGTCACTTGAATAGATATGTGGACAGAGTTTGCATTGGGCTTCGTTGCAAGGATAGGTTTCTGGGTTAGTGTTTTTGTTGTATGGTGTGTGTGGTTGCTGGTGAGTATTTGCTTCAGGTTGGGGGGCTGTCTGTAAGTGAGGACTGGTCTGTCTCCCAAGATCTGTGAGAGTGAGGGTTCATCTTTCAGGCTAGGTTGTAGATCTTTGATACGCTGGAGAGGTTTTAGTTGGGGGCTGAAGGTGACGGCTAGTGGCGTTCTGTTATTTTCTTTGTTGGGCCTGTCCTGTAGTAGGTGACTTCTGGGTACTCGTCCGGTTCTGTGAACCGCACACCATACAACAAAAACACTAACAGTCTCTACACAAAAGAATAAATGGACACAAATCTGACATCAGGAATCATAACATTCAAAAACCAGTAGGAGAACACTCCTGTTCTTCTTTCAATAAAAGCCTTATTAGTTGCTCCTCTACACACATTATGAGTCAAATTCATCCTTGGAGCGATCCAGCAATGAATTTGATCTGCATCACTTGTGACCATATGAACGTTTGAGTCATTAGTGCATCAACCACAATGCATTAGCTTAAGGTTGGAACTCGATGGTCGTTAGGACTGGTCGAAAAATTTCTGTCAAAACTGTTTTTGTGAGAGGAAATTGGGTTTTCTACTTCCACAGACAATGTCTGCTTTCTGGGTAAACTTTTGACCCTGCGTCAAAATTGCAAACTGAAAATGCTTTGGTTTCCTGATGAAAAGTCAAAATTTTCTACAGAAAATTCAACTTTTTTTCCGTTGAAACTTTCTGTAGGATGAAAAAATCCTTTCCACCTAGCTTGACTATTGATACCCTGCATGGCAGAGGGTGTTGGACTGTGAACTCTTGACACAATAGGGCAGGGGTCAGCAACCTTTCAGAAGTGGTGTGCCGAGTCTTCATTTATTCACTTTAATTTAAGGTTTCGCGTGCCAGTAATACATTCTAACATTTTTAGAAGGTCTCTTTCTAGAAGTCTATAATATATAACTAAACTATTGTATGTAAAGTAAATAAGGTTTTAAAAATGTTTAAGAAGCTTCATTTAAAATTAAATTAATATGAAGAGCCTCCCGGACCGGTGGCCAGGACCTGGGCAGTGTGAGTGCCACTGAAAATCAGCTCGCGTGCTGCCTTCGGCACGCGTGCCATAGATTGCCTACCCTTGCAATAGGGCAACGGACAGAACAGCTGAACTCTGAAGCTTTGCCAGATTAGTTTTTGCTTGAATCTGGAGTGTCTCCCCCCGCCTGTTCCTTTTTATTTAGTGTATATTTATGGGGGCAGGCTAGATAGGCCCAGTACAGCATATGTATTTGCAAATTCACTATTTTAGGCTAGAAGTGGGTGAAGCAGTCTAGTAAGTGAAATACATAAGCAACACTAACTTCTCTTCCCCCAGATGCTGATCTGGTCACATGCTGTCCTATATCGCATAAGTTTACAAGGCTCTGCAGAGTTTGCTCCCGTTGTATGTCTCAAAGACCAGACTTGAGGCTTTCATTCTCTTTCTCCCTCCACCCCCCCCCCCCCCCGCCATTTCAAATGCCCTGTTAAATGACACAGCTGGGCAAGGATGTTTTCAAGGGAACAGCAGGAGAAAATCAGACCTTTGAATGCACCATGAAATTCAGAGTAGGCATCACCTTTAAAAGGTTATGGGGCTTTCCCTGGATTGATATGAAATTAGTTCCATTTTACTTAGTTGGTGTATATTAATGGATATAACCACCATGATCGTCTGGCGTACTGATCAGTATGTATTTGTGGGGATGGAAGGAAGCTGAATTTGTTGTTAATAGTGACGATCCTGACTCATTAATCGAATGATCTTGTAATTTTATGTCCACACACAATCACTTCAGGCAAGATAGTTAAGCCTCATTTTTACTTTTACTGCCCTGTCGGGATGTGTATTTCTTCCACTCCTGGGGTCGATCTCCAAAACACCTAGGCCTGTTTCGCAAGGGCCATGACTTGCACACTAGTGCTGGCTCTTGTAGATGAAATCTAGATTCTTAAACTCTGGTCTCTGAAGTTACAAAAAGAGCCATTGGCTCATGTGTGAGAATATATTGTTAGAGAAATCCTTAAGTTCCCTGTCAAGAGTTGGGTGCTGAAGTCCATAGTCAAGGTGGCAATTAACGGAGTTAACCCTGTAAGAAGGGGCTGTAGGCATGCTATTGGAATAATCTGCTACGGACATTCAGAGGCCCAGTGCTGGTATGGAGGCATGGGACCTCTATGCAGCTGGCCCTGCACATCCAGTGGATCCTCAAAATTCATATGGATCTTGTGACCTGTGGGGCTGGGTGGCCAAGACTCCCTGCTTCTTCTCTGGGGTGTAAATCCTGCCCTGCAGTTGGAAAAAATTGGGATGAAACTCCATTAGGTGGAACTTCACAGGGGCTTCCTTCAGCAGGCCCTCAGCCAAGTTGGCACACTTGGGGTTTAGTCACAGCTGCTATAAGGTGCTTTGGTTGGTTTCTGATAAGAGGGGGAGGGGGCTTCTTGGCCAAGTTTTATTTTAGTCATCCAGGTGTATAGAAAAGAAGTTGCAGGAGTGGCTGAATATCAGTGGTGTGTGTGTGTGTGTGTGTACAGAACTTTGAGATCCTTCTCAAATGCTGAATAAACATGTGAGATCATTGTGTGTGGGAATGATGGGGGTCTGTGACTGGGGCAGTCCCATGCCCCAACTATTGATTGGCTGCATCAGAACCATGGGCAAGCTAGAGCAGCCCTTTGAGACTACTGTGACCTGTACTGGGAGTGGTAGAGGCTCACATAGTGTGGCCAGGTGCCCGGTTTTTGACCGGAAAGCCCAATGAAAAAGGGGACCTGACAGTGTCTGGTCAGATCTACTGACCGGACACCCAGAGTCCGGTCACTGTGGGCGGGGGAGGCACTGAGTCATCACCTCTGTCAGCTCCTACTTAGCCAGGGCCGCCTCCTACCTGTGTCGCGTGGCTGCAATTCCCAGCCCCGGCTCCACAGGCAAGTCCCTCCCGACCCGGGCAGAGGCAGGGGGGAGAGGGGAAGAGCAGCAAGCGACGGGAGGAGGAGGAAAGAGGAGCGAATGGGGGCAGGGCCTCAGGGGGATGGTGTGGAGCAAGAGCAGGGCCTTGAGGGAAGGGGCGGGGCCTCAGGGGAAAAGGGGAGGTTCCTGCTGGAGTGTCCAGTTTTTAAATATTACAAAGTTGGCAACCCTAGGCTCACAGCAACACAAAGATCTGGCAAGGGACCCAACCCCCTTCCTCTCCAGCCACTACACCAGACTGTGTCCCTAAGCAGGAATAAATCCGGGGTTAAATCTGCACCCGTGCCCTCTTCTTCACCCCCCCTCTCCCCCCAACCTTTGTTTCTACATGCTGGAAGCGTTCAGGATCTGGTTCTCAGGTATGCCAAGGCCCCTTTATGACACTCTGGCTCCTGCTTTAACTGCTTTAACTTTAATTTTTTTTAGGTGTCTTCACTCCAGAAAGTCAAACTCCATTAAAAAAAGGAGGGGCCAGATTTGGATCTCAGTTACACCAGTGTAAATCGTGGGCACTTCTGTTGAACTGAGACTGGTGTAGCTGAGATCAGAGTCCAGCCCCAGGAGTTTTACAAAGTGTCTATTATTCTTGAAGCCAGTGGGGCTCTTTGCGTGAGTGACGGCTGGTGGATCAACCCCTTCTGCCCCCATCTGTATGTTTTCCCAGCATATTACAGAGGTCACTTCTTCGTGACTCGTTTGTGAGCAGATGAAATGAGCAAGTTTAATCCATGCTTAGTTCGACAGATTCTCTTGCATAACGGAGGCTCTACTCCTCCGGGCTCTGGATGCATAGTGGCTTTCTCAATCCCCCTGCATGGTGCACTGGTGCTGTTGGTCCATTTCTGGTTTTAAGGATCTCTGGGCAGGGCAGTAATAGGAGGTGCTGGCGTCTGGGAGCAGGGGCTCGGAGAGGGAGGCCTGAAGGTTGC
Source organism: Emys orbicularis (assembly GCF_028017835.1). NCBI lineage: Eukaryota > Metazoa > Chordata > Testudines > Emydidae > Emys > Emys orbicularis. The sequence continues at coordinate 5,128,329 of NC_088693.1, forward strand.
TGACAGTCCTATGGTTATTAATGACTCTGAGAATAGCCTGAGAATAGACTCCACACTTGCTTTAAAGGAGACAGCTGACAATGGTGTTTGATACAGCGATACTGCTTTGCCTGACATTTGACTGACAGCGACACAAACCCAGTGTCCTCAGCAGTAGCTTAGATCTGGTGACATTTACAAGCAGAGCTGCTTTCTCAAGCCTAATTTTAGATGGATCGTGTGTGTGTGTGAGTTTAATGAGAGATATAAAGGCAGAAGAAAACTTTTCCAAACAGAGATGAAACAGGGGTACTAACTGTGGCTAGAGACCAAAAGAGGATCGTCTCTCACTTCTGTGTTTGCTTGAAAACTTTGTTAACATACCTAGAGGATGTGTGGTTATTCTCTGCCTTAGCGTGTGTGGGCCTTGCTCCCTTGAAAGTTAATGGTAAACTTGTGTAACTAAGTGACTCTCCCGAACCCAAGTGTTCGTTTCTGATGGTTTTGCAATGCGAAGAATGTCTGAGTGTCTGTGTATATATGTATACGTAGGGGATGAGTGTTTAAACGCCAGGGCTAGGGGTCAAGCTAGTTGGAAATGCAGTGTGGTCTCTTCTGGTAACTGAGATTTCATCTTTCCTTATACTTCTACTTTTTTTTTTCAAATGAATCTCCTGTTGGTGAAAAGCTGCTGGGCTGCCAGAATGAAATCTGCACGCCACAGAACTGCTCCAGCCACGGCAGGCCAGGCTAACTAGAGCTTGCAGCCGGATTCAACCCTGGGAGCAGCTCTGACGGAGCTTAGCCTGAAAGGCCATGCCAGTCCTCGGGGCGTCTGCCGGGTTCTGATTGCGATGTGGGCACCTGTCCACCAGGCGTTGGGCAGAGACCTGCTAACTCGTTTCATATACACTAGGTCACCGAGCCAATGTCAGATGGTAACTTTCCGTTACTAACAACCTGGGGCCAGTTTCAGACCAGTGACTTGGAGATGAAAGGCTTCATATCCCATTACCAACCGCCCCATGAGCCATCCACTGCCCTGCTGAGCCTACATTTCTTGAGAAGCTGCTTCTTGTCGGCAAACACGTCTTTCCTCTGAGGCCATCTTCTCCAAGGACTGAGCGGGGAACAGGCCATGCAATCTAAATAGAAATGAATGCCTTTTTGGGTGAGGGTGCCCGAAAGGGGCAGATACTATACATCCTTCTCTGGATGCCTCCGGGTTTTGCTAGGGTCTCCTCCTGGCATCACAATGAGAACGTACACAAAGGGCGGCCAAACGTAATCCATGGGAAACTGTGACCCTATTGGCCACCCCCTTGCTGGAGAGCTAAGCCGTGACTTTAGATGGGGTGAAAGTGGCAGCGTTTTGCTCAGGGGCTCTGTGCTGAGCGATATCTGGAGAGGCTGTTTGTGTATGCTAGATCTACCCGTTTCAGCATGGGTCTAGCGGTTATAAAAGTGGCTCTGTCAGGAGAGTATAATGAATGAAAGATCTCTCTGAGCTTCCCTCCCAACCAAAGATTAAGGCCCAAATGTAGCCCTGGCGTAAGCTGACACAGCTTCATTGACTTCAGTGGGGTTGCACCTGCCATGTCAGCATTACATTTGTGCCAGAGCTTTGGAAAACGTTGACTCTAGCAAGCTCCCAACTCGCTGGCCGTAAAGAACTGCAGGCTGAGTTAGGCGGAAAAGAGCAAGCTGGAAAGTGTTTCCATTTCTTCTTCCTCTCAACTTCAACTTCCCTTCCTACTTCACGTCTTCTTATGTAAGCAGCGCTGGGAGTGTTTTGAGCTGACAGATGTCCATCAAACGAGCATATTCTTTTGCCTTCATGCGACGTGGACATCTAAGTATACTTCAGTGCAGCATTCTGCAACCTCACCGCCTTTTCCCTAATCAGTTGGCCAGACATGCCAGATTCACCAGTATAATTACTATTCAGTGCTCTTTCTTTGCATTGCAGTATTGCTTAGCCATGGATCAGGACCCCATTGTATTATGTACTGTAACTGTACACCCAAAAGAGAAGGAGGTCCTTGTTGCCAAGAAGGCTGACGGCATTTTGGGCTGTATACGTAGGTACATTGCCAGCAGATTGAGGGACGTGATCGTTCCCCTCTATTCGGCATTGGTGAGGCCTCATCTGGAGTACTGTGTCCAGTTTTGGGCCCCACACTACAAGAAGGATGTGGAAAAATTGGGAAGAGTCCAGCGGAGAGCAACAAAAACGATTAAGGGGGCTGGAGCACATGACTTATGAGGAGAGGCTGAGGGAACTGGGATTGTTTAGTCTGCAGAAGAGAAGAATGAGGGGGGATTTGATAGCTGCTTTCAACTACCTGAAAGGGGGGTTCCAAAGAGGGTGGATCTAGACTGTTCTCAGTGGTACCAGATGACAGAACAAGGAGTAATGGTCTCAAGTTGCAGTGGGGGAGGTTTAGGTTGGATATTAGGAAAAACTTTTTCACTAGGAGGGTGGTGAAGCACTGGAATGGGTTACCTAGGGAGGTGGTGGAATCTCCTTCCTTAGAGGTTTTTAAGGTCAGGCTTGACAAAGCCCTGGCTGGGATGATTTAGTTGGGAATTGGTCCTGCTTTGAGCAGGGGGTTGGACTAGATCTCCTGAGGTCCCTTCAATCCTGATATTCTATGATTCTATGAATGCTCTGGTGACTCAATGCAGTGGCTATCATAAGTGGTGCAAACAGCCAGGCCATGCTGGTGAATCTGTCCCATAACGTCTCTTACCTGGATTTGGGATTTTCTGGGGAGTTGTGGGTGGAGAACTTTGATACATTAGGATCCCTATGAGGAGGTCCACAGAATGAAAGCTCTGGGGTGCTGCCAATTTAATGGGCATGTCTCTTGTTCCTTGGGTTTTGTTCAGGGATTGCACTTACTCCACCAGCTAATAACAGCCTGGCATCAGCAGCTGCAGCCACCCTCTGTTGGGTCTGTAAATCCAGAAGAGGTGTGTTGGCACTGACTCTTAAATCCGAGGTGGCTCAAAGGGGCAACTTCTCCAACCATGAATCCGATTAGAGAGATTTCCCCAGCCATTCTGTGGTGGCGACGCACGTTCTTGGCTTTTTCATTGCTGTCTTCTGTGTCGTGATTTTAAATAATCACCTCTGTATTGTTATCCGGTCTGTTTTAACCCTGATGAATGTGCCTATTGGGTGGCAGGAATAAAAGCTATACTCAGAATATCTGAAACGAGCCCTTTTGAGTTGCAGTGGCATTATGCCTCTCTGGGCCATTGGGCACTGACAGCTTTTGTCCACTTGTATGTAATATATTCATCATCTCATCTGTCGCCACTCGCCCAGCCCAGAACTGAGCAAACAGCCTTCGTATCCAAGCCTGGTAACTGAATCCTTAAGTGCTGTCAAAAATAAAACCTGCTGAGCGTGAATCGGATCTGGTTATCTGAGAACTGGAAATGTTCTGAAGGACAGAAACGAGTCAGTCGATAATTGGGCATGTTGGGGGCAGAGAGAAATAACTGGCTACCCCATTCTTGACATTTCACATTAGCTTAAAAATCTTAGTTTGGGACGGGAGTGGGGCATGGTCAGGAAAATCTATTTACTTTTTTTTTTAAGCACCTGAGCTCCACAGTGTCCCTATATCCTAAAGAGACAGTGAATGCGCCTGTGTACGTGCTTTGCATACCTTTCCACTGATGTGGAAGCTGCATTGGTACCGGAGGGACGCGGTGAATTTGATTCAGGTTTTAGCGAACGCTAGCACCCTTCTGCAATTCCAGCTTTCCCACGTGAAAACCCGATTATATTTCTGTCTCTAATTTGTGGCAGCCACAAGCAGGCTTCTCATTTGCGGAGGGCCAGACGTCCACGCCATTCTGAAAGCAGAGTCTCTCCTCATCTTTGCGTTGGAGATGGTATTGTGACAACTCATCGTCCCCCTAGGGCTTCACAGTAGTCATGTTCCTGCAGACTGTGATCATGTGGAACTTCATGCCAACAGAGGGTCTACAATTCTGATCCTCCTGCTCCAAAAGCACACGCTTCTAAGCTCATGTGGAATCTGCATTCGCTTTTGGCAGCATAGGGCATATGATTCAAAATTGAGCAGTCCTGATTCCATCCAGTGGGGGGCAGCGTGGTCACACATCCATACTAGCATTTCACTACAATACTTCGCTGTTTTTTATAGCACCTTTCGTCAGAGGGTCTCAAGTGCTTTTCAAATATTGGCTATGTAATGAAACCTGACAGTCCCTCCAGTGAGGTAGGAATGTATTTAACAGGTGGGGAAACTGAGGCGCAAAGTGGTTTTTTTTTTTTTTTTTTTTTTTTTTTTTAAGTGGCTCGCCCAAGGTCATTCAGCAAGTCAGTGTCAGAACTGGGATGAGAACTTGAGCATTCCTTTGTTCAGACCATGTACCCATCCTGTCTAACATGGACAATGTGGCCTGTAGACATTAAAGTTCTCGTCACATGATGGTCCAGCTTGGTATAGGATTGCCAGGTATCCGGTTTTCAACTGGAATGCCTGGTCAAAGAGGAACCCTGGCAGCTCTGGTCAGCACTGTTGACTGGGCCGTTAAAAGTCCGGTCGGTGGCGCAATGGGGCTAAGGCAGGCTTCCTGTCTACCATGACTCCACGCAGCTCCCGGAAGCAGCCGCATGTCCCCCCTCCGACTCCTATGCATAGGGGTGGCCAGGGGGCTCCGCACACTGCCCCCGCCCCAAGCACCAGTTCTGCAGCTCCCATTGGCCGGGAACCAGGGCCAATGGGAGCTGTGGGGGCGGCACCTGCAGGCGGGGCAGCACGCAGAGCTGCCTGGCTGCGCCTCCACCTAGGAGTCCAAGAGGGGACATGCTGCTGTTTCTGGGAGCTGCATGAGGTAAGCGCTGCCTGGAGCCAGCACCCTGACCCCCTCCCGTGCCCCAGCCCTGATCCCCATCCTGTTCTCCAAAACCCACATCCCCAGCCCCACCCCAGAACCTGCACCCCCTCCGGAGCCCTCACCCCCCTCCTGCACCCCTGCCTCAGCCCGGAGCCCCTCCCATACTCCAAACCCCTCAGCTCCACCCCCCAGCCCAGAACACCCTCCAACACCCCAAACTTCTCACTGCTAGCCCCACTCCAGAGTCTGCACCCCCAGCCAGAGCCCTCACCCTCTCCTGGAGCCCAACCCCCTGCCCCAGCCCAGAGCCCACTTCCACACTCTGAACTCCTCATTTCTGGCTCCACCCTGGAGCCTGCACCCCCAGCCGGAGCCCACACCTCAACCCCCTGAGCCAGCCTGGTGAAAATGAGCAAGTGAGGGAGGGTGGGGAGAGCGAGTGACAGAGGGAGGGGGATGGAGTGAGGAGGGGCGAGGCCTCAGAAGGGGGGCGGGGCAGGGGCGGGGCAAGGATGTTCGGTTTTGTGCCCGTAGAAAGTTGGCAACCCTAGATTGGTATGAATAGAAGTCTCTTTGGTGACGGAATCTTGCAGGCGGGTACCCACATTGTAATTGAGGGGCACATGTGGTCTGGTCCCGTCCGTGCAAATGAAAGCTCCTGGCAAGTTGTCTGTGTGACCCTGACTCGGGGAAGTTTTTGAGTACTTCGTCCCTGAGTTTCAGGATCCCCGTGTGATGGGGCTCTTCAAGGACTCCCCCCAACCCTTACGGGGGTAGTGGCAAGGAGAGCAGGGGTCTAAGTTAGACCTGCCAGCTATGTTTTGGTTGGTGAGTATGGGTGTGATGTGAGCATGCATGTGAAGAGTTCTCGCTTCTGCTGTCCTCACACTACGTGGGCAGGGCAATGAAGCATATGAGACTATTGGTCTCTGTGCATCCAGCAGCGAGCAGTCTGCTCAAAAGAGTGCTACATTGAATTGCTAATGCAGTGCTTCCTTGAGCTCTAGAAGAAGTAGAGTCCTGTGCTTTTGGAACAAGGGGATCTGAGCTACAGCCCCGGGGTCCCCATGCAGTTCTGTGTGGCTGTAGTGCCCAGCAGTGACAGCCAGGAAGTCCTGGATTAGTTATTATAACCTAGCATTTCTGTCATACCTTCCATCTGAGGATCTCAAAGCATTGTAGGCTGCCTGAAGAGCTGAGTGGAGTAGCAGACATCTGCTGGGATAGACAGACATCTGCCAGCCACAGAGTTCATGGAGAAGAGCCAATTTGGGTCTGGATTCTTGTTTAAAAAAAAAATCTAGTGATGAATTAGAGAAAAGAATGTCGCTAATTAAGAGGGGACAAGCTGGGGTGTTCTCTAACCCTTGAAAGAACCGGTTTAGATGGGTTTAGTTCTCCAACAGGATACAGAGTACCAAACATACACTTAATCAACGATGCACAGGGTAAAAGTATTGCATCCTCAGAACATCTCCTCATTGGCCGCTCGGGATTCTGTAGCCGGGGCGCTGTGACCTCGCTCTGAGAAGCTGTTAGCTTTTCCAAATAAACCTTTATGGGTGTTGGCATACTACACCAGGTAGAGAATGTTATTGTAGGGTCACCTTTAATGTTACCAGCTTTGTAGCACTCCTTGCAGGGATGTCGTAGATTTTTCAGGGCAGTTAATAAAACTGCTAACCATCCCATTGCTTGGGCAGTAGTTTTGCTTTGGGATTTGTTCTTTTTTTAAATATATGTGAAAAAAGGAAGAAAATCTAAATTGCTGATCAATGTGTTTTTTTTTAACAAACATTTCTTCGGCTTCTCCTTGGGATGAGTTTCTCTTGACCCCTTACTTGGCTTGAAGACTTAAATTTATCTTTAAAAGGCCTATAATTCCAGATACTTGGGGGGAAAAAAGCAACATTCTAAAGAAATGTGATGTTTACAGAAAATGCCCATTCCCCAAAGACAATGTGATTGATTGGCTTCTTGGCATGCTGTTCTAGTGATGATGCACAAAAGTGACTGGCCCCCTCTCAGCTTGGCTCCCACTCAGAAAATTAATCTTTATCCCTTTCCTAATGAGTTTGTACAAGGCTGAAACTGGTGCAGCCCAGCAGCGGTCCATTTCCTGTGCGTTCAGTTTCAGAGCTCTGAGGCACCACCTCCCTCACAGAATGGAGGACTGTCTTGTTTTCAGGAAACTGCATTTTGAATGTGGCTGGTTGAGATGTAGGCAGGATGTCACACAGGGAGCGTATTAAAACACTGAGCCTTGATGGTATGGAACTATGAGCTTTGGTAATGTGTGCACTGCCTAGGTGTCTGTGCTACGCACTGAACTCGCCAGTTTCATTCCAGCATGCAAATGGGCCCTGTGCAAAACCTGGGATGAATTCTCCTGGGGTGGTATCTTTGCTCCAAATTCCTGATCAGGAACCTGGATGGGGTGTCACCAGGACCTTCGAGGAAGTATTGAAAGCCAGGGTACCAGGGAGGTAAATTACTACTACTTTTCGTACTTCGTTGCTTCAGACACAGTTCTGTGCACTTTGGGTGAAGGTGGATCAAAGGCAAACTGAAGCACATCTGTGTTCATGCCTAATCTTGCTGGGCAGAAGATACAATCGATATTATAATGAAAATGTGTTGTGGACACAAAGTAGCCCTAACAAAAAAGAACTGCAGCATGTGTGTACCTGTATGTAGGTTTATTTACTGGAGTGAGGACTGGTCTCTAGATCAGTGGATGGTTTTAACCCTGGCTTCCTCTCTGCCTGGGTCAACAGGCTTAAATGCCAACTGTCAGAGAAAAGATTTCTAAAGGGTGATGAAGATCAGTACAGAAGTCTCATTGTCTTAGTTCTTAGCCTGCTTTTCAGCAAAAGCAGTGTCCAGATAAATTAAATACAGGTGCAAGCTAGAACACTAGTTGCAACAGTGTATCTCCTAATCTTCTCCCATTACTCTAGAAACACAACCGTTCACATGGACTCCAACTGAGTCCCAGCCCATACACTGCATGAACCTTTAGGCAAGTGGTTCCCAACTTTCCTACACAAACTCGGCGATATCATGGCATGCAGGGAGAGAATGGGAAACTGGAGATTTCCATCTTCCCAGTGGGACTCCTTCCCTTAGGTCTGCAATAGCAGACTTTAAAAACATTACATCTTTAGATGCAGAAAATGTATGAAGCTTTTTTTTCTAGAGCTTAGGGCGCCCTCGAGCCCTGTAGACTGGATGAATAAAAAACCGGTCTAATGTTTTAAAAGCTCTTTTTAAATGTAGTGTTTTTTTTTTTTTTTTTTTTTTTACTACATGTGATGGGGTATTATGGTTTTATCAGCACTCACAATATTCTGCATATAGCCCACCCATCGCTTGACCACAGTATTAATCAGTGGCCATCTTAAACCTCTGCTGATTTAAAAAAAAAAAAAAAAAAAAAAAAAAAAAAGCCATGTATTCTTTATAGAATATGAATTTTACGGAGATAGAAGTGCATATTGTACAGGAAGACAGTGAGTTACTTTCTCATTGTCACTAGCACACATGGTGTACCTCTGAAAGGTTTCTCTGCAAGCGTCTTCTTTCAAGCAGCAATCTATACTGGTTCAGGTTAGAGTCCTGGTGAAACACCTAGCAATGAAACGTGTGTTGAGTATGTACCTACCTACATGCATGTGTGTATAATCGCAATCTGGGTGAGGGACGTGCACATCCGTGGTAGAGCACCTGACTGTTACGCTAAACAAATAGACTGTCTTTTTGAGGTATTGAACCAAAACCTGGATCTAAACACTCTTGGAATCTGGAGCAGTTTGGACCTGATCTGTACACCGTGGCATGGGCCTGTCTCTAATACATACTGTTAGGTGGTAAATAGCATCTTTTGGCAACATGTAGAAGAAACAGGAGGTGGGCAGAAATCCCCTTCCTTTCTTGAGGAATGTCTTCTGTAAACCTCTTTGGAAAAACTCCTGATAATTAGATCAAATCTCCCACAGGAGAACAGAATGGGACCCTGTTGTTGGGACACTTGAAGCCAGCTTGGATAAAGCATTGGAAATTAGCCCGGCAGAAGTACAGCACTGGTGGGGGTGGACTAGGCTAGCAGGACATTTTTCAGACCTAATCTCTATGAATATGGCAAGTCCAGTCTTTGGAGGAAACAAAGATGCTCCACTCTGGGAGGGAAATGACCTGGATTCATTTACAGTTTCATGCGTGGTCTTCAACTGACTTTCTTCCAAGAGGCCACTGCTCTGCAGAGCTATGTATCGGCACCACACATGAGCCAGGTAAGAAGTCCCAGCATTGTCCTGGTCTCCGCCTCCTTTGCCTTCCTACCCTCTTCCCTCCATTCACTCGCACAGTGAACACCAGGATTTGATCCGGCGCCAATGACCCTGGTAACTGAGGCTTCCCTGCGGGCGTGACGCTATTGCAGGGAAATGTCAATGCCCAGTTTAGAACTGTGATTTGATACAAGGTGGGGACTCAGAAGCAGGGTTCTTGGCACTTCCCCTGTGCTCAGGGACAAAGTGACTGTCATGGGATAGAGAAGGGCCTATCCAATGCATGATATGCTGCAAAGAAGGTCTCCCACTCGCTCTGGGTCCTATAATGATATGTACAAGGTTGTATGGCTCAAGCTAATTGGAAATATAGAGGGGGGGGAACTAGCCTGACCGACTTTATTACAGGCGCTGAGTTAATAGCCCCCCCCCCCCCCCAACCTGAGAAATCAAATCCCAGGTTTATGGTACAAAGGAAACTACTGTAGTTGGACTGAGCAGGTCTGGCTCAGTGGTTTGAGCATTGGCCTGCTAAACCCAGGGTTGAGAGTTCAATCCTTGAGGGGGCCATTTAGGGATCTGGGACAAAAAAAAATGTTGGGAATTGGTCCTGCTTTGAGCAGGGGGTTGGACTAGATGACCTCCTGAGGTCCCTTCCAACCCTGATATTCTATGACGGGGGACTAGCCCTTAGACTGAATAGTCTCTTAATTAGATTTGATGGAGGTGTTTTGGATGTAATGGTGGCGGAATTGTGCAGTTGCCTGGGATGACCAGGGAAACTAAAGGCTTCTTATCCTGACATCAGTTCTGGGCAAAACAATGGAAAAGCTGATATAGATTCCAACTGATCAAAAATGGAATAGAATGAATGCCAGTCGCCATGGTTTTATGGAAAATAGGTCTTGTCAAACAAACCTGGTTTCATTCTTTGAGATCACAAGTTTTGGTTGGTGAAGGTATGTGTGTAGATGTAATCTACTTGGAGTTTTGTAAGGCATTTGACTAATACCACATAACATTCTGATTTTAAAAAAGTACCACTACATAATGTCAATAGCGCCCACATTAAATGAATTAAGGACTGACTCACTGGCAGATTTAAAAAGTAGTTGTCAATGGAGAATGATCATTAAATGGGGTTTGTCTAGTGGGGTTTCTCAGGGGTCAGTACTAAGCCCTTATTCAACATTTTTATCAATGATTTGGAAGTAACGATAAAATTGCTGCTAATAACATTTGCCGATGACGGAAAGACTGGTGGAATTGTAAATAGTGATGAGGACAGGGCAGTCATACGGAGAGATCTGGGTTGCTTGATAACTGGGCCCATTCAAACAATGCTGCCAATGCAAAGATATCCATCTAGGAACAAGGAATGCAGGCCACAACCACAGAATGGGGGACTGTATCCTGGAAAGCCATGAGTTTGAAAAGGATTTAGAGGACATAGTGAACAAACAACTTAACATGACCGTGTGATATTGTAGCAAAATGGGCTAATGTGATCCTTAGATGTATAAACAAGGGGCAGTGAGTAGGACCAGGGAGGATTTTTACCTCTATATACCGGGTTGGCGAGACCAATACTGGAATACTGCATCCAAATCTGGTGTCCACATTTTTAAAAGGATGCTGAAAAATTGGAGAGGGTGCAGAAAAGAGCCACAAGTTATTCAAGGGCTGGAGAAAATGCCGTACAGGGAGAGACTCGAAGAGCTCAATTTATTTAGCTTCTCAAAAAGAAGATTGAGCGGTGACTTGATCACAGTGCATAAGTACCTGCATGGGGAGAAAATACCAGGTACTAAAGAGCTCTTTAATCTAGCGAAGAGTGGCAGAACAAGAACCAATGGCTGGAAGATAAATCCAGACAAAGTCAAATTAGAAACAAGACACATATTTAACACTGAGGGTGATTAATCATTGGAATAAACTAACAAGGGAAGTGGTGGGTTCTCCGTCTCTTGATACTGAACAGGTTACAGTGGGTCTGGTGACACTGGTATCTTGATGGTCATTTTGAGTTCTCTGCTTTGCTGTAGGTTGGAAAGAGTGAGGGAAATGCAAATATGCCAGCTCCTAAAAACAGCCATTGGTCAGCTTAGTGAGTTTTGAGAACCTCTAATTAAAGGATACATGTCCCCTTTGTCGGGGGGGAGGAGGGGGCTCCCAGGAGGGGATGAAGTATGCCTGGAACTCCATGAGATCCACCAATCTGTTTCCATCATGAAGGGGAGAGGCTTGGGGGATGTATGGGAGAGATAGAAGATGGTCTTATGGGGGCTAGAGGCCCTATGGTAGATTCTCACCTGAATATACAGCACTGCCCTTTAATCACACAGGCATTTTGTACGTTCCCCCCCAGGCTTGTCCTTCCTAGCACAGCGATTTTTTTATATAATAATTTTTTTTTCTCTGTTTAGGACAGAAAAATCCCCTACAAGGGACAGGATTTTAAAATTAAACTGGAGAAACAGAAAAAACTCTTGGTAACTGTTCCCTAGTATTGGAGGTCTCTTTCCACAGCCTTGGCTTAGCTACAGGTATCTATCACAAGACCGAACAACAGTACCCTCTACATTATGGTAACACTTTGTAGTTCTAGGGTGGCTACTGTTTGTTTGAGCATCTGTTGGTGCTTTATACACCAGGCAATTGGCTCTTGGCACTCCTGTGAAGTAGGTGCTAGCTCCATTGTACAGATGGGAATACCGAGGCATGGAAAGTTTGACTTGCCCAAGGTCAGACGTGAAGCGCAGCTGGGAATAGAACTCAGATCTCATGCCTCCTAGTGACACAACCACAAGACCATCCCTTGTGGGGAAAGTCCTAAGCTTGGTAAGATGACAGTGACTGAATAGGAGTGAACAGCCAACTGTGCAAGTGAAACAGGTCTGTTTTCCTTCTCACTCTTTCTTGGGCTATTCTGCCCTTGTCTGTTGTGGAGGTGAAATTCACTGGTGGCTCAGAAACCCAGGACTGGCTGGGGGAGTCCATCTGATGGGCCAGATTAAATGTAGAAGGTGCCTGGGGAATTTTTTTTTTTTTTTAAAACACCTGCCTTTTCTCCAGCCTGAATCATCTGAGCTCAAAGGAAAGAGACAGTCTTTGTTTGGAGTTTAACATTACCCCTCCTGCCAGCGCGGATCACATTGGGTAATGATCCCGCATGCGGTCAGTCCGGGGGCAGCTTTCAGTGCATACCTCTCCTTGCTACAAATACCTTGCAGCGTAGTACCAGCTTTTGGAAGGTGGCAAAAGGAGACTGTTTCCCTAAAAAACACCTTCCTGTGCTCGGTCACCTCACTTGCCGCTGTTGCTATTCATATGCAGCGGCTGGTGGAGGGTGTGCCACGTGGCACTGTGATTGTGTTGTGAAGGGTCGTGCCGTGGGACCCAGGAGCTCTGCATTCTGTCACTGATGTTCTTCTGTGGCCTTGTGCACGTCATAGACAAACCATCAGATGTGGCCACTGTTTTTTTTTTTTTTTTTTTTTTTTTTTTTCCCCCTCCTGTGCTTGGATTTATGTATTGATTTTATTTAGTGCACAACTGTAGGTGCAGGGCATGGCTCTGCTGAGCACCCACAGCTCTCGTTGACTTCCCTGGGTGATGCAGATGCTCCGCTTTTCCAGACATCCGGTCCGAGGTGCTTCTGGCTGGGCATCACGCAATCCGTGACGTGGTCGCAGTGTCTCTATCAAACGGATAGCCACACTGCCTACCTCGCAGGGGGCTGTGAGGATAAATCAGGTTACTCTGTAGGAGGTGCCCACATACAATAGTGATGGGGGCTGTGGTAAACAGGATCCAGCCTCATAATTGGATGGGCAACCAGCAACCTCCAACGAAAGTCCAGGGAGTTGAAGTGAAATGACACACTAACCACTGGGCCATCCTCTCTCTCTGCACAATTGCCTGTGTTCTGCTGGGCTTTGCTGTGGAATCAGGTGGACCTTGTCAACAAGCAGGTAGTTAGTAAGAAACCTCCTCCATGCTAAACTTAACCCCCCCCCCCATTCTCCCCAATGATCAAAGAGTCTTCATGGTTGCCCAGAACCAGGAATCCTTTCTGAATGTCAAATGCAGCATGGAGGCATTTGAACTTGAACTCTGCCCCGCCCCCTCCGCCCCGTGTGCCTTTGTTCCGTTGTTCCAAGGAAAGACTTAATTGTGCTGTGTTCAGATGCAGACAATGGAGCTGCCCCCTGCGCAGGACAACGAGCAGAAGAGGCACAAAGGGCACCATTGGGTGCCCTACTCCCACTGACAGCTAAGTGGGACTTAGCCACCTGGTTCCCACCTGTGCTGTTCAAAAGCTCTCCTTGAGCCTGAGTGCAAAACGTGTCGTGGAAGAACTTGCGCTTATTGATTTCATTGAGCAAGTGAGATTCCATTTGGGCTAAGAGGCGGTTCCCTTTTTTAGGGAGGACCGTAGTGCAGCAGCTCAGGATCAAAATGTGACTTAGTGTTTCAATTGTGCTGATCTGGCATAACTGTTCTAGGGGGCCTCTTCTCGGTCCGAGGCAGAGTCAGACGTGGTGCTGATGTGGGGTAGAAGGTATGATGCTGCCCTTTCAGCCACAAGATTATGGTATCAATACATCGCAGCTCCAAGTATAGGCGAGTGGGTGATAAATGGGATCACAGGGCTGCATGTTTATTGCGTCCCGGGGTCTCAGTTTGCCCTGTCAACCCTATAGGCTCAACCTGGGATCTGAAAGTCAAGCTGGATTCTTTCCTTGCACATCATCACCAGTGCAAAAGATCCTGTAAACCAATTTATGCCCTTGGTGTGTTTATGCATTTACCATTGGAGACTAATTGGTTTGTGCAGGTATTGCTGAGGGGAGAATTAGGAGGAAGTGGGTTTAGGTGTCACTTTCAGCATAGTTTGGCTTGCAGGGTGTCAAGGCTCCTTCCCCACTCTGAACTTTAGGGTACAGATGTGGGGGCCTGCATGAAAACTTCTAAGTTTAACTACCAGCTTAGATCTGGTCCGCTGCCACCACTCCCAATGTGCTAATTCCCTTCCCTGGGTAGCCTTGAGAGACTCTTCACCAATTCCCTGGTGAATACAGATCCAACCCCCTTGGATCTAAAAACAAGGAAAAATCAATCCGGTTCTTAAAAAGAAGGCTTTTAATTAAAGAAAAAGGTCAACATCATCTCTGTAAAATCAGGATGGAAAATAACTTTACAGGGTAATCAAACGTAAAGAGCCCAGAGGAACCCCCTCTAGCCTTAGGTTCAAAGTTACAGCAAACAGAGGTAAACACCCTAGCAAAAAGTACATTTACAAGTTGAGAAAACAAAGATAAAACTAACACGCCTTGCCTGGCTGTACTTACAAGTTTGAAATATGAGAGACTTGTTCAGAAAGATTTGGAGAGCCTGGATTGATGTCTGGTCCCTCTTAGTCCCAAGAGCGAACTCCCACCCAAAACAAAGAGCACAAACAAAAGCCTTCCCCCCACCAAGATTTGAAAGTATCTTGTCCCCTTATTGGTCCTTTGGATCAGGTGTCAGCCAGGTTACCTGAGCTTCTTAACCCTTTGCAGGTAAAAGGATTTTGGAGTCTCTGGCCAGGAGGGATTTTATAGTATTCTACACAGGAGGGCTGTTACCCTTCCCTTTATAGTTATGACACAGGGCCTTCAGCATATCATCACCGTAATAAACAGGATGGGATGTATGTATTCTTGATTCTCTAGATTCTCTGCATTTGCTGTCAGTTAGCAAGGAAAAGTTCTACCCCCCTCCCCCAGTGGAGAAAGTGTGATCTGAAACCATTAAAAGGCAATAAATATGGAACCCCTTGCTGCTCTTTCTTTTGTCACTTTTCAGAGTGGAATCACACTTTAAGCTGATCTGACCCTGCACTGCCACACAGGGGAGTTGCTGCAGTCAGAAAGTGTGGTCCTTCATGGAAATGGCAGATTGGATCTGACTAGTGGTACATTTGTGCAGCATTCTGTCTCCAGTTGTGGCCAGCACCAGATTGTTGAGGGGGAAAGTTTTTTTTTTTATTTTTTTTTTTATTTTTTTAAAAAAAAGGCATTTTGGGATAATTTGTACCCAGGGAAAGTTACCCAATCATTAGAGGTTGACTTAAGCGCTGAAGCATGAAGAATATTCTTGTCCCTTCCAAAACTCTCATATAATATTTTCTCATCCCTATAAATGTCCAATCCTTTTGTGAATCCTGCTAAACTCTTGGTCTCTGTGATATCCTGTGGCAATGAGTTCCACAGGCTAATTGTTCATTAATTAACAAAAAATGTCCTTCTGACGATGGTATGAGTGTTCTCTTCACTGACTGTTCTAGGCAGGAGGCTAAAGATCCCATGGCATGAGGGTGTTTGGAATAACCCTGTCATCATTCCCTCTCGACTGGTCAGCTTCTGGTGTACAAAGCTCGGTCTGAGCTATTGCTCTGTGCATAATGGCTGCAGCACTTGTCTGTGCACCCGCTGCAATTTGACTAGTGGGGTCTAACTCCTCTCTTAATGAAGTACTCGGAGTTTGTAAAACCAGATCTTCTTCCAAACAAGCCTGTTTGTAAGCCTGGTGCTCGTCTGCATATTTATTTATGTATTTTAAAAAAAAATAGTTGGCTTTTTTTTTACAGTATCATTGTGCATCTCAGGGTCTCGGAGTGCTTTTGAAATATTGTTCAAGCCCTGTAAAGAACAGTAGAAATTAGTGTTCTTGGTCTACAGAAGGGGAAACTGAGGCACAAAGAGTGGGTTTTGTTTTCAAATGTGAGTGTTTAAAGTTAAGCACCAGTGTCCTGGCTCTTCCAGAAATGTTGATCACCTGCAGCCCCACCAGATCTCAGCGGGCCTCATGGGTTCTCAGCACCACTGAAAACCAAACCATTTATTTAGGTGCTTAAAAATAGATTTGGGCTCCTACTTTAGGCACTTGAGTGTGAACACTGCCTGAAGTGAATTTCCCAGGCGCTCATAGCCAATCTATGGGTGACCCAGGAATAGAAGTCACTTTCATGCTGAGGGCTTGTGCTGAAATCCCATCTAATGCCCAGCGTGAAACTTCCTTTGGTAAAACCGCTTCCCTGATCCACAACTGTCCCTCTCGTTTGGCTGCTTCTTACTCTGAAACCCGTTGTAAATCTTCACCGCCACCGTAGCGTGCTAGGATTTTAGAGACCAAGGGCCGAGGAGGGTGTCCGGCTGGGGTTTCTTATTAATGCTCATGTGCCCAGATCAACGCTTCTGGCCGCCATTGGCGTGTGTGGCCTGACTGCAGACAGCAGCTGCCTGACTGTCTTTCCCGTCTGATCCATCCTTGGTTCTCCAGTCCTGGGTGCTGGGGCTGTGTCAGGATCTTAACTTACCGCATCTCGGCACAGGCAAATCTGCTCCATTAATAGCTATAAAGAGCCTGAAGTTTCCATCCTAACTTGATCTGGCTTTGCAGTGATCCGAGGGATTAAGCGCTGTCACTTGGGGGTGGGCGGGGGGGAATAACGCCCGTGCTCCTGGCAGAGGGACGTTGTCCTATGAGCTCACTGTTTATTAACAGCCGGAATGGACATGTGCTGCTGGCTGCTTTATGGTTAAGGCCAACCTCTCCCCTCGCTTGGTTGGCACCTGTGGGTGTGCGTGTTTTTCCTGACCCCAAGCCGTGCCATATGACACCACCTGGCATGGAGCTGTCAGGCTGGTGACCCCTCATTTGCCCACTCTCTTTTTCGGCGTGGTCTCTTTAAAAATGTTTTTAAATAACCCCCCTTTCCCTTACCCCACTTCCCATCATGGGGTTCCCTGCGGCTGTAGATTCCTCTGTTTTGCATGAGTACTTGTGGCACCTTAGAGACTAACAAATTTAAAAAAGTTGATGGATTTCCACTCCATACGGCTAAATGCAGTGCCTTGCATAATGACAGGTTTCAGAGTAGCAGCCGTAGTCATTATGCAAGGCACTGCATTTAGCCGTATGGAGTGGAAATCCATCAACTTTTTTAAATTTGTTAGTCTCTAAGGTGCCACAAGTACTCCTGTTATTTTTGAGGATACAGACTAACACGGCTGCTACTCTGAAATCTGTTTTGCATGTCCCTCCCTGTCTCTCAGCTGCCAGCCTTCCAAGGGCAAGACTTGGCCTTAGATGCTGTTATGTTGTTGGCCGCTGCACTCCTGGCCTGGGTGGGTAAGAGCTTGGGGGACGAATCTGAGTTCTGAGGAATGGAGGACACTTAGCAGCAGTGCTTAATTTGTGCCCGGGCTGAGCCCCGGCGACTCTCGGCTTGGCAGTTTGTAGCCCCGGCACCTCTGGGCTTGCCGCAGAGGCAAGTTAGGAAAGTAAAAAAAAATTGCTTGGGCCCCGGCACCTCTTTCATTACCAATTAAGCACTGCTTAGCAGCACCGCAACAGAGCTCCAAAGGAAAAGGGAGCTAGATCTTCTGGATGGATGGAGACCCATGGGTGTAAGGGGCAGACCTAGGCTTGAGGACTCTGATAAGTAGCTTGTGCGTAAGAAGTATGGTGCATTTGAAATGCAGAGCCAGTTCCCAGGCACGCAGGTTGCAGGAGCACAAGGGAGTCCATTTAGTAGCCTTTTCCTTATCATTTCCTGTGACTAGTATTATGTCTGTTTGCACATACAAGCACCGAGGGCTCTTTCAAACCTTTGAGCTCTGGCAACATAATCGGCATTCCTGTCTGAGTTAAATGACCCCTCCAGAGTCCTGAAAGCATCCTGTTATCAGCCAGACACATGTGCTCGTTAAAAAGCCTCTTTAGATGAGGGACAGTTCTCTTGATCTTCTTATGAGGGCTTTTGTCCCTGCTTGGAATCTGCAGAAAGAAAGATTTGATCAATGTCATTGACAAGTGCGCCTGTAAAACAGGTCTCATGGAGTGCTAGCGATGTAGAAAATCCACCCTCAGCCCTGGATGAGCTTTGGCAGGAAGTCCTCTTCTGGCCCATGGTAACCCCTGGAGTACATCTGAACATCTGCTCAGTGAGTGACTTCCTTCCTGGAAGTATTACATCACAGCTGAGAATGATGTCACCGGGCCAAGGCATTACTCCGGTGCTGCCACGGATGGTCCTTCCTGGCTTTCGGGATTTCTGCCTCTGGGGATGACCATGAAACCCTGGTGTGGATATGTAACCTCCTCAGGAGCATCCAGGCAACAGAAGCAGTGGCATGCGCCCCCTCCGGCTCTTACGCGGAGGCACGGCACCAGGCAGCTCTGCGTGCTGCCCCATCCATAGCCACCACCCCTGCAGCTCCCATTGGCCATGGTTCCCAGTCAATGGGAACTGCGGGGGGCGGCACTTGGGGTGGGGGCTGTGTGCAGAGCCCTCTGGCCCTGGCTGCCCCTACGCGTAGGAGCCGGAGGGGGAACATGCCGCTACTTCCGGCAGCCACACGGAAAGCCCCCGACCCCACTCCCCGGTGAGAGCGCGAGGGCCAGATTAAAAGGTCCAATGGGCCGGACGTGGCCAGCGGGCCATAGTTTGCCCACTCCTGGTCTAGCTCCACCTTCAGAACGGCCATCATTGGCTCTGGCCCTTGCTGTCCATCCAACTTCCCTTTCCTGCCACTCCCCACTTAGCTACCACATGTACCTTTTTGTATGGTTGCCCGATCAGGAGTTTCTGATTCACATTCATCCCTGGTGTAACTCCACTGGAGGAACAGCCAGCGAGGGAGTTGTCCAGTTATTTCTGACCCGAAAGGCAAAATCTCTCTGGCTAGGCTGCCACGGCTGGCTCTTTAGGGCAGCAGCCTCTCGGATCACTCTCTGTGCCATGCTGTCCGCTCGCCAGCAGCTCTGCCATTCTTTTTAATCCATGTTTTCACTGCAGCCCTAGAGGGAGACACCCTCTGTAGCTTCAGCCCCACAATTTGCCTCCTATAACACAGGATGAACACTGTGTACCCGACTTAGGGTTGCCGGCGCCTGGTTTTTGACTGGAATGCCCGGTCGAAAAGGGACCCTGGCAGCTCCCCGCTAAAAGTCTGGTTGGCCGCAGCAGCCGGCTCCGCACAGGTCCCAGAAGCAGCCGGCATGTTCCTCCGGCTCCTAGGTGCAGGGGTGGCCAGGGGGCTCCACACGTTGCCCATCCCTGCAGCACAGGTGCCGCCCTGAGCATTGGCTCTGCAGCTCCCATTGGCCGGGAACTGCAACCAATGGGAGCTGCAGGGGCAGCACCCTGGCCGCCCTCCGACTAGGAGCCGGAGGGACATGCCACCACTTCCTGGGAGCCACCTGAGGTAAGTGCTGCCCGGAGCCCACACCCTGAACCCCAAACCCCTGCCCCAGCCCAGAGCCCCTTCCTGCAACCAAACTCCCTCTCAGTGCCCTCATTCCCTCCTGCACCCCAACCTCCTGCCCTACCCCGAGCCCCCTCCCACACTCTGAACCCCTTGGCCCCAGCCCAGAGCCCCCTCCTGCACCCTAAACCCTTCATCTCCGGCCCCACCCCAATGCTCGCATCCCCACCTGGAGCCCTCCTGCACCCCTGCCAGGTGAAAATGAGTGAGGTGGGGGAGAGCAAGCAACGGAGGGGGGGGATGGATTGAGCAACGGGGGGGGGGTCTCGGAGAAGGGGCAGGGTAGGGGCGGAGCCATCGGAAAGGGGGCGGGGTAAGGGTGTGCAGTTTTCTGCAATCAGAAAGTTGGCAACCCTAACCCCACTGTCTGTTTGGTGTGTGCCCTGCTGTGTGTCTGATCCACAGAGCACGGAGGGGTCTTTTATAGCTCCCAGCTACAGCACCTATTCCTTTAGCTCAAGTTGTAGAGACTTCTAGCTCTGGAGGTCCCAGGTTCAAGCCCCGGTCCCAAGGAAGATAGTTCTCATCACAATTGCAGGTGTCATTTTTTCCCTCTTGCTGTTACATGAACACCCCAGAGATCCCCGCCTCCCCCCCACGCAGGCAGAGGAGCGAAACGCAGTCACTCTAATCTAGATAATCTGACCACAGCCGGAGCAGGGGCTGTGTGGACCAGGTGCTGAATGACTAAACAGATTTATCATGCACCGCTCCAGTGTGAGTTGCTGTACCTCCCTGGTGCTCGCGACCTTGAGGAAAGGTTGCAAGCCCTCGCACGGGCTGTGTCAGCATGCTGCTAATTCCATCAGCTGGCTGTGTAACCACATGGGCTGGCCAGTGGGTGCATGAAGTCTTTTTCTTAACACTGTGGTCAAAAAAAAAAAAGAAAAAATGCAGGATGTCACTTCTCTGTCATGCTAGCAAAACCACTATGCTGCTGCCTCAGGCAGGAGCAACATCAGAGAGACGAGTGGCAGAGGGCTTAAGTTGTGGTCACAGCTTTTAGGTCACCGGCGTGACGGAAGTTGCTAGTGCAGTTGCCCTGGGTGTCCCCCGTGCAAGGAGCTGGGAGAAATCCCTAGTGGCTGTCCCAACAGGCACCATTTTATTAGCCCCGCCCCCGTGTATGCACTTATTGGTGGACTTCTTGGAGAGGATCCAGACATGATGGTCTGCGGAGGCTGATCACTCTCCAAGCAGGGAGAGTGAGCTTTGCTTTCCCGGTCTGTCAATTGGGTGCTGTCCACCTGCGTTAATTCCGTACACACTTGCAGGGGGCAAAAAGTCTGGGGGAGGGCGCAGAAGGGGACGGGGTAGCAAGGGGCTAGCTTCCGTTATAACCAGAGGGCTGGGGGAATGGAGAATAACCAGCCGCAGTGCCGCTAGGCCTCCCAGAGGACGTGGCTCTTGGAAACCTGAGTTGGGGCCGCTGGCCCGGGTTGCCCTTTTGCAGGGCTCTCCCGGCTGGAACGTCCCATTCCTCCAAGCTCCGTTTACTCACAACACCCTGCACCCAGGAGGGGTTGGGCCTTTCCCTGCTCACCTGTTTTGAGGCTCTGTGGACTCCCGCTGCTGCTACCCCTACCTGGTCTGGAAAGTTTAACTGGCCAAGGGCCAGGGCAGCTAGGAAATCCAGTCTCTGCTTCTACCTGTTGGCAGAGTCGGGTAGGACTAAGAACAGGGACTAAGCCCTGCCCCCTCTCCCGCACCCTAACTCCCTCCCAGAGCCTGCACCCCAGCCCTGGGCCCCCTCCTGCAGCCTGCACCCTGCATTCCCTCCTGCACCCCAACCTCCTGCCCCAGCCCTGAGCCCCCTCCTGCACTCCAAGCCCCTCATCCCAGACCCCACCTCAGAGCCCGCACCCCCAGCTGGAGCCATCACCCCCTTCTGCACCCCAAACCCCTGTCCCAGCCCAGTGAAAGTCAGTGAGGGTGAGGGAGAGCGAGTGATGGTGGGAGTGAGGATGGAGAAGGGGCGGGGCCTTGGGGCAAGGGCAGGAGTGTTCAGTTTTGTGCGATTAGAAAGCTGGCAACCCTAACTGTGGGCTCTCTCCCTGCTTAAGTGGTGGTGGGGAGTTTCTCAAGTGAACCAGAATCGCTTGATATCCTTAATTACAGCCTTAGGGCCTTGCTGTATACCTCTCCCCCATCCCCCACACTTGTGCTTTTGGATTGTTGCTGCTGATAGGAGAGGTTTCGGGGTGCAGAATTAATGTTTGTTAGGCTGCGCTTTCTACTTCAAGCGTAATCTGTATGCATAATGCTTGGCGTGTGCATGTAACCCTCTGTGTGTGCACGTACATATGTGTTGTATTCATGACCAGCCCATGCCTCTGAACCCACTGGCTGGCTGGCTGGGAATACCACGTGCCCTTTCTGCACACAGCATGCATAGTGGGCCTTCTCCCCCTCTCCATCAATGTCCTTCTCCCCTGAGATGCTCCCCAGCGTCCCCGCGGCTCCAGAACTGGAATTGCCCAAGGCAGGGTCAGTCAGTCCTGACCTCCTCTACAGCTGGAATCCATCCCGCTGCCCCTGACAGGCTGTATCGCCGTGGGTCTCCCTGGATGGGAAGTGACCAAGCACTCTGTGGAGAGTGTGTTGAAGGGGAACTTCTGATAGGGGAAGTGCCCTGATAAGGATTTACTTGGCCTGGGGCCAGCTGTGTTGTGCAAAGAGCTCTCGCTGTGGAGAGGAGACTAGCTGGTGGGTGTGGGGAGATGGGTGCATGGTCCCCTGGCCGCCTCCTGGCACCAGCTGGAATTGAATACCATTTGATCAGGGCCCTTTTACCCCTTAGCGACCAGGTACCCCAAACCTGGTGTGTGTTTGTGTGAGAAGAGGGAATGGAGGGAAGTTGGTGTTCCCTCTCCTCCATGTCCTTTGTGTCTCTCCCCTTCCTTATATACCCTCAATTGCCTTCCCTCTCGTGGGCTGGAGGGTCCAGCAATCCTGGGAGGGGGAAAAAAAATGATCTCCTCACTGGACCTGATTCTGTGCCACTTGGTATCCCGTGCAATCGTTTATGCTTGTGCTTGTTCATTAATGATCTGGAGGATGACGTGGATTGCACCCTCAGCAAGTTTGCAGATGACACTAAACTGGGAGGAGTGGTAGATATGCTGGAGGGAGGGATAGGATACAGGGGGACATAGACAAATTAGAGGATTGGGCCAAAAGAAACCTGATGAGGTTCAACAAGGACAAGTGCAGAGTCCTGCACTTAGGACGGAAGAATCCCATGCACTGCTATAGACTAGGGACTGCAGAAAATGACCTAGGGGTTACAGTGGACGAGAAACTGGGTATGAGTTAACAGTGTGCCCTTGTTGCCAAGAAGGCGAACGGCATTTTGGGCTGTATACGTAGGAGCATTGCCAGCAGATCGAGGGACGTGATCATTCCCCTCTATTCAACATTGGTGAGGCCTCATCTGGAGTACTGTGTCCAGTTTTGGGCCCCACACTACAAGGATGTGGAAAAATTGGAAAGAATCTAGCGGAGGGCAACAAAAATGATTAGGGGCTGGAGCACATGACTTATGAGGAAAGGCTGAGGGAACTGGGATTGTTTAGTCTGCAGAAGAGAAGAGTGAGGGGGGATTTGATAGCTGCTTTCAACTACTTGAAAGGGGGTTCCAAAGAGGATGGATCTAGACTGTTCTCAGTGGTACCAGATGACAGAACAAGGAGTAATGGTCTCAAGTTGCAGTGGGGGAGGTTTAAGTTGGATATTAGGAAAAACTTTTTCACTAGGAGGGTGGTGAAGCACTGGAATGGGTTACCTAGGGAGGTGGTGGAATCTCCTTCCTTAGAGGTTTTTAAGGTCAGGCTTGACGAAGCCCTGGCTGGGATGATTTAGTTGGAAATTGGTCCTGCTTTGAGCAGGGGTTGGACTAGATGACCTCCTGAGGTCTCCTCCAACCCTGATATTCTATGAAAGCAGTGTAAAATGCTGCACACTCAGGATTCCCCGCTCACGGACACCAGAGTTAGTGTGTTGCACCCATTGAGCTCAAGGTGCGAGGCAGCAGGGTCCCTCCTTTGCTGGCCTCATAAACAAAACCAGGCAGGATCCATCCTGTTGCTGTCGCCGCGTTCGCCCTCACCCTGGGTGGAGGCCGGGCTCTGATCGCTGAAGTAACGCTCCCAGCAGAGCTGAGCAGGCATGAGCTCACCCTGACTCAGTTCTGCACAAGCATCTCAGACGTGCTGAGCGCAGGGACGGGAGAGGCTTCCCGTTTCCTGTCTGATGAGCCAAGAAGTCGCCACAGTTTGCTCCTGCCTCGTACAGTTGTGTGTCAGCCTTGTGACCTCCGGGTTAAAGCCTCCTCTTCTGTTCCCCGCCTGCAGGTCTTACAGAAGCTCGGCAAAGCGGACGAAACAAAAGACGAGCAGTTTGAGCAGTGCGTGCAGAACTTCAACAAACAGCTGGTAAGTGAATTGGTGATATGTAATTACACACTGGGCCCTAGCGCTGCAGAGGGCTTTTGGAAATGAACATGCAATTAAGGCACTTACCAACAAAGCCATAGTGTCACAGAAGTTACCCACCCACCTGTAAGCCCCCTACTGTGCATACACACCAGATCACGCTAATCTCTTATTTCATTTCCTCGCCACATGGAAAAAGGCCAGTTTAGGTCCAAAATTTAGGTTTAATAATATCTAATCTAAGTAGCAAGATTTCCATATTTCCCCCTCTTTTTATAAACTCAGTTTAACAACAGTGGTTTGCTACGTGCATTCCTCTGGCAGTGTGGGAAACGCCGCCCGCCAGCCGCATTGTGCTAGTGCCAGAGAACCAGGAAATGAAACTAACATAACATTAGCCAATGTACCTTCCCTTTCCTCAGCTAAGTGAAATGCAAAAAAGTAAACAAACCGCATAAATGGTGAAAAGAAATACACTGCTGATGCCCACAGCGTTATTTCCCTTTTTGTATCTGTTTGCTAAGTCCAACCAATCGTGTGTGTGTGTGTGTGTGTGTGTGTGTGTGTTTCACTGCTGCATTTTAACAAAATGTATTATGTCTATTACTATTGCGCCTAGGAGTTCTAGTCCTGGACCAGGACACCATTGTGCAAACACAGCACAAAAATAAAGGTATGTTTGCAGGATGGCAAGAAAACCCATTGATTTGTAGGCTTTTCATACAGAGCTGTCACATCATATTCTCTATCTAGAGCGCGTTGCCGCTTGGATTGGAAACTGTAGCTAATGGGAGGGATTTTGGAAAAAAGAAGCTAAAGGGCGAGTGGGCCGGAGGGAGCGACTTATGAGGAAAGCATGAAATAGCTAAGCACGACCCCACACAGGAATGAGGGGACATAACTCTGGTAGAGAGAGGGCCGTAGAGACCTCGGCATAAGAAGGCAAACCTGAATGCTGGAAGATTTCTCGATAGCCCTTGTTTAAGGCATTCGGAGCTAGACTGAGGGATGGGATGAGTCCCCAAGTGGGAGTTGCACACGCAACAGGAACGCCTTAATTTATACTGGGTATTAAAGGATAGATCCTGCTTTTAATATCTCTCAGCTCTTTCCTGACCAACCTCCCGGTCCCTCCCGCCAATCAGTCTCTCTGCCTGGCTCCCTTCCTCCCCTCCGTCCATAGAATTTCCTTCCCACTCCTCCAGATCCCTCTCCCTTATTCATGCACACAGAGAGTCCATTTCCACATGCACCCTTCCCCCTCCTGCTACTGCATCCATATGTCCCCAGCCCCAGAGAACCCATTCTGTGCTGGTACTGCTCAGCGACTGTTCCATTGGCTTTCTGCGGCCTGTCCCCAAGTCCCAGAACCACAGACGTTAGTAATAGAATGACCTACTAGGTCATCCAGCCCCCTCATTCACTGAATGTACTTAGGAGCCCTGTTCAGCGTCTGCTAGCCATTGCTGCGTAACACCCAGGGCACAGCAAAACTCAGAAGTATGCTTCCATCACATCCCTAAACTAGTCTAAGGCCTTTTCCTCGGCCATAGTTCCCTTTCTGCTGCTGAATACAGAGTCCCATGATGAGATTTTAGGGTCCCTTGGTCTTGCATTAGACTCACCTAATCCAGAGACTCACCTATGGATCCCTCAAGGCCTCTGTCCTGCCTCTGGCAGCAGTGGTAGCTGGTGCTTCAAAAGGAAGTGCAAAACCCCTGTCGCTGGTCTCGGTGATTGTGCAGTGTTATATGTGGGGGAGAAGTGTTTCTCGCAGCTGATGTGGTATCGTGAAATGCAATTTGCCCTTAATATTTGTTGCTTGACTAGCTATCAGCGGCCATGGAATTATATGACCCTTTTTAAAAGGAAACCAACAGCTCCCTGCCCACCCAAAAACCCCCCATTAAATCTAGCCACCCTCCTGCAGCAGTGAGTTCCATAGTGCATCAATATGAAGCATTTCATTTTCGTGTATCCTGAATGGTGTGGTGTTCAGTTTCATACTGCCCTCTCTGTTCTCTTCTTAGGGGACAGTACAAGGAAGGAGTAACTATGCCACTCAGTTAACTGATCGTAGGACTGGGAGCTGCTCTGTACCCGTCACTTGTCCTCTCTTTGCCTCTGTTTCCCCATGTGTAAAAAAAGGGATGGTGCCTGTTTTGCAGGGAGTGTCATAAACCTGGATTAGTTTGATTGTGCAGCACTCTGAAAATGCCAGGGGTAATTATTATGATGTTGGCTCAGATATGCTGGAAAAAGAGCTCTATATATAGATGAGATTTCTGTGGACTTCCTTATAAAGGGCTTGTCTATGCAGGGAAATTGACCAGAATAGCTGCTGTGGAATAAGCATTTCTGGAATAGCTCCATGTGTGAACGCTCTATTCCAGAATGATTAGCGTGCTCACAAACTGCACTAATCATTCCAGAATAAAGTGACTGAATAGAGGATCTACCCCAGGTGTGCAATCGCTTATTCTGCAGTGTGGACAATTTCCCCATGTAGACAATTCCAAAGAAGGCACCTTAGGTCAAAACTTAAGGTTTTGAGAAAAGTTGGGCTCAGACCCTCAGAGATGTTTAGGTGCCTAACTCCCATTGGATTTAGAGCCAATGGGAGTTGGGCACTTAAATACCTTTTTGGGTCTGGGCCTTGATCTCTTGCAGCAAGGGGCTGAAGATTTGTATCCAGTTTAGCATTTCATTGGGCTGGAATTGACTGGGGTGCATCCACAGGGCTATTGAAGCAGGAGGGGAGGGAAACTGCAGATGAGCAGATGGCCCCGATCCTTGTCTGCTAGCTCAGCCAGAGGGGCCCTGAATTGAGTCGTCTCAGTGGGTGTTTCTGGGTATGGGCTATTTGTGAATATAGGCCAAGCTGGGTAAGGAATGGTGTCCCTAGCCTCTGTTTGTCAGAGGGTGGAGATGGACGGCAGGAGAGAGATCACTTTAGTGACACCAACAACTTGATCATTACCTGTTAGGTTCACTCCCTCTGGGGCACCTGGCATTGGCCACTGTCGGCAGACAGGATACTGGGCTGGATGGACCTTTGGTCTGACCCAGTATGGCCATTCTTGTGTTCTTAAGTTCTAGGACAGAGATAAAGTTAGCTCTCTCCTTCCCCCAAGGCATCCTGTGGTTTCTCCAAGTAGTGGGTGGGTGTAGGGGAGGATCCCCTGCTGTATAAACCACCCTGTGTCCCTTCAAAGCAATGCAAGAGTCTCTCTTTGCAGTCTGTGAATGGTAGGAGCTCTCTGCTTAGACAGGTGGACTTTGCTACGTGACACAGGAGCTGAACGTGGCCTTGCATCTGCAGAGCTATAGATGGCCCCACATGCTAGGGCTTGTGGGGCTTGATGAGGCATCACAGCTGGGCTGTTAGTCTAATCCGCGTGATGGGCTAAATTTGGCTGTTAACCTCCAGCCTGGATCCTTGGAATGCCCCTCCCCTCCCCCAGCTCCCTTGCCCAAATGTCATTTGTATACAGCCACCACCATAGTCCCCAGCCACCCGATGCATGTCGCCCAGAACTGGAAACGGGGCATGCTGGAAAAAGGGAAGGGGGACCCTGGACTCGAGAGGTTGGACCTGTGTTACTCACCCGATGCCTCTGAATGTTGCTGGCCTGGGAGGGAGGAGCGTTGAAGGCTTGGCGTGGAATCCAGGCCTGGCACATGGCCTGCGCCCGGCTGGCGGAGTTGCTGTGTTTTGATACCCTGGCGTCTGTCACTCATGTGGAACCTCTGGGGCTGGTCTACGCTGTTTGACAGCACATGTTTGTGATAAGGGCTCCTGTCTCTCTTGCTCTCATGTGATGGCCGGGAGCTGCAACTGTTACTGGCGAAGGCTGGGTCTTTCTAGACTCGTTCCATCAGGGCTGAGGTCAGCACCACTCCCCACCGCCCCTCCCTGGCATGCACCAGGCAGTGTGGTTGCCCCTTGTGCAGAGCAAAACATTTCTCTTCGGCTTCCAGAATCTGATTGCTTTCAGCAGTGCTGTTTCCTAGTCCTTGGGGTGGATTAAGGTTTTGTGGGGCCCTGGGCCAGAGCAAGTGGGTGGCCCCTTCTGCCTGCAGTCCTGCCCCAGTTCTGCCTGCGTCCCTGCCCATGCACCCACCCTGTTCTGTCCTGCCCTGCCCCATTCCATCCACGATCTACCTCATTCCACCTCCTCCTGCGGTCCCGCTCCTTTCTGCCCCCCCACCAGCCGCAGGGCCATAGGGGCGAGTGATGGCTCCCCCAGCCCTGAGGTCATGTCAAGGAGCTAGAACTTCTCCAGTCCCAGGGCCGCAGCTGGGGTCTGGGCACTGGGGCTTCCCCTGTCACCCAGCGCTCCTGCCGGGGACCAGGTTCAGGGCGCAGTGACTTCCCCCGCCCTGCCCAGCACTCTTGCTGGGGAGCAGGGGCACCCATTTTTCTAGGGCCCCCCAATTGGCTGGGGCCCCTGGGTATGGGCCCCATCAGCCCAGTGGCTAATAATCTGCTACTAGGGGGAAGTATGGGATTTAGTTGCCCATACATTCACAGACATGGGAGCTGGGAGTCTCTTACCAAACGCAGAAGTGCCAATGTCAAAATCCAATGAGCAATGACTTTCAGGACCAAATTTTCAGTGAGCTTCCTTCACTGCGCCCTGCTGAACTGCGGAGCGTGCTGTGTTTTGTGTGCGCGAAGCTCATACGCTGGCTGTTTTTTTCCCCAGACACAGTTAAGGAAAGATGCCTTGAGCTTTCAGGGTGGACATCCTGCCGATACCAGAACGTTAACTACTCCCACCGCTGACCCAGAGTCCGTGCTGCTCTTCCACTTTAGCTTGGTTTTCTTGGCATTTGTGGATTTTAATAGATATTTCATTGAATCCTTCTACACTTGTGATCATTTAAAGAATATTGTGCAACCACATTTCCTTTCTAATCAGCCTAAAAAGATACAACCTTCTTCCCCTTAGACAAAACAATAATGCTGAGAAAAGGGTTTACGTCCTGTATTACAGGGGTCTATTGGTCTCTAATTCTGCAGTGGCCTGACTGTGTTAGAAACCCACTCTGCCCTCAGGGCTTTATGGAGCATCTTGTAAGTGGCCACTTACGGGGCGTTAATTCTTCTATGTGAGTCCTTGACAGTGCCTGACTGCTTCTTGAAAGCTGGTGGTGCACTGTCATGGCTGGAGATATGTAAAGGCTTTGCCAGTGAAGCCATTATGGACAGCTTGCAAAAGCAAGTGGTGGGTGTATGAAGAAAACCCAGTTGCTAAAGGTTCTTGGGGAAGTGTTAATGCTAAAAATAAAACCTGGCAGCTTTCTTATATGTGTGAGGGAACTGCTCTTAAATGCAAAATAACCTCTTTATGGAATCAATGGCTAACATGGAACAAATAAAGGAAATGCTAGGCACGGGCCTGCATCAGATCTCCAGATCCAAACAACCCTGGAGTTTAGGAACGTTCAGGGAACTGGATACAGAGCTGAACTCTGCATAAAATATTCTAGCTAGAAGTGCATGTTCTGGTGAGGGGTTGTCATGTTCTGAAACATCAGGCATTGGCGATGGTTGGAGAATGAAAGGGGATGGTGTGTTTTTCTGCTACCACTTTTCTGTGTGTGTGTGTGTGTGTGTGTGTGTGTGTGTGGTCTCACTCACCAGGATTTACACAGTGTATCTGAATGGTGTCCCATGGCCGATCTACTAGGCACTATATCTAAAAGAATCTCCTTTCATCTGTTTATAAATTTGCTGCCAGACAACTCCCTGCAGCGTTCCTGTGCAGCTGGATGTTCTTGTGTTATTTTGGGACTGGCTGATGAGACCAGCATCTGATGGAAATGTACCCTCCCATTTGTAGCTCTGGTAGGGCCTGGTCATGGATGGTCAGATTTTCACAAGTTGTGTTGTAATAACTGGGCCTACACATCATTTCCCCGCGTTGTGAGCTCAATTGTGTTTTAAAAAAAAAAAAAAAAAAAAAAAAATGAAAGTTCACAAAATGTCGTCATGACCTATCACAACAAATCTTGGTGGGGAAAGGTAAGAAAGGGAGATGGACTGAATCAGTTCAACCAAAAAGGCCTCCTGATATAATTCAAGGATTGTGTTAAGATCATGCCAGCGAAACAAGAGAACTGCGGGACCGGAAATCAATGGAGCAAAACTGGTGTGTTGGAAATTGGGCCTAACTGGTGAACAAAATAATGAGGGCATGGGCTATTCCATCCATCCCTGCCTTTTTGGGGTCCTTAAAAGATGTGTGAGGGGAAAATTCGAATGCAACAGTGGCTGACTAAAAAGAAGCAGCTGTCTGCGAGCTTACCGTCATGGCCACCTTCCCCACCATCTCTTGGGACCCAGGAGCTACGTACCAGCGTTGGGCCTTTGTCATCCTAATCCAGAGAGATGTCCTGACCAGACTGGGTCCGAGAAAGGGACCCAACTGACCTCTCCACCTCCATCTGCTTTGGTTAAATCCCAGTCACCAGCTGGGATATGAGACTTTTGTCACCTTTCCCCCGCATGTGTCCTTTTCCTTCCCCATCATATTTCTTCTTTTTCTGATCCCT
This sequence comes from Emys orbicularis, assembly GCF_028017835.1. Taxonomy (NCBI): domain Eukaryota; kingdom Metazoa; phylum Chordata; order Testudines; family Emydidae; genus Emys; species Emys orbicularis. Next base: position 5,158,788 of record NC_088693.1, read on the forward strand.
CTCCCTTGGCCTTCTGTCTAATAAGAGCCTGGTTAAGCTGGCCACAGCTGCTGGCAGCCTGTGACCAGAAAGGCAGCGAAAAGCAAGGCCTTAAACAGCCTGATGCTGGTACAAGTTTGCCAGGTCCCAGAGTGGCTGGCAAGAACGTGTACCACACCTGTGTCTTCCAGCAGCAAGGCTGCAGGTGAAAGTCAATGCCGGAGACGGAAGCTGCATTTTCTGTTGTTGCTGTTCTTTTCTCTCCTTTTCTGTGGGTGTTTGTCCCTTTTGGTCTTCTAGGAAGCGGGATCGAACTTTAACAGCTCCAGCCCATCTCGATTAACCTCTTCTCTTTTCCCCAAAAGGACAGGTATTGCCATCTTTAATACCATCAAAGAGCCTGTCAAACAGGGGTTTTTTCTTTATTAAAAACTGTCTACAGCTAAAGGGAAAGAGAACAAGGGAGGTTGTTAAAATGGAAGCCTTCCTTAACACTTTACATATCAAGTGCTTTCGCTGTTTCCTTCTTTTTGGTATCTTTAATACAAGGTCAAAAAGAGTTTTAATCATGTGGTTGCCATGGTACTAAGCAAGCTGAGATCTTGGCACACCAAACTTTGAGTCTTGTTTAACACTGTTTCAGTGCTGGATAGTGGCAGCGTCATGTTAACACCTTTTGATTCTTTGGGCCCATTTAGTCCCACTAGATTAATACAGCAGTGGCTTCTAAGTCTGGAAGCCTCCATTTTTAGTTCACCAACTTTCGCCATGTGTGCAGGAGGAGAGTTATCTGGAGGATGTGTCCTGCGTGCTAGTTCATGAGGCCTGACGTTGGACACCGCAAAAATGGGGGCACCCAAAATTTGCGGTTACTTTGGAAAATGTGGTTCTTCTTCGAGTGATTGTTCACGTCCATTACACATTAGGTGTGCGCGCGCCGCGTGCACGAACGTCGGAAACTTTCCCCTCAGCGGCTCCCGTCGGGCCTGCGGGGTCTCCCCTCCCGCCAGAGCGGCGCCTCGCTCTAGCGTATATATATATCCCTGCCAGCCCGACTCTCCCTCAGTTCCTTCTTACCGTCCGTGGCGACGTTGGAACAACTCTGTCTCTCATCTGAGAGTGTCCCTTAGCATAGTAATTAGTGTTACAGTTATCAGGTCGTTAGTAGTTAGTGTTAAGCTAGCAGTTATCAGTTCTTTACAAAGACTTAAACTTCTTTGTGTTAGGTGTTTGGCCAACCCCGGCACCGGCCCTGGGCGGCGGGGCATGCCGCACGCCCAAGGCTTCAAGGCTTGTGCCACGTGCCGCAAGCCTATGCCATTGAGCGATCCACACGACTCGTGTCTCCGTTGCCTGGGGGAAGCACACCAAAAGGAGCGCTGCAAGATCTGTAAGGCTTTCAAGCTCAGGACTAAGAAAGAGAGAGACTTCCGCCTTAAGCAGCTGCTCATGGAGTCGGCGTTACAGCCCTCCACTTCAACGGCACCGTCAACCTCGGTGCGGAGTGCCCCGGCATCGGTTCGTGATCCGACGCCGGCGGGGCAACCTAAGCCTGCGGCACCGACTCGGAGGGAACACCTCCGGCACCGTTCCTCTTCGCCGGCTAAGTCGAAGGGCCAACCCAAGGCCCGAGGACGCTCCCCGCACAAGAGGGTAGCACCCGCGAAGACCGCAAGCGCTACTAAGGCCGTTGCGGTCCCAGCACAGATCCCGGTGCCAGTGGCTCCGGCGCCGAAAGGCCCGTCGAGCCCCGGGATAGGCGCGTTGAGTGAGGAGGAAGGGCTGGAGGAACTGTTGGAACAGCCCTCCACCCTGGACACATTTGAGGCAGCAAAGGACCTCATTGAATTGTCCGCTGAAGGCACCCTCCGCGCTAAGGACATTCCGCTGAGACTGCCATCCAAAGGCAAGCCGGCGATGATGCGCCCATCACGGTTGCCATCTCGGCACCGTTCGCGGAGCCGATCCCGGTCGAGCTCCGCCTCGGTGGACTCCCAGCTTCCCTCCGCGCAGCGGGCCGCACAACCGTCGGGCCCCAACAGGCGCGAGGCACCGGCCCAGCAGCCCTGCTCGAGCAGGCACCAGGACGTTTCGGTTGCGCGATCCCTGAGACCGTCCTCCCGCAGCCGTTCCCGGTCCCGGGGCCACCGGTACCGATCCAGGTCCAGGTCAGCACGGCGCTACTCCCCGTCCCGGTCACGAAGGTACCGCTCTCCGACCCCGGACCGGCACCGCCCCACGGCACCGCCGTGGCCCTCTAGATCACCGTCCATAGTTTCGGAGGTGGACTCGGGCCATTCCAGCAAATATGCCCACAGAGCGCAGGCCAGTAGGGAGCACGAAGCCTCTTGGCAACCACAGTGGGGCCACCCAGGGCAATGGCCATTCTGGACCCCTTGGGCCTACCACCAACAAGGCCCCCCGTCCAGGACCTCGAGATCGGGCCCCTCAGGACACCGGTCCCACTCCCCACGGTGGCGCCCACCCTCCCGCAAAGAGGCCACGGTCTCCAGGCCGCCAGAAAGGGAAAGGGCTGACTCGGCACCGAGCCCGGTACCGTCCCAGGCCCACGTCAGGGAACGCACTCCGGAGGAGCACCCTGCTGATGAGGAGTTGCAGGAGGAAGAGGACGCACAAAAGGCCATGACCTCCTCCTCCTCCTCACCAGACGAAGCCGTGGCGGGCACAACAGTGTCCGGTCCTCCCCCGATTGACCATCGGGCGCACCAGGACCTGCTCCGCCGAGTAGCTCTCAATTTGGGTTTGCAGGCAGAGGAGACTGTTGAGCAGGAGGACCCCATGGTCGACATTCTAAGCCCGGAGGGCCCCTCCAGGATCGCGCTCCCACTCATAAAAACGGTCCAATCTAATTATAAGACTGTATGGCAAACACCAGCCTCCACGGCGCCTACCGCAAAGGGCGTAGAGAGGAAATACTTCGCCCCATCCAAGGGGTTTGATTTCCTATTCTCCCATCCAACCCCATGTTCGCTGGTCGTCTCTGCGGTCAACGAAGGGGAGCGACATGGCCAACAGGCCCCGGCCCCCAAGGCCAAGGAGGCAAAACGCTTGGACTTATTTGGGAGAAAGGTCTACTCGTCCGGAGGCCTCCAGCTGCGGATCGCGAACCAACAAGCGATCCTGAACAGGCACAATTTCAACTCCTGGGCATCGGTGTCCAAGTTCAAGGAAGCCTTGCCTCAGGGCTCGCAACCCGAGTTTGCTGCCATAGTAGATGAAGGGAAGGCGGTAGCCAAAACCTCCTTACAGGCCTCACTTGACTCCGCTGACGCAGCCGCTAGGACAATCGCGTCAGGAGTGGTAATGAGACGCTCGGCATGGCTGCAGGTTTCCGGCCTTCCCCCAGAGGTGCAAAACACTCTCCAAGACCTTCCGTTCGAGGGTTCAGGCTTGTTTTCGGACCAAACAGACGCCAGACTACATAGCCTCAAGGACTCTCGAGCTACCCTCAAGTCGTTGGGGATGCACACCCCAGTGACGCAGAGGAAGCCCTTCAAGCCCCAACCTCCGCAGAGGCAGTACCACCCTCGTCCTAGACAGGAACCGTACCGCAGGAGGGGCAGGGATAACAGGCGTAGACGCAACAACACGCCTAACCAAGGCCAAAATCAGGGCCAAAACAAACCGCAGCCGGGAAACAAACAAGGGTTTTGAAGCTGCGATCGAGGACAGTGTACCAACCTCTATTCCGGATCCCCCCCTGTGTTTCAGGGACCGCCTGTCCCATTTTTACCGTGCTTGGTCACGTATAACATCGGACCGCTGGGTCCTACGCACGGTGGAGGCAGGCTACACCCTTCAGTTCTCCTCGCCCCCTCCCTCCCACCCCCCACCCCCGTCCCTCTTCAGGGACCCCTCTCACGAGCAACTCCTCTTGCAGGAGGTACAGACCCTCCTCGCAGTAGGAGCGGTGGAAGAGGTTCCTCCGGACCTGAAGGGGAAAGGGTTCTATTCAAGATACTTCCTCATTCCCAAAGCGAAAGGGGGCCTCCGTCCTATCCTGGACCTACGCAAGCTAAACAAGTACTTGCTCAAACCACGTTTCCGTATGGTCTCCCTTGGTACCATCATTCCATCCCTGGATTCGGGGGATTGGTACGCTGCCCTCGATATGAAAGATGCCTACTTTCACATCGCCATCCGCCCGGCCCACCGGCGGTTCCTGCGCTTCACTATCAACCAGCGCCATTTCCAATTTACAGTTTTGCCCTTCGGCCTGGCAACAGCCCCGCGCGTATTTACGAAATGCATGTCCGTGGTAGCAGCCTTTCTTCGAAAAAGAAGGATGCGCGTCTACCCATACTTGGACAACTGGCTCCTAGCGGGCCGGTCGGAGGCCGAGATTCGCTCCCATGTGACATTGACGCTACAGGTGTTCCACAAACTCGGTCTACTGGTCAATGTACCCAAGTCATCACTGGTCCCCACGCCGAGGCTGGACTTCATAGGGGCAGTCCTGGACTCAGTGGCGGCACGGGCGAGTCTCCCCGTTTCGAGGTTCTTGGCCATTCAGACGGCCGTGAGCTCCATCCAGCAATTCCCTACGACCACGGCCAGATGTTGCTTACAACTCTTGGGGCACATGGCGGCCTGCACCCACGTAGTCGGACACGCACGCCTCAGACTCAGGCCGCTGCAGTTGTGGCTGGCCCAAGCATATCGCCCCAACAGAGACCCCTTAGACCTGGTCGTGACTATCCCGGCTCGGGTGTCGAACGCCCTCCGTTGGTGGCTCGATCGGCAGCAGGTTTGCGCGGGGGTCCCTTTCGCCGCCCCGCAGCCCGTTCTGACGTTAGTAACAGATGCGTCGGACCTGGGTTGGGGGGCGCACCTGGGGGACCTGCGCACTCAGGGCTAGTGGTCCAGGGAAGAAAAGTTGCTTCATATCAACCTGAAGGAGCTAAGGGCGGTTCGCCTCGCCTGCCAGACCTTTCACGCTACCATAAGAGGCCACAGCGTGTCGGTTCTGACGGACAACACTACCGCCATGTTCTACATAAACAAGCAGGGCGAGTCCCGGTCCTCTCCCCTCTGTCACGAGGCACTCCGCCTCTAGGACTTCTGCATAGCCCATTCAGTCCACCTACTAGCGACTTATCTCCCGGGGGTCCAAAACGGGTTAGCGGACCACCTCAGCCGGTCCTATCTCATGCACGAGTGGACGTTGAGGCAGGACGTCCTGCGTTCAATCTTCCGGAGGTGGGGGTTTCCCCAGGTGGATCTCTTCGCCACCGAGGACAACAGCCAATGCCCCCAGTTTTGTTCATTCCAGAACCGCAGTCCGGGCTCATTGGCAGATGCCTTCGCAATCCCGTGGGGCGGGAGCCTGAGGTATGCCTTCCCCCCATTCCCGCTCATCCACAGGGTCCTCCTCAAAACCCGCAGGGACAAGGCGACAGTCATCATTATCGCCCCGGCGTGGCCACGTCAGCACTGGTTCACGTCCCTGTTGGAACTGTCCGTGACCACTCCGATAACCCTCCCCCTCCATCACGACCTCATCACGCAAGACCGAGGTCGCCTACTCCACCCGAACCTACCGTCGCTACATCTCACGGCGTGGTTTCTCTCTGGCTAAACGATATGGAGCACAGGTGCTCTCATGAGGTCCAGCAAGTCCTCCTTGGTAGTAGAAAGCCCTCCACAAGAGCGACCTACCTTGCCAAATGGAAACGGTTCTCCCACTGGTGTGAGCCTCACCACATCCAGCCTCTGCAGGCCTCAATCCCATCAATTCTAGACTACTTGCTACACCTCAAGCATCAAGGGCTCGCCCCCGCCTCAATTAAGGTGCATCTGGCTGCCATATCGGCGTTCCACCCTGGGGAGTTGGGGGTTTCGGTGTTCTCCAACCCCACAGTAGTCAGATTCCTCAAGGGGTTGGAGAGGGTGTTTCCCTACTCGCGCCCACCGGTCCCTGCGTGGAACCTCAACCTGGTCCTCACTAAGCTCATGGGGCCGCCCTTTGAACCCCTAGCCTCTTGCTCCCTCCTGCACCTCTCATGGAAGGTAGCGTTTCTCGTGGCCATCACATCGACTAGGAGGGTATCGGAATTGAGAGCCCTCACTTCGGAGCCTCCTTATACAGTTTTTTATAAGGATAAGGTGCAACTGAGGCCGCACCCTAAATTCCTTCCAAAAGTGGTCACGCATTTTCATATGGGGCAGGACATTTGTTTACCGGTGTTCTTCCCCAAGCCCCATACGGACCCCAGCCACCGCAGCTTGCATACCCTTGATGTCCGTCGGGCCTTGGCGTTTTATCTAGACCGCACCAGGCCATTCCGCAAATCGACTCAGCTGTTTATTGCCGTTGCGGAGCGAATGAGAGGCCAACCTATTTCGACGTAACGCTTGTTGGCATGGATTGTGCTTTGCATACGCACATGCTACGAGCTCGCCAATGTACCAGCCCCGGAGATCAGGGCTCACTCAACTAGGGCCCAAGCGTCCTCGGCGGCCTTCTTGGCACAGGTTCCGCTCCAGGAAATCCGCAAAGCGGCCACCTGGTCGTCGGTGCATACGTTCACAGCCCACTACGCGATCCATCATCAGACCAGAGAGGATGCGGTTGTCGGCAGGGCTGTGCTTCAATCAGTTATTCCTTGACTCCTACCCTCCTCCAATGGTAAGCTTGTGAGTCACCTAATGTGGAATGGACGTGAACAATCACTCGAAGAAAAAACGGTTACTTACCTTCTGTAACTGTTGTTCTTCGAGATGTGTTGTTCACGTCCATTACACTTCCCATCCTCCTTCCCCTCTGTCGGAGTCACCGGCAAGAAGGAACCAAGGGAGGGTCGGGCCGGCAGGGATATATATACGCTAGAGCGAGGCGCCGCTCTGGCGGGAGGGGAGACCCTGCAGGCCCGACGGGAGCCGCTGAGGGAAAAGTTTCCGACGTTCGCGCACGCGGCGCGCGCACACCTAATGTGTAATGGACGTGAACAACACATCTCGAAGAACAACAGTTACAGAAGGTAAGTAACCGTTTTTTATCAAGGATCCCTCCTCCCTTCCCCCCCAACCCTTCCTCAAGCCTGGAATCACTGGTTCCACAGAATGAAAGCCCTAGAGCAGGGGTCCTCAACAACACATTTTTTGGTGGCCTCAGAGTGCGGCCACCAAGTCTTGCTGGTGGCCGCTCTGACAATTTTTCCTAAAATACTTTAGGAAAAGCAAATAAATATGCACAGATACATGTCCAAATCATTGCAATTTATTTATGTAAAGGTGTTTTGTTTTGTTTTTGCAGACTCTTTACTGACCTAAACAGAATAGAAACACAAATAAGGTGCTTTGCACATTCTTGTCTTTTGTTGTTTGTTTCTTTTGCTTCTCTAGTAAGTCTGCAGCTGCAAAAAGTAATATTTGTATGCTTGTTAATGTCACTTCACAGCAGGCTTACTAGCTAGCAGGGAGGCTGTGAAAAGTGGTATTAACAAGCATATAAATATCAATTTTCACAGCAGACTCACTCAGCCATGGCAAGCCAGAGGACAAATTAAGCCCTGGATGGGGAGGTGGGTAGGGAGACAGCAGGGGGTCAGGGCAGTGGGGGGATGGATGGGGAGGCAGCAGGGGCCAGGGGCGATGGGTGTGTGTGTGTGTGTGTGTGTGTGTGAGCCGAGGGCTTGCACCCGTGGTCGGGGTGCAGGGCTGGAGCCCGAAGCCCCACAAGCGGGGCCTGCTGCCCGCCACCCTGGGGCTGAAGTCCCAACCTCCCTGCCCCCGGGAAGGTGGGGAACTCACTGGCTGTCTGCTCCTTCTACGTTTGTGGCTCCAGACGGGGGCAGGGCCCGCCTCCTGCTGGTGGCTCTGGGGGAGGGGCCACTGCTTTGTGTTTTATTTCTTCTCCCCCCCCCTCGCTGTGGCCACAGGAAAAGCTCCTGGTGGCCGCATTTGAAAAACGCTGCCCTAGAGGTTGTTTTTGTGTGATAGCCTTTTATGGCCCATCTCCCTGCCCTACCTGCCAACATCCCTTGGCATTGCCAGGCTGTAAGTCGAGAGGTCTCCTCTGCAACCAAGAGGTGTGACTGCTGCACACGAGATCAAAGCTGGCTTGAATGATAATAGCAGTGAAGCTGCGGCGGGACGGACCGCGGCCTAGGCTGGCTCCGACTGCCTGGGACCCTGGTACGTACTCGAGTGGCTAGTCTGTGCTGTTGCCCAGACTGCCACCACTTCGCTGCTCTAGTTACATGAGCCAGCTTGAATCTAGCTAGATGAAAGCAAGTTCAGGTATGGGGGCACCTGCTGCAAGCAGACCTCCCCGTTGCAGTGTAGACATACCCTTAGGTTATGTTTTCACAGCAACTAGAGACTCGCGGCTGGCCTGCTCCAGCCAACTCGGGCTTGGGCTGGAGCCCAGTTTCTGGGACCCTCCCACCCCGCAGTTCTCCTATTCTTGCCCCACATGTGGTCACTGTTCCTTCCCCCCAGACCCTCTGAATTTAGCACAGACACACTAAACTTTGCCACATCAACCGCTGGAAGAGAGTATTCTGGAGGGGACCTGCTGGATCTCAGCTCAGTGCGTGCAGCAGTGTTTGGAACACCAGAGACGTCGGCATGAGCTCTGTTTTAGGGAAGGCGCGCTGAGGGCAAGAGGCAGGCGCCCGAAGAGTGGCGGATGATAGGAAACAGCTGCTTCCACAAAGATACGAAGTTTGAAGCTGTCAGAGAGCGCCTGCGAGCTCCCTCGTCAGCCTGTCAAGAAGCATTATGCTGGGGCGCCATGTGGAAAATTCATGGGAAGGACGACGGGAAACGAAATGTAACAGAATGTGTGATGCTGGTGCACGGCATAACAGCCACCCTCTAGCATCCTTGTGAAGTTTCACAGCTGCTTCCGGGGCTAGCAAAGCTCCAATGCAAGTGTTCAATACAGGGAAACCAAACCTGTTTTTTCCCCTCTTAGGACATCTCTGTCTCTCTCAAACTCTTCTTCAGCCTTTGTGTCTCAGAAGACCCTTAGACTTCTGATGCCATCTGAGCCAACGCTCACTCCACTGCAAAGCGTCAGAGGATGGAAACATAAATCCAAATGAAAACAGAATCCATACGCTGTCTGATGTCACCACCATGCCTCTTCTGTCTTGCGCCTGCCTCTCCGCTGCCTTCCCTCTTCTGGTGTTTGCATCTGCACAAAGTGGATGTAAAATGCTCCTTTTCTGACTTGTTGTAGTGTGTTCACACCTCCTTTTACACAGATGTAAGTGATGACACATTGCAAGGCAGTGGTGAGTCGGGCCCAGGATATTTTAAGGGTTCAATAAAAGGCAACATTTGCATCATTCATATTGAGTGCTTCCAAAGTGGTCAAAGGGTGTGCGTGCGTGCGTGCGTGTGTGTGTGTGTGTGTGTGTGTGTGTGTGTGCGTGATTGCAATGTAAGATGTTTTGATCGAGGTTCTTGTACTGTATGCATCACCATGATGTCTGATCGCCTCTGAAATCCAAAAAGCAAACCAGAGTAATTGTTATTTCTTAACCATTAGCTTCCAAATCCGTGAAATCCGGCGGGGGCGACAGAATGACATTTAAAAAAAAATGCATTTGGGTTTTCACCATTCATGCTAATTGTTTGCTTCCTGCAGCTTCACTCAGTTTGGACAGTAAGTGGAACAATTCCGTGTCCCTTTCTAGCCCCTACATTGGTACAGCGCTGGTGTGTTTTGTGTTTCCGATATCCCAGGGGAAAGTTCAAACTGAAACTGCTCACAATAACGTAAAAAAAAATCAAGAATACATTGCTGCTTGTATTAGAGCTTATAACCTCCCCTCAAACCTACATGTTGGGCTCCTTTGTGGGATTCTAGAGCATCTGTCCCTCTGTTGGTAGGTCTACACTGCACACTAACCCTGGGTTCTGACTCCGGTTTGAGCCCAAGCCTCCTTTCCATTCACAAACAAGTCAGCAAGCACTCAGGACCCAGGTCCTAGGACCCTGCTGGGAGGAGTGGGGGTCAGAGCCTGAGTCCCACTGGGACTCCGGCCCACACTCTGTAATTCTGCAGTGTGGACCTGAGTCAAAAGGTCTGGACATGTTAGCACAGCGGTAAGACCCGGGGCTGGCCAGGGTAAACCCGGGTTTACAATGCAGTGTAGACGCTCAAGCGTGGGTTGGACACACTGAATCCACAAGCCTAGGTCCCACAGAGCCTGGCTTAGAATGCAGTGTAGACACACCCTATGGGGATCAGGGCCTATTGGGCTAAACAGCCTCATCTGCCTTGATTTGCTCCATCCTGCATAGACAGTTTCTTAGTCCTGTGTCGGCTCCTCAGCCGTCGGGCTGTATTGGGCAGTTTTGGGGGTGTGGTGTTTTTTTCATAGCACAGATGAGTCCTGCACAAATCCATCTCACTCTGTACAAAACAATAACCGGCTGGCTTTTCCTTGTCTTCGCAGACAGAAGGCAGCAAGCTGCAGAAGGATCTCCGAACTTACCTGGCTTCCGTAAAAGGTAACGTCTGTGCAACTGGAGGTCTGTCACTTTTCCAACTGGAGGCACCGCAAATTGGGTTTTCCTGGCCATAGCCCTTCCTGCCCAGTGCAAGCAGGGTTTCCTGGAGCAACTGGCCTGGTGATGGAGCGCCGGTTTCACATCTCTTGCTCCTCAAGCTGGGAGGAGGGATAGCTCAGTGATTTGAGCATTGGCCTGCTAAACCCAGGGTTAAGAGTTCAATCCTTGAGGGGGCCATTTAGGGATCTGGGGCAAAAAGCTGCCTCGGGATTGGTCCTGCTTTGAGCAGGGGTTTGGACTAAATGACCTCTTGAGGTCCCTTCTAACCCTGATATTCTAAGGTTGTTCAGGCAGTCAGCAAGGTGGCTCTGGTGGGAGACGTTGGGGTGCAGAGGCTGTTTTCTCTTCCTAGCAGCCAGGTGGGCTTGGTTTAGATTTGTAGGAGGCCACCTACTCTATCCTGCTAGGTGGGGATGAACACTGAATGTCCTGTTGTCTGGGTGACTAGATCCTTGAGCCCCTCTCCTCCTTTGTTTTACATCCATGTTATTGCGAGTTCAAGATGTATTAGCAAGGATCACGCTTGGAAAATATCCTGCCTTAAACTAGAATCAGGCTCCTGTTATCCATTCCATGCAGTCGAGTTCCTGCTAGCAATGGGGAGGGGCTCTTGGTGCCTTGGTGGAGCTCTGTCCCTCGGTTTTTGAGGCTGCCCTCTCTTCTCTCCTAGCAATGCACGAGGCCTCCAAGAAGCTGACGGAATGCTTGCAGGAAGTGTATGAGCCGGAATGGCCTGGGAGAGACGATACCAACAAAATAGCCGAGGTGAGACTCCATGCTGGGGCGGGAGGTCGGCCTCCGGGGGAGAGCGGATTAGCGGAACCAGTGCACTTACGTCCTACGCTCGGCTTGGGAGCCTTGCTGCGAGACATCTGTCTGGCAGCAATGATCCTAGGAAGACGAGATGGCTTTGGCCATCAGGAGCCGCTTCGGAGAGAATGTTGGCCCAAATGTGTCATGGGTGGGGACTGGGTGCATCCTCTATACACCCATCAGCACCAGGGGAAACACTGGCTCTATCAGCCCTGCAAAAATGTGGATAATTAGCCATCCCCAGGTAAACTCTCAGCATGGGCACTGTTTGTCCCAGCCTGGTCAGGATGTCTGGTCTCTTTCACTGGGGAAACAATGTTTAGAGTCACGCTAGGGTTAGGTTAGTTGGGGGAAGGCACGCACATGGACTGGTAGATAAACTGAACAGACTGGGTCTTGGTACCTAGCTGGGAGTATGATCTAGCACAGTAGTCTCCAACCTTTTTATGCACAAGATCACTGTTTGAATTTAAGATCAACCCAGGATCTGCTCCGCCCCTGGAGGTTGGGGTTGGGGTGCGGGAGGGGCTGGGGGCGAGGGGTTAGGAGTGTGGGAGGGGGCTTCGGGCTGAGCCTAGGGCAGGGGGTTGGGGTGCAGGAGGGGGAGAGGGGTGCAAGCTCTGGGAGGGAGTGTGGGTGCAGGAGTGGGCTCTGGGCTGGAGCAGAGGGTTGGGGTGCAGGAGGGGATGCGGGCTCTGGGCTGGAGGTGAGGGGTTTGGAGTGTGTGGGTGGGGGGCGGCTCCGGGCTGAGCCTGGGGTGGGGGGTTGGGGTGCAGGAGGGGGTGAAAGGTGCAAGCTCTGGGAGGGAGTGTGGGTGCAGGAGGGGGCTCTGGGCTAGGGCAGGGGGTTGGGGTGCAGGAGGGGCTGGGGGCGAGGGGTTAGGAGTGTGGGAGGGGGCTTCGGGCTGAGCCTAGGGCAGGGGGTTGGGGTGCAGGAGGGGGAGAGGGGTGCAAGCTCTGGGAGGGAGTGTGGGTGCAGGAGTGGGCTCTGGGCTAGGGCAGGGGGTTGGGGTGCAGGAGGGGGTGCAGGGTCTGGGAGGGAGTTTGGGTGCAGGAGAGGGCTGCGCTTGCAGGCACGGACAGCACATGGAGATCTGCTCCCCCTCCCCCCAGGGGCCGCAGAGACATGCCAGCCTCTTCCGAGAGCGGTGTGGGGCCAGGGCAGGCAGGCATGCAGCCTCACTTAGCTCCACTGCGCCGCTGGCTGGAGATCGCGATCGACTGTCAGAGGCTCCAGGTTGGACCAGTTGATCACGATCGACTGGTTGGGGACCACTGGTCTAGCAGTTTGACTAGGAGAATCAGGACTTGTGGGTACCATTTCTGCATCTACCGTGTGACCTGGGATATGCATTGTTGTTGTGGCCGTTTTGGTCCCAGCATATTAGAGAGACAAACTGGGTGAGACAATATCTCTTATTGGACCAACTTCTGTTGGTGAGAGAGACCAGCTTTTGAGCCTCACAGAGCACTTCTTGATCTGGGATATGTCTGCCTCAGGCTCTCCAAAAGAGACGAGATAACTATCTCTGGGATGCTGGGAGGCTTTCCGATTGTACTGTGCTTGGAGATCCCTGGCAAGAGAAATGTAGAGCATTCTGATGGTGCTCATAAGCATGTTCCTTTTGTCTTCCAGAACAATGACCTGCTCTGGGTGGATTTCCATCAGAAGCTTGTGGATCAGGCCCTTCTAACCATGGACACTTACCTTGGCCAATTCCCGGACATCAAAGTAGGTTGCTCCCCTCACTCCTTTCACATTGTGCTAGAGAGTCTCTGGGACGCTGCGAGTTGAGGTTGGGGCTTTGCACGAGCGCTTCTCTTGGGACTCTATATCCTTTAGCTTGGGGGTAATGAAATGGATGTGGCATGGGAGCACCTCCCACTGAAATCACACTGCCCCCTGTTGGCCAAAAACCAATCCTCTGCTCTCTTGGCTAGTGAATAGCTGCCCTGGCAACCAGGGATGTGGGGTATGTGAAAGAGAAGGAAAGGGGATGCTGCTATTGGATACATTCCAAAGAGGATGGAGCTCGGCTGTTCTCAGTGGTGGCAGATGACAGAACAAGGAGCAATGGTCTCAAGTTGCAGTAGAAAACACTATTTCACTAGGAGGGTGGTGAAGCACTGGAATGGGTTACCTAGGGAGGTGGTGGAATCTCCATCCTTAGAGGTTTTTAAGGCCTGGCTTGACAAAGCCCTGGCTGGGATGATTTAGTTGGGGTTGGCCCTGCTTTGAGCAGGGGGTTGGACTAGATGACCTCCTGAGGTCCCTTCCAACCCTAATATTCTATGATTCTATGATTTTATGCTGCAGGATCAACTCCCATGTAGATTGTCCTCTACGTATTGGTGCAATAGCTGGATTAACTGGAGCTGCCCTGGGAAGGCGTGAGATCTGCACACTCAGGCTTTCCGGGGAGTTTGTGGGGAGCTCCATGCTTCACTCATCATGATAAATATTCCCTGGTTCCTCTGCTCTTTTACTTCCTGTCACTGGAGAGTGGCTCCATGCCATAGACTGGGGAATTGTCTGTTAGCCAAGTGCGGTAGCATTTTCTAATACACGGGCTTTCATCAGCCCCCTGTGAGCAGAACATGTTTCAATCGGAAACCCTCTGTCATCACTAGAATAGGGTTTCATTGTCTACCAGCCTTGTGAAAGGAATAAAAGCACCCAGACAAGGCTTCATTCATGCTTTCCTGCTACCACAGATCCGGGACTGTGGAAGGGAAAAGCCGCATCGGGCATTGACACCAATGCATTTAATGCACTGAAGAGAAGTAGCTGAAATGACATAATGGTCCTTATTCCTCTCTCCCATGTTAAAAGGTGCAGGAGGGAGAAATTTACCTGCGATACTCAGGGGCTTTGATATACCAGCAAGCCTGCTGCATTTCCCCCTTCTAGAGGAGACACTCCAGGCAGTGCCAGGGGATGGAATGAGAAAACGCATGGGTGACCTCACATGCATCTGCCTGAATGGTCCCTGAACCACCTTGGGAGCCCCTGGCCCCATCAGTACCACCTTTGCTCTGGCTCTGCCATGTCCGAGCCCATTACAGCTGTGCTGGCATAGAGTATGCCAATTGGCGAGAACACGCTGCCCAGAAAGTGGCTGTCGGCCGACCCGGCCTCTCTCCCACCAGGCTCCCTGGAGTCAGCGCACAGCTTTGCAGTGGAGGGTAGGGTCTGCGTGGGCATTAGCCTGGTTTTGGTCTCTGCTATTCAGGCCACCGCTGTAGGGAGTACTGGGACCTGGGTATGTTTGTGCACAAGGGGGCAGCCTGTGTGTGATTCTCTTGTCAAGCCAGCATGACGTTGGTGTGGATTCACGGACGGCAACGAAGTTAGTTCTGATTCTTTTTACGTGGGAGCAGCATGAGGTACACACAGAGCAGCCGTATCCAACAGGTCACACTGGCGTTTTTTAGTGGAAAACAGGCCCCCAGCTTTTCCTACCCAGGTGCAGCTACTGAAACACCAAGCGGGAACGTGAATGCTGCATGGCTCGCGCGCTCTCTCTCTCACACATGCACACTCTGCATGTCTCTCTCACACACTGGCTGACACTCACGTGTGTGCGCACACACACTCTCTGCATGTCTGTCTCTCTCACACTGGCTGTCTCTCTCTCTCTCACTCACTCTCTCTGCATGTCTCTCTCTCTCTCACACTGGCTGAATTTGCGTATCTTAAATAGATTCCCCCCCCCCCCAGAGTGTAGACCTAGCCTTAGAAACGTAAGTCGACCTATATTGGTCGACTTACCGCCACTGCAGTCATGTCCACACTACCCTCCTGGGGTTGGTGGTGTGTGTCCTCCACAGAAGCGCTTCCACCGATCTAAGGGGGCACTGTGGGGAGCTGAGAGCCCAGTCTGCCCACAGGCTCTCGGCTCCTGGTGGGCTCCACCCCCATTCCCTGCCGGGAGCCCAGAGAAACCGCCTACCTATTTCCCGTCGGGGGGGTGCGGGGTGGGAGAGAAGCCGCCCAGGTTTCTCGCCCTGGCTCTCAGCTGGGAGTGCCGTCCAGCAGGCCAGCTCTCCAGGGAAGTGGGGGGACTGATGGGCTCTTCAGCTTGGAAAAGAGACGACTAAGGGGGGGATATGATGAGGTCTATAAAATCATGACAGGTGTGGAGAAAGTAAATAAGGAAGTGTTATTTACTCCTTCTCATAACACACAAATTAGGGGCCACCAAATGAAATGAATAGGCAGCAGGTTTAAAACAAACAAAAGGAAATATTTCTTCACACAACACTCAGTCAACCTGTGGAACTCTTTGCCAGATGATGTTGTGAGGGCCAAGACTATAACAGGGTTTAAAAAAAAAAAAACTAGATAAGTTCATGGAGGATAGGTCCATCAATGGCTATTAGCCAGGATGGGCAGTGATGGTGTCCCTAGCCTCTGTTTGCCAGAAGCTGGGAATGGGCGACAGGGGATAGATCACTCGATGATTGCCTGTTCTGTTCATTCTCTCTGGGGCACCTGCCATTGGCCACTGTCGGAAGTTCTCTAGCTGCCTGGCTTTCTTGTTCTCTAGCTGCCAACAGCTGATGTAAGTAAGGCAGTGTCTACACCGACTGTGTGTCGTCCGCCCCTAATTACAACATCAGCCCCACACCTCTCAGAGAAGTGGCGTTATTATCTCGGTGTAGCAGGAGCAAGACTGTAGTAGATACTGACATAATTAGGTGGTCGAAAGCTGCCTTAGGTCAACCTAACTGGGTAGTGTAGACCAGGGCTAAATCTTTTCCATGTCTAGCTTCTCTGGAACGCTGTTAAGGTTTTAGGCTGGGGTTCCAAAAGGAACCTAAAGGAGTCAGGCACCCAAATTCCCCTGAATTTGAGCACCAAACTCTCCTTTCAAAATCTCAGGCCACGAATATTGCAGCATTACTGATGTGGTTTTTTTCTTTTTCTTCCTCTTTCTCAATCCCCAAGTTGGTTTGACATCTCTCCAGGATTGTCCTGGAGTCTCCAGGAATTAAAGAGTAATCCTTAATTAAAGATGTCATGGGATGAAACCTCCAGGAATATGTCCCTTGGCAACCCTATCCCCAAATGATGCTCCAAACAGTGAGAAATTAAAACCCCCTGCACACCGGAAGCAGCCAGTAGCAGGTCCTGCTCCTAGGCAGAGGGGCGCAAGTGGCTCCACGTGGCTCTCGCCCACAGGCATCGCCCCGCCCCAGCTCCCATTGGCCAGGAGCTGGCCAATGGGAGTGCGGAGCCAGTGCTTGTGGCTGCCCTGCCTGGAGCCAAACCTGCTGCTGGCTGCTTCCAGGGCGCAGCGCGGTGTCGGAACAGGTAGGCACTAGCCTGCCTTAGCTGGCCAGCACCACTCACAGGACTTTTAATGGCCTCGTCAGCGGTGTTGACCACAGCTGCCACGACCCAGTTCTGGGTAGCGACCCATGGTTTGAAAGCCACTGTTCTAAAGGATGCAATGAGCAGAAAGGGGCATGAACCAGCACTGGGGCTCTGGAAGTTTAGGGTAGTTCTGATTCAAACAACAACTGGGCCTGTCTCTGCTGAGTTTTTTTTCTTTCTCTTTTTTTTCATCATTATTTCAATATTGACTCAAAGATCAGGCTGCCTTTATTGCAAAGGAGCCTCCAGGTGCCTCTTAGAATCCTTTTTTTTTTTTTTTTAAACCCATCAGAAGTGGCAGCTGTTTTAGAAGGCTATTGAATGAGAGCCTGATCCAAACCCAAGGGGAGCCCTTCCAGTCATCTTGAGGAGCTTTGGGTCAGGACCTTGTGGGAGAGCAGAATCATGGGGCTGCGCTGTGCTAAAAGATCCAATCACAGGATTGGGCTCTGGGGTGGAGGCCGTCTTTGCCTCATGTCCAGCACTGTTGGTGCTGCACAGATAATGGAGAAGGGTGATGCAGAGAGACATTTCCCTGATGCCTGGGGAAAATGCTGCCGGTGGCAGAGACCTTCCGAAGGGGGTCACCTATTATGGGGTCTGAACCCCAGAAGCAACAGGGGGTTCCCGCTAGCCCAGACCCAGAAAGGCCAATTCTTTACTCACTTAATGGGGTGTAATTGAGGAGGGGTTTAATTATGGAGTTCAGATGCCGAGGGGCTAAACTTTATGGCTCTAGCTGTTCATAGCTGGTGTCTCTCTCTCTCTCTCTCTCAGTCTCGGATCGCTAAGCGAGGGAGGAAGCTTGTGGATTACGACAGCGCCAGACACCATTTTGAATCCCTACAAACCGCAAAGAAGAAAGACGAAACCAAAATCGCCAAGGTAAAGCACAGGGCGGGACCTGCTTTCATTTATTATTGTTTTTAATAACTGCTCATTTAGGAAGCTTTAACATGTTGACTCATCGTTCCCAGGTGCTTTCTGTTTAGAGAACTGTCATGCAATGATCCAGCCAGAATGTTTTCTCTTTGGCAGGGTCCCACCCATGCACTTATTTTTACTCTCCAAATAAACTTTAGGAGAAGGCTCTGAAGGCCTTAGTGCACTGACGCTAAGCTTCTGTGCAGTGTGCCTGGTACAGATTTCAGGGGTACGTGGTTAAGTTTTGGTGAACACAGAAGCCTGAGCGAGAAAGGAAGAATGGCCTTACGGTGCCAGCTAGGAACTGGGAGGCAGGAGATCTGGGTTCTATTTCCTTCTCTGACCCTGGATACCTGCATGCCTCAGTTTCCCCATCTGTAAAATGGTGATGAGAATAAGTGGTTGGCCGCTGGGCCCTGAATTCAGTAAGTCTGCAGAGTGCTCTGAGATGCTCCGATCGACAGTGCTGTAGCAGTGTTTGCTGGGAGGGACTGCCTGGCACTTTCAGCGTGGGCATGGCCGTGACCCGTTCAGAGCCTCTGCTCTGTTAATTCCTGCTGTATACATCGTGCCCTGAACAGCTTTGCTCTTTCAGACTGGAAGGTGCTACAGCCAAAGCAACTCAACTGCCAATTTTGTTGGAATACCCTTCAGACTCTCTGAAACCACGCCCTCCCAGATCACTTGGGCCTTGTTGTGACTAGGAATTAACGTGTGATGTTAACATGTGCTCGCTAATGCATTTTGAAACATCCTAGTGTGGACAAGACAGAGTAGACTTTAACATGTGCTAAGATGGTTGAATACTGGCCTAGGCACCCCCCTGTGAGCACATATTAAAGGCAGTAGGTGAAATTCTGCCTCCATTGATGTCAATGGGGAATTTTGCCACTGACTTCAATGGAGCCAAGATTTCATCCAAGTGTGCCTGGTCTACACTCGACTTTCCCATGGTGTTAGCCAGAACATGCTAACAGCACACCTTAAATTCTAGTCTAGGCAAGGCTTTAGGGGAGGGATGAGCTGTGTGGGAGCTAGGGATGGTGGAAGAAGTTTCTTTACTCATCTTTTTATTTGCTTGCACTATGGATAACCGGGCAAAACCAGGGAACAAAATTGAAGGTGACTTTAGGAACCAGAATCGTTGCTTTTTTCCATACCTGATGCAATGTCCCTCATTCAACACATAAGGCTGGTCACTCTGTCAAATGGATCAGTTAACAGAACTTTCTACTGGCTTTTCTCTTTCAAGAGAAACTGAAGCACATGCAGAAGTAAGAAGGGAATTTTCCTGGGGGTGGGGAGGTGGAATCTTTCATTTAGGGGTGGTGTGAATTGGCAATTTTAAAACTTGCTGCGGTGATTCATATACGAACATTGGAACCCGAGGCCACTGGCTCTGGTATTTTCAAGTCTGGGAAGCTAGACTCCACTAGCTTGGCTTCACTCACTGGTCTCACCCAAACTGCTCATGTGCTGACGCTCTGTGACAGATGACCAGTTGTTGACAGATTAATAGGTAAGGTCGATGAGCAATGTGGACCAAAGGACAGAGCCCAGGGTTCTGTTCCCGATGCTGCCTCTGGGTCACTTGGACAAAGAAATTAGAAGTCACCGGGAGCTTTTCCAGTCACTGCAGTGGGCTTGGTCTGGCCCTTCAGCCCTCTCTGCCTCAGTTTCCCTGCCTGGTAAATAGGAATAATGCTACTTACCTGCCTTTGTAAAGTGCTTTTGAGCTCTATGGAAAAGCCCTGGAGAAACGCAAAGTCTTGTTATTACAGTATAGAGCAAATACTGGGAGCTGACTGATGTCTTCTCATGATATTAGAATAACACCAACAGCATCATGAATTCTTTTGGACTCCTCCTTCCTCTCCCGTCTCCCTTCTTATAACACATGTACACCCCCCCCAGGAACCCTGCCACTTACTGCTGAATTGACAACACTCCATTAAAATACAGTGCTGTACACTTTAAATACACCTCTACCCCAATATAAAGCTGTCCTCGGGAGCCAGAAAATCTTACTGCGTTATAGGTGAAACTGTGTTGTATCGAACTTGCTTTGGTCCACTGGAGTGCACAACCCCGCCCCCCCGGGGCACCGCTTTACCGCGTTATATCCGAATTCGTGTTATATCGGGTCGCGTTATATCGGGGTAGAGGTGTAATTGCATGTGGACAAAAGTGATGTTGAATTAATCCCGACCTCCTGGAAGGCACTCGGCGGAAACTCAACACGGGGCATTTGTGTGCTAAGTCACTAACCATTCTTGCCTGTTGCTCTTTGCAGCTGGACTGCTGGTAAACAGTCTCCCAGCCCTGGTGCCCTCCGTCTCCAGATCGGAACATTAATTACCGCTACACTTGGCATGCTTTGAAGGATTCGTAACTAATTGTCCCCTGGATGCTGTGTCTCTTGCCTTGGTGGTGTTGGGTTGCCCCAGCCTGTAATGCTCTCACTCTTGTGATTTTGTTTTCTAAACAGATGTCTGTCTCTCTTGTTTTTGTTTTCTCTTTCCTTTGAAAACGCTCCCCCCGCAGCCTGTCTCGCTGCTTGAGAAAGCTGCGCCTCAGTGGTGCCAAGGAAAACTACAAGCTCATCTCGTTGCTCAAACTAATCTGCTCCGAAATCAGGTGATTGCCGACCTACCTGGCTCTAACCCCCGCATGTGCTATTTTGGGCTCTAGTCCTGTAATGTGCGTTTAATTTCCAGGCAGTGTTCACTCTAGGCCCTCTGTAAAGTGTGTCCTTCTTACGCAGAGGCCAGATTTCTTCCTGGTCTAACACCAGTGACCTTAAGTGAAGTTACATCTGGGGTAGGTTTGAGCCGTTGATTCCCCCCCCCCCCCCCCCCCCCCCCCAGTAAAACTGTATTATGCTTTGCCCAGAGGCGGATTAAGATTTATTGGGGCCCTGGGCACAAAGAACATTTGGGTTCCCCCACACCTCCCTTTCAATGGGGCCCCAACCCCTGCTCCTCAGGGCTCCAGCAGGAGCCCCCAAATTGGCCGGGGTCCCTGGGCACGGATCCCATAGGCCCGTGCATTAATCTGCCACTGGCCTTGCCCCATAAAGTGAACACTGGGGGAGGGGGTGAAGATCCCATGCAGTTCCGCTAGTATATATATATATTTTTTCCTAAATGAGAAGCAGATTTTTATGGTTTAAAAATAGAAACCTTAAGAAGCTGTCTCGTGAATTTCTGCCATTCAGTAAAGCTGGAAGCAAAATATCACAGCAAAAACCAGAAGTGCTTTATACATTTGTACAAATTAGTTGCAAAACTTTCCCAGGGTGAGATCCAAAAATGCAGATTTGAAACGATTCATTTATAGAACAAGTGCTGAGAAAATCTCCCAAGGCCTCAGAGGTCTGGTCTGATTTGGATTAGAAATGGATGCAAGATGTGCATCCAGCACTAGACTTTGAACACCGTCAAGTTGCAGGCCTTGGGGCTGCCTGAAAGCAGGGTTTGTCCAGGTATTATTTAGATTTGAGAACCTACAGGGAAGGAGCTTAGTAAGTGAAGTCAATGAAACTATAGTTATTGAAATTGGATTCTTTGTTCATCCCCCTTGCTTGGGGAGTGGGAAGGAGAAACTTGCCTTCATGGTGGAATCTCCCATTGTGAATGTTTTTCAGGGAAATACTCAGACCCAGATCCTCAAAGGTCTGTAGGCACCTAACTTCCATTTAAAACATCGCCTAAGTACCTTTTGAGCATCTGGGTCTCAGGGACTTACCGTAGGAGCAGACAGACAGGAGGACTGCAGTAGGGAGGAAGGAAAACAAATACTCTGAATGGGAGGAGGACAGTAAGTCATTGTCCTGACTCAGAGAAACCCAAATACCTACTCATACATTCCAGGTGATCTCATCTGCTTTCATTCAAATGCTCTCTCACATTCCTGGTCAGTGAATGAATCACGGTTTACCCATGACAGGTCACACTTCAAAATACCTGGGAGCTTTCACAGCCAATTTCTGATTGTACAGATACGATGCTGGCTAATAAAATGCTGGAGTGCCACGTAAACTGAGCATCAGATCACGGAGAAGATGGCTGATTGCAATTCCTCTAAGGGTGACCTGCAAAGGAGGAAAAATTGTACACTTTTTTTTTGCTTCTTGATGATGTCTAAAGGCCTGAAAGGTTTCTTTAGGCTTGTTTTTCAGCTGAGAAATACCAGGGGAAAAGGGAGAATTGGCTGGAAGTTTCTTTGGAGGCCTGCACAACTGGAGAGAGAAGTTTCTCAGCCCATAACCAAAGGAATCAGCGTTAAGCTATTAAACCCCTTCTCCTGCCAATTGCTCATCTTTCAGTCTCGTGTTATGTCACAATCTCCCTAATTGTCCGCTCTGTTTATGTGTGGCGACTAAGACCGGGCAAGCCCTTTGATTTCTAATATAAAGATGAGTTGAGAATTAACCTTTCAAATAACTAACCAGCCAGGCCTTTAACAGATAGAAAATAGTGGGAGTTTCCTGTGCACGCTCAGGAGGTTTCCTTTTAGGGGGTGTAGCGTTCTGGTGACTGTGCCATTTGGAACAAAGAGGAAACAGCTTAGAGCAGCAAATTCCTACTGCACCTTAGCTGCACTGAAACACTGACTCCTGTCTAAGCAGCAGTGTCCTTGGTGATCTGTCCCATCAGCCAGCGAGTAACCAGCTAACTGAGCGGTGTGTCCCTCTGGTTCCCCAGAGAGGAAGGATGGCCTATGGGTTAGGATCTAGCTTGGGACTTGGGAGACCTGGGTTTAGTTCTCTGCTCTGACACTGTTTCCTGTGTTGCCTTGGGCAAGTCGCTTAGGCCCAGATCCTGCATGCCTCAATCAAAATGGGAGTTCAGTGAGAGGAAGGTGCCTAAATACCTTTAAATATCTGGGCCTTGGACTCTCTACCCACTGGACATTAAGTCTGGGTATGTGGGACCCGGGCTTGTGGACTCGGTGTTTCCAAGGCTGTGCTTAGGCATCTGTACTGCATTGTAAGCCTGGGTTTACAATTGCTGCACCGGGGTCTCGCAGCCATGCTAACACGTCCATACTGCACTGCACAGACCTTCGGACTCGGGTCTGCAGCTTGAGCTGCCTCCCCACTGCAGGATGACAGGGCTTGGACCTGTGTCTCAGCAGGACTTGGTCTCTGACCCCACCCCCTTATCAGGGTCCTAGGATCCAGGCCCTGAGTGCTTACTGACCCGAGTCAGCCTGAGAGGTGAGTGGACGGAAAGGGGGGCTTGGGCTCAAATCTGAGTCAGAGCCTGGCCCGCAGTGTAGACGTCCCCTCTTTTCCCTACCTGTAACATGGGGATAACGGCTGTACTGATGGCAGTGGGAGCTGAGGACAGCTGCGAGGAGACGCTCAGCACTGCACAGAATCAGGCCTGCCGCATCCAGCCAAAATAAACCCTGCATAGAGCTGGATCCCGGTGACCATATACCATTGGCTTGGCCAGAGCACGGGAGAAATTAGTTTAGCTCTATCACTGGGAACAACAAAGGGATTTGAAATATCCACCACGGAGCCCTAGCCATAGCTCTGAGCTGCATGGACCCCTCTTTCCTTACGTTTCTAGAGTGAACGCTGCCTGCGGGCTTTTACTGGCTGTGTTTTGGGCTGTCCCAATACTCGCAGATCGGCGCAGGGTTTGCTTTCTGGGTCCTTCGGCCCGGAGAACGGATAAACCCGAGGGAGGGACCATGTCATTTCCTTCACTGTGCAATGGGGCTACTGAACAACAAACAGAATTTAATGGGGATCTTGGTCTCTGGGGATTTTAACTCCTGATTACGGTTCAAGCCAGGTGTGGAAATGAAAGGGGACACATACGTCACCCTTTTTTCCTTTTGAGTGAATGGATCGGAAACATTCGTGCCCTGATAGATGTAAAGACCAGAAGGGACCCTCATGGTACTGTCCTCCGCCCTCCTGCATAGCATAAAGCGGCATCTCTGTTTAAGAGGGGGTTCATTTTTTGCAAGCCCACAGAAAATGGTGGGCTTGTCTGTGCCATGCACCGGGCGGAACTGCTGAATGCCAGTGCGCAAGAAAGCTGGGTGTGACTCCCGTTGCTCCGTGCCTTCCCTGGAGTGGCTCCGTATCTCCGTTAGAGACCCACCATTTCACAGACAGGCCGAAATGGGCATTCCTTCCAGTACCCAGCTGTCTCTCCTCTGGAAGGAGCCCCTTGTCCTCTGACCTTAAGCATGGAAGACGTCACTCCAGGCTTCTGCTGGGGGTGGCGACTTCTGAAAGTTGGGTGGGGGCTAGACTGACACACCCTGAGCCGCCTCCTCTGCTAGTTCCCCCTGGCCAGGGAAGCAGGAGACCAGAAGTAGCACCTGGGTCTGCCACATAGCAGGCCAGTATGCATCCTTTTCTGACTGCCCCTCCTGTTAATCTGGTTTGTGTGCATGCCCATCCTTGAGACAGAGAGCCCAACGCTGCCTAAAGCCAGATTTCCTCTATTAACCCCATTGCAGAGCAGATCTTTCTCTGGGCGATGTCTGTCCCCTTGTCTCTCGGAAGGGACAGGAAGCCAGCCTCCGGTTCCGAAGGTTCCTGTGGCAATAGGAAGGCAGAGAGAGCGGGCCCCTGGGGGGGGCTGGATTTGCACACAAGCTGAAGAGCCCTGTGGCATTGTGACATTCCTGCTATTGTTGTTAATATAAACAGCAGCTTGTGCTGGCCTTCCTGTTACGCTGTGCTGTGGGGTGGTTACCCTGGGGATTCGCTGTTCTCTGTCCCCCCACCACGCAGGCAGGGGTGAAGCAGAGAGTGGAAACATTGAAACTGGAACGTTCGCAGTACAGGGCCTTGAAGGGAGGAAGAGGGACGCTGGGACGGGGAGGAGCGGGGGAGTGGAGTGGTGGATGTGCTTGATGCGGACTCAGGGGGAGTGGGGTGGCAGACGTGCCCATGCTGCCTCAGGGGGGCTTGGGGGGTGGGCGTGCCAGGTGCTGACTCAGGGTGGGTGTAGGGTGGTGGGCGTGGCCAGTGCTGACACGGGTGCTGGGGGGTAGAGTGGTGGTGGGCAGTGGCGGATTAATGATTTTGCTGCCCCTAGGCCCAGGGCCGGCTCTGGGTTTTTTGCCGCCCCAAGCAAAAACCTCCGAGATCGCAAGTGCCGCAGCACGCAAAACCCCCCCCAAAAGAAACACAACCCTCCGAGAGCGCACATGCCGCCCCTGCAAATTTGCTGCCCTAGGCCTTGTCAGCCTAGGCGATAATACGCAGCTGGTGGTGGGTGCGCCTGGTGCTGACTCGGGGGGAGGATTGGAGAGGGGTGGGCAGACCTGGTGCTGACTCGGGGGGTGCGGTGGGGGAAATGGGGTGGTGGAGGTGCCCAGTGCTGACTCGGGGTGTGTGGGGCGGTGGACGTGCCTGATGCTGACTTGTGCTGTTTGCAGTAGGAGCAAGGAGCGTCTTATGTCTCTGCGTTATGCCAGGATTCTTGCCCTGGTCCTGGGCTCCTTGGTGCTGGCAATGGGAGATAGGGGGATTCACCCAGACAGTGGGCCAATGGGCAGAGCAGGCTGCTGGGCTGGACGCTGGAGTTAAAATCTTGATCAGACCCCAGTGTAGGAGCTTTGCACCTGGGTGGGTTCCCCCATGGCGGAGGATTCCTCTTCAGCTGGTTTAAGCTCTGGCAGTGCAGAGCCCCGTGTCTTCGATTCTCCCTGTGCACAGGGGTTCAAAGCTGTCAGCCGGCTCAGCACCATTGCTGTCCATGGAGCTAGGCTGAGGTACACCCGCTGGGGTCTGATCTTTCCTCTCGGCAGTCAATTAGGGGAGTGGCACCGCCGTAAAAGGTGGGTAAGCAAGAGGAGAATCAGACCTCTTGTCCTCAGCAGAGAATTAACCCAGGCAGCCTCCCGAGGGGTTCAGCACGGCCAGTGTGGTGTGGGGGATCTCCCTCGCCTGGTCTCTCCAGCTGGCCAGGGAAAGAGCGAATGCCTTGCGCTGCATGGAGTTGGGGGGGTGCTGACTTGTCCCGTCTCTGTTGTGAAGGCCGAAGAAGAGCTGGTGAAAGCTCAGAAGGTGTTTGAGGAGATGAACCTCGATCTGCAGGAGGAGCTGCCTTCGCTATGGAATAGGTGAGCGCCCGAGGGCGGCCGCCAGGGGCCAGTCACCCCTTAGGGAGGTCGTTACTGTGATGGGCTCCCCATCGGTGTGAAGGGGGGGCCTGGGTTAAGGGTGACCCTCTGCCCTGGATTTCTGGGTGCGTCCCAGCTCTCTGGGCCTCTCCTAGCATTCACAGAAGCCACCCCTTATCCTGTTTCCAAGACCCTGCCGTCCTTGGATCTTCCGGGAACGCAGCAGCCACCCAGTGTGTGTTGCTTTTAGGGGCTGTCCATAAATTACATAGCGCATTAGGGCATGTGGGGGGGTTAATTTTGCATGTTTGTTTCAGTGGTACAAAACGGTACAACGGGTGGTAGGGGTCATGAAAATCTGCCTAGGGAGAGCTGCCCCCTGCCTCCTCACCCAACCCCAAAGGCCTCTCTCTGGCTGGTACGTGTCCCACCCAGACAGCACCGGGCTCTCTCCTGAGGAAGCAGAGGCAAGGGCCCTACTCCTCAGGAGAAACCCGCCTCACAGCAAGAGCTGGGCGGCTGCAGCTCCGGAG
The DNA here is from genome assembly GCF_028017835.1 of Emys orbicularis. Taxonomy (NCBI): domain Eukaryota; kingdom Metazoa; phylum Chordata; order Testudines; family Emydidae; genus Emys; species Emys orbicularis. The sequence continues at coordinate 5,185,067 of NC_088693.1, forward strand.
AGCACGTTGCCGTGAGAACGTGGGGCAGCGCCAGCCCTGGCTTGGTGCTGCCCCAACGTCCCTAACCCAACCCCCCTCTACTCCTGCACAATCCCTCCCCACCCTCAAGGTGCTGGGTTCGCAGCGGGCAGTTGGGCAACAGGCAGAGTCTGTCCCTGCCAGTTTGCACCAGCTGAGGATCTGGCCCCTGCCAGCTTCAAGGCATCTGTCAGTTTGGCTATTGGCAGCAGGGCACTTAACCCCGTGACCCCCCAAGTAACCAGCTTGTCCCCCTATAGTCGGTCTCTAGCTTTCTAGCCGTGTAGCTTATTCCTAAGGCTTCCCGAGCTGTGATAGGTGAGCCCAGCTATCTCCTCTCCACCACCCCACTCTACTTCCTCTCTCTGCTGGTCACTAGCGGAGATGAAACATTTCCGTCCATGGCTCTCCCCTGAGAAGGACAGATCTGCTGCACCCACCCACCCTGCATGAGGGGTGACAATACGATTTGAGCTACGCACCCTAACGGAACACCTAATTGGGGGGCATTGGGTAATTCTTGGCCGCCTGCTAACCTCACTGCCTAGCAGGCCGGGGTGGGTGTGGGTGTGTTCCCCTCCACGTGGGTGGTTACAAGCTGCTCCAGTTAATTGTCCTCCGTTACGAATTGCTGGGAGAGCACCATCTGGCTGAGCTCCTGCTTCTCAGGGCTCAGCTCTAGCTGTCTCTGCCCTGTCAGCAGAGAGACCCCTGCGTGTAAGGGACGGTGGGTCGCTCCCCTTCTTCAGAGAAGAAAACCCAGCAAGCAGGAGAGCACTTTGCTTGGCTTGACTCAAATCACTAGATTTGGGAGTCACATAGTGAATGTGTCTGGGACCAGGCCCCTAAAGCCTGCTCGAGTTCTGGGGTTTCCCTGCTCAACCCTCCTGTTTTCCCCCCTGCGGTTACTGTTGCCATGGCATCTTTTTCCAGAAGGGAGGACGGGGCGGGGTGTTGGTCCCTGGCCAGTGCCACTCTGGAGAATGGCGTGGGGTGGGTCCACCACGAAAAGCACCCCGACAGGCCTGTCTTCTCCCTTTCTGCTAGAACCAACCATCTCCTATAGGCCCCACTGGCCTGCTTTATTCAGTAACTAGTGTCTGTTTTGCTTTGCTGCCATGTGGGAGTCGCCCCAACCCACAGGGCTGTCTGGGGACTTCCTGACCTACACTGCACTCTCTCTCCATCCTAACAGCAGCTTAACTGTGAAATGCGTGTGTGTGTGGGGGGGTATTAGCAAAGGAAACCAAGTCCACAGACCTTGGAAGAGCCACCTGTATCCACTAACCCTTGCTCTGTTTTCATTTGGCAGTCGTGTTGGTTTCTATGTCAACACATTCCAGAGTATAGCAGGCCTAGAAGAGAACTTCCATAAAGAAATGGGCAAGGTAAGGTTGCTGGCCCTTTTATTCATTTGCCTTGCTGTTCTCATTAACAGTCACTTGTGCAGTGCAGCAAATGCACCCAGGGCTGGACAAGAGGCCCGCACCAAGCTGAGGCCAGGCACGTCTCTTGATGGCTTTACAATCCTAACATCCCTGTTTAAATAGCCATCCGGTCACTGCAGGGAATCTTACGGGTTTCAGCTGGGAGTATTGTTGACCGGAGCGTATTCTCCTAAGATCAGTGGATCCCGCCTAGACTCAAAGAAGCAATGAATGAAGCCAGTCTGATTCAGCACCTTCAAACTTTTGGGTAAAGGAGTTTCACTTACTAAAATGGATAAACTGGTAGCAAAGGTGCCATCTGTAGTAAGCCTTCAATGCCATAAGGAGTATCTCAAGGAGCAGATGGCTTAGTTGCTCCATGCTTGTTCTGTAGCTGCCTAGCCAGGCCTTGAAGAGGTCTGAGGGGTAGTGAGTAGCAAGGCCAACACACTGATTCTTTCATCCAGAATTCTTGTTTTCATTTAACTTAAAAACCAGATTTGAAATAACTCCTGGAGTCCTCCAGGGTTGTGCATTACCCACATGATTTATACACTCCCTATACATCCCGCTAATCTTTTATGAGGAGACAGGGAGCCCAAGTGAAAACAGATACTTTTGTTCTCCAACTGTAGTCCGGGCAACAATACAGCAGCTAAGCAACAAGCAACATTATGGTCGTTAAATTCCCAGACGTAACCACTCACAGTGAGGAAATGGCTGGCATGATTTAAACATTAGCTTCAAGTTCTGCTGATACTTCACAGGGACCCTTACAAAAATAATCCAGTGTTCTACAGTAATGCTACAAACCACTGTAGTAACACTATTGTTAAAGGCAATGGTTTTTTGTTTTTTTACTTATACTCCAGTACTTTATAAGGGAAAACTTTGGGAAACCTGTCTGCTTAGAGCAGTGATCCCCAGACTCTGGGGTATGCCCCCCCGGGGGGCATTGAGGAACATTTGGGGGCAAAGAGGGAGCGCCACCCAGCCCTGCTCTGCCCCCAGCTCTGCTCTGGCCCCAGTCGCAGCTCCACCTCCTGGCCCCATGCCCCGCCGTGGCCCCCACCGAGGCCCGGTCACCGCTTCACTCCCTGCCCTGGGCACCCCCGCCTCAGTCCCCGGCCAGGGCTTTGTTCCTGGCCCCAGCCCCACCCCCAGCTACGCCCCCCAGTCTTGGTTCCTTTACCCCTGTCTGCATTCCCTCTCTTCCCCCCCACCCCCGAGCCACGTCTCCACTCCCTGCCTTGGTTCTGGGGGGGGGGGGGAGACAGGGGTAAAGGGGGGAGAACGTGACCCTGAAAAGTTTTGGGACCACTGGTTTAGAGAGAATCCTCTTCCTGTGTCACGTTTTGCAGGTCTCTTCCCCAGTTTTTTTGTTGTTTGGGGACATGTGCAGGAAACCAGGACCTTTTGTTCCTTAAGAGTCATTAGCTTCTTATTAGAGCTGTAGGATCGAATTAATCACTGTCATGGACGGTGCAATACCATTGACAGTGATGGAGTGGGATGTCTTAGTGCCAACGGTGACTTTGGCCTGTAATTTTGTTTGTGACACAGCCGTTTCATAGTAGTAACCGGTGGTGTGGACAAAGATGAGGTTCGAGGCTTCAGCTGTGCTCATGCAGAGGTCCCTGGTAATATCGGGGAGGGTGGAGAAAGGCAGGAAATAGAAAAGACCTGAGCAGGTTTGTTTGTAAATCAGACACAAAGGCTCCCCAGGGGGTGCTGGTGGCGCTTCACGGTTTGGAACATTAAAGAATGCGCGGATTGCTTTAGTGCTTCCGGATTATGTTCCCGTTAAAAGGGGGTGGCCAAGGAAGGGCCGGAACGAAAGTAGGCCTTCTCCTGGGGCGTCATGGTCCTGATGCAGGTCTTTGCCTTGGCTAGCCAGCCCTATTCCCCACCTGCTTCTTAAGGTTCTCTTCTTTTTACAGTTGAACCAAAACCTCAACGATGTCCTGATGAACCTAGACAAGCAGTACTCGAGCAACGCCTTCCCCATTAAAGCACAGCCAAGGTGAGCCACCGTTGGAGCGATGCGCTTTCCCCTGCAGAGATCGAAGGGGCAGGTGGGAGGCTGCTGAGGAAATGTCTCTTACAGGGGAGAGTGAAATGATTTTATCTGCATCCTCTTGATTTCAGTTCTCCTTACTCACCCTATATGGCTGTCACCTAGTGGCTCTCACTAGATCATTCCACCCCCAAGATGCAGAACTGAACCACCCAGTGCTTCTCATTGCAGGTCGCACAATGGGACACTTCCACTTCCAGATCATGGGCTTCACCCTCATAGACACACATCTAAGACCAAAGCTCCTCTGAGTCACGGACACAAGAGCCCCATGTCCTATCTCCCCCTGCCCACTGTCCCCTCTCCATCCCAGCTCTGGTCACCAAACCAGAATCTCCAGTTGGCAGACTCTTGTGCGCAATTACCTATTTTGTGCATGAAAATGGCGGTTTTGCCCGGGCAAATCTCGTGGGTACAGTTAGAACCTCACGGGAGTTTGGCCTTTGCATTTAGGGAACATCAGACCCCTAATATGCCCTAGGAGTCTCTGCAAAGTGCTAGCGTCCACAGGAGCCTTTTTTTTTTTTTTTTTTTTCCTCAGCAGAATCTGATCCTCGTTGGCTCTTGAGCCTTTCCAGTTAAGGGGGCGGGAGGGGCGGGCTCTGGCTGAGGCTGTATCTGGCTCCCATCCAAATGCGTGAGTGATGAAGCTATGCGGGCTTCTGGCTTCCAGCTGCTGCTCGTCCCACATGCTGGGTGAGCAGTAATGCAACATAAATGCCAAATCAGCATGTAGGGGGAGTTAGCATGATGTCAGTGATAACTTCAGCCTATGTGCCTTGCTTCAGGACAGCTGTTGAAAGGTTAGAGCAGCTGTGGGGACCCCTGTGGACTCCTATTCCTTCCCCTCCCAGTTTAACCCTTTGTTGCAAACACAAAACCCAGTACCAGCGGGTTTATACGATTCACCAACTTTAAAGGTGAAGATGTTATCCTAAGTCCAGGGCCAAATTTTACCTGTGTAAACACAAACTTCCATGAAACTTAAGACCAGTAGAAATGTTTCCATCTTCCCCATCTAGCAAACATCCCCTTGCAGACTTTGCAACCCAAAGACTGCGGCATTGTGCATGGGGAACTGAAAGAGAAACGGACTCTTCTGCCCTCTACCAAACGATGTTATGATCTGAATAGGGCACTACTGTGTTAGAACATTTCCTACCCCATGGCAGTTAGGTCCTGTGCTATATAGCAGACCCTCTTTCCTGCCCCTTCCCTTCCAGAAGAGCACCTGTCCCTTGTCCCATAGCAGGCACGAGATCTGTGATGTAGTGAGCACAGAAGTTTGGGGTCTGCTCTTGGCCATAGAGTCCAGTGACCTTGCAAAACCCTATCCCAGCCCCATACCTTGAGAATGCGTTTCTGGTGTGCAGGGTCTCTCTCAGCTGGGAGCAGGTGAGATCCGTACAGTTCTAAAGACACCAGGGGTGAAATCCTGGCCACCTTCAGACCAGTGGGAGTTTTGCTATTGACTTCAATGGAGCTGTTATTCCACCCCAGCAGTACAGGGTGGTTCTTCCCTGGTCCCTTTCCTCATGCAGCCGGCTCCATCCTGCCAGTCCACTGGGATGGGGTCATATGGGGCAGGTTTCCTCTCATGAACGATGGAGCTCTGATTCCCTCCAGAAGGCACCCAGTCCTGGTTAATCAAAATGATTGGGACGCTCTCCTGAAGTCTGCTTGGATGGGAAGCACAAAGCACAAGAGAGGGATAAGGAGGCAGGAGGGCTGCAGCTGATGCTTTAACTTTGGCCCAGTGGAACGCAGTAACGACAACTCAACATGCGTTTGTTTATTTTTATGAATCCTTGTGACTCCTGGCCAGCAACGAGGCCTCCCCAACAAAAGCTTCCAAGAAAATCAAATTTTCCATCAGTGCAATTCTGGCCCAAGCAAGTCTCCAGCTTCATCTGTAGGATGTGAGGCAACCCAGCTCCCTCCGCTGTAGCCCAGAGCACCGTGGCTGGCTGGGAGAGCTCATGCCCTTAGGAGGGAAAATGAACATGGAAAACCCTGTATGTGTAGAAACTCACGGGCTTGGCTCCATCTTTCCCCTCCGTGCCCAGTTGCCCCAGACATGCCCCACTGACCCACGCCACCCGTGCTCTGAGTCAGAGCTATGGAGACCTTTGCAAACAGAAAAGCATTCTCCTTCTCTCTCCTGTTGCATTGCTTTTGGACTCTACCGAGGGTCCAGACCTGTCCTGTAATAGAGCCATTCCACACGGGTACCCAGGGAGGGGGTTGGATGGCGTCAAACATTTGTTGGGACAATAGATTTTTGCAGATGGCAGGAAATGCCCAGTTGCATTTCCTGCCATCTCTCCAGCATCTTGCCGGGGAATCTTGTCCGGTGGGGTTGGGGAAATGCCCCTTCCCTTTCTCATTGCAGATCCTGGCCTGCAATAAGAGTAGACGATTCCCCTCATTTGTAGACGCAGGGACAGGGGCTGGAGATGGAGAGAGTGAAAGGAAATGGATGTAGATGGGTGGAGAGATGGGACGGTTCCCCTGTTATGTCAGCGTGTTGTCTTTGTGAGGAATTCTGCTGTTTGGCGCTGCGCCTGGTGCGACTCCCGTGTGCTTTGAGAGTGTAAATGGAGGGGAGCAGCGTAAGCCGCTTTCAGTGCAGGTGGGGAGAATGGAGAACCGGGAGTCAGGATTTCTGGCTTCTAACCCCTGGTCTTCTGCTGGCTTGCTGTGGGACTGTAACTTCTCAACCCCCATTTGCCAACCTGTGAAACAAGACGATTTATGGATCCCTGCCTGTCTGGCTTTCTACACATCTGCCTCTCTCTGTGCAGGTCTGCCCCAGGGTCCCCAGGGGAAATTCACAACCCTTAACACTGCCAGTGCTTGTGCAAGTTCCTGCCAGGCACAGGGAGTCCTGTCCTGTCCTGTGCTCTGCTCCATAGCACTTAGACTAAATCCAGAAGCTAGGAGAAGGAAGGGCTTGAATACAATCATCCTGTGGCACCAGGTTCACTGGTGCATGGCACCTTAACATTTGCTCCCCCATGGCTGTGTTATCTAGTAATGGAAATCATTGTGTGCCGTCCCCACCAGAAAGAAAACTAAACTGTTCTCCAAGCTGAGGAAGAAGATGAGCAGGTACCGGTATGGAGAGCAGCATTATGAGACGTGTCTGAGTGGAATATAAGGCCATGATCTAACAGTCTGGGGGGGTGTTAACTTGGGGACTGGAACGGAATTCCTTGCATGACTTGGTGTGTTTCTGGCCCTGTGGAATCATTGAAGATTTCTGCATGTCTGACTAATCCTAATAATTTTTTTATTCTTGGTTTGAATCCCTGCTCCCTTTCGGGTTGTTGGTCTTCATTTGAGGGTGCTGGGAGGTATTAGTGGCCTGTGACACGCGGGAGGTCAGATTGGATGACCTGGAGGTCCATTCTGGCCTGACACTTAGACTCCATGACTGTTTGAACCCTGAGGTTTTGTCTGGGTTCAGAGTTGCTCTGGTTTAACTAAAAGTGTGATTTGATTAAAAGCTGATTTAAACTGGTGCAACTTTGACTGTTAAAAAGGCCTCATTTTCCCAAGATGGAGCTCTCCTTTCGAATGTGTAAGAGAAAATAAGTTGCTACAACCCTCCTCCTGGCTGAACCTGGATTCCCCGTGCTTTGCCCCTTGTGATAACCAATTACATGGATCAGTGCAATGTGGTTATAAAACGCTACCATATCGCGCAGGTGCGAATCACAGCACCAGGTAGAAGCAGTGGGGAGTCAAGCCTCTTGCCTTTTAAAAAGCACATGCTTGTAATTTCTGTTTCAATAGACAGAGTAGTCCGACCGCCTAGTGGTTGTAGCCGATGGCTACGTGCATGTTGTAACTAAAGTGGAAACACGTAGGAGATTATTGAGTGTATTTGTAAAGGGAGACTTAAGAGAGGGACTGAATGCACCAGAAGGGGTGGGGGTGGAGAAAATAATAGGTGCATAATTGTGTAGAAGCATTTCCTAGCTTGGGGGTTCCTTAGACTCTGTGCTGACACTTTCTACCAAGACTGGACAGAAAAAATAATTCTAATCCCAGCTGGCTCCTAGAATGCAGTGCTGTGTAATGGTTAAAACACAGGATTGGGAGCCAGGCCTCTTGGGTTCGAATCCCAGCGCTGTCACGGACTTGTTATGTGCCCTCAGGCTCTCTCTGCCTCAATTTTACCCCTCTGTACCATGGAGATAATAATACTTCTCACAGGGAAGTTGAGGGATTTAATGAATTTTTTAGAAGACACTTTTGAGCTCCTCAGATGAAAGGGGATAAGCGACGACTGTTTTAATGTTGTTTTTATGTCTTTTTTTTATTGGGGAACTGAAAGGTTAAGATTCGGGCAAGTTGCGTGTCTGTTTTTACTGCTGTCCGGTAATCCTGGGGCCCCAGTAACAGGAAACCTCAATAGCTTTACCCAAAAGTTATTCCACGCAATGGCTGTGCCTGCACTAAGTACAGCATCTCCGCACATTTCCCTTCATGGCACTAACACTGCAACAGTGGGAGCTCTGGTATAGGCCAACCACTAGAGTTCTAGCCACAGGCTCATCTTGCTTAGAGCAGGTCCAGATGCCCCTGGGTTAAAACGCCAGGGCTTTGACTATACTAGGCCCCCCACTGGGTGGCGCTGGTGCAGGTGGAATGCTGAGAAATTTGCAGGCACTGGAGCACGTGTTGGGACCAGGCTCTGATCTGCTGCTTGCAGGTTATAGTGGTGCTACTTGTGTCCGTCTACGTCTGGGTGTGTAGTGGTTCCCTTACCATTCCCCAGAGATCAGTGTGCTTTGGTGCTAAAGAATAAATTGCGTTTGGCTAGAAGGCACCATCTGATCCTTAGCCCCTCTGCTGAGATGCCCACCCCTCTGCCACGTGGGAGTTTGCAGAGGGGAGACTGGGCTGGGAACAGAGAGTGGAACCACGGGTGTCCCCTCCTGTGTAACAGCATTGCTGCAGCACATGGGCGTCCCATTTGCAAATGCTGACATAGGCTGTTCTAAAACAGTCCAGGCTGGGGGGGGGGGTGGCCTGAGGGGCTTTGAATCTCAGCAGCACAATAAAGGTGTCTTTGGATTGTGTTAATTTGCTTGCGTTGATAAATTGTGTAGCCAATTGCTCGACTACGCTTCCGTTCATTTATAAGCTAGATTCGAGACCAAAGAGCCAATGTCAGTCAAGTTTCCTGTGATAAGCCAATAAGAATATAATACAGGAAAAAGGTTCAACGCGATACCCGTCTCCAAGAAGCTGTCTTGTGAAGCGTTGTTACATACCTTCATTTTGGGGACTAGCATTTCAGGGACTGCTCTGTCAAGGTACTTCCCTAGCTTGTACTAAGACACAGAACAAAAGTATCTTGATTTTGACAAGTTTCCTATCTGTGTATGCCAAATGCTTGCTTCCGCAAATGCAAGGGGTTATGGGTTACTTAGCATAAGTGAGCAGGGTTATATAAAAAGCATAGGCCCCTTTAGGCTATATAACTGCTATTCTATTACTATTACATGCTTAGTACCCACTGATACATGTACAGTATGGATAATACATATTGGTAATGTGAGATATAGATGTTCTAGCCCAGCACATGTGCTAGAGCCAGTCCCTAGTACATGCGTTACACATGGGAGACCAGAACCCCAAAGCCGAGTCATTCCTTGGCTTAGCATCATTTCCCCGTAACCTACTGGAGGGCAGAGGGGGAAGTGTTTTTCTTGTACCCCTGCTGCAATTGAGCCAGAGTCAAGTGCCCAGTTGGGCAGTAGGGGGCAGGCTACCTATAGCTTCCCAAAGCAGTGCCTATCCCGCTTTCTCCAGCGACACTGAGCTGTCAGTTTAGAGGCACGGTTTGTTCTGAGTGGGGCTTTGAAGTGATTTCTGGGGATCTGTTCCCTTAGGAGCCCTGAAGGCCACAGAAGCCCAGCAGCGGGTTTAAGTGGTGGTTGCTGGATGAGCTCTAATGCCGCATGCCTCTGAAGCAGCGGGCTTGTTCAGAATGAAGACGCCACCCTGGGCTTGGAAAAGGTTCAGGGTCAGACAAAATTAGCCCTGGCATTTTCCTACACAGAGCAGCAAAAAGCTTCAGCTGGCTGTAAATAGCAGTGACTTACTGAGAGCTTTGGTCTGGGGCCTGCTCAACCCACGGCAGGAGGCGTGGAAGGAAATGGGATGGGTCTAAAGGAGGAAGGGGGCAGCTAGATGTGTGGAGCCTCTTGCCTATGGGGCACCAGTTCAGATCCCTGGTAGGGACTGAAATTAACTGCCCCCTGAAGACTGCGAATGAGTTGGTTGGTTGCATCAGTTCCTGATAGGTGCCCGTACTACAGCTGGTGGCAGTGTCATCAGAGACACCAATGAGTGACTGGGATTGGAGTCTGAAGTCCCCTCTTCCCCAGTCCCTCCAGGCACATGGATGGGGAAGCCTGCACACAGCTGCCTGGGTGGTGTCTATTCTGTGGCTAGGGCATCAGCTGGGCCCTGTGAGATGCATCAGTTTCAGACAAATGACCCACTTCAAGAGTCACGGAGGGGACCTGAGATCTGGTGTCTTTACTCCAATCCATATCAGGATCTTGTTCTCCGCACCCCAAGGAGCGGAGTCTGGGGCTGAGATTCATCCCTTGCTTAATTTTATACTGAGACTCTAAGGGCCAAACTCGCATAATGTTATCCTGGGGGGGAGGGATAGCTCAGTGGTTTGAGCATTGGCCTGCTAAACCCAGGGTTGTGAGTTCAGTCCTTGAGAGGGCCACTTAGGGATCTGGGGCAAAATCAGTACTTGGTCCTGCTAGTGAAGGCAGGGGGCTGGACTTGATGACCTTTCAGAGTCCCTTCCAGCTCTATGAGATAGTCCCATATGTTGGGACTGAATGTGTCCCTAAGGCCAGTGCTTAATTTGTGCCAAGGCTGAGCCCCAGTACTGCTGGGCCTGGCAGGTCACAGTCCCAGCACCTCCAGGCCTGGCAGTTGAGAGACCCACCACCGCTCATGAATGTAAAAAAATTGCTTGAGCTCCTTAATTCCTTACAAATTTAAGCATTGCCTAAGGCTGTTACAAATGAGAGCAGTCCTACCCCTGACCCCCATCTGCACACAGAACAGTTTTTCCTTCCTTTTTGGAAAATCCAGGCCCAGATGCCAATGGCACAATGCCACCTGGCCTGTAATTTAGATCCTCATGGGAGCTGAGCAGGATTGAAGTGGCCCCGTATGGCTGCCCGACTGGGGGTTTATTGTTCCCCTGGGTACTCCCCTGCTGGTTGGATTCTCCCTGGCTTTGCTGTCCACATCTGGTGGACTGGAGGAAGCCCTGCGTGTTTGGGCCCCCTAGAACAAGGAGCTTCTATACATTTCCCAGAGTGGATCCTGGATAGTTTTCCCTCTAGCAATAAAGCTTTTTATAATCAAACTGATCTTATCAGACAGGCAGCGCCTGCCACACAGGGATCCAGCCATACATAATTTTCCCCCAGTGGTAGGGAATAGGAGTGTGCAATCAATCCCCAACTTTTCCCACAGCTGAATACCCTCCCCTCCCCCAGTGTCTCTTGGAACACCCCCCTGTAATTACCATATTTCTGGCATAGACAGTCCCAGGCAGAGCCCTGCAACAGGACTGGGATCCCGTGGGTCCCGCAGGACCCGCTGCCATAACAGCGGGAGTGGGTAACATGTACTTTGTTGTGAGCAGAATTGGTTGGGTAATAAAAACCAGAGTGTTGCAATTTGCAGGAAAACACTAAAGCATGAAATGGTTTAAGCAAGATTTGTTTCATTCTTTTAATGGTAAAAATTGTGCCTGAATTCCATTTTATAAATATATTAACCAACTTTTTTTATTTATTATTATTATTATTATTTTTTTTTGGTGGCCTGGGGGAATCTGTCTCTCTTGCAGGAGTTATGGGATCTAAGGTTTTTGTGGGTGGGAGTGGGATAAAAATGCAAGAAGCAATGCGTCGGCGGGCGGGAACGGGTATTGCGGGGCAGGACGGGAGCAGGATTAAAAAAATAGTCCCATGCAAGGTTCTGGTCCCAGGCAATCCCATCCCATCCCTTCCTTCCTACGTGCGCTACTGCTGAAATCACCAGCAGGGGGCACTGTTGGGGGGGGGAGTCATTCCAGCCTGGGAAGCAAGAGGCTGCGGCCCAGGATTGAAACCCGGGTCTCCTCTGGCGATACCCTGCACTCTCACTGAGTCGCTGGGTCAGCCTAGTGTGGCCAGCCCTTCCTCTGTGCCCTAGAAATGAGGAATCGCAGGACGGGAGGAGGTGGTGTACTTGCTACTGACAGGTGACTAACTAGCTTGCTGCACACCGCTTATATTGAGGTTGCTGTGACTCTGATTTACAGCAGGAGTTCTCAGCCTCTTCCCTCCTAGCACCTCCTCACTTAGCCACTCCTCAGCTGGGTCCCACAATCCTTCGCACCGGCTCCCCCACTGCAGTAGCTTAAGGAACATCTGAGGAGGACCCAGTAGGCAAATCCAGTCAAGTTGAAGAGCAGGAGGGTTGGATGCATGTTCGTGACCCATTCCTGGTTTCCTCCCAACAAGCACCCGCTTCTTCTCCAGGTCCATATGACCCACAGGGTGAGAGCTGTCGGCACAGAAAGCTGTTGGGGTTTTTTGCCTCTTGTCGTCATGCTGCTGATGTGAACGTCCTTAGAAACATCTGATCTGCATGAGAGTGTGGAGTGACTGCTTCTTGGGGGTGTCTCTGTGAGGTTGGGGAATGAGGTGGGATCGGGGGCTCAAAGGCTGATGCTTGCTTTGAATGGAAAGGAATCTTTAAATGCCTCTTGGTTCTTCCCCCACTCTGTCCCAAGACTCTATGTATTTAAGCATGAGACCGTAGTGCATCCTCCACTGGCGTGAGCATCTACATTCCACTGTTAGCCAGTGACTACCAGAACATGGGCACCATGGGGCATGTCTGTTTCAAGTGGACATACATACAGGGAGTGCATTGTTGCCCTGTGGGATGGGGACCGAGGTTCTGAGTCCCATCCGGTTTTAGACTGGGTCTAATCCAGGTTTTGGAGTGCATAGTGTTCTGGACCAGGTGGTTGGCCTCAGAGTGTGTTGTTTCATGCCACAGAGGATGGACCATGGCTTTTCCCCACAAGACATGTCTGCTGGCTCTAGTTATGTAATAGAGGAGCTACCTCTTAAACACTGTTGTATTCTCTCTTTCATTATAGGTGGGGCTGGTAGTACCGTCCCTTACTAAGGTTGCCCGACACTTCCCATTAGAAGACCCTGTTTTCAGTTGTTTATAACCTTGCCCTACTTTAACTGTTTGGGGCTGAAATTTTCCACCCCAAGTGTCTGCCTCAAGCTCAATTGGTTTTGATAATTTCAGCCGAAAAGGTTCAGCTGTTTCTGAGAACGAGACTAGGAAGAAACGTGTTGTTTGGCCTATGCTGGGGGAGTAGATTGAGACAAGGAGCCCGGGAGAGGAAGGGAAAGCTGGAATTGGAAGATGGTGGGGTGGGGAGGGGGAGACTGGGACTGCGAGCTGGGGTGGGGGGGGGGGGGGAGAAGATGGTGGGGAGCTGGGAGCCAGTGGACTGGGGCCGAGACTGAGATTGGACAAGGAGCCCAGGGGAGCCTGGAGCAGTGGGGATAGGGACTAGAGGTTGTGGGGTGGGGGAGGTGACAGGTAGGATGAGAAGCCAGGAAGGGGGAACTGTGACTGGCTGGGCAAGAAGACTGGGACAAACCTGAGCAGCCTGAGGCGGGGCAACTGGGACTGGCTGGGTACGGAGAATGGGGCTGGCAGCGGATGGGAAACCGACAATACCAGGACAGGGACAGATTGGAGGCAACAGGGCAGAAGGGGGTCAAGCTTGGGGAAACGGGCAGCTGAGTGTTGGTCCTGCTTTGAGCAGAACCAGTGCTGGTCCTGCTTTGAGCAGGGGGTTGGACTAGATGACCTCCTGAGGTCCCGTCCAACCCTGATATTCTATGATTCGATGAGTCTTTGTCCTCTAGACCACACTGCCCTCGAGAGCCTGGGACGAGTCTCAGCGTTCTTCTGCTGTCAGCAAATATCTGTGAAACCTTCTGGCAAAGGGTCTTGTCCCCCTCTCGTGCTGGTCCCCACAGAGGATGACAACCTGCTACTGCTGTCAGTTACTTTGTTAGCTCACGTGGCAGAGGTCTGTGTGGGGCAGCCACCTATGTGGGTGTCAATATAATGCCACAGGACAGAATTTCTGGTTTTTCAGTGTGTCTAAGTGCATCCATGCGCATGCAAGGCAGTGACCTAGGTTAATATATCGTGATCTGCATGAGTTCCTACTGCAGAAAGACAATGCATTGGATTGAGGGTGACTCAGCAAGAAGCTGCTCAGAAGCTTATAAACTCTGTCTGGTACTGGACTGAGGGTCCCTGATTGCAGGTGTGGGCATTGAAGTGGGGAGAGAATTGAGACCACGAGGCCAGGCTGGATCAGTCTGTCTGATCAGAATAATTCATTCTGGGGCTGGTTCTGACTCTCCTTTGTTTTCTCTCCTGCAGCGACAGTGCCCCTGCGAAAGCAAACAAAAGCCCCTCGCCTCCACCCGACGGGACCCCCATCACCAGCCCTGAGATCAAGACCGTCAACCATGAGCTGGAACCGTCCTCGTTGGAAACACCCGGGGCTGGCATCCCTAAGTCGCCGTCTCAGGTAGTGTCCTTGCGGTGTTAACCTGGCTCCAGCAATGAGATCCCTGCTGCCAAAGGCTCAGCAGGCCACACAAGACACAAGGCAGGTCGCTGGCTGCTATTGAGCATATGAGATGGTGTCTGCTCTCCATCTTGTGGAATGGTTGGATCCCTGTGTGGCAGGCGCTGCCTGTCTGATAAGATCAGTTGCTCCCTGTCCGTCTCTCTCTTGCCGGGAGAAGGCTAACCAAGCCCTGAAATTCCTCTTCAGTGCTGTTAACGTGTACTCTATAGGAGACGAAATAATACCCCTCCACCAGGGTGGTGTATGACTATTCAGTGAGGGTGAAGGTCAGAGTTGAGCTATGAAATTTGTTCTCTTCCCCCCCCCCCCACCACACATAATTAACCTGTGGAACTCATTGCCACAGGATATTACTGAAGCCAATAGTTGAGCACTATCCAAAAAAGGATCAGACACTGACGTGGGTAAGGAGAACTTCCACAATTACATCAAACAGGGTGAACAATCAAGGCAATAAATCCTCGTTCTTCAAGGAGTAGGCCAACTGCTGACTGATGGAGGCCAGGAAGAGGCGTGTCCCTTGTGGGGAATCGAATACCTTCCACTGCAGCGTTTGATGCCGGCCATTGTTGGCGACAGCATTCCAGACAAGCTGAGCCACTGATCTGAAGAGCGGGGCTTTGTCTGCACCTTATGGTCCCTGCACCATCATTGCTGCACACATTTAATTTAAGCTCATTGGTCTTTTTCCTCACATGTGAAACCCCAACTGGTGTTTTTAAAATATGGTGTCGGTTGCCACTTGCAATATCACCATAGCTGGATTCTCACCTGACAGGCTTCATAATTTTTATTCTGAGCTTTAAAGAAAATTAAATCTGTTGCAGCTCTCTACCATCCCCACATAAGAGGGAGTGAAAGGAGGGGGTGGATGGGAAATGCAGAATAAACTTAGCTGGCCAAATTCAGGTGTGGCGCAAGTCCCTGGACCTCAGTAGGTGACTTCAGTAGATTATCTTCCCAATGGAAGAATCCTGGTTCTCAGTGGTTCTGGCCTAATAGCGTCTTAACCGGAGAAAAAATGCCCAATCACTCTTCAGCCAAGATGGCTACAGATCAAAGCTTTCCTGAAGTCCAGGTGAGGTGGAGTCCTGCTTTGGGTCAGGGCCTACGTCCACTTTGGAATAGTCTCTCATTCTGTCTCTTTCAGTGTTATTCGTCTCCCTAATGGGATCTGGATGCCGGGGGTGGGGAGATGTTCACAACCTCATGAAAGCCCTTTTTTAGCCCTTTTGAGATGTGTAGGTACCTGGCAGCATTTTCTAAAGCCCTGTGTAGAGGGGTGGACTCACCCCTGCGGCGCCTCCTGCTGGTGACTCTGGGAATTAGCTCGATCCAGCTGTCAGAGCGCCCTCTGCAGGCTGGTGATCTGCCTGTCCTCTGGCCCCCGTGTCCCTCCCAGACCCCGGTGCCCTTGTATCTGGGGTGTTGCCCCCTGGCTGTACACCCCTCAGTACTAGGGTCTCCCCTCCCTGGGGAACCCCCACCCACTATCCCTACCTCGCCTCAGAATAAGGCCACTGCCAGTCACCAACTAGCCCCCATTCCCTGGGGCACACTGCAGTATAGGCCACTCATCACAGGCAAGGTTGGGTTTGGACCTGCTGCCTTGGCCTAGCCCTGGGCTGCCCTCTGCAACCCCCAGTACCCCTTAGCCTCCTACTAGGCCGCAGCCTGGGGCTATCCGGGCTGGAGCTCCCCAGCTCCTCAGCCTGTCCCCAGCCCTGCTCCACTCAGGTATTCTGTCTCTAGCTTGCTGCAGCCAGGCCCTTCTCCCTCTGAAGGCAGAGAGAGACTCCTGAGCTCTTGGCTCCCAGCCTTCTTATACAGGCCAGCTGGGGCCTGATTGGGGCGTGGCCCAGCTGTGGCTACTTCCCCAATCAGCCCAGTAGCTTTTCCCTTTGCCCCAGCCCTCTGCCAGGGCTGTTTTAAACCCCTCAGGCAGGAGCGGGGTAACCACCCCGCTACACCCTGTTAGAAAACTCGTCTTTCCCCTCCAACCTTCCTCAACTGCTGTTGGTCTTGGTTCTGGTTTCTTTTCCATTGCAGGGACCTATCCGCTCTTGCTGGGCCATCGCCTTGCACCTCCTTGTGCAATTGTTGGCCAGCGATATAGCCCCGGACCCTGAAAATCCCACCTGGGCTCCAGGGAGGGAGTGTGCCGGGTCTCGGCCATTGGGTTTTTAGACAGGAACTGGGTGTTACTTGGTGGCATTCACCTTGCAGGACAGCTGGAGAGCATAGCTGGAGCAATAACAGAACGGCAAAGAAATCTTGAAACAAAACCAGCGCCTCTGACAGCAGCTAACTCCAGGGCTGTGGGCGGGGAATGTTTAATTCCCTGGAGCAGCAATGGTGTGTGTGTGTGTGTGTGTGTGTGTCTGTGTGTAAAGGGGAAGGACATCACATCGCCCACTCAATCTCTAGCCGTGAACATCCAGAGAAAGGACCATGCCTCGCTCCTCCACAGCCATTGCATTGGAACATCCATTTAACGATGAGTGGCTCAGTGCCCATTGGCGCATTGGAGGGGTAAGGCCACGGGATCTCTGCCGACAGCTTCAAGGAGAAGATGAGGTCTGGCCGGGCTTGGGGGCAGCACAGCGCCAAAAGGGCACAAGCCTCGCCCATTGTCCTGATACGTTCACCTTGCCCAGCGATGGCAGCCCGAGTGATCTGGGACGCTCTTGGGGAAGGGCTAGTTCACTCCCCAGCGCCATGGCAGGATGGAATTCCTCCACCTTAAACCAGCCTGAGTAACCGACTGTCCCCATCCCTCCCTCCAATGCCTCTCTCCACACGCTACTCAACCTTCTGCTCAGACTGAACTCCGAGCTACAGGCCTGGGTCTGAACTTCCGTCTGGCTCTGGTCTCTCGTTGGCTGTCCCAGAACTCTGGATCAGAACCCAGAGCAGGGGCTGTGTGTGGGACGTGGGACTGAATGTGGAGCCAAACGTTCGGGCTCCCGCCCGTTCTACGAACTACTTCAGAATAACCCACCTCCATTCTCCCTGCAGCGCCCCCAGCTCACTGTTACCTATTCAGCTCTGCCTGGCCAGCTCCCCACCCACCGTCCTCCTGCGATGGTGCCTTGTCTGCCTCAGTCCTCTCTGAAGTTTGGAGAGGTGCTGAGTTGCTGAGCGGAGAGCAGGTGCGGCCCTCTCTCTGCAGGGCTCTTTCAGCCCATCCTCCACCTCGTTCCGCTGAGACAGGGTTTCCTCTCCCTCCTCTTTCCTTTAAATAGCACGTTCTCCTCGCTCTTGCAATGCCCTGGGCGCTCCCCTGGCGGGCTGAGTGACCGAAGCAGCAGGGGGGTGGATTGGTCACTGTTAAGCAAGCAGAATACAGTAGTACCCCGTTTAACTAGCCTCTATTATCTGGCTCTCCGTATTAACCAAACCCCCAGCCGCCCGGAGCTGGCAGCGTGAGCCCCAACCGCCCTGGGGATGACAGCGGGAGCCTTGCTGCCCATTCTCTGGTTTTCCAGATTTTTGCTTATCCGATCAGGCCCCGGTTCCAATTGGATCGAGTAACCGGGGTTCTGCTGTTCAGTGTATTTAAATGGCCCGGCAGTAACAGCTGCTGGAACAGACCAAGGTGGGCCTTCATGCAGCTGATGCTGCCACCTGCTGGCAGCCGTTTTTCAGTGCATGCGTAGTTCACCTGGCTGCTGCCATGAGGAGTGCGGAAAGGGGCCGTGTGCGGTCAGCGTGACCTTCTGGGTCAGTGTATCAAGCACAAAAGAGGGAGCTGGATCCAGAAGCGTGGAAGGCAGCGAGGGGCTTTATAAGAAACTGAAGGGAGGAATGACACTGGGTAGACTTGGATAGGCCACATGGCCTCTTTCTTATCCCCAGAGCATGTAGCCACATGAGTTAGAAGCCACAAAAGCTGCACCCTCAGTTATCAGCATTTAATATGAAGCTTTGTATGAGATGAACATGGGTGATGGCAAGTCACTGGGTAAGTGATGAGTCCTGAGTGGACAGCAACAAGGATGTGAAATACCCCAGCTGTGTCCTCACCCCACCTCCGGGTACACTGATGCCAACAACCGGGCTGGTGTGTGGAAAGCAACAAAGGGGCATATTGAACAGACAGGGAAGGAGGCAAAAGGAGAGACCATTTCCATCAGTGGGTGCTAGGCACCTAAATACCTTAGAGGAGCCTTGCCTAACAGAGAAATCCTGTTGGGTTGTGAACTACTCACCGTTTCAGCTCTCAAGCTGTTTCCCAACATCTCTCTCTTCTGAAAAGCTGCCTGTGTCTAGCCTCCTAATGAAGCGACTGCCAGCATGTCTCCACGCTCGTTAATGTGTCTGCGAGGATGATCCTGGACTTCCGAACCAATGGGCCTCATGAAACCACAAGGGCCGGGATTGGGCTCTCAGCGACACTGCTGTCAATCTGGAGCGACACCAGTGAAGTCAATGGAGCTACAATGGACGTATGCTGCTACAGCTGAACACGGCCCAAGCTTAGTAGACGGGGTTCAGGGTGTAACTTCCTTTCCGGGCAGCGGAGTCCTTCCAATGGTCTTGTTCGTTTTGAACAATGTCTCGTTTTACCAGAAGAGGGGGATATGAGGTCCAGTCTGGGCTGGAACCAGAAGGGTATTCCATTTCCTTCAGCATAGAACCACCGTGTCCTGGGAGCATTCTTTCCATTCAGAATCGAGACACGGGGACAGGGCTCAGTAGATATGCAGTGCAGTGTGCGTTGGGCAGCATATGCTGTGGGAGGATTAGCCATTGTATTGCTGTCATTTCCCACACAGCCCCCCGCATGAGTCATTAGGAGGATGGGTGTATTGGGGAGGGGCAAATTTCCAAAGGGTCAGTGTTTGGTTCGGGATTAGTACCCCGGAGCCTCTTGTAACAGCAAACTTTGGCTTCACACTTAGGAGAACAGTCTTTCCCATGAGACTTCTGGTACCTTTTGCATCGGGCTGGGCTCAGGATACTGCGGGAGTGGCTGTTCCCATGGCATTTTGGCACTTCTGCTTCCGCACAGTGAGATCTGGAAGTGAAAGTGCCACTTTCATTATTACTTACCCTCTACCCAGGGGCCTGCAGCCAGCTGCAGTTCAGATGTGTATATGGAATCTTACAGGCACGTTGGCCGGGGCGGATTAACCCTCTAGAAAGTTAGCATTTTCCATGGCCAGCCAAATAAATGTCTGGTAGGGCACACGTTCGTGCATCCGAGGGAGGGGCAGTGCAGCCTAGTGGTGTGAACACAGGCCTGAGAGCCAGGAGCTGCTGTGTTCTAATCCCAGATCTGACCCTGATAAGCAGTCTGTCCTTTGTCAAGTCACATGCTCTCTGACTCAGTTTTCCCTGGCTGCAAATGGGGATAATAATGACCTACCTTCTTAGGTAGGATGAGAAGATTAATGTTCATAAAGCCTTTTGCACATAGAAAGTGGTATGGGGGTGCTAAGCGACATTAAAGTTCTGGAGATCTTCACCGCACTGTACAGGAGACTCTTTTCCCCCCAGTCCATCAGCATCTTCTCAACAGGTTCAATTTGAGCTCGAATATCTGGGGGCAAAGGGAAATTCAGACAGTGCCTGAACTGGTTTGCCGTCCCTATCGTGTGTTCCCACAGCATCCAAAGAGTGGCACATGCAGCACGGAATCAAAGGCTCCCACTGTGAAGTGAGGGAGGATGTCAGATATGGACAGAGGGATGGCCTGACCCCCCTGCCTGCTCCTGGATTTATGTCCCCGTGTCTCTTGTGACTTCAGTGATGTCCCTAGTGTTACACGCCAGTGAAGCTGAGAGCCGGCAGGCTCAGGGCGAGCCCGTTCTCACATGTTTCAATAACCCATGCCCAGATCTCAGTCTTGATTGTGTCATTCTCACGAGGAGCCCCATCTGGTCTCACTTATGTTGCAGTCGATCCACTGAAACCAGTGGAGTGGAACCAGTGGAAGGGAGATCAGGATCCAGCCCACTGGCTTTATTCACACGTGGACACCAATCTGCTTTGGCTTCTAACTCCCCTAGGCTCACACCGCACAGGTAGGTATCGGGAGGGGTGGCCAGCGCACTGGACTTCTCTGCTGAAACGTGTGCCGAGTAACCTGTCTGTCACCCCTGGTGGTTCTCGGGAAGGTTGCACATGCTCTAATTACGTATGCATGTCTGAGTGATGCATATTAATTGTGTTACGCTTCTCCTCCACAGAGGGAGACCCGCCCGCTGCTGAAGTGTAACTAATGATGCCAAACCTTCTCTGGAGGCGTGTGGTTGTTCCCCTCCCCCCTTCCCATGTCTATTTATTTGACCCCTCCTTGTGTCTGTGGTTCTAGTTTGCTAACCTGGTTCCTGTCTCTGGTTTTTTTGGGTGTCGCCGTGTGCTCGCTCGCTTGCATGCAGTTGCGGAAAGGCCCTCCGGTGCCGCCACCTCCAAAGCACACCCCCTCCAAGGAGATCAAGCACGAGAACATCATCAGTCTGTTTGATGACAATTTTGTCCCCGAGATAAGCGTGACCACCCCCTCGCAGGTTAGCCGCTCTGCCCTGCCTTATCTCTGTCTGCTCCCTGCCCCCGGCACTGTCCCCTGCTTAGAGGTGTCACACCACGAAACCTGGTCAGGAGGCAGGACCAGAGGGGCCGGCTACCACCGCGTGGCCGGGCTGAGATTGCCCATGGGATACCGCACCCGTCGCCCCTGAGCAGCTGGTTAGTTTGAAGCCAGCCTTGACCGGTGGGGCCCGGAAGCCAGGGCTGTGTGACGGCTGTTCTCGTGGCCTGTGTAGAATGAAGAGGGAGGACTCTGTGGGGCGCCTGGTGAAGGGGTCACAAAGCTATCACTGCACTTGTGTCCCCTGAGCAGGCGAAGAGCGGCCGGGCCTAGACATGGTTCCCACCAGGCCTGGGTGAGGCACTCATTGGTCTGCTCTGTACGCTCCCAGGGCCTGCTAATCAGAGGCTAGAACAGGTCCCACTGAAGGTTGATATGGGCGCTCAGCGCCTCTGAAAATCAGGCTCCTGCGGCTTTGAAATGCCACTTCTCTATATGGAACGGAAGTGTCTCAGGAACCCAGTGGAGTGGGCAAGAAACCACCTACAGGGCAGGGCTGTGGATCAAGGACTTCAGTCTCCAGAGACCTCAGCCAGCACCTTTTGCCGCAATCCGCTCTCTATAACAGCATTATCTCTGTTTGAGTGGCGCTGGGCATCTGGCTGGCGTGAGGCTGGTGGCTCTTAATCAGCCCTCGGTCTCTGCAGCTAAAATCCTGAAGATCAAACGCAATTTCAAAGGGAAAAGATTCTTCTTCTCCCTCTCTTCTTTAATGTGGTTTGCAGCTGGAGAAGGGGGCTGGGGAAGTGGGTGGGCTGTTCGGTATTACTCCCTGTGCCGATGGGAGCCTGACCAGTTTTCTGGCTTAATTCTGAGACTCGCGCTGTCTTTTATGTTCAGTTTTTTTAATTCATCCCTTAAAGACCCAGGTGACACCTCTAACAATGCTGCTCTGTAACTGTCGTCCTCGCTTTTCCTTCTGTAACCCAAATTCAGTGGCCTGTGGCTTTCCAGCTTCCACCCGACTGTGGAGAAACAAGGCACCCAGGGTTGGGAGAAAAGAAAGCTAGGCCTCAAGTTACATTCAGATATCACGGGGGCTGGTTGAACTCATAGAGTGCAGGGATGATGCGGACAGCAATAGTGTCCGAGTACTCAGCATCAAACAGGCAGGGGTGGGTTACCATTAAAGGGGGTCTGTGCTCATTCTGACCAAAGGACCCCCAACGAACAAAATCCCACCCTTCAAAACAAAATCTTTCCTCCTTTGCTAAAGCTCTCAAAGTAGGGTTGCCGATTTTGGTTGGACGTATTCCTGGAGCTTTCATCACATGACATAATCTTTCATGAAAGATTGATCTTTAATTCCTGGAGACTCCAGGCCAATCCTGGAGGGTTGGCAACCTTATCTCAAAGCATTTTAGGCTCCCAGCCCTGTCACTGCTACTATATTCTTTAGGCAACATTTAGCTGACAGCTGCCTGATGGACGCTTGCCTTTGTTTTTAGTGAGGACATTTTGCGTGAAAACTTGGCTGTGCCATGCTCATGCCATCACAGACAGAGGCATCTCCTTTTGGGGGAGGCGGGGAATAGGAAATAGGTGCAGGCGTGTCCTTCAACGTAAGTTCCTGTATTGACACCGATGTCCAACATAATATTAAACCAGGTAGGGAAGCAGACTATTAAAGTCTCTGGGCTAAATTGTCCCCAAACAAAGGGCCAGATTCCGAACTGGGTTACTCCAAGGTAAATCTGGAGTGACTCCATTCAGTTCATTGGATTTGCACCCATGCGACTGAGCTCAGAATCTGGCCCAGAATAGTTGGCGTTCGGTGATTTTTTGGCACTTCCTGCGGTTTGTTGCCCCTGCAGTGCTCTTCATGTAGCATGACCCCCTTGTCATCTCCACCAGACTGAGCACCATGGGGTCAATGCAGGCAATATGGGGTCTGCTTTCCCTCTGAACCTACTGGCCTTTGTCAGTGTACTCAGCCCGTTGATTGATTGATTGATTAATTATTTGGAATGTCAATTTCTGTGGGGGCTTCTGTAAGCTGGAAACCCTAGTGAATGGCTGGGATCTTAAAGAAAATACTAAGTTTTCTAGCTTTCAAAGCAAACTGCCAGCAGGACATGAGAAGGTTCTAATAAAGTCCATTGTCCTGCCTGGGAAGGAGACTGTCTAGAAGACATTAGAGATTGCTTTGGCTTTGTGGATCTGTGCATTGGAGTGAAATCCTGGCCCCATTAAAATCAGTGGGAGTTTTGCCATTGACTTTTTAGTAGGGACAGGATTTCCCCCAGTATCTCTGCTTGGGGTGAAAGGCAGCAGTGACCAGGGCATGACGGGATACAGCACTGGACCTTTCCCCCAATTTTGGTACATTTTACAAATATTATGCAGGGTCCATTAGTCTTTGTTTAACTTTAAGTATTAAAGGTTTGCAGGCAGAGAGTTGGGCCCAGACCTCTGGGCATCCTAAATTCATGGGCTCCTAACTCACCCCAAGGCAAAGGGCCCGATACCCAGATCCATATTTTGTGGCCTGAGCCCACTTAGCTGGATGCTTTCCCCCAGTGTCCTTGCTGGATACTGCTGGCATCACAGCTAGGGGTGAGGTTCTGCTTTGGCTTAGTCCGGGCATCCAGCTTCAGCAGCCAAGCTGAGGGAAAATCACCGGGGTTGAACTGATCTTAGCAGAGCCTTGTAAGTGTGCACAACACTTTCCAAACACTTAGTAAAGATGAGGTCCCTTCTCCAAGGAGCTTAAACTAATTTGGATGCCCTATGTGGGGTAATGGCTATGGTGCATGAAAGTGCGAGGACCCTGTTTGTGGGGAGATCCCCAAAGAGGTGGGTTTTTGGGTGTATTTGCAGGAAGAGTGGAGAGAGTGCTTAGTTCCGAGGGAGCGGGAGGCTGGTCCTGGGAAGGGTAGCGGCATGAAAGGAGACAAAGGGAGCAGTCGGGAAGGAGTATCTGGAGGACCGTAAGGAACAAGTGGACAGTAGGGAGGAGACGAGAGCACGCATAAAAGCAAGCATGTAATCATGCAGAGCTTTGGAGGTCAACAGCTGCAGCATCTCCGTGCTGTCCTCAATACAGAACTCTCCTCCGGCTCCAGTTACATTCATATCTGGACAATCTAATGAGCGTTCTATGTATATTTGCATCACAGGAGAAAGCCACGGGCCACTGAACAATTCTTTCTCCCTCTGCATGCCTGGGTAGCTTGTAGCATGTCCGTGTAACTGATCGCTGTGTCTGTTACATTGTTCGTATCATGTGTGAACACCTGCGTTTATCCAGGGATTCCCCCGCACGGCGGTTCAGTGCGCACAACCCAGGATGGGACCTGCTGTGTCATCCTAAAGGACGTGATCTCTGAGAAGGGACTCTTGTTTCTAGAACAGACACCACTGGGGCACCCAGTGTCCGTTAATGTTCAGTGTATTCCCCAGGGCCATTTCAATGTGTAATCGGGGCCCTTATAAGATAGGTATTGGGGGTGACTTAGGCAAAGGGCAGGAAGCCCTAATCCATGGTGCATATAACTCTTGAACAGCAGGTAAGATTCCAGCATAACCAGAGCCTTTGATCTCTGAGCACCAAGTAAAGCATGGGAGGTGGAACCTCTGTGAAGACATTGCTCTACTGGAGAATTATCTAGGAACTATTATAGAATTATCCAGTGGGATATAGAGGCTGGGTGCTGGTTAGTGTTTAACACTTTGGGTTGGGGACCTGGACGGCTGCTGGCCACACTCCTGCCTGTGAGTGCTAATCGGTGGACCACAAGCCCAGAAGAAGGGGACAGCTATAAAGGGAAGTGGAAGTGGGAGTAAAGTGCATTGAGGTGGAAAGTAACAAGGGTGTGGATCTCATGTATCGCACTTTCTGTTAACTGTAGTGGTTTTGCTGCAAAATGCTAAACTTTGTGGTCCTTTTTGGCCTGGATGGACCAATGAATTCATGTCCTAACTTGATACTGAAGCTTGTCGCTGGGTAATCTGATGTGTTTAGTAAGTACTAGGAGCATTTTCACTGTTGGACTTTGCTGGAGTTGGGGCGGAACAACAGAAAACAACCTTGGGTGGAACTGGAAATATAGTTGAAATTATAGGGCCAGCGAGCGTGGGGAAATCCATTGAAAGCACGAAGCTCATAGAGCAGAATTGTTTCTTCTCAAAGGAAGAGCTCGACAGAAAGGGGGCATCTCATAATGGCCCTGCAGGAAACTAAAAATGAATGGCATTAGCTCAGGACTGAATGTTAATGACCAGTTCCCCTTATGTGACGGTTACCACGTCGGCTGCATTAAAGGCAGTTCATGAATGCCCTGATAGTGCCACCTGCTTGTGTATTAGAGATAACGGAACTCAGAAGGCAGCGGTGACATCTCTTGAATCTGGGTGTGTCCTGGAAAATACAAAGCACATTAGTCCTGGTGTGTGTCTGAGGAGTGGATCCCCAGTGTGGGCAGCACTGGAGCTTGCACTGACAGGGGTGGAATTTGGTGGCCGTCAAGAACCATGGGGTAGATGTGAACTCTCACCTATGACTCATGTGACTGTGGATGGTGTTTGGAGTCTGAAGAGGGGTAACAGATCAGCAAACTTTAGGGATTAGGCTTGGGTCTCCATTGGAGGTACCTTCCAGGATCATGTGCCTTTCCCTCCCTAGCTCCAGGCGCCTGAGCAACTGGTGTAGATACGACGGGTGAGCTGAATGCCGGTTGGCCGCACAGCAGACGGTGGCGGCTCCTGAGGAGGATGGGAAATTAATCCTGAGCTGTGAGCACCATGTAGCTGATGGTGATGCAGAAAAGCTGCAAAGGACAGTTGGGAATAGATGAGAAACCTTTCCAAGCTGACTAGTGCAATGGCAATTCGGCCATATAAGACCACCCTGTCCTGTCAGAGCCATTCAGACAAGTAGGAAAACGGACAAGGTTTGAGTTCTTGGTTTGCATGCGTTCCTTGGTACGCTGTATGTGCTCACAGGCATCATGCAATCTGGGGCACAGGCATGGAGGCATCCGTGGTTATCATGCCCACCATGTGCCTTCTGCATCTGCACCCTGAGCCCTGGATATCAAGTGCCATATACCGTCTATCTCCGATATCTGTCTAATGCTCACACTGCTTTTCTTCCTTACTGCTGCCAAGTTTGATGCCCCTGGGCCCTTCCAGGAGGGAGCCAGCCTGTTGGATCTGGATTTTGATCCCATTAAACCAGACGCCAGCCCTGTGGGGAAGACACCCACACCTGCCACTCAGGTTTGTTACTATTCCCCATTCCCTCTTCCATGAATACGTGAACCGTTACCGACTGCGGAGTCAGCCTATGCCTTCAGTGCATATTTCCATATTGACTGAGCTCTCAAGGGGTGTGCACATGCCCCCGCACATCCATGAGCTCTCTCGGACACTCGTGTGCATGAGTCAGGTGAGCGTGCGCCTGGCTTTGCACATGCAGCAATCTCATCTGCACAGAGAATGGGGATGTTTGCAGGATTTGGCCTAGGAAACTCAGTCAATGTGCATCACAAGGTTAGCATGGACCATGTCCCACATGGATTTAGTGTTGCCCTGATTGTATGGCTGGGAAACCCACCCTTAGCGTTGGGCTCCTCCCAGCAAATGACTCGGTTTGGTTAGTGGTGGGAGCAGAGCGATTTTTAAGAATCAAAGTGTGAACAATCTGCGGTTCCATTAGATAGGATAAAACTTTGGACTTACAGACAAGCCGCCAATGTCAGGATTATGGGAGGGATTTTCCAAAGCGCTCCGCGCTGTCCTTTCTTTGCAGCTACCGACGTTGCAGGGAGTTGATCCTTGGCATCAATGGGGGGCCGAACACCAAACTGAGTTCTGGAAACCATTTTCCAGCCCCCCCCACACACACATCACTGCAGTCGTGGAAATGAGCATGACCAGCCCAATGCTTCCAAAGGTTTTAAATGGAGAAAACCATATGCCACTAGCCCTTGGATTTTCCCAGTGGCGAGATGATGACCAGTAGTACCATCGGCCATTGATGTTTGAGGGATGTGGGACTTAGAGCAGTGGTTTTCAAACTGCGGGTGGGGACCCAGGACTGGGTCGCGGAATGTAAGGCACTGGGTCGCGGTGGCTCCAGTCAGCACCTCCGACCGGGTTGTTAAAAGTCCCGTTGGTGATGCTGCCCGGCTAAGGCAGGCTAGTCCCTACCTATTCTGACACCGCGCTGCACCCCGGAAGTGGCCAGCAGTAGGTCTGGCTCTTAGGCAGGGGGACTACAGGGCTTCGCGCACTGCCCCCACCCTGAGCACTGTCTCTGCACTCCATTGGCCGGTTCTTGGCTAATGGGAGCGGGGGGCGTTGCCTGCGGGCAAGAGCTGCGCGGAGCTGCTTGCGTGCCTCCATCTAGGAGCCGGACCTGCTGCTGGCTGCTTCCGGGGTGTGAGCCGCGGTGCCAGGACAGGCAGGAAACCTGCCTTAGCATCCCTGCCATGCCGCTGACCGGGAGCTGCCCAAGGTAAGCCTGCGCCCCAACCCCACACCACAATCGCCTGCCCCAGCCCAGAGGCCCCCCCCCCCAACCCAGAGCCCCTTTCTGCACCACAAATCCCTCATCCCTGGTCCCAGCCCAGAGCCTGCACCCCTCCAGCCCAGAGCCCTGACTTCCTCCTGCACCCCAACCCTTTGCCCCAGCCCTGAGCCCCTCCCACACCCCAAACCCCTCATCCCCAGCTCCGTTTGGTCGCGGGCATCAACAATTTTCTTCAACTCGGTCACCAGAAAAAAAAGTTTGAAAATGAGTACAGAACTGTATGGCAGGTAGGCGTATCCGCACTAGCTTTAATAGAGCTTGCCTGGGTAACCGTGAACCTAGGACTGTATGGATTTTGGCATGGTCTAGCCACCCCAGTACAAGCCCGCTGGGGGCTCTGGGTATGGACTCAGGTTGCTAACCTGAAGCTGGGGTCTGTGCAACTGCATCTTCACTGCTATTGTTACCCATGCGGGCTACAATAAAGGTAGCACAGGTGTATCGACGCTCGCTGCCGTTGCACCTTCGCTTGCAGTGCTGATGTACTAGCGCCAAAGGTGAGGCTGTGCTTAGTCTAATGCCATTGTGCTTCAAATCCGACGTGCGACGCGAGCAGGTCTCAATCATTTTGCAATTGTTAAGAAAAATGTCAAAATGTAGAGGCGAGTGCAGTGGAATGTGTACGTCTGCCTCGCTCCGAACGATATTTGTATTGCTTCCGTGGGCGGAAATAATCAAGAATAAACCTGTTTTTGTTCTTGTTGCTCTTTGACATGCTTAGTCTTTACCTTGGGATTTATGGGAGGTAAGAATTTTATACAGCTTCCGTTTTGGTAAACTCTTACTGTCTACCTTGGCATGTGTTGGCACCGTCTTCTTCCTCCTCCTCCCTCCCTGCCATGCTAGAATTGCTCCCTGTGCCTCGAACCTGCTTTCACCTTCTGGTCTGTGGATCGGCCTAAAAAGGCATCCCTGCGTTCTGGCACTGCACCTTGCGCTCCTAGCAGAATGCACTACCGCCTGTGCCGTTAGCTCTCCTGTCTTTCCCTTGGTGTTTTGCATTGCAGTCAGCATCGCCTGAAGCTAACCCTACCACTGCCACACAGTCATATTTGTTCCTTTCCTCTCCAGATCTCCAAACCTCTCTGTCCTCTCTCCCTTTTATTGTGCAACCTGCATGCCTCTCAACTGCCCCTAAATTTACCTCCCTTCTGTATGCAAATTTGGGATATCTGCCGGGCTTTGCTGCTCGTGGTCGATCACTCTTAGCAGAAATGCCGAATTGAGAAACGCAACCTCTTTGTTTCTGCTCAAGAAATGAATGTCTTCCTTTGTGTTAAAGGGCCAGCCCCTCTGCTGGTATAAAATCAAAGGAAGGAAGCTGATTGACACCAGGGGACAATCTGGCCCAAGGTTCCTATATGGCTATTGAGCTGTCTCCACTATGCATGCCCTGGGCATGTTGAGAAGGATGCTTCCCCGATGTTTTTTTACTGGCTCTTGATGTTGATCTTTGCTTCCCCTCTTTGTGCATTATCTGTCTGTCTTTGTTTAAAAAAAAAAAGTCTGTGTCTTCACAGGGAAAGACTTCAAGCCTTAAAAGTGGACAACCCTGGTTGCGGATGTCTGCCTACTGCGTGGCAGTGCAGCCGGTCCCTTTGAGAAGTGTTTGCTTTCATGTGCCCATCATGGTCTGGCATGAGTCAGCTGAGTGTTCCTTCCCCAGATGAACGAGTGCTTGTTATTCCCTGAAGCTGTGGTTTCTTTGCTATCTTTGGGTATCAGAGTGAAAAACAGATGTATATTCTTTCCCTTTTGTGTCCTCCCCGACAGTGGTGGGGGGGGTCTCCAATCAGTAGGCTCAGGTGGAGTTGGAAACCCCGCTTCTCCTTTGTTTATACACAAGGAAATATATTGGCCCACCTGTGTTCTTGCTATTAAACAGAGCGTAACTGGGGAGAAGCAGTTTGAATAAAGTGAGGATTGGCCCAAACTGTGACACCCCCCCCCCCGAACTCCTAATCTGCTTTGAGTTTGGAAAAGCTTTAGCTTTTGAAATAAAACAGTGTTTTTTTCATTGTTGCTACCTTTGGTTTTCTGCTTCCTGTTGGAAGCAGGAAGGGCTGAAACACTCTGAAAAAGTCATTCCTGGCCTGGCTGGAGTAGGAAGTTATTAGTGTCATAGTAACACCTGGGAACCCCAATCAGGGATCAGAACCCCATTGTGCCAGGTGCTGTATGCACCAGTAACAATGAGCAGAGTCCCTTGCATCAGAGAGTTCCCAGTCTTGGCAATGTACCCGCTATCTCATGAGACCCTATTTCCATGAGATTTCAGAGTCAAGAGATCTGGGTTCCTGTCATTGGAACAAGCACCTGGAATCAGATCCTTAAGTCTAGCTGAGCGGGAGTGAAAGTTGTTTTAAGCCACCTTTCTGCTCCCCTTATCCTGGGAGCTGGCTTGACCCCACCATAACTGAGAGCAACCTCAGAACTATGCTGACAGAAACGGTTGCCTAGGGACAATTGTACCAGCCAGGGATCGCTGGAACATAAGGCACCCGGGCCATGCCCTTTCTTGCCCCAGCCCACTCGGCTACATTGAGAGTGGGGGGATGTCTGAGGCTGTGTCTACACTACACACCACTGGCTGCGGCATGTAGCTACACACTGCAGTGAAAGGTAGGCCATGTCCACACTGGTGTGTAGCTACACACAGCAGTCAAAGGTTCTGGCGGGGGGAGGCAGCGGGGAAAAGCTCCATCAGCTCCCTGCTGCCGGAGCCTTTCCGTGTGGCAGTGGGACACTGCTAGAAAAAAGCTGTGTAGACAGAGGAGGTCCTGCTTGGGCATGTAGATTGCCGTGCGGGGTTTATACCTCAAAGGTTCAGATGTGGGTTTACTCACCTAAGCAGTACTTCACTGTCGACACCTTTGTTAACCCCCATACTGGGGTGTGTGCAGGGTCTGTACTCTACACACCGCTGTAAGGAGTGCGCCGTGTAGACGTACCGTGAGAGAGGGGAGCGTAGAGCCAGGTACACCAGGTTGAACCAACCTGGCTTCCCTAACTTTCCCCTTAAGGCAGGTGCCTAGTTTTTCTGCTGCCGTGTTGAATCCTCTGGCAAGTAACCAGCTTTGTAGAACCTTGCCGTCACATTTGAGGGGGTTGTAACGAGACCTGCTGCTCCAGAGAGCAGTCTGGTGGACACGCGTGTGTGAAGATGCTGATCGATAAAACGAAACAGAAAACCCATTCAGTAAGCAAAGCTTCCAAACCCGGGGAAAGCAAACCACCTCCCCATCTCTCTGTGACCCTACATGACTGCACTGTCCCTGGGCTGCTATCCTGAAAGTTCCTAAAATAGAGACGTAGGCAGGTGACGACATCCAAATGCCTTTTGCTGAAAGCCAACTTGATTCCATCCCCCGTTCATTATATACAGTTTCTGCAAATTAGCTGGCTGAGAAATCCATTGCTCGCCATGGGTTTCTTTTCACCTGTCCAAACAAAGACACACTTGGCCAAATGGATGTTGGTTGCTGTCTGTCCCTGTTACAAGCCCATTGAATTCAAATAATAAGTGGGAGTGAATCTAATTAAACAGGAGCAACCTGTGTAGCATTCCATGTGTTTGTGTGTAAGTCAGAGCTGCGGTGGGAAGCATCTATATGGTGGTTATAGCTCAGCTATTCAAAATATCCATGGCATTGTAAGGCCATGAATGGAGTAGGCAGGAAACATTAGGAAGGAACTGATGGGATAAAGAGTGTATGTTAAATTAGACCAGTAGGGTGGCTGGTGGTAAGTAATGACTGTCGGCCCAAGGTAATTATTTTTCCATTACTCCTGCTGTTATTAGCAAAACACTTACGGGATCTTGTAGGTTTAAGACTGGAAGCTGATTGGGCTTGGAGTTAAGAAAAATGGTGGTGCTTGCACTGTGGGAATGCTGTGAACATCCCAGCTTGACTCATGGATAAATCCAAGTGCGTCAGGAGGGTTACTTGGCCAGGCCGTTGACTTGAGTGGTGTCTAGGAGACCCGAGGCATAAGAGCAGCAGAGAATGGGCTTGACCCAGACATGATGGGGAAAGAACATGCTGGATGCGTTGCTCTTGCGGTGAGATCTGCTGGCGAAGGTGTGTGTGCTTTCTCGGAGGATTCGGTTTCCCTCCACTCAGGAGGACTTGCCAGTCGAAGGGAGGGATGTGAGGAAAATACAGGGTATAAACTTGCCCATGAGTGGAGGGGTGAGAGACCCTATGGACACAGCTGGGGCTCAGATCTGAGGCCTGACCTTGTTACGGGGGGACCCCTGCCTTGTGCTTTACTGAGTGTTTTGAAATTCGATGGATTCATTAAGTGGTAAAATCAGTAGTGATAACAATGTAGAAGGTCTGTCCCTTCCTGGCCGGCTCTCTGAGCCTCTGCTGAAGAGGTTGATGTTGCTTACTGTTTATTTTAATGCCAGTTTGCTGTGCTGTGCTCATGACCCACACCCAGCCTACTTTGCAGCTATCCAGTTTACGCGAAGCACAGACAGGGCCTCATTTCCCCCTGAAGTTCTAGTGAGCAAGGCTGGATGGTGTGGGAGAGGCTAGCTAGTGCAGGAAGGTTGGGTGCACAAGCCTGTTGGTGCCGAGTTCAAATCTTGCGTCCAGTTAGTCTTCACTGCATTGATTCTTGTTCATTCCAGAGCCACTAATTTTGCAGAACGGGCAGCTTCTGCTCCAGAAAGGCCTGTTGCTCGACTAGCAGGAGGTGGTCGCATTCCCAGAGCTGTGAAAGGCCCCAGGATTGGAATAGCGGAGCGGGGGCAGGTGGTTAGGCGTGAGGTGCATTGACAAAGTTGAGGAAAGAGAAAAACACGCCCATTACCAGTCTTTAGTCCCTCCTGGAAGTCCGCGGGCGCTGAATTCACACTTCCCAATTAAGGAAACCCTAGAATATGTTCTTGGGAGAAGGTTCATTATAATAGACACCCTCCTGACCTATCGATCCCAGTGAGAGAACCGGTTTTCTTTGCTTATCTGGGCTAACCTTGCTTTTCACATTTACTACAGTGTAACCCCCCTCCTCCAAATTGCTTTCTTGTCTATTCAGCTATCCGCTGTCTCTCCCAAAGGCCAACGCCCCGACTGCATCAAACTGCACGGGGCTAGTCTGTTCAAGCAAACCATCACTGGGTATGCTTGGCCTTCTGAACAATATTGGTGGTTGCTTGGGAGTGGCGTCTTAGATTCCCTGTTAGCGAGGGTGACCAGATCACCCAAGTCAAATATCGGGACGCTGGGGGGGCGGGGCAACAACAACAACAACAACAACAAACAAACAAAAAACGCTTCCTCCACCAGCGCTGGAGGGAGGCCCCGGAGACGCAGGGGAAGTGCGGGGCCAGGGTGAGTGAGAGTCAGGCAGGACTCAATCGGGCGGTAGGGAGAGTAGGGGGGCGGCCCGCGGGGCCAGGCGGCGGCTGTTCTCCCCCCCCTGGGCAGTGGGACTCGGGAGCAGCCGCTGCTGCAGCTCCCACTGCCGCGGGGGGAGGAAGCGGCCGATGGCCAAGCTCGGCGGCTGCAGCTCTGGCACCCAGGCCCGAACCCCCCGAGCCCGGGCCTGCTGCGGGGACCTAGCAGCGCGCACGCTGCACCCAGCCCCTGGCCAGTCATGTCTGGGCTGCTGCCCAGCTGGTGCTATCCCGCGGTGGCCCCGGAGTGGGGGCAGCAGGCCCCAGCCCCCCCATCCCGCCCGGGTCCCGCAGGGGAATGAACGGGCCTGGGCTGCCGATGCCTCCGCCCCGGGACAAACAAGGAAATATCGGGACAGTCCCGATAAAATCGGGACGTCTGGTCACCCTGCTGCTAGCTGTGTTGATCCTCACGAAGTCTCCAATCACCAGGCACTTTCTCCTCCACAACACTATGCTGAGTTTCTTTTAATTAAAGTGATTCATCTTCCTAAGCAGCCGCTGCTGTAAACAAATGATGAAAAGCCACTCCGCTTCCTTCTCCATAATAGCTATAATAAATGATCCCGTGCATACCGCCTTGCTGGGCTAAAGCGCATTGCTCACACCGAGTTTTCTTGGCCGTCCTGTAAATTGAAACCTTGCTTCCTTTGAAGGGACAGCGAGTCACACACATCGCTGTAGTACAGTCGCTCGGGTTAGGAGACACAAGGGAACAATTACTAAGCTGGCCATGTATATGGGTGTGTGTGGGTGTGTTCTATGGGCTGGATTCTGTTCCCAGTTATACTGGGGTAAATCCAGAGTTGCTCTGTTGTCATTGTCCAAGACCACCGGAGTTACTCTGGATCTGTCTGCACCATTGTTATTGAGAATACACAGCAAGCAATGGAAAGATCATGAGAGTTGCTGCTGAAGTTGCAGCTCTGTTTCCATAATATGTTCAAGTGTTTGTTTGTAGTTCATCTGAATTGCAAATAGCTGTCCGGCCGATCTGTACCTCTGTGAATGTCTCATTTTCTGCTGTTTCCCCCTTATTTACCATGCACTTCTCCTTTTTATCCACTGCCATCTTCCTCCTCTTCTCTGTGTCCCCCAATCCCAACCGCCAGCCTGAAAAGACTTCCTCGAGCAGCATGCAGTCCGTGGATCCGTGTCTTGCTGACAACCCTAGTGATAGCACATTTGCTGTGGACTGGCCCAGCCAGTCCACAGAGACCCAGCCAACCCAAGTAAGTGGAATCCAAGCCCAAGTCTATCCAGAATGTAGTGCTCACATGAGTATGGAGGGCGGGTGGGAGTGGTTCTAAGATCTGCAGGCTGGCAGCTGTGTTCTAAGACATGGAGAGCAGGAGGTCTGGGTTCTGGTTATTATTGTGGTAGCACCTAGGAGCCCTAGTCACGGTCCAGGTCCCCATGACGCTAGGTGCTGCACAAACGCAGAACAAGACAATCCCTGCCCCAGTGAGCTTACAGTCTGAATACATGTGTTATGCTAGCTGTAACAGATTCTAATGACAGCACCCCATGCTTAAACTCTGTTCAGGGCAACCACTCTCCTGTTATGGCCTCGCTACCCTTACTTTGCAAGGAACAAGTGCTCCCCCACTTTGGGAGATAACCTTTGGGGAGGTTGAGGCACTAGGTCTGCTCCCCCTTTAAGCTGTAGCCAGTGGGGGTCGAATGGGAGGTGACAGTAGGCACTGTAGAAGGATTCATTCACGGACCTGCCATTTTGGAGGGACCTACATTAAATTAGGGTCTGCTTTGTCTAGTGCTTCAAGTTCAAGAGGAGCAGCTGGGGGTCCTGAGTTCTCAGCCGGGCTCTGCTAGCGACTCGCTCTGTGATCTTCAGCTGATCGTTGAGCCTGTCTGCATGTCAGTCTCACCATCTCTAAAATAGGAATAATACTTACGCAGAGCGCAGAGATGCAGGAGAGGACACAGCCCCACAGTGCACCACTGTGGGGCAGCAGGGCCCAGCCTGTCCCTTAATGACTGGACAATGCTTTGAGGAGATTGTGAACTGTCAGTGTCCTCAGCTCTATGGAAGGGGAAACAAGAATGACAATCCAGTCAGAAGCGGCTGTCCTGACAGACTGGCGCAGATTAGAACGGGAGGAATTCAGGTCCCATTTGAATGCACAGCAAAGTTCAGTGCTGTAAATTCTAGGCCTTCCCCACCATTACAGGAATAAATCCCAAATGTTCGTATAACACAGTAGACCTTACCTCCCAGCGACTTCCTGCACCGAGAGCTTTCCAATAGGATGGGCATTCCCGGAGCAGTAACCTGCCTCATCAGACTGATACCCTCTGGGAGGTATCTACACAAGGACAACTTTTGCCAAGGTTCTGATCTCACAAAGAGCCCCACATGGGTGGGCCCCTCTCCCTGAAGCCCCATTGACTTCAGTGGGACTTCGAATGGCTGCAGGGTTCTGTCTACACAGAGCTCATTGCAGAATCTGTGCCTAAGAGAATTTACTCCATTCAGAATTCTGGAGTAGTTCTATAACGTGCTTTGGAAACCCCCCGCATTCTATAGTACGTGTAATAAACTTCTATATGTAGAGAATATATAGAGTGTGTGGAAGTAGATAATTACCCTCATGTGCATTAGTGTATTTAATAAATCTACATAGAAAATATAATAAGTATGTATGTACTTTATTATATATTCATATACATATACTGTGTGTATATAAATATATTTGTGCGTATATATTGTAACGTGTACGTATACACAGATAGACACATAAAATATCTCCTCTGTTGTAGAGCTGCGTATAACCGATAGTAAATATCTACTGAAGATATTCAAACTAGTCACTGCAGTTTTCCTGGGAAGCATTTTGGTCATAGCGCTGAGGACCCTTTTTGCACGTTCCTCTCTTGTGGAATTCAACAGTCCTTTAAAATCCAGGGCAGTTTCTTTTATGACGGTGGCTGACCCTTAAGAAAACCACTGCTGCGCACTGGGGATCGTGTCTCATTGGCTCACTAGGTTCTTGTGCCCCCCTCTGGTGGCATGGAGGGTGTGGCTCAGCTGCGTGGCAGTTGCTTGCTGGTAGCTGTTCTTTAGGGATAGATAGTCTGAAAATGCAGGTCTGGAGGTTTCTAGATTAGCTGGACCCAGCTGTAGATTTTAGGCAATTTAGGGCATGCGTTCTTGTTGTGTTTCAAAATGGCATATACTTCGTACCAACTCACAGCCCCCAAATCTCTCTGAACATTCACACCTGGGAGGCAGTGGCTAGGCAGGGAGAAGTCGGTGAATATTTCTCTCTAGGCATATTGGAGCTTGTCCCTCCACCCCCTCCAGGAAGCGCAGAGCCTTATAACAAGAATATTGCTAACAAAACCCAAATCCATAACCTTGCAAGACATCGGAAGTCATGTTTGTGCTAGAATGATCACATGGGTCTGTTTCTTCTCACATCAATGCCAGTGGGATCAAATAATCATCTGGGGTAAATTGTTATAAGGGAGAGGAGGATCAGGCCCACTGGGACTATCTGTCTGAGTAAGTGTTGCAGGATTGGGCCCTCCAGTTTCCAGGGAGATGGGCTGGTCGTTTTCGGCCCAGGTATTGTGTGCGTGACTGAGTATGTCATGAAGATACATTTGATGCTATGAAGCATTTGATCTTCCCCTATGCAGTGTGCATGTGGGATGGAGAATTCAGTGAAGCATTCTATATCAGAGGCGTAGAAATGTAGTGCTAGAAAGACCTTCAAGAGGTCATCTAGTCCATCCATCCTCCCCACCTCCCTCCTTTCCCCCCTCCAGTAAGGAGGCAGGACCAAGTATACCTAGACCATCCCTGACAGGTGTTTGTCCAACCTGTTCTTAAAAATCTCCAGTGATGGGGATTCCACAACCTCCTTAGGTAACCTGTCCCCGTATTTAAGCTGGAGCAAGGGAGATTTAGGGTAGATATTAGGAAAAACTGTCTAAATCTAAGGATAGTTAAGCCAATTCTGTATCTGACCCCCCCCCCCCCCACACACACACCGCCATTACAGGGTTACACAAAAATTAAATATTCCAAGTAATATTGGTCCCTAGAAATTGCCTGTTAGGGGATTTTGCCTTTAGGAAAGTTCCTATAAGAATTAAAACCAAGCCAAGTATTTGCAGATGACCCCTATTTATTGGACGGGCTGAAAATCAAATAGGAATCCGGGTAATATCACTGACAATTTTTTTCATTCTTACTCAGTCTGGCAGATTAACAGGATTCCTGTTTCTGCATCTTGTACTGGATGGGCCAAATCCTCGGCTTGTGGAAATCAACATAGCTCCATGGAAGTTGACGTGGTGACATTGATTTACACCAGCTGAGCATCTGGCTCATAGTCCTCAATCCAAGCCCTAGAATCATAGAACCATAAGGTTAGAAGGGACCACAAGGGTCATCTAGTCTAACCCCCAGCCAGGATGCAGTATTTGGTGTGTCTAAACTATCCAAGACAGATGGCTGTCCAGCCTCCTTTTGAAAACCTCCAGTGAAGACGCTTCCATGACTTCCGTAGCCAGTCTGTTCCATTGTCCTACTGTTCTTACCGTTAGGAAGCTTTTCCTGAGATTTAATCTACATCTGCTGTGCTGTAGTTTGATCCCATTGCCTCTCGTCCTGCCTTCTGTGGCAAGAGAGAACAACTTTTCTCCATCTTTATAATGGCAGCCTTTCAAGTATTTGAAGACAGCTGTCATGTTCCCCCTTAATCTCCTTTTCCAAACTAAACATACCCAGTTTCTTCAGCCTTTGCCCCATGGCTTGCATTCCATCCCTGTGATCATCTTTGTCGCTCGCCTCTGGATCCTTTCCAGTTTCTCCACATCCTTTCTATACCTTGGTGACCAAAACTGAACACAGTACTCACGCTGCGGCCTAACCAGCGCAGAGTAGAGTGGTTCTATCACCTCCTGTGACTTGCATGCCAGGCCTCTGTTAATGCAACCTGAAATTGCATTTGTCTTTTTTTCTGCAACAGCATCGCATTGCTGACTCATGTCGAGGTTGTGATCTACCACAGCTTCCAGATCCTTCTCAGTGCTGCTGCCAAGCCAGTTATCCCCCATTCTATATTTGTGCATTTGGTTTTTCTTCCCTAAGTGTGGCACCTCACATTTGTCGTTGTTGAATTTCATTTTGTTGTCTATAGCCCAGTTCTCCAATTTATCAAGATCCCTTTGAATTTTAGCTCTATCCTCCAAAGCGTTTGCAACACCCCATTGCTTTGTGTCATCTGCAAATATGATCA
Source organism: Emys orbicularis (assembly GCF_028017835.1). Taxonomy (NCBI): domain Eukaryota; kingdom Metazoa; phylum Chordata; order Testudines; family Emydidae; genus Emys; species Emys orbicularis. Next base: position 5,223,143 of record NC_088693.1, read on the forward strand.
GTATGCTCTCTATTCCTACATCCAGGTCATTAATAACGATGTTAACCAACACCAGATCCAGAACAGATCCCTGTGGAAACCCACGTGAGACCTGCCAATCCGTCATCATTCCATCAATAGTTACTCTTTGTTTGTGGTTGTTTAACAAATTATGTGTCCACTTAATGGTACGTCCAACAAGCCTACATTTCTCCAGCTTATTTATCGGAATGTCATGTAGGACTGTGTCAAAAGCCTTGCTGAAGTCCACGTATATTACGTCCACCATATTCCCCCTATCCGCAAACCAGGTACCCTGTCAAAGGAGGTGATCAGGCTGGTTTGGTATGATTTGTTCTTAGTAAATCCATACTGGCAGCTAGTGATTACCTTTTCATCCTCCAGGTATTTACAATTGAATGTTTTATACATTGCTCTAGTAGCTTACCAGGTATCGAAGCCAGGCTGACTGGTCTATAGATGGGCACTATGTTAGCCCTTCTCCAGTCTTCCAGGACCTCTCCCGTCATCCATAAGTTTGTAAATATTATTGCCAGTGGCTCTGAGATTTCTTCAGCTAATTCCTTCAGCACCCTGGGGTGAATAGCATCAGGCCCTGCTGATTTGAATTCATTCAGATTGGTCAGAAGATCTCTGATGTGTTCTTTTACTTATCCTGATCTGCATCCCTTCCCCTTTATTGTCTATGGTAAGTTCGCTAGTCATCTGGTCACATGGTATTTTTTTTGTTTGAAGACTGGCATTGAACAGCTCTGCCTTCCTATCATCTTCCGTTACCAGCTCCATTGAGCAATCGACCCAAACCATCCCTGATCTTTCTTTTTGTCTGACATATTGAAGAACCCATCTTGTTGTCTCTAACGTTTCTTGCCAGCTGTAACTCATTCTTTGCCTGGGCTTTCCTGATTTTGTCCCTAGACGCTCATGCTATTCCCATGTCTAGTTCCTTGGTGACATGCCCCTCCTTCCATTTCCTCTGTGTATCCCTTTGGGTTTTTAGATAGCTTAAAAGCTCCCTGTGCCGCCACCTTGGCCTCCTGTGGCTCTTCTTATCCTTCCTCTGTATCGGAATAGCTTGATGTTGAGCTTCTAGTATTACATCTTCTAAGAACCGCCAGCCCCCTTTGACTCCTTTTCTACCTAATTGGTCTTCCCATGGGACCTTGCCTACTATTTCTCTGAGTCATTTGAGATCCACTTTTCTGAAGTCCTGTGTCCTTGTTTTGCTGTTCTCGTGTCCTCCTTTCCTTAGGATCTTGAATTCTATCAGATCATGATCACTTCCTCCCAAGTTCCCGACCACCTTTACGTTCACAACTAATTCATCCCCGTTGGTCAAAACCAGATCCAAAATGGACGACCCCCGAGTTGTTTCTTCAACTTTCTGAATCAGAAAGTTGTCCCCCACACAGAGCTTGCAGGACATACTATGCTTTGCTGCATTAGTCTTCCAACAGATATCAAGGAAGTTAAAATCCCCCATTAATACTAGCTCAGGTGTGTTAGCTAATCTTGTTAATTGCTTATAGAATGACTCATCCACTTCTCCTCTTCCTGATTTGGTGGTCTATAATAGACCCCTACCATAACATCACTACTGACCTTTTCCCCTTTTTATCGTCACCCAGAGACTCTCGGTAGGTCTGACGCTCACTTCTCTGTGGACCTCGAAGCAAGTGTATACATTCTTGATATACAGTGCAACGCCTCCTCTTTTCTCCCCCATACCTCTCCCTCTGGAACAAGCTATATCCCTTAATGCTGGTACTGCAATCATGGGAGTTATCTCACCGACTTTCTGTAATGCCAAATAAGTCATCATTTTCTTCATACACCATGACTTCAGTTCATCCTGCTTCTTCCCCAAACTCCCTGCATTTGTGTACAGGCCTGGAAGATATTTTGCAGACTGCCCTGTTGCTTTTTTTTTAGGCCCTTCTCCAGAAATTTGCCCCTTTCTCTTGTCTTCATTACTTGAGCCTAGATGTGCATTGGCTGGATTTTTGTCACCATCCCCCATAAGACCTAGTTTAAAGCTCTCCTTATCAGGTTAGCCAGATGATGTCCAGAGATGCTCTTCCCAGTATTTGCTAGAGGGAGCCCATCCCAGCACAGTAATTCTCCTTCCTGGAACCATCAGCTGGTTGTCAAAGAAGCCAAAGCCCTCTCGCCGACACCACACATTTACTTCCACAATTCCGTTATAATTGCATAGAGATCTGTACCTGTTCTATATAGAGAGTGGATCAGAGTTTGCTCTTGGTTACACCTGGGTGAATTGGGGTAGCCCCAGTGACTGCAATGGAGCTCCTTTACTGGAGTAACTGAGAACAGTATTTGGCCCAGCAAATGAGAGCGTCAGGTCAGCTGGGTGTACCTCATGTGGTTGTCTCCTTTCCTGTGGCCGCATGCAGTCAAATAGTTCATTCTGTACTCGGGTAAAACTCCCATTAATTTCACTTGGAGCTTTACCTGAGGCTGGATGGAGTGGGAACTACAGGCCAGCTAGACTATGGAGAGTCAGGAAAACATAGGAGCAAGAATCATTTTCCTAATTGCCAGGAGATGGCAGCGGTGGACAGCGTCGATCTCCTTGATCTGGCTAGCTGTGATCTCTGCCTGGAGAGTGTAATCTTTAAATTGATCTTTTTTTCCCCATGCACAGACTCTCTCTCTAATGAGTGTAACTCTCTCCCCGGATGCCTCTTGTGTTGCAGCCAGCAGAAACCGCTCCTGTCAGTGCCGAGCCAGCAGGGACGGAAGCACCTCCTGCTAGTGCCGAAGCAGCTGGGACAGAAGCCGCAGCTGGAGCTGAAGCACCTAAACCAGAAACTGACTCAGGATCTGCTCCTGTAAGAACGTAGGGAAGGTGGGGTCCGTCCTCTCCCACCCCGCTCTTGATTTGCAGGGGCAGCTGGGATGGAAAGAGGGCTGTGGAATGATCAGGCGTGGAAGCTGCCCTTGTGACTGGCATGCTCACGTTGTGTCCCTGTTCACAGGCCAGACATGCACTGGGTTTGTCTTGCACGCTCGAGCCAAGGCCTTCGGGAGCAGATGAGGAACCTTCCTTCTCCCTCAGCCCCCTAACCCTCCCATGCCCCAAAGCCAAGCCAGAAGGAGTTGTGATAAGCTTGTTTGGGGGGGACTGGTGTCCCCCGCCCACCTTTTGCTTCACACCCACTGACCTCCATCCCGCCCAAATCCCCGGACCTCTAACTCTTGCTGTGACCTCGAGCAAGTTGCTTCACCTCACTGCCTCCATTTCCCAGTCTGTAAGAGGGGCGTTATGCCATTGGCCCACTCCACAGGGGTATTGCGAGGAGTGAGGAAACATAAATGTCCCAGCAGCGTGGCACCGCTGCGCGTGTATTTCACTGCTGTGAGCGTGATGGGGCTCCCTAAATGTTCAGTATCGCAGTGCATATACGAAATTCCCCGTAGAATACAAAAATGTCCATATTGTCCCCCAAAAGGTAATCAAACCACCTTCATCGCCCAGCCTAAGTTCCTTACAAGCCCGGATCCCTCGATAGTATCTTCCACCTTCTCTGCTTTCCCTTTTGCTCCAGTCAGGGCTATAAGCTGACGTGGCGGAGCATGCTTGGAAACCCCACTGGCAATCAAGGTGCTTGGGATCTGGGGCAGGCTGTGGCTGGATTTAGTGGGTCTCTGCAGTGGGGGAGCAGTTCGGACACTCCTTTCTCAGTGTGGCTTTGTTCCCTTTCTCCCCTTCTCTTCCCCGCCTGCCCCCCACCCCACCCAGAGTTCCCTGCCTGCTGTTGTCGTGGAGACGTTCCCAGCCACCGTCAACGGCACCGAGGAGGGCAGCGCCCCCTCTGAAAGGGCCGACATGCCCCCGGGTTTCCTGTTTAAGGTAAGCGCGTGCGGGGTGGGGGCTGATCCGTCCCTGCGACCCACGTGCAGGAGGCGTTACACCCAGTGCTGTGACACCAGTGGCTATGGGGCTGCCAGGGACAGTGGAATGGGAAAGCCACCAATGATGTGGGTTCCCTTAGACACCGGGCCAGATTCACTGCAGCCAGTGCAGGGGGCAGCCTCTTTGGCCTCTCGGGGCTTTTGTTCTGCAGGGGGCAGGTTGGAGTCATGTCCGCCTCTCCCCATCCCAGGGGTAGGGGACGGGGAAAGCTCTAATCCCTGCAGGCTGAGCCTGACGGAGCTCTGCAGGTGGGAGAGACGTTGAATCAGTGCTCTGGCTACGCCAATTGGTCCTCGACCGGGTGCCAGTTGCCATCTGGAGAAGTGTGACAGGGCCCCGTTAAAGGCAGAACTCAGGCAGATAAACCACAGTCAGGCCTGAAAGTTCAGAGCTGCGTTTCCAACACCCCAGATTTCTAGGGTCAGTCAGATCTGGGGGTTTGGGGATCGTGATAAGAGTGAGCAGTGAAATAAGGCCCCAGATCGCAGCCGCTCCCGCGTTTGATGGTGCTGGGATCTGGTTCAGCCCCAAATTGTGGGGTGACTTCTGACCTGCAGGCATTTTCTGTGCCCTAGGCTAAGGCGGGTGTCAGAAACTCACAGCCTCTCTTTAAAGGGGATCTGTGCCCTTTGGAGGTAAGAATAGGGTGACCATATTTCCCAAAGGGAAAATGGGACACCCCGTGGGGCTAGTCCAAGGCCTCCCCACCCCCCACGGGGCTGGCCCCAGCTGCTCGCCCAAGGCGCTCCCCCCAGACTGTCACTGGTCACTCGAACCCTGCCGGCCCCCCACTCGAAGCTGTTGCTGGTCACTTGAACCCTGCCGGCCCCCAACTTGAGGTGGTCACTACTCACTGGTCATTTGAACCCTGCCGGCCTCCAGTCAGGCTGTCACTGGTCACTCGAACCCTGCAGGCCCCCCACACGAGGCTGTCGCTGGTCACTCGAGCCCTGCTGACCGGGTCGCTGGAACCCTGCCCTGCCGCCTCCCCCGACCCCCCGTCCCCACTCAAGACTGTCGCTGGTTGCTGGAACCCTGCCGGTCCCCCATGCACTGAAACCCTTCCTCTCCCACCCTCCAAGCCAGCCTCCCCCCTCCCCCCCCAGGGCTGGCATCTCCACTCTCTCACCCACACGTTCCTCCCCACAGCACCCCACTTTTTTGACAAAAGTGGCCATTTATCCTATGTGCTCTTGCCAATTTGATCACTCGGCAAGAACAAACAGGACAAATGCCCTCTTTTGCCAAAAAAGTCAGGATGTCTGGGACAGGGCTTAAAAAAGGGACTGTCCCGGCCAAAATGGGACCTATGGTCACCCTAGGTAAGAACAGCTATTGTGGACTCCAATGCCGTGACTCCCTTGGCCCAAGTCACTTGTTTGCCTTAAACAGCGAACTCAGCCTGGGTCTAGAAGCAGAAGCCCGTCTACACCAGAGCAGCTGGATCTGAGCAGTTCATTTCTGGGGGAGGCAGAGCGACTGTCTGTAAGTGATAGAGAAACAGAGATGGGAGGGACAAAGGCCCAGATCCTCAAAGGGACATAGTGCCTAACTCCCTTTGAAATCAATGGGGATTGGGCACCTCCATTACTTTGAGGATCTGGTCTGAAATGGCTGGGATAAAACTAGCTCGAAGAAATGGGAATCGCAGAGATTTGAAAATTCTGCACAAGGTTCCGCGTGCCTCGTCCCGCCTTTGGAGAGCTGGGCGGGTGCTCACCCGAGTCCTCATCTCTCGTAGGTTCAGGCCATGCATGACTATGTGGCCACGGACAGCGACGAGCTGCCGCTGAAGGCTGGGGACGTGGTGCTGGTGATTCCGTTCGACAACCCGGATGAGCAGGTGAGGGGGGGAAGAAGACTGGGAGGAGTCGGGACTGATTGTTTCTCCTCCCCTCACTGGCTGGGGTCTGTCGCTGGCAGCTGGGTGGAGAACCGAGGGTGGGTTTTCTCCGAGAGCGAGGGTCCTGCAGAGACGTCAGCCTGGATAAAGGCATGGAAAGTGGGGTGTGGGCGGGGGCCTTTACAAAAAATTATCCCTCTCCTCTTTCCTGTAACTACATCCTAAGGTAGTTAGGCCTTTCTGCTGGCAGCAGAGCAGATGGGCACCTGTCAGTGCTGCTCCTTGATCAGCCAGCAAGGGTCTTGGCTAATCCAAGGCTGACCTTCATCATCTTCCTGCTCCCAATCCCAGCTCCTAGCGTGCTGAGAATCGCAGGCTGCAATCCTGGGTACACAGATCCTCTGCTTACAGGGAATCTTCCCAGCGGGTGGAGTGGGGAGGGGAAGCTCCAGGACGTCACTCTTCGGGTGTGTCTACACTGCAGCTGGGAGGCGTCATTCCCAGCTCAATAGACGTACATGCAGTAGATGTACACCGGCGAACTAGCGCGCTAAATGGACCAGTGTGGTCATGGGGGAATGCGGGGAGTGGTGGGCAAGCCACGTGAGTATGAACCGAGGAGCCCGGACGGTATTGCACCCAGGGCAACGCTGCTAAGTTTAGCGCACTAACTCCATCAAAGCGAGTGTGTATACGTGGCGTCATGCCTCCCAGCTACAGCGTAGATACACCCGAAGAGTGAAATCCTACCTGGGATGGGAGTCCCTCCCAGCTACAGTGTTGCCTTCTTAGGATACGTCTACACGCTATGGACCAGGTCCTTGACTTCAGTATAGCTATGCCAGCTATACCATCAGGGATGTTTTGGTATTGCTCTAATGTCATTGCCCAGCAGATGGCAGTATAGTCTAAGGACTAGAACAAAGCTGTCATCCTTCGGCTGCAGAATCCGAGACACAGATTCTAAATCCAGACGGGACCCTTGTGATAATCTCGCCTGACTCTCCTAGGGAGAGGTTCAGACTCTCCCAGATCCAAGCCCGAGGTGAATGAGCTGGGACTGACTTTGTTTATTACAAGCCCTCCATAAAAGCATTTAGGAAATCCTCCTAGCCGTGCTGAGATTCAGGACTTCCAGTTTAGGGATGCTGCAGTTATTCTGTTAACAGGAGAGGAGGGCAGCTGCTAGGAAAACACAGATCTAACCTCCCTGCCCCGCAGCCCTGGTGGCTTTTGAAGCAGGTAGGAGAATTCCCTGCTCTTTAGAACAAAGCCGCGGGGCTGGATTTCCCCCATGGAGGTCTGGATTCAGCAGGGATAAAGCCGGCCCTTTGAATACCTTTTTAATGGCAGGCAGGCAGTGTGGTGCAGAGGGTCGGCAGGGTACAAACGGGAAGGCAGAAGAGGGTGGTTCTAGTCCCAGTCCCAGTTCTGCCATTGGCTTGCTGTGTTACCTGGGCAAGTCGCATCCCTGCCTAGAAAATGGGGATAATGCTGCATATGCACCTGTCTGTGAAGCACTCGGAGTTTTACAGCTGCTCCCTGCAGTGTGAGAGAGTCTTGGGAGGAGCTCAAACGGGCCATTTCTGCTGGCTATGGTATCCTCTTCTGGCTGGGACTTGCCTGCCTCTAGCAGCTTCCAGAATGGAAACCCGGATCCTATGGAGGGTGATAGGGAGATTCCCTTCTAGCTTCGGTGGCAGGAGAGGGCACTTATGGAGCAGAGTTTCTCTATGCCCTATACGTGCACTTGAGCCGGATGCAGCTTTGAGAGCCTCAGTGCTGGGATCGTCCAGGCTGCCGCCAGCCATGCTTGGAGTGTTGCAGCCTACTCACAATAGCTTCCAGAGCATCCTCTGCTCCAGCTCATCTCTGGCAAGGCCCAGCCCTGTAAAACGTGCCTATCAAAGAGCACGCTTGGTGCATGTGAGCGGAGAAAGCTTGGAAAACCAGGCAATTAATGTATTTAATTGTGTATAACCATCTGCAGCCTCAGTGCTCAAATCAGGTGTCAGTCCCTGAGTGCAGCAGACAGGAAGCTAATGCCATGTCTGCAGCGCCTAGACCCAGGGACCCCGCCCCGTGTAATTGGGTGCAGTAGAGGGGTGGGAGGCACGCAGCTTGTGCCTCTGTGCATCACAGATGCAGACCAGCGGCTGGATGGTACCTAGCGCTTGCCTCACTGGGCGTTGCAGGAAAGACCCCTGGGCTTGCTTCTTCCCACCCAGCCATTTGTCTGCCTAAGTTATGGCACATGGAAGCGATAAAGTCTATCAGAGACCCTCCAACCTTCAGTCCGCAGCTGCGCCGAATTGGGCACGTGGGTTTGTGTCTTGTACGGTTTCCAGGACGCCCCCTCAATGCACGAGGCCAAGACTTCTTAGGAAGCTGCCAGGGGTAAATCAGCCTGCAGCATCGGCACTGCCAGCGGGGAGCTGCCAGCCTGAGGACGCTGGGCTTTTTGTTCCAGTGGCGGCGATTATAAAATATTCAGAGAGCAGGAGAGGAAAGCAAAAGGGTAAAAACCCTAAGGAGAAGCCGCATGTGCCCTGCTGCTCGCTCCCTAAGAGAGGCAGGCAGCACAGAGCATGGGGTGGGGGGCTGCCATATGGGCAGCTCTCTTATGTGTTTTTATATAGCTGCCTTGGTTGTCCTCCAGTGACTCCTGCCAGCTCCAGTAAGGCAAAGTAATCAGAGCAAACATCTGAATTCACCGCCACCGCTGGCTGGGGCGGCTGGTAGCTGAGCATTCTGTCCCAGCTGCTTGGTTAGCTTAGCCCAGGGGCGGGCAATAATTTTCGCAGGGGGGGCCACTCCACAAATTTTGGTAAGTCGTCACGGCCGCACATTTCTACTATATAAATGAAGGGGATGCGGGGTCAGGGAGGGAGTTTGGGTGCAGGAGGGAGCTCCGGGCTGGTGCAGAGTGTTGGGGTGCAGGAGAGGGTGAGGGGTGTGAGCTCTGGGAGGGAGTTTGGACGAGGGGGCTCTGGGCTGGGGCAGGGGATTGGGGTGCAGGATCTGGGAGGGAGTTTGGGTGCAGGAGGGGGTTCTGACCTGGGGCAGCGGGTTGGGGTGTGGGAGGGGGTGCGGGATCCGGGAGGGAGTTTGGGTGCAGGAGGGGATTCTGACCTGGGGCAGCGGGTTGGGGTGTGGGAGGGGGTGCAGGATCTGGGAGGGAGTTTGGACGAGGGGGCTCTGGGCTGGGGCCGGGGATTGGGGTGCAGGATCTGGGAGGGAGTTTGGGTGCAGGAGGGGGTTCTGACCTGGGGCAGCGGGTTGGAGTGTGGGAGGGGGTGCGGGATCTGGGAGGGAGTTTGGGTGCAGGAGGGGATTCTGACCTGGGGCAGCGGGTTGGGGTGTGGGAGGGGGTGCAGGATCTGGGAGAGAGTTTGGGTGCAGGAGGGGATTCTGACCTGGGGCAGGAGGTTGGGGTGTGGGAGGGGGTGTGAGATGCAGGCTTTGGCCGGGAGGCGCTTACCACAGGCGGCTCCCAGACGGCGGCACAGCAGGGCTCAGGCAGGCTGCCTGCATGCCGTGGCCCCACACCACACCTGGAAGCAGCTGTGGCCGGCTGCTGCTGGCACGTCTCTGCGTACCCTTGCGGAGAGGGAGGCAGCGGGTCTCTGTGTGCTGCCCATGCCCGCAAGCACCACCCCTGTAGCTCCAATTGGCTGGTTTCCAGCTAATGGGAGCTGTGAGGACAGTGCTGGGGGCGAGGGCAACGCATGGAAACCACCTCTCCTCCCGCCAGGGGCATGCAGAGATGTGCCAGCAGCAGCCGGCCATAGCCACTTCTGAGCGCCCTGCTGCACCACGGGACTTTTAGCAGCCCGGAGATCACAAGGGGGCAGAGGAGGCCGCACAGAAATGTTAGATGGGCCAGGTCTGGCCCATGGGTTGTATTTTGCCCACCCCTGGCTTAGTCTGACGGGATGCCTTTAAATACGCTGAGGGCCGAGATGGATGCTTCACCCGAAGAGGTGGACGCAGGACACAGAACAACGCGTGCAGCTGTTGTAGTAAACAGTCCTCCATGCATGCACTGTCCGTGGGGCGAGGACATGAACCCGTAGGCTGTCTCGATGCACATGGCTGGTGCCCCCCAGAGCCTTTGCATGCTGCTAGCTGAGAGGATGCTTCCTCGTGACAGCACCGAGCTATGCAGAGAGAACTGCATCAGGCAATAGTGGCTGCATGTCTGAGTAGCCTCCTCCCCTGAACCCTCTCCTACTCCAGACACACTCCCAATCTGCAGGGAACCTCCTTGCTGAATGACCTCGGCAGGGGCGGGGACTGAACGCCGGCAGGACTCTGCTGACGGCTATGCAGTTCCTCCTGATCTATAGGTTATCCATAGGTTTTAAGACCATCCAGTCTGATCTCCTCCATAATATGGGCCAGGGAATTCCATGCAGCAATTCCTACACCAAGCCCAATAACTCGTGATCCAGCGAAAGCGCATCATCTAGGAAGACCCCCCACCCCCCCCGTCTCAATGTAAAGACGTACACTGGATCCCATCGCGCCCCAGGGGCCCGCTAGCCCCCTTTGCCCATGGACCAGGTTCTGATCTCTCTGGCACTGATCTGACTTCAATGGGAGTCCTGACTGACAGGTGGCATAAATGAGCGCAAACTCAGGCCTTGCATATAATCACTGTGCCCTGCTTGTACACGGGGTGGGAGCTTTGCCATTGCCTCCAGTGGGAGGTGGGCTTAACTGCAAAAATGAAAAGAAGCTCCTTTGCCCATCTTGTTTGAAGTCCAGTCGGGCTAGCTCAGAGCATCACTTTGCGCATCTGTTTCACCCACTCCCTTTCTGATGTCTCCCAACCTGCACTGCATAAAAAAATAATCTGGCCCTTGGTATCTGATCTCTCTGCCAGGATGAAGGATGGCTGATGGGCGTGAAAGAGGCTGACTGGCTCCAGCATAAGGAACTTGATCAAAGTCGGGGGGTTTTCCCGGAGAATTTCACAGAGCGGGTGCAGTGAGAGCCCGGAGCTGCCAGCTGATTTTTCTGCCAGAAGAAAGCAAGTTTTCCGGGAGGTGTTTTAAAAACAAAAGAAAAGGGAATTTTAAAGGAACATGAGCCTAAAAAAAGTGTCAACTTAAAGGTTGGATTCTTCTTAAAGAGCAAGGTTTTAGCAGTAAAATGAATTCAAAAGTGTTATTAAAATATATACATAATAATAAGACAGGTCAAATGCCCCTTTCCCACTTTGATTTGACAGCATTTGAATTCCAAGGCTGATGCAGAAGTGGCTTAGTGTGGTACCTGTAAATGCTGTGTTGGCTGAATTTTGGGGATGTCAGTCTGATACCCGAACAGGAAAGAGCTAAGGCCTAGATCTTCAAAGGCTCCTAACTGCCACTGAAATCAATTGAAGTTAGGATCCTAAATACCTTTGAGGATCTGAGCCCAGCTGTCCCATGCTCTGAACCTAGAAGTAAAGATGCCCATGGGTGGGTGGGTTCAGCTGTTTTGTGGTATAGGTTGCTGGCATTGCATCCCTAAAGTTTCAGGCCCTGCCCATGTTACGACCTATGATAGGCCAAACGTCCTGTTCTGCTGTTGAAAAGACCTCTTTAGTGTACAGTGTTCACCAAGATGATGTGTGTGCGCGTGTGTGTGTGTTTTGTTTTCTTCCTTTGAAGATGTAACACAAACTGTGATTTTATACGTTTAAAAGCAAACACAAAAAGTTATGAGGAAGAGCACAGAGCGGAGTGAAATGTGTGTAGCTGGGCTCGGTCCAAAATTCCTCCAGTCCTCGGAGCTGGACGATCGCAGCAGCACACGCCGCCCCTGGAACTGTTCTTGAGGGAAAATTGGGAAACTGACAAATTAAAAAGAAGAAAAAAATTTGAAACTTTGGATTTGTTTAAACTAGTTGTGAAATAATAAAAAAGCCTGTTAATAAAGTGGAAAAGTTTAGATTCACGTAGGCAGGGATGGGCTTGAAATCTGGCTGTTTAGAAAGTGCAGTTTTAAGGAAGAGGGTGGGGGAAAAGAAATGGTGAGACAGAATATCTGAGACATACCACTGAGAAAACAAATCTGCTTTCTGTGTTTCCGGTGGTGCGGTTATTTTTATTTTCCTTTCTTGAATTCTGCACATGAAGTATCATTAGACCTGCTTCCTCCAATCCTGTGCTGGTGAACAAGTTGAAGTCAGAGAAAAGTGAACTGTTTGACTACTTATTTAAAATTGCTGCATGACTTTATTATATTGTGACGAGTTAGAAGATGCGGGACTATCACAACGTCGACGTGGGGACGATACTCCAGGTCCTAATACTGACACTGGCCTTTCCCACAATTCTTTGCTCCTGTTTGGTTCTGGGAGTTTGAAACTCCCCTGCAGCCTGCTTGCTTAAAATAAAACAAAGTGGGTCTTACACTTGTCAAAGTCAACAGATTAGATTCCTTAGAGATCCTAAAGTCCCATGGAGGTACTTTAAATGCTACTTGAATGCTGATGCAGCTGGCAAGTAGATCTGATCTTTTGTTTTTTTTAAGGTCACATCCCCCCTGCCCACACTCCTCCTCCTTTTTGCCTTGACAGGGTTGGTATAGGTGCAGCTACCTCCTCCATACTTGGGACACTGTATGAAATAACACTCTTACCTAACATAAGCTGGCTTTAGCAAAGCATGCAAAACATTGTGGCACAGTTAAACCTCCAAAACAAGCCCATCTTTCTGATCTTGCATGTACGATATGAGGGGGAAAAAAACCCTCTTGTAGGTCAAAAGTGTGTGTATATATATATTTAAAGTTAATGGTCAGCTTGTGATCTCAGTGACGCTGATGTAAATTCAGGAACACTGGAGTTACCCCAGATTTACACAGTAGCGTAACTAACGCCAGTGGAGTCACTCTGGATTCACACCGGTGTAACTAAGATCAGAATCTGGCCCATGTCCTCAGATTCTCTCCATATTTTGTTATCTTGTGTGTGTGATGGGGGGGGGGGGGGAATTGCTGCAACGGATATTCCTTTATCCTTGTCTTCCTTCCATGCCCCCATTCCAAAAACACAAGACTATTCAAGAGTAACTGCTCACAGCATGGCTGTACTGTGAGCCAGTTCTGTAGAATATTCTCCCATCATTTTAATCAGAGGTGCCTTGAGCATCTTAACTAGCACGCTGCCCTTTCAAAATCTCTATTTTTATGCCTTTGTAAACCCAGTTGGTCCTTCGAAGAACAATGTTAGGGAAAAAAATTAGAGAGAGAGATCTATATATATAAAAAAGCGGTTATCCTAGTTAACAGCAAGCTCTTGGCTTAAATGTGCTTATTTTTATGCAGAATCCTGTGGGCTATTGGTTTTTTTTAAAGATAACAAGATTATAAGTACCAGAGCTATAGTTTGTCTCCCAAGTAATCGTTTTATTAGTGACTAGCACCTTAGGAAGCTGTGCTGACTTCTAATTTATGGTATATGTTTTTTTGTCATCTGCTGCGTTTGAACCAGACAGTTGTTACAAAAGAAATCCTACTAAGCCCTTTTCATTGTGTGGGGCTAACAAAGCAACCATCCAGTACTGTATTGTCCCTGCAGAAGCGAAACTAAACCTCTGCCCAAAAGGGGATGTAGCGTTCAGCTCCGATTAATTCTGTTCCAACGCTGCTCGAAGGGGAAAGTGCCTCTCCCTCTCTTGCCGTTTGCTCCTGAAGAAATCTGCTCAGAGCAGACAAAATGTACCACCCAGCCACTATGCCTCCCAGCTAGGCCTGGATCCTGCATTGCTCGCGCACACACACACTCCGTGGGAGTATTGAGGGCATGAGGCCTGCAGGATTGGATCCATGCATTGTAAACTGCCCTGTGCAAAGAGCTCCAGCTTGTATTGCAGGAGACAGGCCTCGAGCCCCTGGGCCAAAATCAGCCCTGGTGTAAGCAGGTGCCACTCCGTTTATTTTACTGAAGAGACATCTGCCTTCCCCCATGGCTGGATTTGAGCCTGTCAGGTGAAAAGAGCCCACAGTCCACACTAGCTTAGGATAGATCCCTGTATAAAATGGGCCAATAAATTCCCCGACCGTGCTGGCTGCTAGAATGGGAACGTTTTAGGGACTACACATCAGATGGCCCTGTCTGCGAAGCTGCTGTTGGAGAGTTTTACTGAATCAACAATAAAGCATTTCTCTCCCCACCTCTCCCCCCACCAGCTGGTTTTGTCGGCTTGGTTAGAAGGGAGCTCTTGCCTTTCCGACCGCAGTTGGTCCAGTTATGTGTTCCCCTCCAGCTTGAGTGTAGCCACCTTGCCTTGTCCCGGAGGGCAGCGGTCACATAGCCACTTGATGATGAAGAAATAAGGCGTCATTCTCCTGTTTTTTCTTCTAGTCTCCTTAGCAGGGTCAGCAATCTGAGTTTACCACCTGGCATTCAGAGCGTAGGATGCTACGACAAGCCATAACCAGCTGTGGCTCCTACTCGCTCTCTGCCTTTTCTCTTGGCTAAATGCCCTGTGCATTTCTTCACTGGGCAGGCCGTCTAGCAAAGAAAAAGACTCCTGCAGCCAGAGCCTCAAGCACACTGAGCCAGTCTGCCCTGCTGTTTTCCCTAGCGGAAACCAAGCACCCATCACTCAACCTGGCTTTCCAATTCAGAGCAGTGCCTTTTACGCAGGCTGTAAGGGGTGATTTTCTTTCCTCACCCAGTTCTCGAAGGGCCTAAGCCAAAGCCTGGGGAAGTCAAGGGGCGTCTGGCCATTGACTGGAGCTTTGGATCAGGGCTCGAGTGTCTGTTGTCCTGTGCGGTATAAGTTTATAGGGTGGGTTTAGTTTCAGAACATCCACTTGAATGATAAAGGCTCACATTTGAGGGGAAAGCGAGGAGGGTAAGGAAGGGGGTTGGGAGCGGCATAGATCATCCATCAATCATTTCAGGTTGGTGTGTTGGTAGTCTCGGCAACAGGTCTCCCGGTTCAGGGCTCAGGATGGGCAGCGTGAATCGTTGTGAAGATCCTTGAGAATAATAACTGCTGTAGGCTCTTGCGCAGGGCAGTGTGGTCAGAGCCTCTCCTCGGCTTGGTGCTAAGGGGAATCACGCCCGCTGGAGCGCTTTCTCTTTTCTTTGCGAACCAGCGGTCACTCCCCTGAGTCACTAACCTGGGATATTTTGGGCACCGCATGATCCAGCCTAGAAGCTGCTCCGGCGCCTTCTACAACATGCTCCGCTCCTCCTGCCGTCGGGGAGGCCTCGGCCTCAGCACCTTGCAGGCAGGACGCGCAGAATTGGGGCCCCATGTGCTGCTGCTTGTAACACAAAGCCTCGTGCGGACGGTTACTGCAGCTCCTCCCTTTCTCCAAAACAGACACGGCCAAACCCCGGTCCTTGCTGCAGAACCCAGCAGCCACTGAGCTCCATTGAGCAGCCTGCCAGCCACCTCTGCAATCGCTTGCGTAGCGTGACGGGAGCCCGAGAGCTCCTGAGCGCGGCACCTCCTTGCTGAATTGTGCCAGAGTCACAGCGATGAAGCACATGCTTAAGTCCCATATAAGTCAAGTGAATCTTAGGCACTTGCTTAAGAACTTTGCTGGACTGGGTCCTGCCAGCCATAGTCAGCATTGACCCATTCCCCATGCATCGCTGGAGCGACACCTGGGACAGATTTGGCCCATTGGATGTAAAGTTCCCCTCCCTTTCTGTGTTACGAATGGCTCCTCTCCAGGGGTGACCAGGCATTGGAGCAAAGGAGTGGACAAGAGTGGAGGAAGCCAGCAATGTTCCCCTGCAGCGCAGCTGGGAGTGCAGCAGAGTTGTACAGACTTACCCCCAGTGCAAAGGCCTTCCATGCTCGAAGAGCCCCTGCATGCACCAGTGGGCCTGCTGTCAGTCACACACTGTTTAGGGAACTAGGGATCCCACCTGGCAGAGGCAGAAAGTTCCAGTTGGACCCTTCGGGCTTGTCTGCACTGGGGTTTGTAGCCACCAATGGCGCCACGTCCGTGCAAACGCAGCCGAGTCACAGTTCCCGTGGCTGCACCCTATCAGCAGGAGGGGTCTGTGCACCGGGGTAGCTACAGCGATGGCTAAAATCCCAGGGAGCAGCTACCTAACGAAGGGCCCAGAGCTGCATCTGCTGCCCAGTCCAGCCTGCCATGAACCAGGAACGGCCTCTATGACTTCCCGGGCTGTTGCGGGGGCGCTCTAGGAATGCAGGCTCAGATTGAATGTCCTGTCCCGTACACCGTACAAAGTGAATGCAGACCGCTGCCGAGGCAGGATCCGCCACTGCCACTGGTGGTAGCATTGTGTGCTTGCTGGGCCCCGGAGTCCGTGACCACGCAAGGCCACCAGTCCCAGTTCCTCCAATGGGAGTTAGGAGCCTAAATGCCTTTGAGGAGCCAGTCCTCTGAGTCTGAACTGGGGGGAGGTTTCAGATGGAGAGAGAATGCCCTGGGCTTGAGCTTTCCCTGGCACCTGCCCCTGTTGTGTCTGAACACGTGTCCAGTGGGAAGAGGGGCCCCTAACTCCGCTCCGGCCCAGGGAATTGCAGACAGATGACAGCCAGGGGGAGGCGCTGCTTTTCCCGGTTGCTCCCAGGCTGTGCTGAACTGCGTGGGGTGTTGCAGGCTGCACCTTCTCATCAGCCTGGAGCGTGAAGCTAGAAGACACCTGAGCTCCTCTCAGGTAGCGGGCAAGATGCAATGCAATTAGATTGGACTGAGGCCAGAAAAACAAAGCAAGCTCATTAGGGCTGGCTGGGGGAGGCCCTTCCTTGTACAGCATGCCACACATCCCAGAGAGCAGAGGTTCTCAACCCGGGGTCCCCTGAGGGGCCACAAGCAGGCTTCAGGGGGTCCACCGAAATAAACCAGAGAGCAAGGCCGGCGTTAGACTCGCGGGGGCCCAGGGCAGAAAGCCGAAGCCCGAGCCCTGCTGCCCGGGGCTGAAGCCAAAGCCCGAGGGACTTAGTTTGGCTTGGGGCCCTAGGCTTGCTACCCCCTAACGCTGGCTCTGGTTTTTAATCTACTGGCTATGCAGAAAAACAGTTACTGTGGCCCTGGGGGGGGGGGGGGGTGAAGTTCTTACAGCATGTTGGGGAGGCCTCAAAGGTTGAGAACCCCTGCCATAGATCATTGCATGGGGGGGGGGGGGAGTTGACTACACCTCACCTCCTTGTGGAACATAGACAGTTCCTGAGTAACCGACCCCCCCCCCCCCATTCTCTGGAGTGGGGAGGCATATTTTGACAATGGGGAGGTCCCCTGTCCCGCGGCTTCGGCGACTTGCCTGTGGGAGGTCCGCTGGTCCCGCGGCTTCGGCGTATCCGCTGCCGAATTGCCGCCAAATCTGCGGGACCGGCAGACCTCCCGCAGGCACACCGCCGAAGGCTGCCTGACTGCCGCCCTCGCAGGGACCCCCCCACGTCTTGCCGCCCCAGGCACGCGCTTGGAGCGCTGGTGGCTGGAGCCGCCGCTGCACGTGTGGCTCGGAGCCTTCAACTGTAGCATTTGACCCTTTCAAAGGTCTGAGTCTCTATTCTACTGCTTGGGGGGGGGGGGGAGCGGGCAGGGACACCCCAATGGCTGAGAATGAAATAATTTCTCATGGTGAGCGGGGGAGTCTTATTAAACAATTACATGGGGAAACTTCAGCTTTCAGACTGTTGTGTCCTGGCTTGTATTTGAACTTGTCTGCTGGCTAGAATCCTTTCCCCGTTTTTCTAGCATATGCTGCTAAGCCTGTCTCCTAGTCCGTGCTTCACTGAGGTGGCCAATACTTGAGGCTTGCCACATGCAGCCCTTGGTTTCATTCGGCTTCTCTTTCACTGAGTCCTTTGGAATGGCTTTGATGCTGTGCTGGCAACCTCGCGTCCGTCTGGTCAGTCGGTCTCTGAGTTTAACCCTGAGCGGTGACCTGAGCGGTGTTTGGTTTTTGGGTGGGGTTTTTTTTGTTTTTTTGTTTTTTTAATTTTCGTTTTTGTCATACAAACCTGAACAATTCCCACTGTATTCAGACCTGTGACTCCCGGTGCCATGTACTAGACGACTTTGTCCCGTTTGTTTCTTGGCAATGTTCAGCAAATACAATTTTGTGTCATCCTACAGCCTGTGTCAGTCATTTCACTTTTCAAGAGAGCAAACAACCAGGGCCATCTTTGCTCTTAAAGAGGCAAAACACCGAGACAGAGAGGCTGTGCTCAGACAGGATTATCTGCTCATCTAGTCTGATCTCTCGCTTCTTCCAGGCCACCAACCCCCCCTCCCACTCCCAGCTATCCCTGCATTCAGCCCAATGGATTAGACTAAAGTACTTACAGCCCTCAGGAGACTAAACCATTGTGTGCCACGGGCAGAGAACAGGAGGGACTGAGGGCCACCAGTGCCCAAGGCCCCTACAATGGTAGGAGATGGAGCTATGCTACTGATGGTGAAGATTGGCTGTCTTACCATATGGCCTAAGAGCGGCAGTCCTGGACCAGGAACCCAATGGTGCGAGGTGCTGTACAAACACAGAATTAAAAGATGTGCCCCGTGGAATTTACAATCCAAGTGTGACATGAGTCAGATGGACAGGTTTATCCGTGTATTGATTACTGCTGGGGGATTGGGCTGGGGAGCAGGAGGGAGGGGCTCTGTTCTTGATGTTGCCACTAACTCAGTGTAACTGGCCAACTCAGTCTCTCCCCGTGACTCAGTTTCCCCAGCTGTAAAATGAGGTGAATGGTGTTTGCCCCCCCTCCCCCTTCATGGGGATGCTGTGTGGCCACAGTGCTTTGATAGAAGGTACCACAGACACGCAGGGTGGGTTACCACTCCACATTCATGCCAGCCAGCCAGGCCTAGGTGTGACGCCCCTCTCCCTCGGCCACTGTAAGCATGTCTGATTTGAGTGGCGTGAATGCGGGAGCGTGGAAAGAGGGGGCAGGACATTTAAAAATAAACCACAGGCCACAGGTTGACGTGAACTGATAAATGCCAACCGTTGCCAATTAGTGCTTTGCTGAACGGCGTGACAGGCTCCGTTCTAAGGAGGACAAGCAAGGCCAGGAGCCAAGGCGACAGTCTGGTTGCATGGGCCCTGTGCAGATTTTAGACAGCCCAGAGCATTAGTGCTTTAGCCTTTAACTTCTGTGGTGCTGGACTCAAACCTACTGGAGCAAGAGACCAGGATATGCCCCTAAAACAGCCCTGGGGGGCAACCTCCTGTTGTAGTTGGTGTCTCAAACCCCCGTGTTAACAGGGGTTGATGACTGCCCTGGGGTGGCTGCAGGTCAGGACTTGGCAGAACGCTGGAGGGGTGCAGAATTTGTACCTTTTCTGCCTGGGTTGTGCCTGGTGCGCTCCTACTCCATTCACCCAGAAATGTAAAGAGGAGGGAAAGCATCCCTGCAAAACTGCTCTGCTGTGCCTCAGCAGGTCAGCCCGTGCAGCTGCCTAATTCATCCCCCATGCTCCCTGTCAACGAACAGCCCTTAAAGCCCGTGCCTGGCCGCTAACCTGCCGGGCTGGCTGCTCAGACGTGTGCAGAGGATCAGCCTCAGTGTCCCTACAGTCCCACAGCCAGCTTCACGATGGCACAAGAGCTGCACGCCAGGCCTGAGCTGTCCCGAGGGAATACCCCGGTGCAGGATGCCTATCTGCCAGGAGCAAAGCCAGCTCTAAAAGGGATCCAGCTGTAGGGGGCATATGCAGGGTACGCTCGAGCTAGGGTGACCAGATGTCCCGATTTTATAGGGACAGTCCTGATTTGGGGGGCTTTTTCTTATACAGTAACTCCTCACTTAACGTTGTAGTTCTGTTCCTGAAAAATGCAACTTTAATCGAAACGATGTTAAGCGAATCCAATTTCCCCATAAGAATTAATGTAAATGAGGGGGTTAGGTTCCAGGGAAATTTTTTTCACCAGACAAAAGACTATATATATATATATATACACACACACACACACACACACACACAGTATAAGTTTTAAACAAACAATTTAATACTGGTACACAGTGATGATGAGTGTGATGGTGGAGGAGTCAGAAGGTGGGATATTTCCCTTACTGCTAAATGATGAACTAGCAATTGGCTGAGCCCTCAAGGGTTAACTCTCTCACTCTGCAAGGCAGCAGGAATGGAGGGAGATATGCACATTTCCCTTAAGTACACTGCCTTGTTAATTAGATCAGTTTGCTGAGACCACAGCTGCTGCAAGCTCCCTCCGTCCTGAGCCCTGCTCTATGGAAGATGGGGTAAGCGGGGGGCAGGAGCAGGGGGGAGGGGGACACCCTGACATTAGCCCCCCTCTTCCTCCCCCCCCCGGCACAGCAAGCAGGAGTCTCGGGGAGCAGCTCCAAGGCAGAGGGCAGGAGCAGCACATGGCAGTGGGGGGAGGGACACAGCTGAACTGCAGGCAGCTGCTGCACAGGGAACTTAGGGGAGCGGGGGGCTGATGGGGGAGCTGATAGGGGGGCTGCTGGTCCACCCTGGTTCCAAGCCCCCACCAGCTCGCTCCAAGGGACTGCTCTTCCTGCAAGCAGTAGACAAAGCAGGCGGCTGCCAAACGACGTTAGAAGGGAGCATTACACAACTTTAAACGAGCATGTTCCCTAATTGATCAACAACGTTAACCGGGATGACTTTAAGTGAGGAGTTACTGTACAGGCACCTATTACCCCCACCTCCTGTCCCGACTTTTCACACTTGCTATCTGGTCCTCCTAGCTGGAGCAGGGGTGGTGAGGGGGGGCTGGGGCTGGTCAAGGATAGAAGGTGAGAAGGTCGAGGCAGACCTGCATCCCGGCGATGGCCCAGAGCCCATTTGCTAATGCTATGGCCAGGGCAACAGGGGCCTCCTCAGCGCTCCCTTAGCCTGGGCTGGGGACAAACTGGCCCCCACAGCTTGACTTGGGCAGGTGCCTGCTGCCTGCCTCTGTCCCTGGGCTGGACCTCACTCCGCCACAGGGATGAATCTGTTGAGCTGGCAGTAGCCGGTGCTGTTTGGAGGAAGGCCGCGGCCCATACGTGGCCTTGGTTAAGGAATGAGTCTGATTACCGCTTCCCCCCCCACATCCCTGATGCCTCCGCCCTCCCCCCATTTGAAAGACTGAGGGTTGAGTCCCAGGCTGGATTTTGTGCGATGGATTTATTACCCTAAGCTGAGTGCCAGGGAGGAAAGACGGAAGGGGTGGGGGCAGGGAGGGAAGCGTGGGCTAAGGAGCTGGATGTTCATGAAACAAGCTGCCGGCTTGTCCCTGGTTCCCCCCAGCCCACTTTAGTTCAGCACAAGCATTCCCTGCACACACACTAGGGTTACCATACGTCCGGTTTTTCCCGGACATGTCCGGCTTTTCGGCAATCAAACCCCCGTCCGGCGGGAATTGCCAAAAAGCCGAACATGTCCGGGAAAAATACCGGCCGGGCACTTCCTCTCCCGCGGCTGCTCTGCTCCTCCCCGGACTCAGACTTCGGCTCTGTTTAAGAGCCAAGCTGCCCGAGCCAGCGCTACTGGCTTCGGGCAGCCCCCTTGCCTCCGGACCCTGCGCCGCCGGCCGGGCACTTCCCTTCCCGGGCTCCAGCTGCTCTGCTCCGGCGGCGCAGGGTCCGGAGGCAAGGGGGCTGCCCGAAGCGGGTAGCGCTGGCTCGGGCAGCTCGGCTCTTAAACAGAGCCGAAGTCTGAGTCCGGGGAGGAGCAGAGCAGCTGGAGCCGGGGAGGGGAAGTGCCCGGCCGGGGGCTCAGGGTCCGGAGACATAGGGGCTGCCCGAAGCCCGAGCGCTACCGGCTTCATGGTTTGCTGGGCAGCCTCCAGACCCTGCGCCCCCGGCTGGGCACTTCCCCTCCCGGGCTCCGCTGCGCTGGGCAAGCGCCGGCCGGGGGCGCAGGGTCTGGGGGCTGCCCGGCAAACCGTGAAGCCGGTAGCGCTCGGGCAGCCCTTTTCGCATGGCTGGGAGGGAGGAGGGGGAGTTAGGGCGGGGACTTTGGGGAAGGGGCGGGGAAAGGGCGGAGTTGGGGCGGGGCCGGGGGGTGGGAAAGGGGTGGGGCCAGGGCCCGTGGAGTGTCCTCTTTTTTTATTTTTTAAATATGGTAACCCTAACACACACCTCGCGCTGGAGGATCCGGGCAGGAAGAGAGCCCCTGTTCCCTCCCGCAGAGATTTCGCTCGGCCGTGTCCTCTGGGGTCAGCACAGCCGCATGGCTAAAGCCCCACCAGGCCATGCTTGGAAAAACCCAGCAGCCACCAGTGAACTCTGGCTGGGCCTGGCTGCTCTGTGGGCCTGCGGGAGGGGCAGGGAGCAGCAGTGCACGGACCGACGGACGGCGCCATCCTGGCCGATGGCTTTGTGGCTCCACGCGGCCGCGTGGGCCTGCTGGGACAGGCCTGTCAATGTCCAGGGGACCCAGCCCAGCACTGGGGTGGGACTCTGCTTGGCCAGCCAGGCTTTCCAGCTGGACCAGAGGCATCGCAGCTGGTGGCCCTGACACACATGCAGGTTTTCCTGGTCCCAGCCCAGCTGGCTTGCTCCTGTTGCCAGAGGAGGGGTACAGAGACCCCCGGAGAGCTCGCGCTGGGCTCGGGCTGCCGTTTCAAAGCCACCTCTTCAGCCGCCGCCTCCTGGGAGAAGCAGCGGAGTGTCCCGGCCAGGGGTGTGTGTCATTGGCCAATCAGAACCTGGGGGCAGGGCAGGGGGGGGGAACAAACCTACCTGCTGTGTGGCTTTGAAGCTGCTTCCCCCACCTTGCTCTGGGTGGTCGAGGGGGTCGCTGGCACAGGACTATGCTGCCTCCTCGGCAATCAATGTGCAGCTTGGCCCATCTTGTTTCTAGGGGGTTGTGTTGGCCAAGGGGTGCGGGCTGACCCCAACACAGAGTGGTGAGGGCATCAAGTGGCACCCTTAGAGGCAAACCTTCCCACCCACGCTGCTAATCCGGGCACCGCCAGCCCCCCCCAAAGCCTCCCGCCCCCTTCAGGACAAGCCCCCTTAGCAGCCCCAGTGCAGGTGCCTGCTCCCAGCCCTGCCCCCAGCCTGCACAGGGCCCAGAAGGTGACTTCGCCGATCCTAGGATGCCGGCAGAACACCGGTCTGCGCCCGGGATTTGCACTCCATGAGTTCCGCCCGGCCCTGGAGGCCGTGTGCCATAGCGGGAGTGGCCCGGGGAGGTTTCTCCGGCTCTCCCTGAGTGTCCTGCCCGGCCTGCAGAGATGCCTGCGAGTGCCCGAGACTGCACGGGGCGAAGCCTGATGCATGTTTCCAGCTCCATGAATCAGCATTTCTGAGAGCACTATTGGGAGAGATCGGCACAAGATAGCGGCGTGGGAACAAGGGACCGTGGGAGCGAATCCAGGGTGGCTCCTGCCCCCGGGGCCGTCAGAGAGCTCTCAGTCGCTCTCTCATACACAAATGCATTCCTTCCGCTCTCAGACCAAGAACAACCTGGAATCAGGCCAGGGAAGGGCATGTCAGTTGTGAGTTAAACCCCACATTTATCTAGCTTTACACCTCCCCTCCCCAGCCCTGTCTGCCTCTCTCTCTCACACACACAAGACACACACACACAAAGCCACCGAGAGACACACACAGCCGTTTCCCCCCAGCAACTCGCTCACACACTCAGAGAGATGCACAAACAGAGCGAGCACACACACACATTACAGTGCTACTCTCGAGATTTTTATCACGAGGCTCAAGCTATTTGGTGTTTTCCCCAAAGACCCAGCTCCTGGAGGCATGGGATTATGAAACTCAGCTTTCATTTTAAATAAAAAGTTGATGTTTCTGGCCTTTCAGGGTGGAGAGAGGAGCTTGAAAATGGCAGCCCTAAAGACAAACACGCCCCCCCCTCGAAAGGAACTACCCCCCAACTTTTTAAAAAAAATCTGATATTTTAATCCAATCGTCGTTTTCTTTTCCATACCTGCCATGATTTCTGAAGGCTCTAGGTTGGCACAACCAAGACTTTTGCAAACACCAGAATCTCACACTGTTGCCTGCCACCCTGCCTGCCTTCAAACTTTTAATAGCGGCTCCTGAGGAGTAAAATAGGAGCAGCAAGGTCAGCCCTGAGTGATAAATGTACTGGCTGCTGGTGCCGTGACAACGCCCCCTTAATTGTCTTGTTAATAAAGCAACAAATCCTGCCAGCGGCTCCTCACCTGCATGTCACAACAGATGCCCCAGGGCGGCTGCAGGGCTTCCTGTTCTGGAGAGTATTACATTAACTCTTTCCTCCCCTGTGAGGTCATAAGGAGCTACGGCCAGGTGATTAGTGCACTCGACTGGGACTCAGGAGCCCAGCCGTCTATTCTGGGCAAACTCAGGCAAGTCATTTCATGGTGCCGTGCCTCAGTTTCCCCATCTGTAAAATGACGCTACTGCGGTTGCTCTCCTTCGTAAAAAGCAACAAAGAGTCCTGTGGCACTTTATAGAGTAACAGACGTAGTGGAGCATGCATCTGACGAAGTGGGTATTCACCCACGAAAGCTTATGCTCCACTACGTCTGTTAGTCTATAAGGTGCCACAGGACTCTTTGTTGCTTTTTACAGATCCAGACGAACACAGCTACCCCTCTGATACTTGTCTCCTTCGTAAAGTGCTTTGCGATCTACGGATGGAAAAGGGCTTATATAGGAGGTTGGTATTTGGATAGTCTCACCAGGAGGCACTAGAGGCACAGAGATGGTCAACGAAGCTACTCAGCTCTACTTCTGACGCTGATCTTTATGGCTTCATGCCTTTCGGCAAGTTATTTAAGCAGCTCTGTGGCTCAGTTTGCCTGTCTGTAAAACGAGGCGTATGACACTGACCTCACAAGGGGCTAGCGAGACTTAACGTTGCCTAGGGAAGCTGTGGCATCTCTGTCATTGGAGGTTTTTAAGAACAGCTGAGACAAACGCCTATCAGGAATGGTCTAGCTATTACTTAGTCCCACCTTGCGTGCAGGGGACTGGACCATATGACCTCTCGAGGGCCCTGCCAGTCCTCCAGGGCTACAACTCTACGATTGTAAAGTGCTTGGAGATCCTTTGCTGAAAGGGGCTAGGAAAATTTCTCAATGACACCTAGTGACGCTAATAGCATTGGGCACTGGGGACGTCCCCCTATCGTCTAGCAACTGTTGTGCCTCTCCCCTTTGCTGTGGTATCTGAGCACCTCACAGTCTTTAATGGACTTATCCTCCCTCTGCTGCTGTGAGCTCAGGAAATGCTACTATCCCCATTTCACAAATAGGGAACCGAGGCACAAAGAGTCTCTGGCCCAGAGTCCATTGGGAGTTAGGCGCAGATCCTCAAAGGCATTGAGATACCTACATGACTAGCCCAAGGCCACCTAGGAAGTCCATGACAGAGCAAAGAATTAAACCTGGGTCCTGAGTTCCACTGGGCCATCGTGCCGGCGCGCAGGGCTGAATGCTATATAACAGCTGGCGATCAATATTTAAGGCCTATTGACATGCGGAAGAGAGAGGAGTCAATAGCCACAAGTCTGAGTGATCCCCCTCTTTGTGATCTGTGTGATCCCCCTCTTTGCAGGGCTGCTGCAGAAAGAGCTTGGCCTCATAACTTCTGGCCCAAACCAAGCACACTGTGGTTTTTCCCACTACGGCATCTTCCTTGGTGGTGGCCTGAATCAAACCCGCGAGGAGCTGGGTTATCAGTCCATGCTGTGCACCATACTGTCCACTTCACAGAGCCCTACATAACAAGGCAGGAAGCGGGATGCAGGAAGTGCCTGTGAGGAATTAGCTCCTGACTGGCAGTTAATGTGGCCTGTGCTCCTTGGACCCAGTGGTGGGCAACCTGCGGCCCGCATGCGGCCCGTCAGTGTAATCCGCTGACGGGCTGCCAGACAGTTCGTTTACATTTGCACAGCTGCCCGCCGTGGGCCGCAGGGACATGCTGGCCGCCGCTTCCTGCTGCTCCCATTGGCCGGGAACGGCGAACCCCGCCCATCGGGATCTGCGGGCGGCCGTGCCTGCGGACGGTCAATGGAAACAAACCGTCTCACGGCCCGCCAGCGGATTACCCTGACCGGCCACGTGTGGCCCACCACTGCCTTGGACTGTTGATGCTAGGTATGGACAACGTCTCATTGATCGTTCAGTTAGGAGACTGCAGGTCTAGTGAAGGTAGAATTAAATGTAAGGAGGGAGCTAGCTCCTTGCCCCACCCCCTGCTGGCCGAGGTTGGCAATTGCCATGTTTTTTTCCTCATGCACATCAAATTGGAACGATTGTGCATTGCTGGAGTCAAGTGCCTGTTATCAGCTGGGCCCTGGCTCTTCCACCCAATGTACCATGTGATCATGGGGTGGACAAAGAAGCTCTGATAGGAGAGAGTGGAACGTGAGAGATTAAAATTTAGCTGCATATGTTGATGTTCTGTGATCAGTGCTGCATAACCCATTGCATGAAATAAACAGCTCGGTGAGCGGGGCTTCTCCACTGTTGAGGACAGTAACGATACTCCCCGGCTCGACATCAGCAGGCTTTTATCCTAGCTTTTTTTGGCTAGCAGCTCACTTTTGCTTCAGGGCTCTGCTCGGTGTGCAATGTGCAGCAGTTCAGAGATGTTCGACAACCACGCCAAAGGCTCGCCCTGCTTACATTTCAGACCAACACCCACCATCAGACTAACTTGCCTGTGTGACGTCTGTGCTGCTTGGTAGTCTCATTTCAACCACACTCTTGTGGCAGGCTCACTGACGATTTCCCTCATGTCGTGTCCAGCGGTGCTCCCCTCCTTGCTCCTGGCCTAGGACTTGACAACAAGTGAAACAGAGCCAGCCACCCACCAACCATTTCCGGAGTTGTAGAAGGCCCATTTTGTGAACCGATGCAGTGTTTAGTCACTGCTGTGTAGACCGCCAACCAAGGTGGAGGCATTCAATAAAGCTGCTACCTCTTTACCTGAGTACAGAGATTCCAAGGCCAGACGAGACCGTCGTGAAAAGCCCATGGTGAGTCTGACTTGAATGTCTGACTTCAAGGAGTGTGTGAATTCAGGGCTCCCACTAATGGAAGTAAGAAGGAAACTCGCCATGGAGGCAGGTTGGCCCATAACTGCCCACTATAGGCCTTCTTGCATCTTTCTCTGAACTATCTGGTGCTGACCATGTAGAAGGCAGGATACTGGTTTAAGGTATGATCCAATGTTCCTTTTTAACCTAGCTCAGGTTTATTTCCCTGGGCTCCTGTATGTGCCTATGAGTCCATTGCATGCATTCTAGAATCTCCCAGGAGCAGACATTGAATTGCTGTTGCCCGTCAGATATGCAGATTCGTTTTTACAGGGGCATAAATTACTCCAATCTGGCGACGCTTTTATTAACCACTTTGTTCTGCACATTGAAGAAAAACAGAAGTGAAGTTAGTAATTAAATGTTTATTGTTAAGTACTTTATATATTATATACTGTAGGCCATTCCATCCATTAAACAAACCATTTAACTCCTGTAAACTGCATTATTGTCTATTATTAGGGTAATCAGCATTCACACCCTGTAACGCTGCATTTCCATCTAATTGCCCTTACTTACTTGCTTCATATTTCTATTTAATTAAGCCCAGCATCAGCAGAGAATTCACGGGGATGCAGTGCGAGGAGATGACGTGACCCTTTAAAATTCACAGTTGGGACTGGAAGCTCAGGTCTCCTCCAACAGTCTTCTTTGATATCTGCTAAAGGTTTCCCACCCCGGGGTAAACCAGATCCAAGCACCATTGAACTCTGGGTGTGGAAGTTTGGGTGTGGAGAGGAATTTGTGGCATTGGCCCATCCCTAGATTTCGTCAGATTACCCATCAATGAGCCCTCTGCAGTAGGGTGGACGCCAAGACCGGTCTAGCAATAGTAATCTGCCCTGGTGCTGCAGAGCCAGACTAAACATCGCTCCAGCAGTGAGAGGAGCCTGTGTGGGAGGGAGCTGACCTTCCAAGGATTGGGGTAGCCAATCAGAACAGCGAGAGGCTTTGTGTGTACTTCTTATGCCCTGGTCCCCAACACTTTCTTATTCCTGCCCCATATATGCAGCTCTTTATTCCTCATTTGCCAAAGAGGAAGCAAGCAAAGGCCAGAGGTGAGCAGCACAGTGTTGTTGTACTCACATAAAGGACATGCACCTGGATGTCATGGTCTTACGATGCCTAGATGGATGCCCTACTGAACTCATTCATCCAACTTGTAATTCCCTATAGAAGCAGCAAAGACCATGAGCCAACCCTCTCTCATCTCATCTAATTTATGCTGTGCCCATCACCATGGCATCTGACCCACATCTTTGCCACTAAAACAACAGAAAAGGCCAGAAATAAGCAGGGGGTGCCCTGAGGGTCAACCCATCTCCTGTGCCAGGGTCTGTAAAGTCTCTCCCCATCCGGAGTAGTCCATGAACAAAACCCAAAGAGAATAAATGCAAATCAACTGAGTCCATAGGAAATGGAGGGGAATGGCTCCCTCTTGAGGTGCATCAGGATCGGGCCCTCACTTCCCTGAGGGAGGGCCGTTTGGGCCAGGACTGGCTCCAGGCCCCAGTGCAAGAAGCAGGTGCTTGGGGCGGCCAATGGAAATGGGCGGCACGTCCGGCTCTTCGGCGGCAATTCAGCGGCGGGTCCCTCAGTCCCTCTCGGAGGGAAGGACCGACCGCTGAATTGCCACCGAAGAACAAAGCGGCGGTGGTAGAGCAGCCGCCGAAGTGCCACCGATTGCGGCTTTTTTCTTTTTTGCCGCCTGGGGCGGCAAAAACGCTGGAGCCGGCCCAGCTTTGGGCAGTGGTCAGCTGGGAAGCTGCTGCCTTCAGTCAGGCCTTTCCTCAGGAGCTGAGGGCTGATGGTCTGTTCTTTTCCCTGGTCTGCCACCAAGTGAGCTCCCCTTTTAAGTTCTTCCTGCACCCTGGGCCTGCCTTGTAGGCCTGGTGGGGTGGAGCTGGCTGAACGTAGAGCAACTCCTTAACCCCTTGCTGTCCAGTGTTCATTTGTATACCCCAGCCTGATATTGTCCAGAAAGTCATCCAGTCTGAATTTGAAGTCCTCAAGAGATGGAGAATCCACCACTTCCCTTAGTAACTTGTTCCAATGGTTCATCACCCTCACTGTTAAAAACATACGCCTTATTTCTAATTTGCAGTCATCTGGTGGTAACCTCCAGCCACTGGTTCCTGGTCTGCCTTTATCTGCTAGATTAATGAGTCCTTCAGTTCCTGACATTTTCTCCGCATGAAGGGGCTTACACGCCAAAACCACTTTGCTCTAAGCTAATATGCGTCTCTGGATCTGAAATATTTCTTGCACATTGAGTGTGTCCTCGCTCACCCAGTGGCACTGAGGACCCATCGGGGCAGGCGGAAGTGGGGGACCGCTAGTCTTCCGAGATGGTAAGTGCTGCTCCTGCCAGGCCTAGCTGCCAAAGGGGCATGGTTATGGAGAAGGTGCTCTACTAATTGGCAACGTTCATTCTAGCACCCAGCCGCTCAATCGTAGACCTAATGCTATCTGCTGCATTTTACCATGTTTCCAGCCTGGGTTTATTTCAGGGCCACTTCAGCACAGGTTTGAGCAGGAAATGAAGCAGCTGGCAGAGGACAACTTAAAACATTTTCGGGTATGATCAGAATAAAATTTGAGGACTGGCCTGAATCCAAATGCTCTCAAATTTAGGCTGATTCCTAGACTTCAAGGCCAGAAAGAACTATTGGACCATCTCATCTGGCCTCCTGCATAGCACGGGCCAGAGATTTTCATCCAGTTACGCCTGTATTGAGCCTAATGTGTTTCCACCTGGTTCTGAACTCTGTGTCTCTATCAATATAGCTGTCATCACCCCTGCTAGTAATTCAAACATTGGACTCAGTCCGGTTAGATGTCCGCTGCCCTCAACTACCATTGAGCCAGGGCGCCCTCTGCTGGCAACGATTGGCAGTTGCTATCTGTATCTGGTTGTATAGCCACTGAGAACATGCACGTCAACCTACAGGATAGGGCCAGTTGACAGCACAGTCATTTTCTCATTTGCAGACTGTATTGTCCCTCTGCAGTCCAGGCCAGCTGATTTAGTTGGGATTGGCCCTGCTTTGAGCAGGGGGTTGGACTAGATGACCTCCTGAGGTCCCTTCCAACCCTGATAGTCTATGATTCTATGAAATGGAAACCCAGCCTCCATAAGCACGCCCGTTGGTTGTCGCTGAGCAACCAAGCTGCTGGGGCGTCGTCTGGCCCCTCTGGAATCCCTCGGCAGCTTCTTTGGCTAGCACCAAGTCCAAAACAATTTGAGTCCTGTTATTAACTTTAACGGGGGAGGTTAGCCTCAGCCAGCAGAATAAAACCAAGTTATGAGGCAATTAGCTCTGTGGAGACAGAGCAATCATCTGAGAAGCATCTTATTCCATCTGCAGAGCCTCTTACCTCCCTGTGTTTACGGCACACTTCACTTGGCATAAATAATCTTAATGCTGATGCGCCGTGGGGTCAGCTGGGAAACCCTTCCATAGCTGGTGCTGAGCTGCGTTGCTTTCCTCCCTGAAGATGTCCTTCAGGCCCTTGTGTTGTGTTTCTTGGTCGTATGTACTTTCCAGTCCCAAATTCTTAAAGGGACATCCTTTGGCATGGGCGGTTCACAGGAGCTGCATTTGCAGATGGGTCAATTGCACGCCAAAGTACCTGAGTTGCAATGCAGGGGTAGCGAGAGCACATTGAAACGAGCGGGTGTGCAAAGGGCACACAACCCCTCTCAAACACATGGTCCTCCCGGTTCATTGTCTTGCCTGTTAGTGGCTGGAGCCCTGCTCATAGGAATGTGCCTTCCGGTTACCTGACACAACCGTTGCTTTTGTTAGCCAGGGTTGAGTCTCAGCGTAGACTGAAAAGGCCTTGTGAAACAAAGTGGCAGATGTGAATGATCGTATGGTAGAGTTGGCTAAAAAATGGAATTTCCGTTGCATGGATTCAGAGATTCCAAAATCTGGAGGTGTTGTCCCAGATGGGGACAAAATTTCAGAATTTGTCATGAAACAGAATATTCCAAAATATTTCATTCTGATAAGGTCAAGACATTTCATGTCAATGTGTTTGTTTCAATTCTCATTAATTATACTTTAATATAATATAATATAATATAATATAATATAATATAATTATAATTAATTAATTGTCTATTATAGATTCATAGTTGGCAAGAGCAGAAGGGACCATTGTGATCATCCAGTCTGACCTCCCATATAACCCAGCCCAGAGAACTTCCCGAAAATAATTCCTAGAGCCAACCTTTGTGAAAAAATCCACTCTTGATTTACAAATTGCCAGCGATGGAGAATCCACCATGACCCTGGGTAATTATTCTATATTATGTAAGCCAGGGTCTGAATGAGCTCTTCTCTGCCATCTATTAATGTCCTGGGAGAAAAGACCTCAGGAGAAGACCACATTTGGATAGACACACCTACTTGGCATAGGTGAACTATTGCCTATACAGCAACGCTCATGCTACATATGTGAGGACGTACCAACCACCATCCTATTGTTAACATGCTGCACATGGGGAGGAGAGAGAAGGAGAATGATCTGTTGTTCAAGCACAGAATTAGCAGCTTTGAGTTGTTCCTGGCTCTGCCTCTAAAGCTGAACGTTTCAAAAGAGGGCACCAACTTTGGGTGCCTCCATATTTTTTGGTGGTCCCCTTGAGACACTGAACTTGAACTTGAGAAGTTCTGAACACCCAAGGCCCCCAGCTGATGTCAGTAGGAATGGCTATGTGCTCAGCACACATGCATACCAGGCTGGCCTTAATGCTAATACACCCAAAGAGGCCACTAATCTTGGGTGCGATAGTCTTTGGTGTCTCAGGCAGGACACCTGAAACTAGCAGCCAATTTTCACCCCTCTGCACCTTGGTTCTCCCATCTGCAAAATGAAGTTGACCTGAGGGGAGTGTGAGGCCTCATTTCCGTTTGCAAAGTATGTTGTGATCTGTGCAATGCGACGCTATAAAAACGAGAAGAGTTATGAGTGCATGAGGCTATATTACTGTGTACTGGACCAGATGCTCAGCTAATATAAATCAGCAAAGCTTCACCAAAGTCTCTGAAGCCAGATCAATTTACGCCAGCGGAGGTTCTGGCTCATTGTCTTCAGAATGCAAGATCCCATTGTGATCAATAGCTCATCGGCATATAGTTGTTTAAAAACGCAGTATAAAAGCATTTGATCAAAGCACTAACACTTCTGGAAGTGCTGGTGTATAAGATGCCCTGTATGCCCTATATTAGCTGAAGAAGAAATTATACTGCAGTCAACCCACAGAGAGATTTACAAGCTAAAGAAGCCACATCTAATGGAGCAGGATAGGCACTAATTAGACACACAGGAACTCAGAAGCAGCAAATTTTGGAAGAACAGGGTGAGACACAGAGACAAAAAGGAAAATAACCTGACAAATGTGAGCTTGGTGAACAGAAAATGTACATTCATCATAATCAAAAGGACTTCACCATCATTACCAATTATGATCTCTACATGCAGGATGCGACCTTAGCTACTGAATCAGCGTGATCATGGATGGAGCCATAGTATAGCGTGTGTATCTGTCTGTACATTTCTGTCACTATGACATTCGCCACGATAGTACAGCCACCTCTGGGCTGGAACACAGTGGCTGGCTATCAACACTGCTTGAGAGTTTAGGACAGGAAGTGGAGAATAATAGTGGAATATTGTATTCCACTGAAACCAGAGGAGGAATTCAGGGAGACAGAATGGAATTTGGCCAGAATTTGGGCAGATGAGTGGAGTTAACAGATGCAAAAAGAGTTGCAAGATCTTTACCAACCTGATTTTACATTATATCCTAAGAGGCTGGACGGAGCAGCTGCACTGGTGCATTGTTAGAGGAGTCTCTGCGGGTGAAGCCACCCTCAAGAGAGGACAGTGTATCCTGGAGCACTTTAAGCTTTCCCAGCCAAGTCCTGACCAGGTCCAAAGCGTGTGGGATCTACGAGGATCACAACCTCAGACAGCACGGTTCCAAGCCCCAGAGCTCTAGACAGGCAAACCAGTGAGGGCTGTGCTGTATGGCTAAGGGTATAGCTACATTGCAGTTGGCGCGTGCCTTCGCAGCCAGGCGGGACGGACACACGCTAGCTCTGCTCGCGCTAGTGTGCTAAAAATACCAGCGTGGGCGTTGCGATCTGAGCTTGGCCCCGGGAGCCAGGTGGGCTCGTACTCAGGTGGCTAGAGAGTGCCGCAATGGGCACGCTGTTATTTTCAGCGTGCTGGCCCGAGTGGAGCGGGCACGTGATAGCAGCCTAAGGGGCTCAGCTCAACTGAGGCTTCTGCACCAGCTTTCCGCTGACCGCCCATTTTCCTGCGACTCCGCTCTACAGCTTAAGCCCAGGATTTATCGCCGCTCAGAAACCATGTTACCAATAAACCAGCTCCGCTAAGTCTGTCGATTGCGCTAAGGTTTTTTAATTCCCCCCCCCCTTCTTCCTGCTAAATCCACCGAGTTAAAGGCCTGGTTAACATCTACTTTTGATGTTACTTTCTGTTACTTTTGATCTACTTTTGATGATCTACTTTCTGTTAGTCTTAAAGGTGCCACAGGACCCTCTGTTACTTTTTACAGATTCAGACTAACACGGCTACCCCTCGGATACTATCTACTTTTGAGTAATTCTGCCTTAGATTTATTGAGTCATCAAAATTTAAAGGGCAGCTTTTTTAAAAGCTTTTCATTCTAAGCTGTTGGGCTTTTACAAAGCTGGTTCCATGTGTAACGACTTTTCTTCTTCCCCCCCTTGAACGCGCTACCTCTTTGGCCATGCTGAGCTCCCACTAGACCTAAAGGAGGGACCATCAAGAAGCTATTCATTCCTGGGGAGGTTTTCTCCCTGAATGTCTGGGTGTAAGTGGCACTCGCATAACTGGGATCGATCAGTTACCTCTAGGGGAGCACGGACCCCTAAGAAAGGCATTAGGGAAAGGTTACGTTGATTTCTGGGGAGGCTGCAGGGCTTAAATTGCATGAGCTGTATGCGATATGGTGTGTACTGTATAGATTACGTGGGCCAACTACTCTTGGCTCCAGGCCTCCTATCGTGTATGCATGGAACAGCCTCCCGTGACTTGTTTAATTAAGTCAATGGCTGGAGATGGGACATTGGGTGGGAAGGGCCAGGGCTCTGAGGTGGCACCAAGCATTTTGTCTCTTACAGGAGCCGAGCAGGCTGTCTCTTGCTCACACGCTCAGAGTCTAGCTGTTTGCCATAGGCGGGGTTAGGAAGGAATTTCCCCCCCATGTGAGTTAAACCTTGGGGGTTGTGAGTTCAATCCTTGAGGGGGCCACTTAGGGATCTGGGGCACAAATGTGTCTGGGGATTGGTCCTGCTTTGAGCAGGGGGTTGGACTAGATGACCTCCTGAGGTCCCTTCCAACCCTGATAGTCTATGATTCTATGTCAGATTGGCAGTGACGGTAAGGGGTTTTCACCTTCCTCAGCAGCAGGTGAGTGCGGGTCACTTGCCAGGATTATCTGGGTATAGCTCAATCATTTCCCTGCCATCGCGGGGGCACTGGTGCACCTCTGCCTGGAGCACATAATAATCTAGTCTCCAATGGACCATAATACAGTCGTCTAATTTTGGTCGGGGGTTTAGTGCTTGGGTGCTGGCTCATGTTGGTGGCCTGTGATCGACCGGGGGGGCTCTTCTGTCATCCCCCCCTTGGAGATGTGAGAGGGAGGAAAAGGAACTAATCAACACACAAATGAATCATCTTTAATTGTTAGAGATGGGTCCAAAACAACCCCCCCCGGCTCTGGCCATGGCTGAACGTGAGGAGATATTTGGATCTGGCTGGCGCTGAGCTCTGCAGCTCGGGCCCATGCTTGGCAAACACGGGGCGGAGTGTTTATACAGAACTGCACAGAAAGTCCGCCCTGGGAAAACACGTGGTGGGCTCCAGCCAGCTCCTACCTGCCCAGTGATTGATGACTTTTTTCACCGTCACAGCTGGCTCCCAGTGTCCCTCTTGCTCGCTGTCTCGGCAGAAAGGTCATGGGTCGAATGGGACCGAATTATTCTCCCCGTGCCTAGAGATGAAGAGAATGGAGGGAGGGGACGGAGCGTGCGTCCACAGCCAGTGGTGTACCAGTGCCTGGGGGGAAATAAGTGGGCGTGATCGTCCAGGGGGACAGTAGGACTCCATTGCTTTTCCTTGGCACTACTAACCACTAATAAAAGACAACGAGGGCGCCTGGTTCCCCCAGCCCCGGGTGTGAGACAAGCGCTTGGCAGAGCGAACGACTGCAAGGAAACACAAACCCATGGCTGAATAGGGAAACAGTCCTCTGCTTGCTGTGTTGTTCCATGCCTCAGCTTTCTAGGGGCCTTCGTCTTCTCCTGGGCCTTTAATATCCCTGCATCGCATTCATGCAGAAAAGCTGTCCCACTTTGATACTCACTCCTATAAATGTTAGCACGGCAAAAAAGAGACCACTGTCGGCCAGATAATTGCACAAAGCTGCTTCGGTTTGTTGCCGGTTGTGAAGTGTCTGCGGACACCCTAGTGGGGTGGCTGCTGTATGCACTAAGGGCCAGGTATTTAGGTACCTAAAGATGCAGACAGGTACCTAGGAGGACTTAAAAGCTCCCAAGCAAGTTAGGTGACTGACTTCTATTGAAATCAATGGGAGTTGGGTGTCTAACCTGCTCAGGTGCTTTTGAAAAGCCCATTAAGGGGCTATTTGTCAGAGGTATTTAGGCTCCTAAAGATGCAATCTGGCCCTAAGTGTGAGGTCTTGGTAGAGATCACAGAGGGCTTCAGACGTTACCCTTTAGCACTGGAAGACGGCAGTGCCAAAGCACTTGAGAACAAGGTCGGATAAGCATGGTAAACACATATTTCAGTCCCTTTCCACGTGAAAGCATATTGCAGTGGCTTGGGGTTTGAAGCCGTTGCAATTATCTATGGTATAGGACTGGGACTCAGGTGAGCTGGCTTCAGTGCCTAACTCTTCCACAGACTCCTTGTGTCACCTTGGGCAAGTCACTTAGTTGCTCTGTAGCTCAGTTCCCCACCTGTAAACTGGGACTATTAGGCCCCTTCTCCCCCCCTGTGTCTGCCTGATCTGTTTAGACCATCTTTGGGGCAGGGCCTGTCTCTTATGAGGGGTCTGTACAAATCCTCACACAATGGCATCCCAGTCTCAGTCGGGGTATCTAGGCACCATTGAAATGCAACTGACCCACTCTATAATTTCTCTTCTACTTTAATCACCACCTGTCATAAATATAAAGGGAAGGGTACCAACCTTTATGTATGCAGTAACGTCAAATCCCTCCGGGCCAGAGGTACAGACAGCGGTACAGAATCATTTTACCTGCAAGGGGTTAAGAAGCTCAAATAACCTGGTTGGCACCTGACCAAAAGGACCAATAAGGAAAGAAGATACTTTCAAATCTGGGGCAGGATGGGGGGCTGGGGATTTTGATTGTGCTCTTTTTGTTGTTTCCCTCTCAGGACACAGAGAGAGAACAAGCAGGTGAACCAGCTCCTACAAAGATACCTGAAATAATACATCTAAAATTACAGAAATTGTAAGTAAAGGCAAGGAACTGCGTTAGAGTATCTTTTGTTTTAGCTTGTGAATTTTCCCTATGCTAAGAGGGAGGTTTAGTCCTGTTTTTGTAACTTTGAAGTTGAGCATAGAGGGGAATCCTCTGTGTTTTAAATCTTTTTATTACCCTGTAAAATTACCTTCCATCCTGATTTTACAGAGGTGCTTCTTTTACTTTTTTCTTTATAATAAAGTTCTCCTTTTAAGAACCTAATTGATTTTAGTGTCCTAAAGATAAAGGGTCTGGTCTGTACTTTTATTAAAGGCAATTGGTTGGTATATTATTCTCAAGCCTTCCCATGAAAGGGGCGTGAAGGGGCTTGGGGGGATATTTTGGGGAAATAGGATCTCCAAGTGGTCCTTTTTCCTGAACCTTTGTCTAACTCACTTGGTGGTGACAGCAATACCGTCCAAGGACAAGGGAAGGATTTGTGCATTGGGGAAGTTTTTAACCTAAGCTGGTAGAAATAAGCTTAGGGGATCTTTCAGGCGGGTCCCCACATCTGTACCCCAGAGTTCAGAGTGGGGAGGGAACCCTGTCACCACCCAAGGGAAAGTTCTGCTTCCCTACAGTAACTCCCAGCCACTGAATCCCATCCGGATTGTGTACCTGTTGGAGCTGGAGGCATAGAGCCAAATCATCAACTGGAGAAGGGCAGAAAATAGTGACATTCAAAGCTGCTTTTCTGTGAAAAATAGAAAACATACCCTTCTTCTGTTGTGAGAGGGCAGCGTGTTACAGTCAGAGGTTAAGAGAAATGCTGGCCAGCATTTTAAAATACAGCTGGTAACATTAACTCCTTGGCTTTCGACAGAATTCCCACAGCCCGCCTGCGATTGCTCAGGACTGTTAAACCCAGAGATTGATGTGAATTTGCAGTGGTATAAAATAGTTGCTTAGCTGCACGGCGCTCTTGCCTTCTAATGGCTTCTCCGACAAAACCAAATTTCAGTGGCGTAAATGTGGTTAGAATATTGGTCGGAAGTAGCCCGGGTGCAACACCCCATGGTTAGTGAAACACACAGACGCACACTGTACAAGACAGTACCATAATAACCAGGGCGAAAGCCAGCCAGCCAGGTATGAAAGAACAGTTTCATGACATGCACACATTGCATTAAAACAATTGTGGAGGGTTTTTTTGCCCCCTGCCCCCCAATAAATTCCTGTGTTAAAGAAACTGGCTGCGGAATAATACACATCCACACTTTGTAAACAGTATTTTGGGGGTAAGTGGACCGAATTTGGGTGAACCCATTACATAAAACCAATGTTACTGATGCACCTGCAACAGTGAGGGTAATTAATCACTGGAATAATTTTTTTTAGATCTCGATTGGATGTTTTCTAAAAGATCTGCTCTTGTTCAACCGGGAATTAATTCGGGGAAGTTCTGTGGCCTGTGTTATGCAAGGCAGACTAGATTATCACAGTCGTCCCCTCTGCCTCAAAACGTATGAATCTACGAATCTGCACTAAAGCAACCGTACAGAATTCTTGCCCTTGCAAGGATTATTATTATAGTAGCACTGACTGAGATCAAGGTCTGTTGTGCTGGCATTGTGCAGACACATAGTAAGAGATGGTCTGTGCCCCCAAAGAATTTACACTCCGAACAGACAAAGTGTGGTGGCGATGGGGAAAGAGACAATGTGATTTCCCCCAAGTTCACCAGTGGAGTCAGGCTTAGAATCAAAGGTTTTTAAGCCCTAATCCGTTTCCTTAGCCACTGGCCCAAACTACCTCTCACCAATAATGGTTTTATAGAATGACTTCAAAGGAACTATGGCTGTTTGCCCCAACTGAGGACTTGGCCCAATATATTTAATATAAAAGCAGGACGTGAAAGTAAAATTGATGGGAAGACACATTGCCATTAAAATCTTGACATTTGTTGCCCCTTTGGTATTTGCGGTATTTCCTATACTCAGACAAGGAATACTGCAAATATCGCCGTATTAGAACGACTGCTGGTGGTAAATGTCAGACGTTAATGGTGCCGTTGTATTAAGATAACAAGCCAATAAGCTCTTTCCCCTTAAACCTTTCAAGTCTTGTCTCATTTGGACCCAATGAATTTCATTCTCGAGATAGTTCGGGTGGATTGTCTGCAGTAAATCTGTTAGGGCAGAAATGAGGCTGAGACGCCCAACAAGTGACGGGCCAGACTGTACCTTTGGCTAGGGATGGTGAGTAAACTGCACCTGGGGAAACACCTCCTTTGTCGCTCCTCCTTGGTGGCAGGATGGGGTGATGAGCAATTTGCTGCTGGCCAAAACCAGCAGCGATCTCGGGATGCTCCTGGCACTGGCTCAGCTATGTTGGCCAGCGCGGAACAAGGTGAAGCTAAGTCTCCATCCTTTCCCCAACCATCCACTCCACCGAGGGCGTAAGTAGGCATTAGCCATGCTTACTCCTGCATGGCCAAACCCCAGGTCCAGGTAGCCTGCATAGAAGGTACAAGGGGCCTTCTTACTCCCTTGCATGGATGTGGCAGTATCTACCCCTTAGATCGGGGTCCCCAAACTTTTCATGGTCACGCCCCCCCCTTACCCCTGTCCATGCTCCCCCTGGGACCAGGGCCATGGCTGGTGGGGTGTGTGTGGATGGGGTAAGAGGGCTGAGGCTGGGGCCACAGCTGTGGGTGGGGCTGGGGTCGGGAACGGAGCTGTGGCCAGGGGCTGAGGCATGGGGCTGGGGCCCGAGGCTGGGGGCGGGGCCAGAGTGGGGCTGGGTGGTGCTCCCTCCCTGCCCCCATGGACGCTGCCCCCCCCCCCCCCCCGCATCACCCCCCCGAAACATTCCTCCACACCCCACAGTTTGGGGACCTCTGCCTTAGATTGTAAATTCTTCATGGCCGGGACTGAATCCCTCTCTCTGTTTGTCAGCACTGAGCACAACAGGGCCATTGATGTGTTCGCCGTTCACGTCCTTTGGCACTAGGTGGCAACGTTCCACATGTCGCCTCGACTACAGCAGCTCTGGGGAGGGGAGTTGGTTGCAGCTGAAGGATGACCCATAGAATTTGAGCTACCTTTAGCTTCCTCTTGTGGTGCACTACAGAAGAACTGACAAGCCTTTTCTGTGTCTGTGTCCTGAAATGTGCATCCATCTGGGGACAGGAGACAGCTGGGATATTCTCCCCCCTCCCCCCCCCCCAGCTCTTCACTGGGGCTCTCCTTTCTTCATTCTCTGCTTTAGCAAAGTGGTTAGTGAGTTGTAAGTATTTGTTATTATTCACAACGAAGCCCCCTGGAGGAGGATCCCGTTCTGCTAGGCACTGTGTATCCACGTAGTCAGAGACAGCTTCTGCCTCAAAGAGCTTCTAAACCACTATCCAGCAGACAAAAGACAAAAAGTGTCACCGGCTGTTAAAAGGACGCTGTTCAAGTCATTTGATAATAGAAGGGTGTTCCGTCTGGCAGACAAAGGTATAACAAGATCTAATGGCTGGAAGTTGAAGTTAGACAAATTCAGATGAGAAATAAGGTGCGCATTTTTAACAGCGAGGGTAATTAGCCCCTGGAACAATTTACCAATGGTTGTGAGGGATTCCCCATCACTGGCACTTTTTAAACCAAGATTGGATGTTTTCCCGAAAGATCTGCTCCAGTTCAAACAGGCATTAACTCCATGAAGTCCTATGGCCTGTGTTATGCAGGAGGTCAGATCAGATGATCACAGTGGTCCCTTGGAGTCTAGGAAAGCTGGAAGTAAGTCTAAATATGGTCCTGGCCAGCAGTCCCGTCTAGAATTGCTTCACTGTAGGAGCCTGTCCCTGTATTTATTGTTTTTTTGGCATTGTGAACTGTACAGACCGTGTATAACAACAAAGACATTCAGGATACAGACCAGCAAACCCAGGAGACAGGTAAATGTGCCTATTGGCTTCAGGGGGGCTGCCTGTTTGGGTAAAGGACTGTGCGGGATCAGAACTCCACTCAGGAATATAGAGGCAGGTCAATGCTTGGCGGGGGCCTTCTGTCTGTCCTCTTCCACACATGGGGTCAACAGCCTTTCCCACCTTCCCTAACCTTGCGGACAGTTCTCAGTGGGTCTGGCAATCTGCAAGTGGGGAGAAGCTGGGTGGGAGTGGGGCTGAGGTCTCAGGGCATTATCCACAGGAAAGTTAATACAGTACCACACAGCGGCCATGTGGACTAACGTTCCCACCAGGTGCGGGGGCCTATGCAGCCCGGTGGTGGTGTGACACAGAGAGAGGAGGTGGCTTGTCCGAGGCCACGCAGTGAGCCCGTGGCACGGAAACCAGCAGAACCAGATCTCTCGATTCGCCGTGAAATGCTGAAGCCACACGGCCAACCTTCCTCCCCTAACATTCAACCAGTGCGTTCCTATTTATTGAATTCTTTATATTTTAACAAGGAGAGGCAATCTGTTCAGATGAAGACCCTTGTTGACTGATGCGGGACCTGCCCCTCAAACCCAGAAGCAGCAAAGATCTGGCTCTTTACACTGATAAGTATCTTTCCCCGGACATCAACCCTGTCTTGCTAGTCTCCAAATGGGAGTTCCTCAAGGTGGCGGTGTTGCTACATGGTTGGAATGGTTCCTGGTCGCCTTGATTGCTCTCCGTTTTATCCCAGCAGTCAGCAGCAGGGGTTTCACATGCTGGGATGAGGCTGCAGTGAAGCTGCAGAAGGCTGTGTTTCACCCAGGTTGGGTTTAATTAAGGACACGCTGAAGTATCCCACATTAGGCAATGTATATTTGAAGTCAAAGCTGCACCGGCATTTAATGGGTCTTAGGACAAGCCTGAACTTTGAATTGCATCTGGCAATTCAATTTTGAATCATGGCACCGTCACAATAGTTTGTCATTCTGCATTTGCCCTGGCTAACAAAAATGTAACCCTCGCTCCTTTGGCTAAAGCATGCATCTCTGTTACAACAGAAAGAGACGGATAGAACGCACAGCTGTCACTCTAGGTCAGTGGTTTTCAACTCTTGGGGTTCGCAGACTATGTCTATTTCCAAAGGGGTCTGCACCTCCATTTGAAATTTATTAGGGGGTCCACAAATGAAAAAAAAGGCTGAAAAACCACTGTGCTAGGTAAACCATTCTAAGGGGCAGCCGTAAGTCGGCGCATTGCTCCCCTGTTGATTATTTCATATTCCCCAATTCTCAGTGAAACTAAAGACTTCTCAAGAGAGCAGCTGACTCTTTCTCTTTTGAGTCTCTTTGCTGCCCTTCCCTGGGGATGTATGGGGAGGTGATGGCTGTGTGATAACTTACAGGCTCACGTGACACATGGCAGAATCCATGCGATAAACTGTTTATCTGACTGATGACCCTGCGCTCTAACCCTTCTGCCCTGGGACTGATTGTAACATTTCAGACCTCTGAGTAGCTCTGAACAGCTGCCATTTAAAAGCAGAATCAACCAGTTAACTAATGAAACGTTGCCTTCTTTTCCCTGTTCACTATGTAATTCCCACTACTTCAAAATCACATCAATCTGGGATGGTCAATATCCAGTCCTGGACTAGTGACAGGTCTGGTCCGATATCTAGTGACCCCGTAGGAAGAGAAAGCAAAGCTTTCTCCCAGTGGACAGGAGGGGTTCCCCAAGTGGTTCTAGGGGAGTTGGCACTTGCTTCTAGTCTTGGAGGGGTCCCCGGTACTGGATTTTGCAGTCTTGAGTTCTAGTGCTGTTTCTGCTATTGATGTGCTGTGCAACCTTCGGCCAGTCAATTCACCTCTGTACCTGAGGGTTCCCCATCTGTAAAATGGGGCAATGATACTGACTGAAGATTAGTTAATATTTGTAAAGCAGTATGGGTATGTAGGGGTATGTAGCCTTGCTGAAAATGGGCACAACCCCACCGAGTTTAGCAGATTCACACTAGGACGATATTAGCCCCCTCTCATTACTCTTTGTTCACCTCCATTGTTTAAGACAATGGGGCTATTTTCCAGGTTCTCTCTGACCCTTTTGCTGAAAAAAATTCTGCAAAACTGAATCCAGATTGACTATGAAAAAGTGACAAAGCGTCAGAAGTGCAGAGTCAGAAGTGGTTTTATAGAGCTTGCAAACCATGTAATTTTTAAAATCCTCAGCTGCTTTTTGTGTGTGTGTGTGTGTGTGCTCAGTGAGATCCCATTGTTTTCTTGGAACGTGGACGATGCTATCAAAGCTTTCTTTTTTAGCAAAGCTCTGTATTGTAATCTCCAATAGTCGGTTTGTTTAAATGGGCATTAAAATGCAAATGATCCATTTTTAATAGGCAAAGCGGAGACAGTCTCCGAGGTATCAGGAGTCAAATCAACACAATTTCAATCTCTTCTTTTAGCTTGTGCCCCTCTGATTCACTTTTCTTTTGCTTCTCTGCTTCTTTCAGTTGCCTCCCACTCTCATCCCAGATCAACCCCCCTGTCCCCTTGCCAACATCATTCCTATGGCAGGAGAGAGACTATGCTCTTCAGCATCTCAGCGAAGACTGAAACCCAAGAGGGGAGGATAAAGAGTTGCAGAGCAGGAGGTTTATAGGATGCCGATACAGCAAGGGCAGAGAGTAATACAATATGGAGCTGTTAACCGCACGACAAAATAAACATTCCTTTGGGAAAAATCTAACACTAATGCCCATTAGCTTAATAGGCTTGTGGTTAAGGCATAGGGGCCAGGAAGCAGGAGATCTGGGTTTTATATGCAGTTCTGCCATAGACTTCAGGACACTCAAGAAGTGCAATCCTCACTGGGCTCTTAATTGTCCTGTGCGTCAATCTTCTCATCTATCAAAAGTACCCTGAGTATCTGAATATGGACTGGCCTCACTGAGGGTGTTCTGAGGCTACGTTTGCAAAGAGCCCATGTTAGCCGGGGCTACAGAAGAACAGGGCCCAGGGATGGGATTTTCTCCCTTTCACGTCTCAGGATTTTGCCAGTCGTTCCATTCTGACAAAAGCTACATGGAAGACTTTCATTTTTCTGGGCGGGTACCCTGCCCCTGCGCCGCTCTGAGGCCTTGTCCCCGCTCCGGCCCTTCCCCCAAGACCCCACTCTTGCTCCGCCTCTTCCTGCCCCGCCCCTTCCCCCAATGCCCCACCCTCACTCTCTCTTCCCGCTCCTACTCCGCCTGTTCCTGCCCCTCCCCCGAGACCTCGCCTTCGCTCCACCTCTTCCCGCCTCCTCCCTGGAATGCCTCCTGCCTGCTGCTGAACAGCTACTCGGGGAGGCCGGCCAAATAGCTGATTGGCAGGTGGGTGCTAAGCACCCGCTATTTTTTTTTTCCATGGATGCTCCAGCCCTAAAGCACCCCTGGAGTCAACGCCTATGCAGCGAAGGCTGGATTTAGAACAGACTCTGGACAGCACTAACTTATGCAGGCGGTATTCATGGGGAAAGCACTGGGGATTCTTCTTCTTAACGAACACCAAGCACATTTTCCTACACTTATATACCAAACTCACTGCTCACACATACATAACCAACACCTTTGCATGTACCACTAGGATGGCTCCCATTCACTGCTCAGGGGAAAGTAAAATGAAAAAGCACCACCCCTGTCTGACTGGGACTTGCTTACAATAGCCCCATCTTTAGGCTCTGATTCAGCAAACCACCTGAGCACATGCTTAAATTTGGGCGCGTGAGTAACTCCATTCCCGCTTGGCAAAGTACATGGGATTTAAGCTGGTGCTTAGCTGAAAGCTGGAAACAAGTTTCCCCCAGGAGACAGTTTCAGCTGCAAAGGCAAATGAAAGGAGATTGTGTGTGTGGAGGGGTGGTAACCCTGCTGCAGCTGCCAGGAAAAGACAGGAGGCCACAGGACCTCCAAGCTTGGAATGGGAGCCATTGGTGAAACCAAACCAACCCCCAGAGAGTCAATTCCTGCATGGGTTGTATGGGGCAGAATGAGTGGGTGACTGAGAACCCACGCTTTCCTGCAATAGGTGCAGCAGCCTGATGGACAACCTGGGCAAAAACAAGTCACTGTGGGTCGTCCAAATGTTGGTTTCCTTTCTCTCTCCTGGACGAGTATGCCCCCACGTCT
Source organism: Emys orbicularis (assembly GCF_028017835.1). NCBI lineage: Eukaryota > Metazoa > Chordata > Testudines > Emydidae > Emys > Emys orbicularis. The sequence goes on from NC_088693.1 coordinate 5,267,489, forward strand.
GTGCTATTTCAGTGATGACTGCGGCAGGTGTTATGATGATAAATGTATTTAACTACCAACAAGAAATCACTTATAAGGCAAATGTGGTACTGCTGCTGCTGGAATCTAGCATCGCTGCATTCTCTGTCCCAGGCTCTGCGGCTCCTTCCTGTCTGGAGGTGTCCGATGCCTGGTGTACACCTAAAAATTAGTTTGGCCAAGTGACATTGCTCCGGGCTGTGAAAAATTTCGTGCCCCATGCGACATAGTTAGGTTGACCTAACCCCCACTGTCAGGGCTGGCTTTAGCATGTGCGGGGCCCACGCCGGGACGCGAATTGTCTCGCGCCCCCCGGCTCCGCCCCGACTCCGCCCCCTCCCTGCCCCATTGGCTCCCTCCCCAAATCCCCGCCCTGGCCCCACCCGCAGCCCCACCCCTCACTGCCCCATTGGATCCCTCCCCAAATCCCTGCCCTGGCCCTGCCTCTTCCCCAGCACGTCGCATTCCTCCTCCTCACCCCTCCCTCTCAGGCTTGAGCTGATCAGCTGTATGGCGGCGCAAGCGCTGGAGGGAGGGGGGAGAAGCAGGACGCGGCTTTTTTTTTTTTTTTTTTTCCCACTCCGCCGGCAGCCCCGGACATTGCGGGGCCCTCTTAGGCGCGGGGCCCCATTCCGGGGAATCGGCCGAATCGGCTTAAAGCCGGCCCTGCCCACTGTAGATGCAGCGAGGTCAACAGAAGAATTCTTCCAGCGACCTCGCTACCACCTCTCAGAGAGGGAGATTAACCATGTCGTCGGACGCTCCCAGTGTGGTGCTCTGCTCAATGTTGATATCAATCGGCTGCATGTGTGTGTTCCCTCTATGTGCTGCCCCAGCTCTGCGCAGATCACTGACCCAGCAGACCCTGAGAGAACCCCCAATGATCACAGACTCTAGTAAGGTACGAAGGCATATCGGGCCAGGTTTATGTTGGAAGAGAAACACAGTCTCCAGCTCCCTGGCATAGAAGTCCAAGGTATTGCAAAAGTGCTGCTAGCTAGTACATATGTGCTCCCTGACAATGGACTCAGCTCAGTCAGTGGCGGGACTTTCCACTGCCCACAAGGCTGGACAAAGACACCGCCCCAGGGATGCATTCTTATACACAGGTAAAAACAAGTTACACATCACTCCTGATGTACTGAGGTGTAACCCCTCTATGTAGCAAGGTGCCGCCTCTCACCTTGTACATGTTGGTTCGAACAAAACAACTCTATCCATCATTTTCCCCTTTTGACCCTGTCTTTAGGATGGGTCAGCTTGTTCCTTGTTATCTGTGTGGAATGTTCCAGTATCAGAGTGTCCTGGTACCGTGTTTATATTTCTAGTATCCAATACACTATAGGTATATGTTTATGCAACATCAGCCCTTTCCTTGCCAACTTTGGTGAGCAGGGCCTGCCTCTGACTCACAGCTTAACTTTGCTTTATGTTAGCAAAGTCTTGACCATTACTTTAGTTCAGGCCTTAGGCCTCATACCAGGCCTCTGACACAAGGGTTTATGTTTCAGGCCCTCATCTTACTACAAACCACATCAATGGAAAAAAATCCCTTCAGTCGCTGTAGGAAGTGTCTACCCACTGTACTACAGCAGCACAGCTGTAGTGTAGACATACACTGAGAGTCTGTGAACCTCACCAGGAAGTGTGGCACTGCACAGCTTTTGGCAGGATGTGGTTGTGGGGCAGCTTTAATCTTCCTGCTAGAACTTAACCCTTTACAGCACAGTGTCCTGATGCCCAAGGAACAGAACATGTAGGTTCAGTTGAGATGACTTTTATTTTAGATTAGGGAAAAATCACAAGGAAAGAACGAATATAAAGTCTCTGTGACATACAGAGAGAGACACATATTTTCTTTGAGATGTTGGCAGTTGTTAATGCAGTACTTTATACTACTAATGGCAAAGTCGCTGGTCAGCCTGTCTTCAGGCACAGGACAACTCACCTGAAACTTTAGTTCAAACTATTTGTTTAGCCATTCAGTTGCTAGCAATGGCTGAGAAAAAAAACAGGTGAGTTTACCAAAATGGCAGTTGGCAAAGAGCCCTAGGATAGCAAATAGATTTTTTAGGTCTCAGGACAAAGGGTTTCGATAATTTTTGTGTGTGTCTGTGTATTGTTCATACTGTGAGTGTAACTGAAAAAAAAATCAGCTATTCACCCACCTCTAGTTGAAAGATCTCAGAGCTCTACACCTTCTTACATTTAAGATCCAAACAACCATAGCTACATATATCACAGTGAAATGGCTATTTAGATACACATATCTATCTAACACATCTTACACACAAACACACATTGCATATATTATATATACACATACACACACAAAGGGGTAAACAGGAAAAGGGGGTAAACAGTGAGGTGGCAAAATTTGCAGAAGATACAAAATTACTCAAGATAGTTAAGTCCAAAGCAGACTGCGAAGAGATCTCACAAAACTGGGTGACTGGGCAACAAAATAGCAGATGAAATTCAGTGTTGATTAATGCAAAGTAATGCACATTGGAAAACATAACCCCAACTATACATATAAAATGATGGGGTGTAAATTAGCTGTTACCACTCAAGAATGAGATCTTGGAGTCATTGTGGATAGTTCTCTGAAAACATCCACTCAATGTGCAGTGGCAGTCAAAAAAGCGAACAGAATGTTTAGAACCATTAGGAAAGGGAGAGATAGTAAGCCAGTAAATATCATAATGCCATTATATAAATCAATGGTACACCCAGGCCTTGAATACTGTGTGCATTTATGGTCACCCGCTCTTAAAAAAAGATATGTTAGAATTGGAAAAGGTACAGAGACGGGCAACAAAATTGATTAACTTCCATATGAGGAAAGATTAAAAAGATGGACTCTTCAGCTTGGAAAAGACATGACTAAGGGGGATCAGTCGAGGTCTATAAAATCATGAATGGTGTGGAGAACATGAAGAAGGAAGTGTTATTTACTCCTTCACATAACACAAGAACGAGGGGGTCACACAATGAAATTAATAGGCAGCAAGTTTAAAACAAACAAAAGGAAGGACTTCACACAATACACAGTCAACCTGTGGAACTCATTGCTAGGGGATGTTGTGAAGACCAAAATTATAATGGGGTTCAAAAAAGAATTAGATACGTTCCTGGAGGATAGGTCCGTCAATGGCTATTAGCCAAGATAGTCAGGGATGCAACCCCATGCTCTGGGTGTCCCTAGCCTCTGACTGCCAGAAGATGAGAGGGGATGGATCACTCGATGACTGTTTTGTTCATTCCCTCTAAAGCACCTGGCATTGGCCAGTGTTGGAAGACGGCTACTGGGCTAAATGGACCATTGGTCTGACCCAGTATGGTCATTTTATGTTCTTATGTTGCCCTTCTCAAGATGTTTGAGAAGAGTGAAAATTCCAACACTTCTTTCCAGAGATAAATACATCCAGTGCGATAACGACATCAAAAGCCACACCAGTCATTCTGCTGGTGCTAGGCGTTATGGGACTTCACATCAGAGCAAAAGGCGATAGCAAGAGAAAAATAAACTGGTGGTTAAGTGACAGAGACAATGAGGACTGGGAAAGCTTAAACATTACCAATTTACCAGGCAGTTTTATGAAGGGAGGAAATGGAAGATCTCCTTGGAGAAAGGAGAGATTATAATGGACTTTATTTAGTAGCTTTTGGTGAAAAAAAGCTGAGGATTTTGCTTCCTTCTTTAATATTTTGTGTTAAACATAAAAAGGATGGAAGACAAATAACCTGCCTAGAACTGAATTAAGCCTAAAAGCAGAAATTCTCGACTGGGAAGCAGTGGGACTTTATTAGTTATTATCAGACTGTTCAGTCCATAAAAGACGTGAATGTTTTTCTTCTGCTGCTGCTTTTTTCTTTGATCGTCAAGTCCACTCTTCTGAATAACATTGTGCAAAGTTCTACACTGGACAGACTCCACCGTAGTTTAGCAGCTGGTTCCTGATCACTGAACACATTCTGCATGGCTTACGGAAGCTCTGGAATGGGGAATGTCTGGAGCAAGAATGCAAGGACTCCATGATGCTGTTTGCTGTTGGTAGGGCAAGCAGCAGGTGAGAGCTTTTGAGTATGACACATGTTTGCCTATGAAGGTTTGAAAGGGGAATGGTTGGTCTGAGAGGATGGTAAGAGCTGGGGATATGAAGGCTTTCACAGCTTCAAACCCAACACCTCAAATATGCTAGAGGTTAAAGGTAATTGCTAGCCATTGAGTGGCTTATGTTACGATCAGTTGGCTGTAGCCCAGCTACTAGGTAGGTATCGCATCAAAGCTGGTGCAAAACATCCAAGGGCAGACCGAGCATGGAAAATGAAGTAGGGTGTCGTCTCCACAAGGGCGCCCCCTTCAGGTCCAGAGCTGGGGGTGAGCTAAGCTGGCTTTGCTGCTGCCCCTTGCCTGGAGAGAAGTAAGGGCTTGCCTCACCAGGGCTGGCAGCCTGGTAACTTGCACAAGCACTGGGTGAACAGCTGTAAAAAGTGAGATTAACATTCCCCCTCTGACTACGTCACGGTGGATGTATAGCCTTGCAACTGCTGTTGGGATATTTTTTACGGAAACAATACCACTACATAAGAGCTATGGTATGAATTGTAATTCACTCATGAGTAACGATGATGATGTCAGTGGGATATCAAGGACAGGCAAATACGCTCTTGCTGTCCTTTGTAATTTTGAGTCTAGCACAACAATCCAGAAACCGTTCTCAACATTTCTTGCGTTTCTTCTTTGTGCCTCAGACTTGTTGAAATAATATTAGCACACTCGCTTCCCTAGAGCTATCAGGGCGGAAGAAGTCATGGGTGATAGCCGTTTGCAGCGCGGGCAAAGAATTAAACCATGGCTCCCATGTGACCAATTGTATCCCCTTCTACTTAGATTGTGAGCTCTTCTGGGCTGGGACTGTCTTTTTATTTTCTATCTTAGACAATTAGCTGCCCCCCCCATCACCATAGCATCTGAGCACCTCATAATTGTTAATGGATTTAGCCTCACAGAACCCTGGTTATTATCCCCATTTTACAGATGGGGAACTGATTGGAGGAGAGAGATTAACACTCAGATCTTCAACTCCTAATTCTCTAACTACCTTTGAGGATCTGGGCCTACATGACTTCCCCAAGGTCACAGAGAAAGTCTGGTGGAGCCAAGCATTGAACATGCTGCTGTTGAGTTCCAGATTTGTCCCCTACCTCAGAGAGCACAGCTGGGCTCAATATTACTCACTTTTCCATAACACCATCCATCCTGCAGGATCCCGGAGCACTCTACAAACATACTGTATATATCAGAGTTGGCACCAGCCCAACCCCCCAGACCTGAACACTTCCAAACTTGGAGAGGAAGTTTAGATTCAGCTCTGATATTTGTGTCTTGCTGAACTTGCCAAGACTCTGCCCCTGTCTTGAAGACCCCCGAACTCTGAGAAAGTCTGGAATTGGATCTGGTCTTTGTAGCTCCGGCCTGCCTCTAAAATACACCCAAACATAGGAATCTTTCTTCCTGCTCCTGCACACGGCAAGACTAAAAGTCAACCTTTTAGGACAGAAAGTGAAGAGAATCTGTATCCAACTGAAAATGCAGGGGGTATTAACCTAGGCAGAACATGCTCAACCAATCTGGAAGTTGGAGGACGTTGAAGCTAAGACCCCGACTTTAGTAGGAACTTTAGTAACCGCAGTCAGGAACCTGTTTTTGCCTCTTCGGCAAGAAAATGGCCACCAGCCACCAGCTGAGGCACAGGTTCATTTCTACCATGAGTCAGAAGGAATATTGCTATGGGCATGAATTGCAAATACCACTTTCCTACAGCAACCTGTGTTCCCCTTGAAAAAACCCTTCTGTACATGCACCGATCATACTTCACCATGCATAGCCTGTGAGAGCCAATGGGATCACAACCTCAGGTTATATGACTTAGCAGGTGTCTTTGTGCATATAAATAAATATACTGAAACATTAGAGGCAGCATAGATAATGGTGTCTATAGTTAACATTACCTGACACTCCCATTATAAGAGTCTCTTTTCAGTTGCTACTAAGTTTGCCAAACTGGAATTTTCCTTGCTGGATGTTTGCTTCAGGCTGAATATTTCTGGAAAGTTTCAGCTAAAAATGATTCAGCCGTGACATTGTTTTGTCCAGGTTAAAAAATTCTTCCAACCATTTTCTTGAGACCCTTTAGTGCCACAGTGCTTTGGAGCAAGGACTTGAAATTTGGCAGGGTGCGTGCGCCTTTCCCCACCACTGTGAAAAACGACCCAAATTTGGCCAAGTTATAAGCCTTCAAAAAAAAAAAATCTTAGTTCACACATGCTCAGTAGAGACTTGGTAGAGTTTGGCAGCTAAATTCTCTGATGAGTCTGTCTGCACTGGGCATGCTCCATCCTGCCCCTCACAGTTCCTGTGTGCCTATTGGACTGCACAGGAGCCATTCCCACAGAGTGATCCAGCGTGTTCCAGCCCAGGACTGCAGGGACTGAGCGGAACTTTCCAGGAAATTGTTCCTTCCATCTGCAGGAGGCCTGTGTGGCGCTGGACAATGTTGCTGAAAGCAGGGAGCATGCCTTTCCTGTGCTCTCTATGTGTCCCAGGCAGTGTGGAGGAAAAATTGGAACAGCCTGACTTGAATGCAGAGGGGGAGGAAAAGGTGGTGGTGGAGGCAGGGTCCAAAGCAGAGGGAGGCGGAAGCAGAGGTAGGGCTGTAAGAAAGTTGTGATTTTTTTGGTTTAAAAAAAAAAAAAAAAATGTGGCTGGCACTTGTGACAGCTGTGGCTGCAGCTACCTTCCAAAGCAGGGCAGCAGCACAGACGAGACGCCATGTGGCTCTTGAAAGCAAACATGATGGAGGGGCAGCCAGGCCAAATCAGAGTCGTGTTGCAACCCCCGTGCTCCAGGGCATAATGCAACTGGCTCAAATTGGGCCCATCTGTCCCTCTGTCATGATGGCTGGGCCAGATCTGAGCGAGTGGCGTTGCGACCTGGAGTATGGGGTTGCAATGCGACCCAAATGTGTGACAGCAGCGTTTAATAGCTGCTGTGTGTGTTAAAATCATGGGCCCATGATTTTATTGCAGAAACCGCAATGTTTCTTTCAGCCTTAGGCATAGGAATGAGGTGGGGAGAGGGGCAGGAGCCGGGGATGGGGGGAAGCTAGGAATGGGGGGGTGGGGGAAAATGAGCAGGTGCCATGGGAGAGGACAGGAGCAAGGGGATGAGCAGGAGCTGGGAAGGGGAGAACAGGGAGAGGGGGGGCAGAAGCAGCTATAACCATTAGAGAACACTCTCTTCCAGAGTCTGGAGCTGAAGCCAAGTTTTCTGAATCTCCATATTTCTTTGCCATCTAGCAAACAGCTGTGAAACCCACTGGCAAAATGGCTCCACCCCCCTCTAGTGGCCGGTCCGCACAGAAGATGAAAGCCCCCTGTTGCTACCAGTTACTCCGTTAACTCATGTCGTAGAGAACTGTGCTATGGAGCTCAAGAGCCCAGCCCTGCCAATGATCCATCCACGTGGCTCTGCAGGATGAAATTTTTGTTTTCTCCATTAAATAAAAATTTAGCAAATACCCCCTTTCCCCCGATGTTAAAAGAACATCACAAAGTCAATCACTCAAAAGTTAGGCGACGTTAGAATTAAAGTCTCCTGTGTAACCTTTTTTCAGTCCTCTTATACATATGAATTATGAGACAGTTGTTGATTATATGATCACTCCCTATTGTTCCCTAGGATCCCTGCCTCATTCAGAGCATAGGTTTGACCTGCTCTGGGGATGAAACAGGGTTGTGTAGGGCCCTTGCCTCATTCATTGCAGAAGGTGCGTGGTGAATCAGACTGCAGGACAAGAAAGGATGATCTGTGATTAAGGCAGTTGAATGACACTCCGGAGAATTGGATTGTATCCCTGTCTCTGGCACCGTGTCTTATATGATGCTGGGCAAGTCACTTCATCCAAACTTTTCCCCAGTGGTCACTGTGTGTTCCTCATTTTCTGGGTACCTAACCTGAGACAGCTGGAGTCTGCTTTGCGGAAGAGTTGAGTACTGACAACCACAATTGATGTCAATGGGAGGAGTGCTCTGAACATCTAAAGGGCTAGGAATTCAGAAAAATCAGACCGTGGGCTTCTCAAATCGAGCATCCAAAATTAGTTGAAACTTGACAATTTTGGCTTTATTCTCCTTGCCTCAGAGTGTAAAATGGAAATAATCCACCTCAAAGTGGCAATGAATATAAATTCGTTAAGATTTGTAAAGAACTGAGTCACTATGTTAGAAAAGCCCACGAGGAAATGAATAATTCTATATTCACTGCAGGGTTTGGATGGCGCGCAATGAACAATGGCTGGGGCCACACATTGAATGATGAAGATAAAAAGAAATATTAAATAAATAATATATGGAGATATACCTATCTCATAGAATTGGAAGGGACCTTGAAAGGTCATTGAGTCCAGCCCCCTGCCTTCACTAGCAGGACCAAGTACTGATTTTTTTGCCCCAGATCCCTAAGTGGCCCCCTCAAGGATTGAACTCAACTCTGGGTTTAGCAGTCCAATGCTCAATCCATTGAGCTATCCCTCCCCCGCCTCCCAATATTGATTAGCTGCTCATTCAGGGAGCACTGTCCCTTCTCTGTACTGAATGAAGCAGGGTTGTACAGAAAAAAGTAGTATGTGATCATGTAATTAAAGACTGTACTGTAAATACATATGCAAAGGGGGCTGAATTAAGGTTATACAGGCAACCTGAATTCTGGCATTGCCTAACTTTTGAGTGCTCGACTTTGCAACCTTAACATTCTTTTAACATGGAGTTTTTGGATGTAATATATACTTAAATAGAAAACATGTAGCGGTGAAAATCTTTCCATTTACTGACTTCTTAATTTCATTATCTGAACTGTAGTTACTGAGTTTGCTGCCCCATTGGTTGTACAACATAATATCTGACCCTCTCTTAGAAGCGCAAGAGAACAGCACTATGCCGAAAAGTATTGGCCCAGTGGAGTGGAAACTTAGGTGTGTGTGTGTGTGTGTGCGCGCGCGCGCACAATTGCATAGTTAAATCATAGAGAATGCAGATCTGTAGCACTCTTTCTTTGCTGAAAGACAAACTCTTATAACAGCAGATAAGTAAATAAATGTGAAACTGTCACTCTCTCTCTCTCTTTTGTCTTCACAATTTCACTAAGGAACCTCCCTAGCAAGTCAATCAATACCAGCTTCCTAGTGCAAACCCACATTGGCAACGGAGTGAGGAGAAGAAGAATGCTTGCCGGAAAGCTAATGGAAAAATCAATGAGTTGCAGGCGAGTTTGACTTTATTAATTATTATTATTTTCTCTTTCCATTGTAGAGGATCATAACAAACACTCTGCATTTTACAAAGGCAGAGGGCCAGATTGTGCCCCCTGCTAACGCGGCTCCATTGGCACAAAACAACCTGAAAGCCAGCTCTAGGCCATCTCCCTCCATTCAGCCCCAGTGTCAAAGGTACGTCAGAGGCATAGCTGGAGGGCAAAAGGGACATGGCCAGGGAACTGCTATCTCTAGCTGACCTTGGGCTGATGTAATGGCCTATGGGGGCCATAGACAGTGGTGCATACAGCATCCTTAGAATTGCCCTATTTTGCATCAGCACCAGACAAGTGCCTAAGAGTGCATAGCCCCAGAGATTTTAAAGGGACTGTTCAGAAATAATATATTTTTGCAAAGATAAATTTCCTTACTTCTGTCACCATTAGCACCTTCGATTATTAAACTGAAACAATTTTATAGGCCAAATTTATTTTTAATGCTGCTTGTTTGGGTGGGTTTTTTTTTTTTTTTTTTTGCATTTCCCTCAGCTTGAAAATTAGAAACGGAACTAGTCAGGTTCACTTTCTCCTTCTGATGTACTCATAACTGCAAAGTGTTGTGGCTCCCTCATAATTTACACTTTTATGCAAATTATGTATCAAGATAATTTGCATATTTGGGAATAATTTGTGTACAGCCATAAACTTCAGCTTGAAAATACCCTTGTGATTCAGTGCAGGTGAAAGGCCAGATCCTGCGGATTCACAGATTTCAAGGACAGAAGGGACCATTGTGATCATCTAGTCTCATGTCCTATAATGGACTATAAGGTGGATAGAAAGCTGGCTAGATCATCAGGCTCAACAGGTAGTGATCAATGGCTCCATGTCTAGGGGGGAAGGATAGCTCAGTGGTTTGAACATTAGCCTGCTAAACCCAGGTTTGTGAGTTCAATCCTTGAAGGGGCCATTTAGGGAACTGGGGTAAAAATCTGTCTGGGGATTGACCCTGCTTTGAGCAGGGGGTTGGACTAGATGACCTCCTGTGGTCCCTTCCAACCCTGATATTCTATATAACACAGGCTAGAAAACTTCCCCAAAATAACACCTAGAGCATATTTTATAGAAAAACATCCAGTCTTTATTTTAAAATTGTCAGCGATGGAGAATCCATTGTGACCCTTGGTAAATTGTTCCAATGATTAATTACTCTCACTGTTAAAAATGTGCACCTTATTTCCATTTTTTATCTAACTTCAACTTTCAGTCACTGAATCATGTTGTACGTTTGTCTGCTAGAGTGAAGAGCCCGTTATTAAATATTTGTTCCCCATGTAGGTACTTATAGCCTCTAATCAAGTTACCCCTTAGCTTAACAGAGAGAAGGTTATCCCTAGAGGGCAGGTTTTCTAATCCTTTAATCATTCTTGTGGCTCTTCTCTGAACCCTCTGCAATTTTTCAACATCCTTCTTGAATTGTGGGCACCAGAACTGGACACAATAGTCCAGCAGTGGTCACATCAGTGCCAAATACGGAGGTAAAATAACTTCTCTACTCCTACTTGAGAGACCCCTGTATATGCATCCAAAGACTACATTAACCCTTTTGGCCACAGCATCACACAGGGAGCTGATGTTTAGCTGATTACTCACCATGACTCAAATCTTTTTCAGAATCACTGCTTTCCAGGATAGAGTTTCACACCATGTAAGTACAGTATGGCCTACTTCCTTTGTTCCTAGAGGTATACATTTACATTTAGCCATATTAAAACACATAGATTGATCTAGATCACTTGGTAAACTGGGTACACTCTGTTTTAGTTACCAGTCCTCTTCCTTATTTACCACTCCCCCAATTTTTGGGTCATCTGCAAACTTTATCAGTGATGATTTTATGTTTTCTTTCAGGTCATTGATAAAGGAAATGTAGGGCAATGAACAGATCCCTGGGGGACACCACTAGAAACACACCCAGCTCGATGTTGATTTCCTGTTTAGATATTGAGACCTAACAGTTAGCCAGCTTTTAATCCCTATAATGTGTGACATGTTAATTTTATATTGTTCTAGTTTCATTAATCAAAATGTCAGGCGGTACCAAGTCAAATGCATTACAGAAGTCTAAGTATATTACATTAACACAATTATCTTTGTCAACTAAATGTATAATTTCATTGTAATGCGGTGCACTCACCTCTGACAAGCGCCCCGTCTCAGTGTGTGTGGGTCTTCGGTGACTCAACCCTCCAGCCGAGTCACACAGTCTGTATGTGGGATAAAAATCAAAACCCCTTCCGGGATAAACATCCAACAAGGAGACTATCTCAGCACCCTCTGTAAGGTCCCTTGATCTGCAGCTCTATCTCTGGGCTCGCTTCTCAATCAGCCCAGCAGGCCCTATCGCAGCACCCTGGTTTGAACGGTTTCTCAGTCCCTTCTGGGCTCTCTCATGTTGTCTCTGCTCTTCAAGCAGTCCTGGCCCTGGTGTGGGGCCACATCCTCCAAAGCTCCCTCCCTGGAGACTCTTCGCCTCTCTGGGCCTTTCTGGCCCCAGCTCTTCAGCTGGGCCACTAAAAGAGTTCAGTTCCCCTTCTAGGGTGTATCAAAGTCCAGGACACTTTCTCAGTGGCTGGTGGAAGGGCCTGGGCCAGCCCTCTACTCCAGGTCCCAGCCAGGAACCTATAGATAGCAGCCATCCACCATATCTCTTTAAATAAACTGCATTGCTGCTACAATTTCCTGGGCCACTTCCCTGCAGCCCCAGTTCATTCTTCACCCTTCCCTCAGGGTCTTGTCCTGGTTGAGTCCCAGCAGCCAGTCCAGAACTCCTTCATGTTCCTCTTGGCCAGCATCCTGCAGCTCCCTCAATCAGCCAGGCACACTATCCATGCTCCTCCAACAGTAGTATGGAACTGATCTCATGCTGGCCCTGCAGCTCTTCTTATACTAGCCTGCTGGACCCTGATTGGCTGCTTCCCACACAGACACTCTAGTCAGCTTGGAGGACATCTCTACTGCCCTTTTCTGGGGCAGGGTGTGGCAGGGACACAAGGCCTCCAGCAGGTGGCCTCCAGACTTAGTTGACTCTGTCACACTCATCAAAAAAAGACATCAAGTTAGTCTGAGAGGATCTATTTTCCATAAACCCATGTTGATTGGCATTAATTATGTTATCCTCTTTTAATTCTTTTTTAATCAAATCCCATATCAGCCACTCCATTATTTTGCCTGAGATTGATGTCAAACTGACAGGCCTAGAATTACCTGGGTCATCACATTTACCATTTTAAAATATTGGCACAACATTAGATGTCTTCGCATCTTCTGGAATTTCCCCAGTGTTCCAAGTCTTATTGCAAATCAGCACTAATGGCCCAGCAAGCTCTTCAGCCAGCTCTTTAAAAACTCTTGGATATAAGTTTTCCAGAGCTGGCAATTTAAAAATGTCTAACTTGAGTAGCTGCTCTTTAACATCCTTCTGAGAGACCAATAAGATGAGACTACACCTTCTATTTCTTCCCCAATACAGAACAGAAATATTTATTGAACACCTCTGCCTTTTCTGCATGATTATTGATAATTCTACCCTTTCCACCCAGCAATGGTCCAATACCATTACTAGGATTCCTTTTGTTCCTAATATACTTAAAAACTCCTTTTTATTGTCCTTAACTTTGCTGGCCATAAATGTCTCATTGTGTCCCTTTGCTTCCCTTATAAACTTCCTACAATTCCTAACTTCTGATTCATAGTCCTTACTATTAATCTTTCCTTTCTTCCATTTCATTCATATATATATTAGGGCTGTTGAGAGATTAAAAAAATTAATCACGATTAATCACGCTGTTAAACAATAATAGAATACCATTCATATAAATATTTTTGGATGTTTTCCACATTTTCAAATATATTGATTTCAATTACAAAACAGAATACAAAGTGTACAGTGCTCACTTTATATTTATTTTTTATTATAAATATTTTCACTGTAAAAATAAAAGAAATACTATTTTTCAATTCACTTAATACAAGTACGGTAGTGCAATCTCTTTATCATGAAAGTTGAACAAACTTTTTTCTCTTAGTGATTGGCTGATCGAGAAGTAGCACTGAGTGGACTTGTAGGCTCTAAAGTTTTACATTGTTTTATTTTTGAGTGCAGTTATGTAACAAAAAAAATCTACATTTGTAAGTTGCGCTTTCCTGATAAAGAGATTGCACTACAGTACTTGTATGAGGTGAACTGAAAAATACTATTTCTTTTATCATTTTTACAGCGCAAATATTTGTAATAAAAATAACAAAGTGAGCACTGTACACTTTGTATTCTCTGTTGTAATTGAAATCAATATATTTGAAAATGTAGAAAAACATCCAAAATATGTAATACATTTCAATTGGTATTCTATTGTTTAACAGTGCGATTAAAACCGCGATTAATTGCGATTAATTTTTTTCATCACAATTTTTTTTTTAGTTAATCGCGTGAGTTAACTGTGATTAATCGACAGCCTAATATATATATGTAACATTTATAACCAATATCCCCTTCTTCCTTGATTGAGGGATTGTGGCTTTTGGGGCATCTAATAAGGTGTTCTGAAACAATTCCCAATTATCATTCACATTTTTCTGATTAAATTCTTCCTCCTGGCTGATCTGCCTAATTGTTTTCAGCTGTGTGAAATTGGCCATTTTAAAGCACCAAGTGTATAACTGGATTGGACTTTATTCTGTTTGCACAGAATGTCAATAGGATTATTTCCGGAGTAAGAACTGCAGGATCTGGGTCAGAGTGAAAATGGTTTTTAGAGAGGAACGGACACCTTGCTGCTTCTCATTTTCAAGAAGCACAGTACTGCTGCCTAGTCCTGCTAAGTGGGGACCACGCGGACCAGCTATTGGTTCCACTGAAGTCAATGGGAGTTTTGCTGTTCACTTCAATGGGAGCAGAATTTGACCATTTGACTTTACTGGGGCCAGAATGTATTTCTTAGAAATTAATTGCAAAGGTTCTACATTCCTGGCACATTTTTACATACAGTTCTGCACTGTGGGTGACATTCCTCCCATGCAGAGGGTCAACGAAAGGACGATACATCACTTACGTCCTCCAATTTGGGCTGAAATAATGTAGAGACCTTGCCTGCACAGCGATGAATTTCACCCTTGCTGAATTAAAACAAATATCTGCAGCACCCACTGTGGTGTCCAATGATCCCTCAATGCTTGGAAAAGAAGCTCAGGGTACGTCTACACTACCCACCGGATCGGTGGGTAGTGATCAATCTATCGGGGATCGATTTATCGCATCTAGTGTAGACATGATAAAATCGATCCCCGATCGCTCTGCCGTCGACTGCGGAACTCCACCGCGGCGAGAGGCAGAAGCGGAGTTGACGGGGGAGCGGCGGCAGTCGACTCGCCGCCGTCCTCACGGCCAGACAAATCGACCTAAGATACACGGACTAGCGAAGCTGAAGTTGCGTATCTTAGGTCGACCCCACCCCCAGTGTAGACCTAGCCTTAGACTTTAAAGGCACAGGCCCCATTATCATACCCACTACTGCTTGCTTCATTGCCTGGCTGGGTAGAGAGGCTGTAGTTACAATGATGCTATGAATCAATCCTTGCAGAGGAGAGAATTCTTCCATGATTTATCCAGGTGGGATAGGCATGTTGGCTGGACTCTTACAGCAATTGCTTAATTATGATTCTGCCCCCTTTGACAACAGCAAAAAAGGCTGAAGAGTGGAGATGGGAAAGACCATAAAACGGGGATTGGAACATTCCCAGACTTCGCTGCAACTCAACCCTCTTGCGATAATGAACTGAACCAAAACCCTGGGTCATATCTCACCACTTGATCTCTGGAGAACATCTCATCCTTAGCCAAACTTTGTGGCTTTTTGTTCTCTGTAAAGAATAGGAAAATTCTCCACACCCACTTCAGATTCCAAAGTCGATTTTATTGGCCTCTGTGGTTATTTTCTACCTTGGTGATGTTGACTCAACTTCTTGTTTCCTCCCAGCAAAAAAATATGCTTTATGGTGTTTAGAAATAGAAAAGAAAAATACCTGTTCATAAGCAAAAAAATATTTGTATGTAAAAAAGCTTGTTATAAGTGTTGAAATTCAGGTCAAACAGAAAAGATCTATTACGCTACTGATTTGTTCAGCATTGACTTGTTTTAAACAATGGGGTCTTCCACCTCTTCCTTTTTGAGGCTATTACACATACTAATCAACCTTGCAGGTGGGCCATTTTTAGCCTTCTTTAAACATTGCAACATTAGATTATATCAATGATTAGCTATTTGTCTAAAAAGATATTTCAAGTGCTGTGAGATGCCCAGTGCAGGGCTAACCATGTATCAAACACAGAGACATATGTAGGGTAGGTCACCAGTAAAAAGAGCAGACCAGGCAATTTCACACAGCTTTCCCTCCCACCCCCTTTTTAATCTGACAGTAAAATTGGGTTTTGGTATTCCTTTAACACACCGAACAGCAACCCCCTCTCCTAACGTGCAATGTTTTCCAAAGTAATTCACGGAGAATACCCTTCAGTTTTTAAATTGCCCCTTTGCGGATTGGAAGCTGCTGTTGTTTTCTGAAAGCGCTTGCCGTTTAAACCTCTCTATATGAAAAAAAATAAATAAATCCACAACCCCGGCTACTTCACTTTCCTTCTGATCTGTCCAGTGCTTTTCAAGTGAGTGGGAACATGCAGACAAATGCATGCTGAAGAAAATCTCATTTCAACCCTAAATGGTGCTTCAGAATTTCCAATTCATGCTGTTGCCATTTTTACAGGAATTGATGGCTGCCATTGTTATCAAAGCTGACAGGCCTCGAGTAGGTTACACAATCGGCTCCGTCTGCTTGAGCCTTTCATTATTCCCGAATGGCAGATTCTCATGATCTCTCTCTTTTATAGGCATTGCTCATTTTTATTTCTCATTTGACATGGCTGCTCCACACTTCTACTGCTGGGGTGCTGAGATAAAAGAACTCCTTTAAAGTTAAAGGAACAACAGCTCCGATCCACTCGGAATGTCGCTGTCTTTCTGTTCATTTAGAATCAAAGCTCTTTTCTGTTGGTAGAAATTAACAGTTGGGTAATTGCCCAATGCTGCTTAATGCACAGTGGTTGATTCTGCTCCACCCCCCCGCAACTACATTTTCTAGTTGAACAACATAGGGGAGGATACAAATGTCTCTGTTACCAAAGTTAAAATGTGCCGTAAAAAAAATATCATGCTGCATGTTTTTGTCCTTGTGCTGAAAAATAAAAGAACAAGTTTTCCTTTGAGTAGGTGTTTGTCTAAAAATATCCCACCCAACAGAGAGCTGGGCGGATCTGCAGGGGAGTTGGGGCTTTGAGCCCTGGGGTAACCGAGCCAATCGTCAGACTGAAAATAAAACCAGCCAAAGCAGAAAAAAAGTGGGATGAGCGGGGAGTTGCCAGAAGCCCAACTGTGCAGCAACTCACAGGAGAGCTGCACGGACCAGATAAAATACCCGGAGATGGTTAAATATTTAACTGATTCCGAATAGAGTTTATGCCGCATGAAAAAATAATGAATTTTCCCACTTTTGAAAAATAATCCATGGCACCTTCCAGCTGAAAAGCTCAGCCTGCTTTCTAAACGGTAGGGGACCAGTAAATAAAGTGGGAAAATAAGGCACAGGGGGGGCTACAGAGTGAAACTCACCCCTGTGCTGAGGGCCAACTTCCGGGCTGTCCAGCCCCTTCATTAGGGCTCCTGGGAGCTATCATAATACAAATCAATAATAAATAATAATAACCGGCCTATGCAACAATTAAGTCTCAGAGGATTAAGCAGCGCATCAGCCTGATGTTAGTGCTCGGCACAGGGGTGAATTTCACCCTACAGGGTTTGCCCGAGGTCACAAAGGACATTTGTCCAAGCGAGTCAGCAGGATCCCTCATATTTCTGAAGCTGTAGTCGATGGTGCAGGGCAGAGATGAAGCTGGGGAGAGTCCCTATGGAAAGGGAGGGAAACAAATATATCAAATAATTAACATACGCACAGGCACGGAGGCCAGAGATACTTTTTTCTGGTGGGGCGTGGAGGAGGAGAGGGGATGATGTTCATACAGTCGCAGACATTGTGATCATCCAGTCCAACTTCCTGAACAACACTGGGTAGAGAATGTCTCCCAAATAATCCCTAATGTGGAGCTGTTAGAAAAACATCCAGTCTTGATTTAAAAATTGCCCGTGATGGAGAATCCACCATGACCCTGGGCAAATGGTTCCAGTGGTTAATTACTCTCACCGCTAAAAAAATTGCACCTTATTTCCAGTCTGAATTTGTCTAGCTTCAGTTTCTAGCCATTGGATCGTGTTAGACCTTTCTCTGCTAGCCTGACAAGCCCATTATTACATTTTTGTTCCCCAGGTAGGTACTTACAGACTGTAATCAAGTCACCCCTTAAACTTTTCTTTGACTCTAAGAGCTTCTAATCCTTTAAGCATTCTTGTGGCTCTTCTCTGTTGTGAAGGGAGCCCATGGGGCGTTGCTTTGATAAGGAATTTTAAAACAAATATAATTTAATTGCGGAAATGATTTGGAACCATTGTCACTCTACGAGCAGTGTGATCTTGCTACGCTTACATTGATCTCCGTTTCATCCTCCCGCATTCACTCGCTCCATCTGTCTTTAATGAGCCTGTATGCATTGTGGGGCAGGGGTTTGTTATGTTCATAGCGTACACACTGAGAAGTTAGATAAAACCAGAAACACCCTTGCTGGAAGGTTGCAACGTTAACTCGACTTTAGGTCTTAGAATTCAGAACAATAACACACAAGAACCCCCCAAACAGAGAGAGAAACAGAGAAAGACCCTAAAGTAGACAGACATAACTCACTTCCATTTGCTGTAAGCCAGTGGTTCTCAACCAGGGGTCTGTGGCCCCCTGGGGGGCTGCAAGCCAGTTTCAGAGGGCCGCGGGGCCCCAAGGCTGAAGCTCGGTGCCCCAAGCCTCAGAACCCCCACAGGGCTGAAACTGGGAGTGGAGCTGTGGGGAGCCCCGAGCCCCAGCGCTCCCCCTGGGGCTAAAATCCTGAGCCCAGCACTCCCATGGGGCTGAAGCCGGAGCTGCGGGGCTGAAGCCCGGAGGCCAGTGCCTTGGCGCACCCTTGGGTCTAAAGCCCAGAGCCCCAGTGCCTCCACAGGGCTGAAGCCCCGAGCTTCTCCCCCATCCCCGGCACCCCACGGAGCAGAAGTCCCAAGCCCCTTCCTTCCCCAGTGGCTGAAGCCAGGAGCCCAAGGGCCACCTTCCCAGGGGTCCCTGGAGTTTTCATAGCATGTTGGGGGGGCTTCACAAAGAAAAAGGTTGAGAACCCCTGCTCTAGGCAGTCTAGCTGCAAACTAACTGCTGCTTGGCCCAGGTTGCATGCGTCCCTTCAGAGCCCCCGGCGTACAAACAGTACCAGGAAAGCCCCCTGAGATTTAAGTGACAGCTTCCAGGTTTTACACAGTCTCAATACACCACAGGGTTCCGTCTTTGAGACAGACATGGTCACTTACTCCATGTCTGCACAGCTGTTAGAGATTGATCCCTGGGCAGTTAGGCCTAGTGGGCAGTGCAAGAGTCCGGCCTAGTGGGCAGAGCAGGATCCAGGAAGCAGATCCAGTTCCAGGGTCACGGCCGGAGTCAGGAACTAGTAACTATGCCAGGAATCGGAGCCGGAACTGGGCACGAACAGCCAAGCCAAGGATCATAACGCAGCATCACGAGAATCAGAACCAGGGTAAGAAGCCGGAACCAGGAGCAAGCTGAGGTAGCAAGGCTGGTGAACAAGGCAGGAGTAGGACTAGGGGCAGGGCTGGAGCAGGATGGGAATAAAGCTCGAGCAGCAGGGTATTGCAGCTGCCCTTCCTGACCAGTCAGGCGGTGCAGGCCGTCACGTAGCCTGCTGCAGGCCAGCTGCACTTGTTGGGTTGCCAGGTGATGGACTCTGCTGACTACAGCACCTGGCATGATGGGGCCTTGAACTGGCCACCTTCTAGGCGCTGCTGCAAGCGCACAGTGCAATGCCCCTACGTCTGTTCGACCCCAGCACGTTTGGACGCTGTCCCTGAATAACGATAATCCATAATAAATCAGTCCATTAACAAAATGTGGTTTAATACAATTAAATTAACCAGAAATTCAGAACCGTGTTCTATTTTTAATCGCCTGTTCATTACCCTCCCTTCTCCTCTGCCCGCAGGGTGCCTTGTTCTCACAATGTCTGCAGCAGGGCGACAAGTTTAAAGAGTCCCAGTGGCAGCCCGTGCTACTGCAGGACCGTTTACGGAAAGGCCAGGCTAACATAACTGATTTCCGACTGCAGCCTCTCCTCTCCTACCGAAGGGAAAAGCTCCATTTTCTCTGCTAATGACCATGGCAAGACGCCAGCTTCAGGGAGGAAAAGCAAATCCCTCTTATAGCTTATTTCCATGAACTGACTGTAAAAGACTCAGAAGCTTAATCTTTAAGTCATTTTGCCGTGCTGCTTAAAGGGAGGAAGTCTTTAAAATTAGACCTCCGATCTTCCCGGGGACTAGTAAACTAGAGGAAAGCTTTTATGGGGCAGGTTACTTAGATTAGCATGCAAACATCGTTCCAAGGGTACGACTGTATCAGGGGTTTGGGCTAAGAAGACTCACCACCTGCTGATCGCATATTGCCCTTCCCCTTTTTTCACCTCGTCCCCGCCCCATCCAGCATGATGTCACTATTCATTGTCTCATCTATCTAATTTTTGAGCTCATAATAGTACAGATGGGCTGTAAGTGGAACCTTTTATCTGCCAAATGCTTGAACCTTTTATCAGACAAATGCTAAATGGGTCTGAATCGTCCTTGGTTTAGGTTTTTCCAAACCAAACCTCAGCCTTCTTTGACCCCTCTTCCCCTTCTCCTGCTTCCTCTCCAGCCGTGACCTATTGACTCTGTAGGACTTAACCTCAGTGGGTTTCAGTACCACCTGAATACAATTTTTAACTAAATTTCCATTAAATCTGCAAGCCACCAGTCCAAGTGCAAATTCTGTCCTCCCTCCATAGCTCCATTAGTAGATCTTTCTCTAATTACTCCAAATATTTATGTCAGGGGAACATAGGACTGGAACGGACCCCCTGGGTCACTGAGCACAGTCCCTTGCTGTCTCAGGCAACCCCCTCATATAATCCCTTTCATCAATGTATCAACCTTCATTGTAAAACTAGCTAGGCTGTTTGCCCCCAGTGCGCCTATGGGAAGCTGTCCCAGAACCTCACTCTGATGCTTAGATCCTTGAAGTCTCATGGCTACGCCTAGGTTATGCAGTACAGTCGTCTTCTCACCATTCCCTCCAATTAATAAATAATAGACTAAAACATGTTGTATCCATCCACCCATCCAGGTACACTCTCATCGCCATACTATCTGAGCACTCAAAGATCACACTGATGCCTGTTGGAGCCTGAAAACAGGTTTGCTTCCTTCTTACCATACAGTTTCAGCCTCGCCCGCAGCCCATGTTACCATGGCTTTTTGATCTCATGGTCACATGATTAAAAGAGATGCACTTTACCTGATGCGCAGAATCCAAAGTGTCAAGTATCAGGGGGTAGCCATGTTAGTCTGTATCTACAAAAACAACAAGGTGTCTGGTGGCACCTTAAAGACTAACAGATTTATTTGGGCATAAGCTTTTGTGGGTAAAAACCTCACTTCTTCGGATGCATAGAGTGAAAGTTACAGATGCAGGCATTATATACTGACACATGGGCCTGGTCCACACTAACCCCCCACTTCGAACTAAGATACGCAACTTCAGCTACGTTAATAACGTAGCTGAAGTCGAAGTACCTTAGTTCGAACTTACCGCGGGTCCAGATGCGGCAGGCAGGCTCCCCCGTCGACTCCACGTACTCCTCTCGCGGAGCAGGAGTACCGGCGTCGACGGCGAGCACTTCCGGGATCGATTTATCGCGTCTAGACAAGACGCGATAAATCGATCCCAGAAGATCGATTGCTTACCGCCGGACCCGGAGGTAAGTATAGACGTACCCATGGAGAGCAGGGAGTTACTTCGCAAGTGGAGAACCAGTGATGACAGGGCCAATTCAATCAGGGTGGATGTAGTCCACTGGTGGACATGTGAACGCAGACATGTCTATTCTCAATCCTGGATGGGTTGCTTGTTTCGGGTCAGTGAGGTAAGATTATTTAAGCTTCCTTTGGATAATGTTCGATGAAGAGAGTATGTGGTTTTGGAAGATGCTAAATGACATTCTTTAGCGGCGCTACTGTGTCTGCAGATTACAAATATTAGTGCCTTTGTAGCTTCTGCCTTCAAAGTGGTGATAAAAGAACCAGCTCAGCATATCTACAAGTCATTTGCATTTTGTGTTATCTTCGCACAATTATGTGTTTGAAGAGAGAATGCTTTTTTCTTTTTTTTTTTTTTTTCAAAGCTCCCTTAATTACTTTCAGTTCAGGTTGACTAGCCATCTTATTCTAGGTAATGAAAGTCAGATGGGAAATGGTGAAACTGAGTCTGAAGTCAAGCAGCCCGCTAAGTTGAAATGCCGAATACAAAACACGCCGGTGGTTCATTCACCCCTGCTAGGGAAAGAGAGAGGCAGATGATTCCTGCTGAACACCCTGGGAAGGAATGAAAGAAGATCATTAAGGCAAATATTAACACTGGAGAGAGGAGAGCTAGTGAAACACAAGGAGAACCGTGTTTCTGATGTGCCAGAACTATACCAAATCTTAGGAGAGACCTCACATGAATTTCAGAGTTGTTTTTGTATTCTGTCTCTCTTTCCCAAAACGAAAAGCTCAGCCAGCCAGGATTATAAGTGATGAAACAATATAATGGAATTTTAGTTGTAGCATCTTGCATATAAATCATGGGTCCTCATCCGCCCTGATACAGGCCACAGCAGCTGGCTGGGGGATGCACTGATAGGGATGAATTTGCGGCTTGTTTTAACCCCATGGAAGCCCCTTCTGCTGGAATCCAGATTGGACGGTGTGACGGGCTGGTCGCGGGGCAGCTCTCCACCCCCAACGCAGCATGATCTGCAGTAACTTGTGCAGGTTCTCCTGGGTCATGCAATGCGTCCTCCCCCAGGCTGGTTCTGGGGATCAGGAATCTGCAGAAGCCCCCCCCCCACAGCATCGCTTTTGTGAGAGTGGGGCAGCCAAAGTGCAGCAGGAAGGCAGCTTTAGGTGATGGTGCAGAGGCAAGGGAAATCCGTGAAGCTCAAGGAGGATTTATGGAGCTATTCTGTTCTGTGTTGGTTCTTGTACCAAACTCATTACCATGGTAGCTGATTAGCATGCAAACATTTCCATGCATTAAGCAAGGGACTAACCCTCTGTCATGTGTCTGTGCTCTCATCTTCTCCCCCAGGGGACAAGTGCATGTATGCTTATGACAAACAAGGCAAGGTCCAAGAAATGTGCCTTGGGTGACATTGCACTCTATATCATTAATGATTTGGAGGATGGTGTGGACTGCACTCTCAGCAAGTTTGCAGATGACACTAAACTGGGAGGAGTGGTAGATACGCTGGAGGGAGGGATAGGATACAGAGGGACCTAGACAAATTAGAGGATTGGGCCAAAAGAAACCTGATGAGGTTCAACAAGGACAAGTGCAGAGTCCTGCACTTAGGACGGAAGAATCCCATTCACTGTTATAGACTAGGGACCGAATGGCTAGGAAGCAGTTCTGCAGAAAAGGACCTAGGGGTTACAGTGGACGAGAAGCTGGATATGAGTCAACAGTGTGCCCTTGTTGCCAAGAAGGCTAACGGCATTTTGGGCTGTATAAGTAGGGGCATTGCCGGCAGATCGAGGGACGTGATCATTCCCCTCTATTCGACATTGGTGAGGCCTCATCTGGAGTACTGTGTCCAGTTTTGGGCCCCACACTACAAGAAGGATGTGGAAAAATTGGAAAGAGTCCAGCGGAGGACAACAAAAATGATTAGGGAGCTGGAGCACATGACTTATGAGGAGAGGCTGAGGGAACTGGGATTGTTTAGTCTGCAGAAGAGAAGAATGAGGGGGGATTTGATAGCTGCTTTCAACTACCTGAAAGGGGGTTCCAAAGAGGATGGATTTAGACTGTTCTCAGTGGTACCAGATGACAGAAGAAGGAGTAATGGTCTCAAGTTGCATTGCGGGAGGTTTAGGTTGGATATTAGGAAAAACTTTTTCACTAGGAAGGTGGTGAAGCACTGGAATGGGTTACCTAGGGAGGTGGTGGAATCTCCTTCCTTAGAGGTTTTTAAGGTCAGGCTTGACAAAGCCCTGGCTGGGATGATTTAGTTGGGAATTGGTCCTGCTTTGAGCAGGGGGTTGGACTAGATGACCTCCTGAGGTCCCTTCCAACCCTGATATTCTATGATTCTATGATTTTATGAAAATATGCTAATATAACTTGAATATGCTTCATGCAAAAAGTCTCTTGTAAGGTATCATTACAAAGCTTATAATCTACTGAGTGTGGTCATCCTATTTGTTTAAATGTATCACTCTTGTGTCTGAAACTAGAAATATGAAATATAGCTCTGAGGGCCTATTGTAATTATGCAAAGTGTGGGCCATTAATGGTGGTTTGGAATCTTGATGACTCCCATTAACCAGGACAATTGACTGCAGATGGCTCTGTTTTACCTGCAAGTCTTCCTCTATACGTGTGTGCTGGCAAGTGGGCAATGAAGTCTTACATTGACATGTGATCATGTCACCTGAACTGGAATCCATCTGTAACCTGGTGTCTTTCCATTGAGAAGGAGGGGGTGGGAACCCAGAGAGGGACAAAGGATTCCTGCCTTATGCAAAAGATATATAAATGGGTGGAACAGAACAAGAGGAGGTAGCCATCACGAGGAATCCCCTAGCTATCACCTGAGCTGGAACAAGGGCTGTACCAGGGGAAAGGACTGTGCCCAGACTAGGAAGGCATCCAGTCTGTGACAGAAACTTATTGAAACATCTCTCAGGGTGAGATTTTATCTGTACTCAATTGTATTACTGTATTAGGCTTAGATTTGCATGTTTTATTTTATTTTCCTTGGTAATTCACTTTGTTCTGTCTGTTACTACTTGGAACCACTTAAATCCTACTTTCTGTATTTAATAAAATCACTTTTTACTTATTAATTAACTCAGAGAGATATGCACAGCTGTTTGCCCCTCCCCCCAGGTATTAATACATTTATTATAAGCTTTATACAGGGTAAAACGGATTTATTTGGGTTTAGACCCCATTGGGAGTTGGGCATCTGAGTGTTAGAGACAAGAACACTTCTGTAAGCTGCTTTCAGTTAAGTCTGCAGCTTTGGGGCAAGTAATTCAGACCCCGGGTCTGTGTTGGAGCAGACGGGCGTGTCTGGCTCAGCAAGACAGGGTGCTGGGGTCCCGAGCTAGGCAGGGAAAGCAGGGGCAGAAGTAGACTTGGCACATCAGGTGGCAGCTCCCAAGGGGGTTTCTGTGATTCTAACCCGTCACACCTTGCACTTGGAGGAGAAGGAGGTGAGGCCTCTGATGGCCCTTGGTTCCTGGGCGTGTTCATTCCACAGTCAGCTGCCACGAAAGCGCTGTCCCCTGAACAGACGAGTGTTACCCTTATTGTAGAATTCCATTGTGGTGAGGAGAGAAGTGGTCCACTACAGTCTTCACCCCACAGCATCAGTCCATCTTTTAGCTATCCTGAGCCCAGGATGTGGAGCGCTTTGAAGATAAAGACCAAGATATTGATTTGATATGCTGTGGGCAGCCAGGGTAGGGCGCAGAGGACAGCTGTGATATGTTCATGGTAGCCAGTGTTACTGAGGAGATGCACTGAAGGGTTCCATGCAAGCTGAAGATTCTTAAACACTGAAGGCTTCATGCCCTGGTATTTCCCATTGGTGTAGCCCTGCCGAGAGGTGACAAAGGCATGAATAACTGAGGCCAGGTCCTGGCCTGCCAGGAGTTAGGGGGCAGTTCACCAGCCCTCTTTTGTCAGAACCAGATGGTCTTTTACTGTGGCCATTCAGGACATTCTCTGACCTGTGCCGAGCGGCTCTTCGCGCCAACCCCCTCCCTCACCTTCTCTTTGCTTCAGCCTTCTTGTTCCCCTTTCCCCCTCCTTTTGTCTCTCTGTTTAGCCATTCCCCTCCCAACCAAACCTCACCTGAATAATGGGAACCCTAATGGAAAAACTGAAAAGGGACCCAAAAAAAATGGCGGCCCTAGCATGCTGTTTGCAGACCATGACATAGTTCACTCTGCTTGTACGTTACACCCCTTCCACCCCGCAATCCCGTGTCCGTTTAGACGGTAGTGTCTTCAGGGCAGGGGCTTTCTTATACTCCATCTTTGCACAGCACCTAGCACAATGGGGGGCCCGGTCATTGGAATGGGATATTCAATCTTGTGCTGCAGGGCCGAGCCATTCTCCGTTAGGGTAGTGTACACTCCTCGCGGCAGCGAGGTTCCCCGCGCGGGTCAACAGAGTCAGGCTTGCACGGCGGTGCTAAAAACAGCGGTACAGATGTTGCAGCTTGGGCTCGGGCTTGGACTTAGTGCAACTTCAAAGCGCCGTCTACACCACTATTTTTATTTTTATTTTTTCTGTTGACCCAAGCTGGGAGGCTCGCTGCTGCGGGCTGTGTAGATGTGCCCCCAGAGACCAGGATGAGACCTATGCGGGGGCAGATTATGACACATATGCCTACTTTGGGGTTCTTACACCATCCTTTGAAACATCTGGAGCTGGGCGTGGTTGGAGACAGGATGCAGGGGTAGAAGGACCATGGTGCTCATCCAGTCTGTCCCTGCCTGTGTTCCTATCTCCGTTGGGGTCCCTAGACACCAGCTCTAACACAAATAAATAGTAATGTCTCCCAACTCAGTGGTGTGCCCTACTTGCCTAGTGGATAGGGGCCTACTGGACTAGGACTCAGGAGACCTAGACTCTATTTCCAGCTCTGCCACTGGCTTGCTGGATGACCTTGGGCACATCACGCCCCCTGTCTGTGCCTCAGTTTTCCCATCTGTAAAATGGGGATAATGTAAAGTGCTGTGAGACCTACAGATGAAAAGCATTATACAAGAACTAGGTATTGTTATTATTGCTCTGCGACACTGCCTCCCCTTTTTGCCACTGGCAATAAAACCAGGAACTGAACCGTGGCTGTCTTGGGAGTACTC
Organism: Emys orbicularis; assembly: GCF_028017835.1. NCBI lineage: Eukaryota > Metazoa > Chordata > Testudines > Emydidae > Emys > Emys orbicularis. The sequence goes on from NC_088693.1 coordinate 5,294,048, forward strand.
AACCCCTCTGAAAATCAGGGCTGCTTATGTAAGTGTCTAATGTTAGAGCTGAAAATACTGGCTTCGAATTTCAAAGACGTGGATGGGCTCTGAGGCCTCCCAAACTTCAGGGAAGTTTGAATCTGCATTCAAGCATTGACGGTCGGGGGGGCTCAATTCTGCATTTGAAAAGAACAGACCAAAACCACTTTCCTACCCCCGCTTTATTTTGCTGTGTGACCCTTGCTCATGAAAGCGCTGACGATGCATCAAAGGGGGGACGACGTAGAGTATTCTAATTGCTTATACTTCCCCTGCTTGCAGGTGTCGCATTTGTTTTCAGCTTGCTGCAATTAATTGGAATGAATTTTAATGACTTCATGGGGCTTGGACAGGAAGAAATCCTAATAAATTCCACGTGAGGGCTCCAAAATATATTAAAAAAAAGGAGAGAAATGGCTTGATCAAAGAATTATTCCATTGTAGGAGCAAAAGCTAACGGCATGCCATACAGTATACAAACAGCACAGGAGCTTCCCCTATAGGGAAACCATTTCAGGGAATGTAAAGATCATCTTGCGATAGCAAGAAAAAACAGAACAAACGTACATTTCCCAGGCTGTTCAGATAGTCACACCCGGCACTGGAGGGTAGCTAGGTTTTATGCTAGCATACAGAGGGTGTCAAAGCTAGAGCGTGTGGTGGTTTGTGATAGGCAGGAGAGGGACTTCCACTACAACTCCGACTGGCTTACCAGGAAGAGCAGGCTTCCTTAAACTCCCAGTTGTGAGTCAGACCTATATTTAGCCACAAGATAGGCCCCACAGCAGGGCGGGCAAGTTGCCCCAATGTTGCCACTAATGAGCTCCAGCTCTGAGCTGCAGGGACCGTCACTTTAGGACGGGCAAAGGAAGTTCAGAGAGTCCATTCTATAGGACTTGAAAAAATGTGCCGAACATCTGCTAGCCCAAGGACCAAGTGAGGCCTAAATATAGCAGGGCCCGAAGCCAGACTCTGTCTTGCCATAGCTGGGTACCCTCCTTTGCCTGAGTCTGCAGAAGCCTGGCAATTGCAGGCTGAATTCTGAGCCCCTAGCTAATGCTGCCCCAACCAGATACACGGCTAATAGATCCGTTAACGATGTGTTCCCCCCACAGAACAAGTTACACTCACCGTGGTTGGTAGGTGGCTTTAGAGCATGCCAAGTGGTACAGTGGCTTTTCTGGCGTGGCCACTTGTCAGTTAGAATTGGGACCCAAACTCTCATTTCATATAGGTTACTGGATGCCCATCCAATGGTAACTCTTAATCACTCTCAAGCCGGTGAAGGGATTGTAAATAGCAACCTCCGCTCCGTAGCCCAATCAACAATCCCTTGAGCCACCCAGCGAAGTGTGAATTTAGTTGCAACAAATCCAGGAAGTTTCAAACAACAATTGCTGGTAATGAGCTGTAGGGATGTGGTAGCTCCTCCCATGCAGCTCTGTCAATGCGTTTCTATCCCTCCCGACTTCCATCCTGTGCCTCACAGAGCCACCATGACACCTCTGAATCAGGACCTGCAGAATCCTACTGCTCCAGGCCTATGCCTCACACAGCTCTGCCAAGCACCGTAGTCTGGGCCTACAGGCTTCACTGCTATTTTAGTTCTGGGCTTCTCCTGAAAAGAAAGTTACCTGTTTTGGCAAGCTGTTTTTTTGCTGTGCTGAAATGGAGAGCAGGCTAAAACCCACCTCATGCATTTTTCCTGGTGACTCTAGACATCAGGATTTGAACATGTGGGTCCAGGGGTGTATTAAAACCACTACACCAATCAGCTTACAATGACTAACACAATGGCCAGGTGTGTCTTTGTGCCCCATTAGTGGCTGGACCTTATAAAGAAGTTTGTGAGTGTGCTACTGTCTGTAAATTAATACATTTGGAGCTCAAGCAGTAGAACCTCACGTGAGGGGAGGGATAGCTCAGTGGTTTGAGCATTGGCCTGCTAAATCCAGAGTTGTGAGTTAAATCTTTGAGGGGGCCACTTAGGGATCTAGGGCAAAATCAGTACTTGGTCCTGCTAGTGAAGGGAGAGGGCTGGACTTGATGACCTTTCAAGGTCCCTTCCAGTTCTAGGAGATGGGATATCTCCATTATTATTATTTTTTTTAGCAGCTCTGTAGGTCCCAAGTTCAATTCCCATAGATGACCCACCCAAGGAGTCATCATTCACCATTTTTAATAAATATATTTCTATGTAGGTTTCATTTGCAGACTAAGATATACCACAAAGATGTGCCTAACTGGATACTGTGGCCTTAGAAAGGTTATTTTACAGTAGCTTTTATTTTTCACAGTCCAGTTACATTTCTTAATTCCCAGTTTACCCGTCTCAGTTACATGCATACACCATTTTTGATCAACTCCCTTGAAATTCCACTCATCTGGCCTATCCAATGTCTAGAAAGTGCTGATTCCACAGCTAACATCTCCCCTGTTCACCATCTGAACCTTGGCAACAGATTAATAAGGGCTACAGTATGAAGGGTTAATCTGAACAATCAAAATGAGCAAGAATTTAGGCTATCCAGCACCGCCTTGAGGAGTGGCGGTGCCCCAAGCCATCTGATGAGAATGAAACAGCATGTCACCAAGAAGGAAGGTGGATGTCAGGAAGATAAATTACATGCCTGGCCAATGACCACCCAAACCAGTGTAAATTAATAGACACTTCACTTTATCTGACACTCTAGGGTTCTGCGGTCTGCTCAGTGCCACCTTCACATCCGTTGCTGCCAGAGATCCAGCAGCTTGTAGAGAACTCAGGTGTAGCAGAGGTGTTGATTTCACCTTGTGTGAGATGTATGAACCCCTATGAAATGTGTGAGGGTGAAAATCAGGTCAGAATCAGCATGTCTCTCATCCAGCCCTGGTAGTTTTATTCTGAAGTCAGTTTAGGTTATACTGAAAGATGCTTGGATACCAGCATCAGAGACCGATGTTCTCTCTTTGCTCCAAGAAACGACGAGGCAGTTTGCGCAGTGTTTCAAAGATGTCAGGAGCTAATTATCGGTGTCCCCAACATTGCCAGCATCAGTGGATGCTTCCCCCTAGCTCACCCTGACATGACTTGGAGGGACCCCCTTGCTGAAGTGAGGGGTTTACAGTCTAGCCTCCAGCCTCATTGATCCCTGAGCCTCTCTCCTGAGGGGTTTAACAGATGTGCCTATTGTCGTGGTGGTTTGTGGACACCTGTCCGCGAGAAGGCAAACTGCCCAACTCATTTCAGATCAGCTACCAAACGCTCAGCAGGGGGCAACAGCTGCTCCTGATTTGAACCAGTGACCCGGAAGGGAACAACTAGAAGACCTGTTCCCATTGCCACACCCTCGAGACATTCCTTCCTCCCCAAGGAGAACAGAGAAAAAAAACTCAGCTGAATCAAACTCCACACTGGCCTTCATGACGGGATCATTCAGAGAAGAACAGAGGTAACTTTTCTCCTCAAGCAAACTTTTCTCTTGAATGGGGGGAGCTCTCAGATTTTGGGGTGGGGAGGGAGGGCAGCGGAGTTGCCTTTCTCCAGTGAACTTTGTTGTTCAAAAGTTGAACCAACATCCTTTAAAAAAAATAAAGGATGAATGCCTGCCTTAGGAACAAACAGAATAGATAGATAGGCACTTAGAAAGAACTGCCACCCTGGCCCAATGCAGAACTTTTGATATGGTTTTGAAAGATGCTATGAAAGCCTGGGCTGTTTCTTTTCAACTGCTTTGTGCTGTTAAAAAGAGCCGCAGAGCGGTGGCAGGAACACAAGAGGCCTGTAATGAAGTGTGCTTCGAAGAGAGCTTTCACGCTCTCCTTTCGTTGGAGACAGGTCCGGCTCCAGGGTTTTGGCCGCCCCAAGCGGCGCAAAAAAAAAAAAAAAAGCCGCGATCACGATCTGCAGCGGCAATTCGGCGGGAGGTCCTTCGCTCCCAGCGGGAGTGAGGGACCGTCCGCCGAATTGCCGCCGAATAGCTGGACCTGCCGCCCCTCTCCAGAGCGGCCGCCCCAAGCACCTGCTTGCCAAGCTGGTGCCTGGAGCCGGCCCTGCTTGGAGGGGAACCGTTGGCCAGACACATCTTCCATCAAAGAGGGGGAAAATAAATGTGCTTTCAACCAAGGGGCTTTGTAGGAAGGCAATGAAAGAGTTAAATTGCCACCTACCCAAAAATAACCCCGAAGATGTGCTTTGAAAAACATACCCTGCCTATGTGCTCTTTTCCCATTGGTGGGGCTAAATGGGAAAGCAATAACGTTCCTATCAAATCTCACAGATGGCGAAGAAAAAGATTTAAAAGTCACCCTGTACCAGTTCAATTCCTCCTTGGCATCATTTCAAGAGTTTCCTTTGATCATATCCCCCCTTGCTTGGAGTTTTTATACACTTCTCTCCTCCGTTTATACGCTTTCCATCTTTTCCAGCCCGTTGGTGGCTACATGCCTGAGCACGATATTTCTGTTGCAAAGCCAAGCCCCAAAGCAAGAATATATGTACTGTAGTACTGGAGATAGGAGAGGCTTTTTCCTCCGGACAACTGAAAATAAACAGTGATCAGATTAAACAAACAACCATTTGCACCGACAAGCACAATGCTGAGATTGGACCCAAGAAAAAAGACTGGTGAATCAAATGGAACAGATTGTGGATACTAGTAAGCACAGGTTACGGGGAGATAGCACCCGTCAGCTGCAGGAAATAGATCCCAACTTGCTTTGCGGTCTGAGCAGATACTGTGCAGCTATCCTGAGGTCAGTCACCAGGAAGCTGGGCCCGTGTGCGTGTGTTGATCGCTTCACCCACAATGGAAATGCAGCTGCCTCTGGAGGCATTCTGCACCAGCATCACTACCCAGGACTTTAGGACAGGAGGGGAAGAATAACAGACACCCCTTAAATGTAAATGACAGGATTTGTTTAGGATGGTCAGAGTGTAATGACCAGCACTAGAATTTCAGTGGTGGTTCAAATCTGTAGCAATTACAAATTAAGGGGATAGATGCAGATAATAAGGCAGATATGGAAGGCAGGATCGCTTCCCAGGCACTGGCCTATTTCAGGTGGCTTAGGTCTGTCTGCGCTCCATACAGTGCTCTCGTGAAGGTGTGCGGGAAGGCGGGGTCAGGGCTGTGGCCACACCCTCAATGCCTCTTGACGATTCCAATTCCCGCGGGCAATGCTAGTGCCCCATCTCTTCCATCAGTACCTGCAGCCAAATTACAGCTGCCTCCCACACGGCAGGGCAGGGGAGAGGCATGGGGAAAATTGCCCCAGCCTGCTCCATTTTTAGAGCATCTGCTCAAAGACAGCCATAATAGTTCCATATGGGTAACTCAATCGAGTCTGGGTCCTTAATGTTAAATAAAACATTACAGGGTGAGCAGATCAGGAGAAGGAGAAACCAATTGCTAGGGTGTGTGTAGCACGGCACGCACTCACCGCCACGACACCTCCTGCTGGTCAGTCCGGGAATTAGCTCATCCCCGCCTCGGAGCGCCTCTTGCTGGCTGGTGTCTCCCTACTGGTACCTGCTTCCTAGTCAATCTCCACCCCTTATAATATTTCTGACCCCGCGTCACTCACTGGCCCATGGTGCCCCTTCTCCTGGGTACTGCCCGCAGCAGTGCCCCCACACTCAGGGTCCTCCCCCCCCCAGGGAACCCCAATCCCTTAAGCCCACCTCACCTCAGTGACCCACTGCCAGTCTTCATCTAGCCCCTTCCCTCAGGGGCAAACTGCAGGCTGAAGTGGCCCACTCATCATCGGCCAGGGGGTTGGACCTGCTGCCTCTTCCTTCCCTGGCTCCTTCCCCACAGTCCTAATACCTCTTCCGGCCCTGACAGCAAGGCCCCTGCCTGGGGGTTTGCCAGGATGGAGCTTCCCCAGCTCCTCCTGCCCTTCCCCAGCACCGCACTGTCCAAGGTACTCTTTGCTCTTTCAGGCAGACAGGTCCATCTCTCTCCAAGGCTGGAGAGAGACTGACTACCCCTTCTGGTCTGCTCTCTTTTATACCGGCTTGGCCAGCTCTGATTGGCTGCCTCCCACCTCTTCCTGATTGGCTCTCAGCCCCAGCCCTCTTCAAGGGCCGGCTTTTTACCCTTTCTGAGCCGGAGCTGCGTGACCGCCGCGCTACAGTGTGTTATTGAACCTCAGTCATGGAAATTTGATTCTACAAGGCACCTTTTAAAATCATGTCCATCAACTGTCCAGAACAGAAGCCTGTAGGGAAAGCTACTCAGAGGAATGCTGATCACAGAAAACTGGAAGAGAATAATTTCAATAATAATAATAAAAAAAAGGCCAGATCCTCAGGCGATATAAATCAGTGGAGCTCAATTGAGGTCATTCAAACGATACTCACACAAACTGAGCATCTGGCCCAATCTATTATCATAGAATCATAGAAGATTAGGGTTGGAAGAGACCTCAGGAGGTCATCTAGTCCAACCCCCTGCTCAAAGCAGGACCAACCCCAACTAAATCATCCCAGCCAGGGCTTTGTCAAGCCAGGCCGTAAAAACCCCTAAGGATAGAGATTCCACCACCTCCCTAGGTAACCCATTTCAGTGCTTCACCACCCTCCTAGTGAAATAGTTTTTCCTAATATCCAATCCAGACCTCCCCCACTGCAACTTGAGACCATTGCTCCTTGTTTTGTCATCTGCCACCACTGAGAACAGCTGAGCTCCATCCTCCTGGGAACCTCCCTTCAGATAGTTGAAGGCTGTTATCAAATCCACCCTCACTCTTCTCTTCTGCAGACTAAATAACCCCAGTTCCCTCAGCCTCTCCTCATAAGTCATGTGCCCCAGCCCCCTAATTATTTTCGTTGCCCTCCTCTGGACTCTCTCCTATTTGTCCACATCCTTTCTGTAGTGGGGGGCCCAAAACTGGATGCAATACTCCAGATGAGGCCTCACCAGTGCCGAATAGAGGGGAATAATCACTTCCTTCAATCTGCTGGCAGTGCTCCTAGTAATGCAGCCCAATATGCCGTTAGCCTTCTTGGCAACAAGGGCACATTGTTGACTCATATCCAGTTTCTCATCCACTGTAATCCCCCAGGTCCTTTTCTGCAGAACTGCCGCTTAGCCAGTTGGTCCCCAGCCTGTAGCAGTGCATGCAGGGCCGGCTCCAGCATTTCTGCCGCCCCAAGCAAAACAAAACAAAACAAAAAAAGCCACGATTGGCGGCGGCAGTTCGGCGGCAGGTCCTTCGCTCCTAGAGGGAGTGAGGGACCTGCCGCCCCCGAATTGCCGCACGTGCCGTCCCTCTCCCTTGGCCGCCCCAACCACCTGCTTGTTAAGCTGGTGCCTGGAGCCGGCCCTGAGTGCATGGGATTCTTCCGTACTAAGTGCAGAACTTTGCACTTGTCCTTGTTGAACCTCATCAGATTTCTTTTGGCCCAATCCTCCAATTTGTCTAGGTCACTCTGGACCCTATCCCTACCCTCCAGCATATCTACCTCTCTCCCTGTATTGATCTTCCAGTTCGGTCAATGTCCAGCTAGACTTGCTTTGAAGTCCGTGGACCTAGTCATGGGATTAAAGTTAAGCATGTGCTTTAGTGCTTTGCTGGAGCAGGACTAGAACGCTCAGCTCTTTGCAGGATTGAGCCCTAAATAACACAGTAAGTTGGACTCTCAGAAATCCACAAAAACCCTACGGACTTCACATCTTTACATCTGCCTACATCAGTGTATTTTAGATATTTATATGGCCCCCCTCGTTACTGTTATATCTGCGAACCTCATAATATTTTAAATCTATTTATCCTCAGAAAAACCCTAGGGGGGTAAGGAAGCGTTTACAGTTATGACTGCTATGTAAGCAATTCTCCTGTGTTTATAGTTATAAAAAATGCAATGGATAGCAAGACCTTTTCAGAGAGGTCCACGAGAATCCTGCAGGTTAACTGTGAGCACTGTTTACTGACTATATAAGTAATTCCATACAGTATACTATAGCTCATCAAAATACAGAGCGCGCATCACACGCTTCAGCAATCTTTGCTTTGGAGTATTTTAAATGAGTTCAAACCCTTTCAGATGCGTTACTTCACAGGTGACTGACTAGCCAATGTACCAAAAGCCAAAATGTAATTAAATGTTAAACTCTTTAAATACCAAGTACCGTTGGGATAACATGCGGGTAAAACACAGTAATTGTTTGTCTTTACTCTAAGCCCAGTTAGTTTCATTTTCATGCTCCCGCCTCAATTGCTAGCTCGGGAAATAAAAGCTCCAAGCCCTAGATTGTCCTCGTGGATTTAGGGTCTCCAAGCAGTAATTGACCATTGATGTTGTGTTAGCTCCTTACCGGCCTGCTGTGTAAAATGTTCTTCTGAAAGCCTATTGTGGGGGCTGTTGATGAGTTCTCACCAGTAAATATTGAAGCCTCTGCTAGAAACTTGTCACTTTCACCTTGACCCCCTGCAGTGGGACATACATTTTCAGAGACATCGGGCATCTAGCTTGTTCAGACTTGTTTTCTGTGTGTCACACCTTTAAAATGGAGAAAAGTCTCAACTCCTGGATGCAGCTGCCATCTTGTGTTGAGAGAAAACCCACACACTATGCTCTCTCCTGCCAACCTTGCCTTTGTTTTTGCTCGTTTTGATGTTCTCGCAACAGGAAATAAAAATAATGGTCGCTGATAGAATCAAGTCCCATCCCATAGGAGCACTAAAGACAATAGAACATTTTAAACAGCTTCTTAATTGCACTAGTGAGACGGTTGCAACATGGCTTTAGCACTTCTGTGTCATACAGCAACTCATGTTAGATCAGTCACATTCAGAGTTAACCTCCTGTCCTCAGTTGTCTGGACACTCATGCCTCTGAGTAACTTTAACCCCGTGAGTAGTCCCACTGAAATCAATGGGACTTCTATGTACTATATCAAATGCCTTTGACTGTGCCACAAGCTCTGTGCTGCCTGAGAAACAGGTTGTATGTGCCCTCACATACCCTTCAACTTCTTCAATCTGGTCCTAGGCAGGTCTAGTAAGTGAAAGGGGTATAGGATGGGAGGAGGGATAGCTCAGTGGTTTGGGCATTGGCCTGCTAAATTCAAGGTGGTAAGCTCAATCCTTGAGGGGGCCGTTTGGGGATTTAGTTGGGGATTGGTCCTGCTTTGAGCAGGGGGTTGGACTAGATGGCTTCCTGAGGTCCCTGACATTCTGTGATTCTACATCTTGGGTTTTGCACAACTTAGATTTTCACAGAAACATTTTCTGTTAAAGATAAACCATCACAAAACATTTCTCACTGAAGATAAACCATTGTTTACCAAATGGAAGTATAATGAAAACTACAGCCCATGCTATGCAAAAAAGAAAGATTCTTGATCTTATAGTCATTGTTGAACTTCTAGAACATTAAGAAGACTAATGTTATCTGAACAGTCGCCTAGAATTTACATTTCGCCAGCACTCTCAAATGTACAAATGGTTGCAGATCCATTCTAAGTCTAAACCCCATGATTTCAAGAGGGTTCTAAATTTGCAAAAAGCAGGTTCTCTCACTAATATCCATATATCATGTCAAGTATACTGAGAGCTGCTCCTGCAGCTGTTGGATTGACTTTATGGGAATTTACAATAAGAAGTAGGAACATTTTGAAGATCAGCCTGTTAGCTAACAGCTGGTACAAGATCTCATGCCTGTGTTGCTGCAAATTGAGTCTCTAAAGAGGTTAAAAAATTTCAAAAAACATTGTGCAGATTTCTTTGAATCTTTGCGGAGATTCAAAATGCAGGAAGTTCCCAAGTTAGTTCCCAATGCAGGAAGGAATTCCTTGCTACATCAGTATGCTCAGTCCTCTTGGCATTTAAAAACATGTCAAGGATGGGGTCTCTGTTAAACAGAGGAGACACAGCTGGAAGTTGAGCTATGTTGAAGCCTGTTTGTGTCTATGGCTGTTTTCTTTAATCAATGCCTCCTTGGTTAGATGGACTGTGATTCCATGACACACAACTCACATGGCCTTTCAGTCATATTCAGTATCTTGAATTCTGATTATTTGTTTATGTGAACTCCAAAAAGTACTGGGTACTTTCCATACCTTCAATAAGGGGTTGCCCAACCCCTGAGGAAAGCTCACAGTTTAAGGACTGACAGACAGGTAGGTAGATAGAGGTTAGAGGAAGGGGAAGTGGACCCACAGAGAGGGATTTTTATATCAGTCAACTAAATTCACTGTAGTGAGCATGGCGGAAATGGGTCCTTAAGAGGGACTTAAATGTGGACAACTTAGCAGCTTCGCGCATGAATCAGGGAGGTTTTTCCCTACATAGGAACCTTAAACTGAACCCTGCTCAGCTCTAGATGCCCCTGTGGTTAAAATGCCAGCATCTGCGTATGTCCTGCCACCAGAGATGTCACCGGTGGAGCTGCACTTATGGTGGCTTCACTAGAAAATTAAACATAGACAAGGCCGGGATACATCTCTGAGGGCTTTTAGAGTCTGTCTACACTGCACTTAGAAAACCCTGGGTGGCCTGTGCCAGCTGACTGGGGCTCACGGGGCTCGGGCTAAGGGGCTGTTTTAATTGCAGTGTAGATGTTCAGGCTCGGGCTGGATCCTGGACTTTAGGACCCTGCGAGGTGGGAGGGTCTAGAGCCTGAGCCTGAGTGTTTACACTGCCATTAAACAGTCCCTTAACCCGAGCCCCATGAGCCCGAGTCACCTGGCACCGGCCAGCCACGGGTTTGCAGTGTAGATGTACCCCCAGAGCCTCAGACTTTCAGTGTCAGCATCACTAAAGCACGGCCTGTGTGGATATGCTGAATTGGTTTTGAAAGCAGTTTCACTTTAACATTAAACCATATTATTGAAACCAATTTCAACAGCGGGTCAGCTTAACACTAGGCAGAGTCTGTGCATTCTGCAGGGATTTGAGGAAATAAATCTGCATCAAGAAATGCTATTAGCCACCCTGGAAAGCTCATGGAGTGTGGCAGAAAGCATCCCACTTTGGTGCAGTCTCCATTTAGCTCATTATTCCACTGAAGGCAAAGAAGCCCCAATTATTCACTAGTGGATAAGGCGGATTTTTCTAAACAAAACAAACCCTTTAGAAGTGTAAGCAGGGTCTACTGAATTCTTCCCTGACAGCTAGCTGGGAGGGGGAGAGACTTCAAGAGCAAACTGTATTTACATGAACACACCAACTCTGCTTAGATATCCAGCAGATAGAGCGGTATTCTGCTCAAAGTGATCAACTTTGGCTGGTGTTGGGTTACAAATCACTTTTGGACTGAATGCAGGGGTAGTGAAATACTGTTACTAATGTTGGCATTATTGTGAATAAAAGGGAGCAGAACTGTGCTTAACCTGTCCCAACTATGGGGGTTACTCTCAGCTGAAAGGACCTCATTAAGCCAGGGGCTCGAATGCTAGAGCCCTGTAAAGGGATGGGGCCAGATGTGCCAGCCAAGAGGTGTGAACCCTCCCCCAAGAGTCCTCCCTGGACTGGTTTAACCTGTTCCCCCCCCCCCCCCACTGCTCAAAGAAAGAGCTAAATAGGCTTCTTTGTTATTTTAAATGCTCAGTCAGAGCTGAAATCACTTGAGATGGGGTAGTGTCTCTGCCCAGCCTGCAAAGAGCTAAAAATTACTAAGAGGCTGATGTGCAGAGGTCACAGCAGAGAGGCCGGTGGCAGTAGAAGTTGACTGACCGTCAGCTGGCGACGAGCAGCTAGCAGGGTGGCTGGCGGAGAGGCACGTGATCGGCCGACAGGGCGGCTGGCAAAGAGGGCCAGAGCAGAGCCCCGCAGAGTGGCATAGTGATTGGCTGGCAAGGTGGCTGGCAGAGAGGGGCAGCGAGCGAATGCCCGAGCAGCGGAGCAAGTAAGGTGCCTCTCTACCCGCCCTCCATCCAGGGTGGGAGGTGATCTCTGCAGATGCACCTCTGAACTCTGGGCCTGCACTGACCAAGGACAGTAACTATGAGTGGGGTGCAGAGAAGGGACGGGCACATTAAAAGGACTTTTGGGTTGCTGGACTTAAGAACCTGAGGGGAAAAGGACACTGCCCAACTGCCTTTTGCTCATGGTTTAGGTTTATGAACCCTGTTTGTGGAGTTTTCCCAAATTAATGCCAAGTTACTTCCCTCCTTTTATTAAAAGTTTCTTTTCTACATTCAGACTCTGTGCTTGCGAGTGGGGAAGTATTGCCTCTCAGAGATGCCCAGGGGTGGTGTGTAATCCAGGTCACTGGGTGGGGGCTCGAGCCAGTTCTGTGTTCTATCGATGGAAAGGAACCCCTAGATATTGAACCCGGCCCTTGTTGCTGCTGGCTCCACCTGGCAGAAGCGTTACAGAAGCTGTAGCTGAAAAGATGAAGGCCATCCCTCTATTTCCCCCTTAGCAAGATGGCAGAGGAGCAGCTCATTAATAGCAGGAAGCGGATCAGATTTGTCCATTTCTCAAACATCAGACTCTAGCAAAACGGAGAAAGTGATTTAAAAAACAAGCTGTGGAAATGAGGTCAGACAAGCTGGAGGAAGTGATCTTCTTTCCCAGGATACAGGGGTATACAGGCTTGCCTTTTATTATCAACGGAAGAGCAAGAAGGTTGTAATTTGGGGGAGTGTACGTAGCCACCGCACCCCGTCTCACAGCCTTGGAGTGTTAGCAGGTGGACTGGCAGTGCTGTGATGTCTCTGAGAGCTGCATCTGCGGGGTGGGGCGGGGGGGGGGGGGAGGGTGAAGGAGGAAAAACCTGCACAAGTCCCTCAGACCCTTCCTTTTTCTCAGCCCAACCAAGCTGCTTTGATCTCCCTTGTGTTTGTGATTCTTCCCGGCAGCTAGGCTCAAGGCTAAGGCAAACCCAGGCCAGATACCTCCACAGTCAGATTCACACAACACACACCTGTATAAAGCATTGAGAGCAGCAGGTTCAGTAGCAATCAGTGTGCATGCCTGTGGCAGGCATCCATCAGGAACAATGTGTTTCCCGCATTTAGGGAATGTCTACACTTCAAATGCTGCTGTAACCCCAGAGGCGGCGGGGGTATCCCACAGCTCCCTGTCCCCATGGGCGTTGGGGGACCCTGCAGCTCCCAACCGCCGCAGTCTGAAGTCATGGAGGTCACTGGAAGTCACGGATTCTGTGACTTCCGTGACCTCCGTGTCTAAATCATAGTCTTAGATATTACTGATTTATATTAGTGTCCCATCAAACACTGGATTTTACATCGAGACATTTGGATGCCCCAAAACCTTGATAGCCCCCCAGACTCTTTGGCCTTGTCTACACTGGTAATGGCATGCAGGGGGTGCCAGAACTAGCAGTGTAGACATGGGTGGCACTACTTGGGCATAGAGAGCTGCGTAGGGTACCTAGCCTAAGGTTCTGGTGTGTCTTTACTCATTTAAGCAGTGCCTCACTCTCTACACTGCTATTTATACGCATGCTAGGGGGCCTGCAGTCCCTGTATTCCACTCACTGTCCTAAGTGTAGACAGAGCCATTGTAATATTCATGAGGAAACAGGGAATAGTCAGTGCACGGCTTTTATTTCACTGTTTCATCAACCGCTTAAGTGATGAGACTCTTACTCACAGAGCGTCTAAACTGCAGCTGTCCACACGTCTCTCTTTAGCCTACTTCCTGTTAGATACCTGGCCACAAGATGGCGCAGTCTCACAATCCAATCCTGTTGCCATTTAAATCAATGGCAACATTTCCACCAACTTCAATGAGAGCAGGTGCAGACTCTTCAACGGCTCTTAAATCATCCCATTTTTATACCTTCAGGATGTATCCTCTGTCTAGATCCACTTTTCCGCTCTAGATTAATGGGGACAACCATAACCTGAAAGTTATTACCAGGTTTTTTAAGCGGTTGCTAATAAATTACAATGAAAATGGTATTGCCTCATTCTAATGAACTAATTTTGAGGGGTGGGTACAGGATTTACAACTGTGCAATGAATGCTGAGCTAGCCAGAGATAGCTGTGTAACCATTCCTGACCCGTGTTCCGAACAGCGGTGTTAGGAAAGATTCTGCCCCTGCGTATTAGCCACTGAGTCCAGTGGCTACTGTTACCACTCCTTCCACACCACTGATGCTATTTGTTTCCTAATTGCACGTTGCTTTGCAGGGTTGGGGTCACTTTCTGTTTACAGTCAGTTTCGCTTTCCACTCATTCAGCCCCATTTATGCTTCCAACACTGCAGAAAATGATTCCATTGAAGAAAATCTGCTGTTTTCATTGAAAATTTAAAAAAGAAAATCACATTAGGTTTCCTAACCACTTCTCTCATCTATTCTTAAAATCTAAATGATGGGAGGCCTAATTCTACATGCCAGTGTCCCTTTAAAAACCCTATTTAAAGAAAATAGTTAAAATATTCTGGGTAGTTTTCCCAATTTCTGATAATATTGAAATGAACTGGAAAAGGTAAGTGGTGTTTTCCTATGGAGGACGTACTCAGTGACAGGGGCTGGAGGGTTATCAAAAAGTCAATGGCCCGAATGCTGCTCTAAGTGATACTGATGTGAATTCAGAGTAACTCCTTTGGCTTTATTGCTTCATATTCACACCGAGACAGAGAACAGAATCTGGCCCAGTGCATGTAAAAAAGAATGGAAGTACTGAGTCTAGGCAATGAAAGTGTCAGCTTCATGTACTGGTTTAATGATCCTGGGTCCTCTTTGTCAGCCTGTTATAATAAAAGAAACACTCGGAGGAGCATTTCCCCATAGATGTGGCAGAGCTGGTAACAATATTCCAGTACTCGAAACACAAGGTCACTATCACTGCATCATCTGAGCACCTCACATTAATATATTTATCCTCACATCGCCCCTGGGAAGTGGGGAATTATTGTTGTGTCCATTGTACAGATGAGGAACTGAGGCAGCAAGAGATTAAGTGACTTGCCCAGGGTCACTCAGGAAGGCTGTGGCAGAATCAAGCATTTAACCCAGCTCCCCTGAGTCCCAGACTGCAGCCACAAGACCAAATGTCCTTCTCCATCCCAAATAGGCTACAGTGAATTTTCACAGCACATTCAACTATCCAACACTTTGGAGGATAGAGCTAAAATTCAGAGGGATCTTGATAAATTGGAGAACTGGGCTAATGACAACAAAATGAAATTCAGCAAAGACAAATGTGAGGTTCTACACTTAAGGAAGAAAAAACAAATGCATGAATACAGAACGGGGGATAACTGGCTTGGCAGCAGCACTGAGAAGGATCTGGGAGTTGTGGTGGATCACAACCTCGACATGAGTTAGCAATGCGATGCTGTTGCAAAAAAAGCAAATGCAATTTCAGGTTGCATTAAGAGAGGCCTGGCATGCAAGTCACAGGAGGTGATAGAACCACTCTACTCTGTGCTGGTTAGGCCGCAGCGTGAGTACTGTGTTCAGTTTTGGTCACCAAGGTATAGAAAGGATGTGGAGAAACTGGAAAGGATCCAGAGGTGAGCGACAAAGATGATCACAGGGATGGAATGCAAGCCATAGGGGCAAAGGCTAAAGGAACTGGGTATGTTTAGTTTGGGAAAGAGGAGATTAAGGGGGGACATGATAGCGGTCTTCAAATACTTGAAAGGCTGCCATGAAAAAAGATGGAGAAAAGTTGTTCTCTCTTGCCACAGAGGGCGGGACAAGAGGCAATGGGATCAAACTACAGCACAGCAGATTTAGATTAAATCTTGGAAAAATGTCCTGACTGTAAGAACAGTAGGACAATGGAACAGACGCCTCCGGAAGTTGTGGAAGCTTCTTCACTGGAGGTTTTCAAAAGGAGGCTGGACAGTCGTCTGCCTTGGATGGTTTAGATACAACAAAACCTATCTCATGGCAGGGGGTTAGACTAGAGACCCTTACCATCCCTTCTAACCTAGCATAGGTACTTATATGGCTCCTATCACTGGGGCATGGGACAGCTTCACATTGTTTAATTGATTTATCCTCAGAACACTCTTGTGAGGTAGGGCAGCAAACTCACCTCCATTTTACAGCTATGGAACAAAGGCACAGAGAGGCTAAGTGATTTGCCCAAGGTCACACAGGAGGTATATGGCAGAGCTGGGAATTGAACCTGGGTCTCTCAAGTACTAGATTAGCACCATAAACCTGGGTATCTCTCACTCACTCTTTATGTTCTGGACTGTTCCAGCAGTGGAGCACAGAGCTCCATTATCCCAGAAGTGCCATGTCCTTCACTATTCTAAGCTACAATTCATCATTGCCTTCCTGAAGGGAAAAACAAAACAAAACCTGTCAAAAACCCTGTGTTGAAATAGCCCTGCATGCTTCCCTCCCTTCTCACCTTTTCTTTTTTCTGTTGGCCCCACAGCCCTTGCCAAGCCTGCCAGTGTCCATTTTCCAAAGGGACCCATGGCTGTGGCTTGGAATGTTCCACCTTCCTCCGCTGTTTTGTGCCGTAGATAGAAGCGTGCTGCAGAGCACAGGTAGCAAGGACTCTGATGTGGAAGACCAGGATAGACTGTAATTTGAACGAGCGCAGACCCATACGTAGGGAGGGCTAGGTTTGCAAAATGAGCTGCATGCAACTGCGTGCATCTGTTTGCACGAAAACACCTGAGGAGTATGTAAACACCACCGAGAATCAGCAAAATGCCCCCATCCAATGCTTAAAAGTCCTTCGCAGATCATCTTAACAATGGTCACAACTTGAACAGAGCTGCAGCACCATGTCCCTGATATTTCCTGAGTAATTTGTTAGACTTATTAGAGTTTAGGACTGATAGACACAGTGCAAGATTCCTCATGCACCATAAGATTCCTCGTGCAGCATTGCTAAAGCACCTCAGCCCAGACCTCCAGTAGCCTGGCTCGTTTAGCCATAAGACCACCTCACAGCTTTGCCAATGCACCTCGTTCTCTTGCTTTTCCAGCCCGGGGCCACCCTCTCCAGCAGAGGGCTGTTAGCTATGCAATGCTCTTGTGATAAGGACAAAGAGGGATTTACTGTAATTCACTGTGGTACTCATGTAATCCAGCTGGCTAGCTCTTATAGTAGGAAGATGTAAATCCACTCATTCCAAGGCAAACAGCCACAGGATAGACTGTTACCAGTACGAGGCGAGGCGTTCCCTCCAGACACATTTGCATGTCTGACATTAGCAAAGATTTCAACCCGTGTCTACAGGGATACTAGGTCAAAACGTTAACCCACTGTGCTACCTGCCTAAGGCACTTAACACTGCATCCCATGCCACATTATTATTCATTTTTGTAATATGGTTGCACCCAAAAGTCCCGGTCAGGTTCTGACCCTCAAATGCAGTCTCTACCCCAAACAACTGACAGTCTAAAGCCCCGGTCCTGCAGTGTGATGCATGCCCATCTGGAACTCCATTGACTGTGTGGGCATCCACCCACTTGCATCTCCTTGTAAAACCAGGACTTGAGACGGGACACTGCACAATGAGGATGGGGGTCTAAATGGACTGTGAGCCGGAGCACTGAGACTTCATGCTCTCCTGTCTTGTTGTGTTGCCTTCAAAAAGATACTGGTTTTGTGCAAACGGTGACAAAGGCACGATCCTTGTTATTTCAGCCCACATCCGTGACTGACAACTGATAACTGGCTAAAGGATATAACAGTGGTAAGGAAGGCAGCCACATGCTGCTCGATTCAACCTGATGCTGCTATTTCCCTGGGCCTCTTCCCACCAGGCCCCTTTATCTTAGCTCAGGGCCAAAGCTCTCAGCTACCTCTCTCCCTGCACACCCAGCGGTGCTAGTGCAGTTGGAGATAAACCCTGGCTCATCCTCAGGCACCTGTGACCAGAGAGTAACATCCACCCCTGCTCTTCCACTCCCAGCCAGGGACTGCGCTGCTCAGCCCCTGTAGCTCCTTTTATCTGAGCCTGCTGGGTTCTGATTGGCTGTTGTTAGCCCTTCTAGCTCTTGGAGGACCAGGTCTCTGTAGTTTCCAAGATAGCTATCCAGAAAGCCCTCAGTAGGCAGGTCTGGAGGACCCACCTTCACTACTCCTTTCCTCCCACATTGCTGCTGCTTGGGGCAGGGTATAGTAAGACTAAGGGCCTCCTGTTGGCAGTCACAAAGGCCTGGTACACCCCATCACAGAAGCCACAGTAATCATTGTGCGTCAAGGAAAAGAAAGGCCTTTCCAAGCATGTGAGCCTGCTAATTTGCAAAGAGCTGAAAATCAACGCAAAGCAAATGCAAACACACAGACGTGATAAACTGATCAATAGCACCATGGGCAAGTCACATGGTGCCCTCTTCCACTACTCTAATAAAAAGCAAGATTGCCTGTTATGATTCCCCGTCTGGAGCACCAGTCATGGCAATCACACAATGATTCAGATGCTGGCTAATTAAGCAAAGTCAACTGCGTGGATCAGTCTTCTTGTTTTTATCAGCCACAGCCTTGTCATTCAAATCGCTATGGGAAAGCCACTCCTGCCAGAAAGGATTAAGCCCCAATACACCTGGGTGTATATTAGTTATACGCCTGCATACCTATTTTGTAAATACATCTACACTGCTTTGCGACTGGTCCCTTCAATATCTGATCATCTGGGGTTTTGTGTAACTCCCATTCTATCTGTCCAGCCTGAACCGAAAGCTACCTGGGCAGAGACCGTTATGTATTATCCAGGACTGTGCATCCTCCTTCTGTTCAGGAGGTCAGACTAGATCATCTAATGGCTCCCTCTGGCCTTAACTTCTATGAATCTATGCCTCTGGTGCTCAGTAAATAGAGGCCCCCATCCAGTGCCCATTATAGTGAATAAGAATCATTTCACCGAATAGCAGCTGGAAAAATGGTCCATATATAGCAACAGCTACTCATGGACCACGAGCAAGGGCCAGATTTTACTCTGATTTATACCCCGTGTCATTGCTTTGACTTCAGTGGGGTTGCACAGGAGTCTAAGTAAATTCGGGCAGAATTAGGCCTCAAGTCTACACAATATTATAAGGACCAAATTCTGCTCTTAGTTAGCTGAGTGAAATGCCTGCTGAATTTGGCTCTCAAATCCACCAGTTTAGGCCCCAGTCCAGCAAAGCACTTAACTTTAATCCTATGACTAGCCCCATTGAGGTCAATAGGATTATTCACCGTGTTTAAAGTTAAGCATGTACTCATGCGCTTTTCTGGATTGGGGCCTTACTGTACTGATAGCTCTGCAGATGCTAACAGGAACCTGTTATACCTTGGAGATCCTTTGTATCATATAGCAGCTGCCATGACAATGTCAGTATTTGCCGACAAATACCACACACTTACCAAGGTTATCTTCTTTTCTAAGTATAGGAAAAAACATTGGTACCTCCCATACTGTTGTGTTAGAGCGTTAACTGGCTGGCAATGTGGCTTTAATGGTGAAAGCTCTGTGCCACTCTGGTGTATCCTGGCTACTCAAGAGCAGTGCACGTCATGTGTTCTTAGGCCGGATGAATTCTCCCTGTCAGGACTCTAGAGGTGACGTTTACTCAAGAGATAAATAATCCCAGTGTCATGTAAAATTGCTGGTTTTGAAAAACTTCCCCTGATTATTTTATTTTTGAAATATATTCTCTGCAGGAGCCAAATTTACCTCAGAACCCTGCGCCTCACACATTCAGTTCAGGAGGATGAGTGCTAATTGGGTCAGTCCTGTTTGAATGATTTATGAGACAGTCAGTATTAGCTGCCCTAAATTTCCTCCTTAGATAGTCCTTCTTCAAGGTTTAGATAATCTTAATCTTCAGTGCAATGAAATAAGGGATCTGCTTTCTGGGCCCAATCCAAAGTCCCTTGAACTGAGTGGAAGGATGCCCACTGATTTCTGTGGTCACTGGATTGAGCTCCTATATATTTAATAAATAAATAATAATAATTAATAAATAAAACCTAGCTCTCCAGCTGGAATTTTCAGCAATAGATCCCAAAGCACCTTACAAAGGAGGTCAGTATCATTATCCTCATTTTGCAGATGGGGAAACTGAGGCACGGGGCAGGGAGGTGACTTGCCCAAGGTCACACAGCAGGCTGGTGGCAGAGCTGGGAACAAATCCTGAGTCATAGTCCAGGTGTGGCCCAGGTGCCTCTCTGTCATGACGATATGTGGGAGGGCAGCTGGGCCAAATCTGAGGGAGTAGTGCTGCGATCCTGGGCACCAGGTCACAAAAACACTCACACAAACTTGGCCTGGCCAAACCTGAGCCGTGCTGCGGCGCTAAATCAGAACACTTAGAGAAGGGAGCTGAGTTCTGCCAGCTCCGAGGGACAGGAACCACAGCCGCCAGTATGGTATTCACAGTGTACTTATTTAGTACTTATTATATTAATGTGTCTATTATGGGTACGAAATATTTAGTGAGCCAGCTGTTTCTTGCGGTGAAGCTATTTACTGGGTTGCGACAGGCTATCAAGGTTTGCAAATGGGCCGTGAGCCCCAGGAGGTTGAGAACCACTGTTCCAGAATTCATAATTGGGTACAGATTCCCAGCTCGTCAAGTGCCCATGCCGGCACGGTCCCTATATTTAAGCCAGTTATACAGTAGAAAGAAACTGCTCCTCCCCACCTGAGGGATAAATAAATAGACACTCACCAGCTGTAAAGCAGTGTTCCCCAAACTTTTTACCTTGGGCCTCCTCTTGCCCCTGTCCATTCCTCCCCCCCGCTTCCTGGAGCTGGGGTCAGGAGCAGGGCCATGGCTCCGGGAGGGGGGGATGCAGACGGGGTAAGGAGGCCATGGCTGGGGCCACACTGGGGGCAGGCACGGAGCCCCATGTGAAATCTGGGGGTGCTGCAGTACCCCCTGCGCCCCTACTTCCAGCGCCTATGATAAAGGGTGTCAGGATCTGGCCCACAATGAAGACAAAACAATCTGCTGCCTCCCTCAGGCCCCCTTTGAGGGAAAAGGTGGGCTTTGCCACACCCCCAGATAGTTAAAGCCAGGCTGTGATGGGCAAGGTAAGTAGAGAAGTGTGAAGCTAAAGGCTCCTCCTGGAAAACAGCCTGCAATGCTGAATGCTCCCCTAACGTCAGGATAAAATGCACCCTGACTTTCCCAGGCGAGAATAGAACTTCACAATTTATAGAGTTCATGGTAAACAAACCAACCAACCCCCCAATCTCCCCACCGCTTTCCATTGTCTACAATTTCCTTTTCATCGGGAGCAAAAGGGCTTCTAAGAATAATACAAAAGATTTTTTTTCTAGCCCCGTGATCTTTCTAGTCCCGGCTGCCGATTCCCCTGATAACTGACCCTGCCTTCGTTTTTATTCATGACAGCAATTCTACCGTAGAGATCCATTAGGCTGATAGCAAGCAGATCAGTCAGGAGACGCAACCAGACAAGAACGTCTAATTGGTACACAAGGTTATGAAAACATTTACAATGGGAACTCTCCTGGGAGAGCGTTTTCCACTGTGAGAAATATCTCCTGCTCAACATCTCTATATCTGTACACTGAGTCCTCCTGGCAGCCCGTGCTGCAAATATTTCCCTTTGAGAATGGAAACTATGATCTTAGTCCTCGCATATAGTTTTAGGCTGGTCACAATGTTAGTTTGGGTTGATTAAGGGGGCAAGATTTATCCACCCAGATTTTGACCTGTTTCTATGATCTTTATTTTTGCAAAGTCCACATCATTCTTAAAATAGGTTCCGCCCCCCCCCCCAATAAATACTA
Organism: Emys orbicularis; assembly: GCF_028017835.1. Taxonomy (NCBI): domain Eukaryota; kingdom Metazoa; phylum Chordata; order Testudines; family Emydidae; genus Emys; species Emys orbicularis. The sequence goes on from NC_088693.1 coordinate 5,315,697, forward strand.
TAATTTTTATTCTTGCTTCTTAAAAATATCCAGAAAAAGAACACCAGGGTGCAGATCCCAGCAAACAGGTATTAAACCAGCATGTATGGTCCTTGGTTCCTGAACTGGCATAAGAAAACAAAGATCACTTGAGTTAGATCCACCCATTTAAGAATAGCCCTTCTCTAGCACCAGATCAGTCTGTCTGGCGATCTTAGCATTGCTTTCCCTCCCTGTTTTTAATTGGTGGTAGATATTTAATATTTAGATTGCTGCAAAACACAGAGGTCTCAAACAGAATCGGGGTCCCATTATGTTAGATGCTTGCAAACATATAAGAGGACACTGTTCCAGCCCTGAGGCGTTTACAGTCTGAGTGAAGTGGGAAAAATGTTACCATACCCCATTGGCCTGCAGCAGTGACAAGTGGGACATAGAAAGGAAGAAAGTCTTGCTTGCTTACTCCTTTCTGTAGGGCAGTGACACTGGTACAGACAGGCCATCCCTCAGTTAGAACCAAGTTAGGTATCAATATGACTGTGAGTTTAAGGCTCAGTTGGGCAGGTATGTAGAGAGGGAGAGACATGCCTGCCTGTTTCCTGGCCCCACTGGGGTAGCTAGTGCCGCTGTGGGGGCTCGGAGCACAGCTGGGTGGGAAACTGTTTTCCCAGCCTGCGAGAGCTGGAGATTTTGCAATTTCCCATCTTAAATCAGGATGAAAAGTTGAAATCTCAAAACTGTTTGCAAACTGATCATCGGAAAAAATTTGGATCGAGTAATTTCAAAACGTTTCATTTTGATTTCTGTCTTTTTTAAAATGTTAACCTTTTTTTTGTTTAAACAAGTATACATTCACTAAAATTTCAAAACAAAAATGCGTTTTGAACCAGAAAATGAAAAATTGTTTCGTTCTGAAAATGTCAAAATGGGACTTTTGACAATTTTGGGGGGGGGGAAAAAAATCAATATTTTTTTCAAATCTGGAAATTTATTAAAATTGGCATTTTCTGAAGAAAATGTTTCATTTTTTTTTTAAATTCCCAACCAGGCCTCGCTAGAAGGGACTTAGACTGTGCCCTGCTGATGCATGTGGGGTACAACGGCCATTGTACCCTTCCCCAACTATGCACCCATGCAGCAAACTGAGCACAATCAGTGTTTTTCGTAGCCCACTTCCTACTACCGCCATTGACTGCAGGTTAGTTTTAGCTGAGGAGGTCGTCCTGTTGGTGAATAAAGGAAGTGGAGGTGCTGGTATCCTGACCAAGGGGAGGGATTTCTATTTCCAGGTCAGATTTTCTCCCTCCTCATTCACAAAGGACTTGTTTGTCTGGCTCCCTGTCACTCTCTTCTCTCCTCTCTTCTCCTTCGCAGCTCGGCATTTCCTGGTGCATCCAAAAACTCACCTGCATCCATGGGATGCTCATGGACAGGCAGCCCCAAGCAGAAGTGGGGCCTGGGCCTACCAAAGGGTTGGAAGGACTAGAGCTGGAAGTGGCTTCCTCCTCCTGCTTCCCTGGCTCTCCTTTGCAGACTGGAGTGGGCTAGACTGCCTAGCACCTTTTCTTCAGAGCTTTGACTTCCTCTATAAAAGGGAAGGGAAACGAGCAATAGCACCAGACGTGGGGCACTGGTGAAATAGTATTTTGGGGACTCACGAGATTGATTGCCACCCTCCTATGGATGGCAACAATCCCCCACCGCTGACGCGAGAGGCATGGCTACCTATCACTGCATGGCACGCCAACCGAGACAGCTCAGTAAGACACCACAACACAAATGGATTCCTTGAAGAGGCCCTTTTAAGAAAATTACTCTGTGTGTGGTGCGACCTCCATAGCAATTGTATCCTGGCTCTCACACTGCCTGCATGCAAGCTAAGGTCATATTTTTCTAGCGAACCTACTCTGTTTCTCTGGGGTAGGGGAGGATGGGTAGGGATGTGAGGATTCGGAAAATGAGCAGGTGCAGATACGGAGCTTTTCAACATGTGGGATGCATCTGCCTGGTTGTGTTTGTGAAGCAGGTTTTTAAAAATGTATTTCTATTCTTTCCTCTCTGAAAAGTTTCCAATAAAAAAACAAAAATCAATGACAAAAAAAAAGAGTGACAAGTTCACAGGAGAAAAAAGAACATCAAACCAGAAGTGATTTTGAATATGGGCTTTTGTATCAAGTTTAATGACAAGTCAGGCTCGCCAGAGCAGAAAAGAGCTGAGCTAATGGGAAAGTATCAGAGATTTTCCCCTTCACTTCCACAGATAATGCTGCCCAGCTCGCACACAAGATTCCATACTAGCAGCCGGCTGCAAAGCATCTCCTTCCAGCAACTGCATGCAGGATCTTTGTGCTGTATCTGCAACCAGGCAGGCGGCATTGCAAATACAGAGTCGCTTCAGGTTCATTTCCGTATTGTGAAGTTAAAATTGCAGTGGAGGGGAGCTGGGGAGGAGTTTGTTTGACAGGGTCTGGGGAGTGGCTCACAAGCACCAATGTATTGTTGCACAGAATTACTTCACTGCAGACAAATGAAGACTGCAAACTTTCCCACCTGCTTTTGAAGTTAAATGCCAACATATTAGCCAGGACAAATAAGAATGGTGATGGAGAGGCACATTACGGTCTGACCCTCAATCCCCAGCACTATATTCTGGAACTGAATGAAATTACCTTTACGCTGAGAAGACACTGGGTGTGAATGAAATGCACAGGAGGTTCCTGATTTTCAGAAGCAGCCTCTGATTTGGTGACTGCATTTTTACAAGTGCCATTTTGCAGTTGCAGATAATTGCGACTGCCTCTTGGTAGCGCTTAGAGACGAACAACACAGCCTTGGCTTTTAAAATAAAAACAGGAAAATAAAATAACTGTGTGTCCCTGAAAGCCAGGAATGGCTCTGTGTTCAGGGTCTGGCCTGATGTAACCCCCTGCAACCCACCACCGGAAGGTGCTGCTGGCCAGCTGGTGAAATTGACATATGTCTCTGTGAGCATATATCCACCTCCAGCTCTCTGATCCATGAGACTTGACTGAAGCAATAGAGGGAGCTGTACAATAATGTTGCCACCTGCCCCTCCAGCAGCCCTCCCAGGGAGTAACCTCATCCAACCCACCCTTGCCAATAAAATCCACAGCAGCTGCTTTAAGTCCCCTTTGCCCTGCTGCAGCCATGCAAACGTGACTTACTGGGGGCTGAGGATGTGCCCCTTTATGTTCATTGCCACCAGATGCAAAATCAAAGCAAATGCAAAGAATGAAAACGAAGGGCCCGACCCTATTTCCATCCAAGTCAAAAGGAGTTTTGTCACTGACTTCACTTTCCCAGAAGCGCTGCCTGGTTAGTTTCCCAGCACTTGCTACTGTTGAAATTGTTATACTGCGGTTGTAACATCCATCGGTGCATGATTATCGGGGCTCCCAGTGTACGACCGGTACGGTTTGCTGAGCACCGTCAGTAAGATGGTAGCTGTACAAAAGTGCAGAAGACGACACCATGCTGGCTCCTAGAAGCACTCGCTTTGCAAGGAGACAGATAATCCTGTTCAAATCTCTACGGGGCCAGAAGATCAGATGAAGGTCCAGGTTCTTCTCTGTTGTCCGTGCACTCCTCTTTCTCACTTTATGGTGGATAATTGCCAATGAGGTTTAGGGTTGAATGAGCTTTAATGAGGGATTGAATGGTGTTTGTATGGATTCATTGATAGATGCATCGATTTTCAGCCAGATGTGACCATCTAGTCCGCACATAGCACAAGCCTTCATCGTTCCTGGTATTCATTCCAAGTTGAATGGGGAGAGGTTGGTCATTTGAAGCACCATCTGGAAGAGCAAGTTATAAACATAAGAGGTGGAATGGGGGACATATACAAAAAGGTCACTCTAAACATGTTGTCTGAATGCTCTGGCCAAGTGCATGTGATCTTAGTGGCTGGTCCCAGTGACTATACAGCTCTCTATGAAGGGAGCTCTCCTTCAGGTCAGGAAGGATCTGTGGTTTTGGTTCTCGGTTCAAGCCCCAGTGCTGGCTATGGTGTCAACAGCCAAGGTTTGTTACATGATCATGGTCCAGCTTTATGGATTTTTTGCCTTTATTCTGCTTTGCAATAAAATACAACAATTTTAAAACAACCCCACTCTCTGAAAACTTTTCAGTACAACCAATTACTTCTTCCTTCAGACACCTGCTGGGCAAAATTCAGAGGATCTGGGACATTCCACCATTATTTTTGATGATCCCATCAAAAACTGTATTTCTGAATCTGGGGAAATTCCCTGTCAGTGCTGGGATAGGGCAGACATCAGCTTAAATGGGTTCTTCTAGTTTATGGGCAGTATATACTGCTAGGTTATAAACCTCATTAGATTATTTGCTGAAACCATGTTTATTCCCGGAATCAGTACCTTCAGATGTAATGTCCTAATTAGATCAGCTGGTCAGGAGTGGGAAGAGTCTGTTTTCACTGTGACCCACAAGATGTAGCACTGAACTCCCATTATTACTAATGAGCCCCAGAGGCTTAATTCTTGAGGCAACACACTGAACTGATGTGTATCAGCTCCATTGTTTTTCCGAATGCTGAAAGTTCCACATCATGCATAATTTAGCATTTGGAACACAATAATCTTCCATTGCCTGTGCTCTGCATTGTGTGTGCCTCAGCAGGGCCCTGATCCAAAGCCCATTGAAAAGACTCCCACTGATGTCAGTGAGCTTTGGATCAGGTCCCAGAAGTCTGCTGAAGGAAACTGAGTGGGCCATTGGGATTTGGCAGACATGTTGAGCTGCAGAGGGAGACCACTTTTACTTAGATTCATGGTGCACGTTAAGCAACTCCAAGGGGGAGCTAGTAATGCTGGTAATGGGCCTTGTTTTGGCCTTAAATAATACTACTTTACAATTTCTATGTTGGGATCATTTATCATATCACAAAGCGTTTTACAAACCAGATTGATTTCGCCCGCCACTGGAATGCTACCACCTCTGGCATAGATCAGGGCAGCTGTTCAATAGCACACAAGCAACCTTACACAACAATGAAGGAGACTGTTTTTGCCAATGATAACTGCAGAGGAATTTTCAGGTGGGTAGAATGCAATGACCTATCCTTCAATTTGGCCAGGAGACTCCGGATCCTTTTGAGAAGAATACAATGGACTCTTCAATAATCACAAGTGGGCAGTATCTTGTATCCGCAGAGGCTGGAACTACCATATTATAACAGCTGCAGATTTATACTCTCGTTTGGACCCAGTCAGTACCCATTTTAGTGACATTACAAATGGCGCATCGCACTGGTTTACTACACTGTAAAAGTGTGTTCATTGCTTGCAACCTATTTGCTTACATCTGGAGCAGACTGTTAATACAGTAACTCCTTGCTTAACGTTGTAGTTCTGTTCCTGAAAAATGCTACTTTAAGCGAAACGATGTTAAGTGAATCCAATTTCCCCATAAGAATTAACATAAATGAGTGGGTGGGTGGGTTAGGTTCCAGGGAATTTTTTTCGCCAGACAAAAGACTATTTTATATATATACACACACACGTATACACAGTATAAGTTTTAAACAATTTAATACTGTACACAGCAATGATGATTGTGAAGCTTGGTTGAGGTGGTAAAGTCTGAGGGTGGGATATTTCCCAGGGAATGCCTTACTGCTAAATGATGAACTAGCACTCGCTGAGCCCTCCAGGGTTAACACATCGTTGTTAATGTAGCCTCACACTCTACAAGGCAGCAGGAATGGAGGGAGGGGCGACAGCATGGCAGAGAGAAACAGAGACACACCGTGTGTGTGAGAGAGATGTGCATTGCCCCTTTAAGTACACTGACCCCACTCTAAGTACATTGCCTTTTTAAGTAGATCAGCAAGTTGATCAGCAAGCTCCCTCCGTCCTGAGCCCTGCCGTGTCCCACCCTGCTCTGTGGAGATGGGGTACAGGAGCAGGAGCAGGGGCAGGAGCGGGGGGAGGGGGACACCCTGACATCGGCACCCCTCTTCTCCCCACCTCTGCACAGCAAGCAGGAGGCTCCCGGGAGCAGCTCCAAGGCAGAGGGCAGGAGCAGCACATGGCAGTGGGGGGGAGGGACAGCTGAACTGCCAGGCAATTGATAGCCTGCTGGGCGGCTGCCGCACAGGGAACTTAGTAGAGCTGATAGGGGGGCTGCCGGCTCACCCTGGCTCCAAGCCCCCACCAGCTCACTTCAACGGGCTGCTCTTTCTGCAAGCAGTGGACAAAGCAGGCGGCTGCCAAACAACGTTAGAAGGGAGCATTGCGCAACTTTAAACGAGCATGTTCTCAAATTGATCAGCAACGTAACAACGAAACAAGGTTAACCAGGATGACTTTAGGTGCTGTTACTGCATGCCCTTCACATGACCAACTCTAAACTTCAGGTTTGTAGAGCCTAAATGGACAAATTTTGGAAGTTGCAGGTCCAAACAGCTGGACTAAGATTCCTGTTGTATTACAACATTGTCTGGTTTTATACAGCTTTTGATCTCTCAACTAATAGAGCCTTGCCCATGCAAAAGGAATTGAAATTGTTCTTCCTCTAACACTACTCTGGACCAGTGGTGACTCAGGGACTAGTGATGCCTATTAAAGTGCCAACATGAGAGTGGTTTAACATGGTTTGACCCAGAAGTTTTCCTGCTGAAATATAGGGTTTTATTGAAATCCACATTTCTTTCAGGAAAATGTCAGTTAAGGAAATTTTCTGATTTTTCAATGGGAAATTCAAAGCGAAACACTCAAAAATGTCAACTTTTTCCATTTCGATATGCCCCAGCTGAAATGTTTCAGAACTTCGACGCTTCTGGTGGTGAAGCACTGGAATGGGTTACCTAGGGAGGTGGTGGAATCTCCATCTTTAGAGATTTTTAAGGCCTGGCTTGACAAAGCCCTGGTTGAGATGATTTAGTTGGGGTTGGTCCTGCTTTGAGCAGGGGGGTTGGACTAGATACCTCCTGAGGTCTCTTCCAACCCTAATCTTCTATGATTCTGAACCTTTTTTGTTATTTTGACCTTTTGGCCTGTTACAGGATGAAAGCAAATGTTCAAATAGCATAATTATCCACTGACTGGAAATCTCATTTTCCAAAAAGCTCTAGCCAAGCCTACGTCAATGCAGATATGCATTCCAAGTACCCTCCTGCTTAAGTGATACGATCTAACTGTCGCAACTACCATCTTGGTCAACACTTGAGACCGAACCTGCAACCTCTGGAGCTAAAAGCACGAAATGCTGCAGCATGAGCTAAAGAGCAAACCTGTTAAGCTTAGCACTCGAAAAGATTCACATCATCTGTGGCTTGACTTGACGCAACACTCTGAGTTACATCCAAGGTCATACACAGAAGCAGCATAGTTAAGACAGCACACTACACATAGTGCAGTGGTGGCAGATTGTCCAATTTCCTCTGTTTAAACAAAGGCTTTATAAGGGGGAGGGATAGCTCAGTGGTTTGAGCATTGGCCTGCTAAACCCAGGGCTATAAATTCAATCCTTGAAGGGGCCATTTAGGAATCTAGGCCAAAAAAAATTTGAGAATTAGTCCTCCTTTGAGTAGGGGGTTGGACTAGATGACCTCCTGATGTCCCTTCCAACCCTGATATTCTTGCTAACTACTTTTTGAAGAGGGATAATAACCCCCTCTTTCCTGCATCTCCGGGTGGAAGCCCGAAGAACAAGAAATGTGATTTCGCAGAGGCCATTTCAGATGACTAGGTCGAAAGCGGCTTTGGAATTGGCAGCTCAACTAAAATCTAATCAGGTGCTTGTGTGCAACAGACCCAAGAGCAATTGCAATCAAGCCAGTTCTTGCAACGGATTACACATGAAAACCCTCATACCACTTAACGTTTTGCAATTCTTAATAAAAGATGCCCAGCTTACCTTGAATTGCACCAGGCAGGTCTTTTAATATTAAGAATTCGCTGGGGAAAACCCAAACGAAACAGGAGAGAAAACAATATAGGCGAGTCGGGGTAAATCAGTGCCTGACTTCCCTGCAGTTTCCTTAAACAGAAACAAGTTGGAAGGCAACGTTTTAAGCTGAATTTGAACATTGGGGTCAACGACTTGGAAACTCCTCTCTGGCCAAACAGCAGGGGGCAGAGTATCATCGGGATGGCATTTCTAGGCTGCACAGCTTCACATGCCAACAGGCCACAGGCCACCAGGACTAGAATTAGTCTTGAGTCCATGGGACAGAATTTTGAAGGGGGACTCAGGACGGCCTTTCCCACCAGACAGAATTTTAGCGCTGCTGTTTGTTTTTAATATGCATGGTTAATTGTGCACATACACACAAGCACTGTCCCTGCCCGGCGCAATTTACAATCCAAAGCAGACTAAAATTGCTACATTAGTGTCCCCCTTTCTCTTATCCAATTTGTTTACGTCTTTTGGAAATGTATGTAGAGATGGGCCCAAACTCCCCCATCTGACCTTTGCCTCTTTGGCCCATTGTGAAATAATTGTGTGCTCTGCTTTCAATAGGCCAGCGTTTATTCTCACTGTAAGCCTGGAGCAACTGTCCTGGAGCCCATAGGCCACCGTAGATCTACATCAGAGTAACTGACATGATCACTGGGCTGAGATCACAGTTTGGCCCTCAGGTATTTCTAGAGTTCCAATTGACCAAATATTATGGAATTTTGCCCTGCTCATAATTACGGAGTAGTTTTTGTTTTAATGTACAATTGTTTCTGGACTCTCTGTTCCAGATATTGAGTACAGTAGACACCCCAGGGCAGAAACCTTGCCTGTTTAACATTTCATCTAAAGGGAGACTGTCTCCACAGCATTTTGTTTTCTTAGCTCACTTGCTAATTCCATCGCCACAGGCTACTAAAACTGAAGACCATGATTTTCAAAAGCCACTGGAGATTTTGGGTGCTTCAGGGTTTTGTGCCCAACCTAAGACACCTTAAAGGGGTCTGATTTCCAGTGTGCGGCTGCTCAGAACTTTCTGAAAACCAGGTGCCTGTAAGGCATCTCAAATTGGACATTTAAAATCACTAATTACTTTTGAAAATCTTGGAGCTCTTACATGCGCATAACTTCCACTGAAATCAATGGGAGCTTTGCTTGCAGAGAGACTGCAGAATTGATCTGCTCCAATTCACTTTTCACCAGGTATAATGTATTGTTTATATACTTTTTGCCCTTCACCCAGTTTAGACAATTAAACCACTGGGCAGTTTAGCTTTTATTTCTTTTGCAGTATGTGGTGTTTTTCTAAAAGTCCCAGCTCCCCAGAGTCAGTGGGACTTAAATGTAAACTTCAGTGAGAAGCAGGCGTGAGTCGTGGACACATGATCAGGCCCCCAAATTCGTTCAACCTTAATAACCAAGAGCAAGATTCAACTGTGAACAATGGACCCGTGCCCAGCTACGCCAGCACTGTATCTGCTTGTGGTGTTGTGGCTTTGACACGCGTGACAATGTGTTGCCCTGCCAGACATAAGTGAAGCAGAGCTGGTGTGAATTGGGATCGCACTATTAAAGCGATTGACTTAATCAGGCAATGATGTCATCAGGAGAATCAGACAACGGTTCCATTTCTACTCTGAGTCCAGCAGATTGACGGGATTCCCACTTCTGCATTTTCACGGGTCTAGAACTTCAGCTGGCGTAAACAGTCCCAGCTCCGTGGATGTGACTGGTTTAAACCAGCTGGCCTTCTATGTAGTCTGTGATCCTGCTAAGTTCTGAAAAAGTTCTGCCCTTCATTTGACTTTTAGCGGCACTTCCTACGCACTCTGGCACTGGTTTTAAATGACCGCAACTGTGCTTCAATCTGACTGCCAGGATTATAAGCGATACTACTCCGTTTATTCCCAGAATCCATCAAGTGTCACCATGTTTGTTTATGACAGCAGCTGATGATGCATATCCCCCTCTGTACACCAGACACCGTAAATCAAACCATCAGACTGATCCTGACCAACAGTTAATACAGTTGAGGTTTGTCAATATCAATGGCAAAATTGCTTGGAACAAAAGCAGCTAAACTGCAACGAGGGCATTTAACTGGGATGCAAAGTTGCATGTAAAACAACCTCTGCCTTTTCTGGGTCTGGGAGCCAATGCGCATTGATGCTGTCACTAATAGGGCATGTTCAAATTATATTTCATAATTAAGCGTTAGAATTTAGAGCCCAAAGGACAGCATTTTCCACCTGAAGTCGTCTCGGTAAGTACAGCAGGGAGAGCAGTAGCAGCGTGAGTTGCCATATGCTGCTCTGCCAATGCGTCTCAGCTCCCGTCCGGGAAAGGGTCTGTTTGTGAGAGTAATAGAGTATTTAGGCCTGTTTATTTGCCCGAGAGAGAATTTTGGGTTTTGTTTGAATTTTGAGGCTTTTCAAATACAATTGTGTGTGTCCTAGATCCTTTTTGAGATATGTGAACAAGGAACAAAGACATGGTGTGTTGCTTCTGCCTACAACCAGATGCGGTTTTAGTACAATGAGTAAAGATAAGAAATAGTGTTACTGGATAAGGCGGGAATTCAGCATACGAATGTACAAGTGAAGGACAGTTCTGTTTCAACTCCTCTCCCAAGACAAGGTCGAGCAACCAGTTGAGAGGGGCAAAAGGGGAGGAGAGGGAGGTATCAGAAACACTAAAAGCCAAAGAAAAAGGTGCCCCTGGCTGGTACACAATCTCACTCCCTACCCCTCCCATGGGGTACAAAAGAGGAGGTACCGAAGCCCCTAGACTCAAGACCCTCCAAAACGGGTCCATGACCATAACTTGTAAGGGGTGGTGCCAGGGCGAGTACTACAAATATAATTAAGTCCACTAAAGAAGGAGGAGGGAGGAAGGAAGCTTTACTGGTGTAACGAGCTGTGATTATGCTTGCTTGTTAACCCCAATAAACATCGCCTTGACGCACTTTGGACTCTGACCTTTTGCTTTCTGTCTGCGGACCAAGAACCAAGGGAGGGTGGGGAAGCCCTAACAGGGTCTTTCATTTCAGTCCTAGCCTTCTCCACTGGGACTGCCAGGGACGGTGATGATGTGGTCACATGGGCACTAGGAACTAGCCTTTGGGTCAGGGAGTGTCATTTACTATTTGTACAGCGCCTAGCACACTGAGGCCCCAACCTGGTTGTCCACTTGATGATACTGCACCACAAATGTTAAATAACAGCAAGAAGAATCCGGGTCTTTTGATTTCCAGGCTAACTCTGTAAACTCGATGAATTTATACACTAGACCCCATCACCTCCCTAATATGAACACAAACATATACGGTGCAGTATATTCTCTCATTCTCCCCCCCTGCTGAAACCACTGTACCAAAAGTACAGATCTGTCACTGTAAGTGGTCGGACTTACCCCTGCGGCGCCTCCTGCTGGTTACTTTGGGGAATCAGCTCAATCCAGCCCGGAGCACCCTCTGCAGGCCGGTGATCCGCCTTGTCACTACTGGCTCCCGTGTCCCTCCCAGGACCCCGGTGCCCCTTGCTCTGGGTGCTGCCCCCTGGCAGTACCCACACACACTGGGTCTCCCCTCCCAGGGGAACCCCCACTCACCATCCCCACCTCGCCTCAGAATAAGGCTACTGCCAGTCACCATCTAGCCCCACTCCTTGGGGCAGACTGCAGTATCAGCCACTCATCACAGGCAAGGTTGGGTTTGGACCTGCAGCCTTGGCCTACCTCTGGGCTGCCCTCTGCAACCCCCAGTACCCCTTGGCTTTTTGCTAGGCCGTAGCCTGGGGCTTTCCTGGCTGGAGCTCCGCAGCTCCTCTGCCTTTCCCCAGCCATGCCCCACTCAGGTACCCTGTCTCAAGCTCCCTGCAGCCAGGCCCTTCTCTCTCTGAGCACAGAGAGAGACTGGTGTGCTGCTGGCTGCCCTGGCCTTTATAGGGCCAGCTGGGCTCTGATTGGGGTGTGGCCCAGCTGCAGCTGCTTCCCCCATCAGCCCAGGTCTTTCCTTCCACAGCCACAGCCCTCTGCAGGGCTGGCTTTAACCCTTCTCCCAGGGCTATTTCAGGCCCTTCCAGGCAGGAGCGGGTGTCCACCCCGCTACAGTCACCATTAAAAGGCCTGGTTTTTAAACAAACAAGGTGTGCAACTGCTCACACAAAACAGATGCACAGTTTCCACCGCTGTGCGTGCAGATTGGGGACCTGCCTCTGCAAATGGCTAATGGAGAGGCCATTCTGTGTTTGCCTTCCATGTTGCATTGCTAACCTCAAGCCCGGAGCCCAAAGCAAAGGGCGGTGTGTCGGAAAATGAATAGAAATGAATAACTAGGAAGTGTGGGGGTGGGTTTCTTCCCCTCCTTTTCCGCTGCAGATGCGCAGCAGATGAGGTCAGAGAGCCATTGAATGAACTTAGTCTGGTAGAGACTCTTATTAATGACTGGCAATTCTCACCAGTGCCCTGGGGATGCCATCATGGTGGAGCAAAGGTGAGCTGCAGCTGGAATATCTGTGCCCTGCCCTCTGAGAAATTGAGTTCTCAAGCACAATAGTGACTGTCCCTTTGTGGGCCAGTTGGGAATCACAGTGGTCGTGTGATTAGTCACCGTCTGGTCCCCGTCACATGCGGCTCATGGGGATAGATCAAACTCTGTCTGGTGGAGGCTTCAGGGGGAACAAAATGGAGGTTTATGGCAGCAGATCAACAAAAAGTAAGGGTGAATATGGGCTGGGTAATGCAGAAAACAGCAAGTCAATGATCAGGGAAGTGATGGGCCCTACGTATAGGACTCTGATTGAGTATTGCACCCACGTCTGGGCTCCTCACTATGGGAAAGATGTAGACAAGTTGGATGAAGCTCAGAGGAAAGCAACCGAACCAAGATTATGAATAGGCTGCAGATAGGGGTTAAGGTAAGGGTGTAATAGGAAGAGTAGGGGCACAGCTACCCTTCCTCCGATCAAAGTTGAGGATCCATACATAGGAAGACCATGAGATCTAGTGAGATAGTCTCCCAGTGGAAGTGGTGGAATCGCCCTCCTTGGTGACATTTAAAATGGGACTAGACTATACTCTAGAAAATAGAATGTAGGGAACAATCTTGCACAAGCTTCCAAAGGATGGGCTAAATGATCTAAGAGATCATTTCTATGCCGGATGTATATGATTTTAATGGGTAAACAATGAGAAGTGAGGGGAACCATGACTATCCACCTCTCTTATATGCTCCCTACTCTGATAAGAGTAAAAAGCGCGTCTGCTTTTGAGAAATGAATCTCTTTGTAGCTGGTCTCTGCTGCAGGATCTGTGCATTGGAGTAGCACAATTCCCCAATGGAATATAACCCACTTCAGTGGAGCATGAATCCTTCAAATTGATATTCATGGGAGCAGCACTGGATGGATGGGCTTTTTGCCCCAAATACCAGGCATGTTAGCCAGACGCCAAGGAATTAGGGTAAAAATAAAACAGTCGAAGCAAAACACCATACAGAGTTCACTTACCAGGGCAGCAACATTCACCCGTGGTTAGTGCAATGCTAGTGCAATTGTTTTCAACCTTTTTTAAATTTGCGGACCCCTAAAAATTTTTGAATGGAGGTGCAGACCCCTTTGGAAATTTTAGATATAGTCTGCAGACCCCCAGGGACCGCGGACCACAGGTTGAAAAACTGTTCTATGGTAACGACAACCTTCACGACCCCTTAGGCATAGTCTGGGGACGCCCAGGAGTCCGTGGACCACAGGTTGAAAACCACTGACCTAGTGCCCTGGAGCCAAGGTGGAAGGAAGAATTCACGGCTCAGCTGGACCAAAACCAAACACAGGCTAGTCACAAATCAATGATTCTAACCAGGAGTTTCCCTAGAAACTCTAAACAAAGAGTAAAGAGGACTACCCAGAAATGACCATGTCTTCCTTCTCTTGTCCCTTTATAAAAAATATAAATAAAACCGCAACTTCTACCTTGATGGAGTTCAGTAATTAATACTCTCCAGTGTAAATCATTCACAGAACATTAATTTTTATGCCAGTCAGGGAAAATTAATTGGCATAATCACATTGCATGTTCACCGTTACAGACTCTGCAAAGCTTTGACTGCATTTGGTTTGAGGCTATTTCATTCAGCCAGACTCTTTTGATATTGCATTGCCTATGTATGCAATTAAAATATTTTTTTTTATTAACCAGTTTTTACATTACGCTCAATGGTTCCTTCACACAACTAAATGACCCGTTTAACAAGCATGATAAAACCCTCATTAGGGCCTATTATGGGATTTAGTGGACTCTTCCTGCTTCACTACAGCACAAACCTAATCTAATTAACTCCGGCACTTAATTTCCCCCCTCTTCTTTCTATTTATTGGACTTCTTGTGGAAAACAGATCCAAGGGACATAATTAATGTAATTTATCCTGAAACAAAAATCCCCAAACATTAGCGAGCTACCAACGTAATTGGAAAAGGCCTCCCAGAGTTCAAGTCTTGTAGACCATTACTCCAAAACTACAACACTGCATATTATTCTGTTATTTCTTATTATACCTTCCCAAGACGAGCAAGGAGGATGCAATTCTAACCAAGTGCAGTGGAAACAGTACTTAAGGGTCAGCTATGTGTTTGAACAGCTTTCATATTCCATTTGAGGAAAAATTTGCACCTTCAACGATGAAGTGCTTGTTTTGTGAGCTATGGAATGGAACGGCTTCTGTGCTCTGGGGCACACAGGTCTAAATCCCAAGTAACTCCCCTGGAACTAAACCCTGTGGAGCATTTTGTAGCCACGTACTTTACTTTACCCACATTATGCCATTAAACTCTATTGTCTATTCTTGCCAACATGCACAGGGCACACACAAAATGCAACCCACACTGTAAAAAATCCAAGACTGGGATTGACCAGAAGGAAAACAAATTAGTTGGCCATCTTCATTTGTGCCTTCATTTAGCATCCACTTACACATGCCCCTTTGTCAAGGCAGCAAGCTAGAGACAGGTTGGGCTGGAGACAAGGCATGTGTTTCAGAATTCACCCATAAGAGAACTAAATAGCTGCATCGTTAGTGAATCTCAACTGTGTGTGACATTCAGTTCAGATGCTTATCAGAACCCCTTACATCTCGTGATACCAGCCTGAGTCACATATTTCAGCATTTCCAGTCTGCGGTAGAACCTGGAAGAAATGCTGGGCACCCACAAATTCCACTGCAAGCGCTGAAAACCTTCTGAGAAATCGGACCTTAGGTATCACAAGTGGAGACACCCAGAGGCCTTGTTTGAAAATCTTGGTCTAAGTGATTAGATCAAGGTGACAGAGGAAGCCTGTGGTCAAGCTGGAAATCCCCGTGCTAACCGTGCTTTGTTGAATAGGGCCTAACTCAGCTATCTAGCCACTGCCTGGAATACACATGAGCTCCCAAGGTTTGAAACTAGTGTAACAACCAAGTGTGAGAATTAATCATTACAGCAAAGGAAGACGCAAGATTTGACTGTAGTTCACAGAATCATAGAATCATAGAAGATTAGGGTTGGAAGAGACCTCAGGAGGTCATCTAGTCCAACCCCCTGCTCAAAGCAGGACCGACCCCAACTAAATCATCCCAGCCAGGGCTTTGTCAAGCCAGGCCTTAAAAACCACTAAGGATGGAGATTCCACCACTAGGTAACCCATTCCAGTGCTTCACCACCCTCCTAGTGAAATAGTTTTTCCTAATATCCAACCTAGACCTCCCCCACTGCAACTTGAGACCATTGCTCCTTGTTCTGTCATCTGCCACCACTGAGAACAGCCGAGCTCCATCCTCTTTGGAACCCCCCTTCAGGTAGTTGAAAGCAGCTATCAAATCCCCCCTCACTCTTCTCTTCTGCAGACTAAACAAGCCCAGTTCCCTCAGCCTCTCCTCATAAGTCATGTGCTCCAGCCCCCTAATCATTTTTGTTGCCCTCTGCTGGACTCTCTCCAATTTGTCCACATGCCTTTACCCTAAATGATACAGGGGATTTCCTCATCTCTTGCGGATGCTCCATCTCTTGAAGTCTTCAAATCAGGACTGGATGCCTTGCTGGGAGATAGGCTTTAGTGAAACAAAAGTTATTGGGCTCAATACAAGATGCAATTTTCTGGCCACTGCTGCTATCTATGCAGACTAGCTAATCTGATGGCCTCTTCTGGCCTTAGAAATCTCCGAATTTATGAATCTTTGTTAGTACAAGCTCAGCTCCTATTTAATTGCTAAAATAAGTGGCCAGATTTTCAGAAGAGCTCTGCATGTCGGGTGCATCTTTTGAAAATGTGTCTATAAGTGTCACAGCGGGAGCCGTCGGGTCTTCAGCTGTTTTGAAAATCTGGTGCCAATTGTGGGTGCTGAGCCTGTGGAAACCTGGCCCTTGGATTTGTTTGCTAAAATTGGGCATCGTCCTCTTCTCCATTTGTGCAGTGAGATTCCCAGCTCTGGTCAGGCAGTCTGCAGAGAACCTCTCCCCGTAGGTACTGTAAGACCATTTCCCCCTAGCATGGCTTCATCTGTGGGCATGAAGTCTGAAGAAAGTGACTGGGACGGAGTGGGAATTTTCATAATATTTTGTCTGAATATTGTGTGTGCCGCAGTTTCCCCTATGTGGTGAAGGGTTAACAAGGTAATGGGGAAAAGGGTCTTTTCTTTGCAGAAGAATCCAGGTGGGGCTGACGCCTACCTGACTGGGGCCTGGGCCCAGACAATGGCCTGGCAATTTATGACCTGGCACCTGGCCTGGGCAGGAAGCCATCCTGTTCTGACCATTTGGAGAACAAAGAACGGAGCCGGGGTCCTATATGTGGGACACTGGGTCAGACACATGCTGCTGGACTGGATCTCAGGGAAGTCAGTCAGGAGCCAGATGCTGCAACTTCCTGCAGTCTGTGCTAGCAAAGGATTTTCAACGCTGTGTTCCAGACAACTAATAAACCCTTTTCGTTTTACAACGCTGGCTGAGGCCTGAGATGTGAGGTGCATTGCTCCCCTTTCGGGGGTGCACAAGTCTTCCCCAGGGGTCCTTTCAGGTGGACTCACTGCGGGGAGCTCACGGCGTGAAACAGGGGTGCTGAAGGCTCTGTGGTTAATCCTAGGAGGCGAGGAAGCCTTACCCTATTGAGAGTGTGCCCTTCGGGGTTACCACACTGAAGAGGGTCCTGCCAGGGATTGATTCAGAGCCGTTTGAGAGCACCGAGCCTGTGTGACCCATGACAGTGACTTAGCAGCAATAAGCAGACTCATAGCAGTTAGCTACAGAGCACAGAAGCCAATGCAGAGACATCTGAAAAACCTTCTTGCACTGGACAAGGAAAACACTATCTTCCTGACACTAATCAACCTCCAACTCAATGGATTTCCAACAATATGAATCGGGAAAATAAAACCACTCAACAATTACGGTGCAGAAAGAAACCTTAAATTAGTTTGCAATGGATCCGAGCAGTCTGACAAACTCACAGCTGCTCTCAGCACTCAGCAGCAGCCTGTGAAACCTTTGTCTGATTCCTGACAGGGACCTCGGGTCTGAAAAGGTTTGATTAGCAGCAGGAGAGATGCACTGCAAACTTCTCGGCTCTGAGGAGTCTGTGCAGAAATGGAAAAGGACCATCGCTCAAATATCAGCCTGCCTGGTGGTCTCAACGAAGAGCCCAGGGACGGAAAGGTCATGGAGAAGGATAGCAATCACACTTAGCACTTTGAGGGCCAGGTCCCAGTTTCTTTGCATTGCTTAGCCGGCACAAAGCAGCTGGAATCTAGCTTTAGCTACCCAGCTCAGAATTCTTCAGAGCAGGAAGCTCATAGCTTGGGTATGGGTTAGGCTAGGAGCGGGCACACTATCTGCTGGGAGGGGCACAGCTCCATCCCATCAATTCTCGGCCAGCATGTGCTCCCTTAAGGACCATATGAAGTTGGAGTAACTTAGAGCAGCCCCAGCTATAACTGAGTGCCCTCCTCACCCCCACCCCGGCTGCCTTTTGTAATGGAGAGTATCTGGCCCACATGCAGATTTTCAAAGCTAGATTTCAGTTGGAGGAATCTGATTCCCTTTTAAATACTGGGAAACCGAGGCACGGATTGTGTCATCTCTCTTTAGTTGGTCCAAGCAGTGTTCCTTCTAAGGTAGGTTTTAAGGACATTGCATGTACAAGCTCAGACTGACGCAGCTCAGCGTTATTTGCTCTGCTGATAAATAAATCTCAGTCTGTCTGTCTGACCTCCTTCATCAGGAATGTACACACCCATGGCAAATCTCTTTCCTCCATTAGTGCCACCGGTAACGTGTAACATTAACCAGGAAGGAAACTAGTGTGCCAGAGTCCTCGGACCTCCCCGGAGACTGGCCACTTCAGATGTTACACTCCTGATGGGACATCAATGGACAAAGAGGATGCACAAGAAATACAGGTTTGGCAGTTTGATGCTTGATGTATGAGGCTGTCTGTGACTAACTAACATATGTGCTCACACCACGACAAAACCCTCGCTGATTACGAGCAAAAAGTGTTGCGACGATGGGACTGTGATGTTCTGAGTAAGAATGGAGAAAGGCCAGGTCTGCTAAGGGTTAGACTATAGGAGAGAATCCCAGGTAACCGTAAATAAACAGCTGGTCGCAGCAGGGGTGGATTGGCTATCCTACGCTGTCTCTCTGAGCTGTACTGTGGCTTTGAGAGCTATCACTCAAGTTGCAAGATGTAGGGACACATCTCCACAGCAACTGGCTTGAAAGGGCTGGTCGGGGGGCTGATTGCTTCAGAATGTATGTACAGGAAACCAGCTTGTCGAGAGCGACCAGGATTTTTTCCTGGTTTGTGCCAAATATATGCATTAAAAACCCCACAACCCAACCAAAAAAAAAATAAATAAATCCAGCCAATCCCACCTGATGCCTCAAGGGTGGGGATGAAAGCCTGTTATTATCGGCTGCCTTGGCTAGATAATCCTTCAGAAAGAGCCATCTCGTAGCGTTCCAGGGTTCCATTCTGCACTGTCTTTAGAAAATTACAGTTATCTGAATGGGGATGCCAGCGAAACGATTCCAAATGAACAAGGCATGGGCTGCTGCCATTTGTGATAATCCTCTGCCAGAGGAGTGTGCAAACAATCAGCCTTGCAGACAATGAGGCAGACAATTAGCCTTTTGGCAAAATGCCCCTCCTTCCCCAAACCAGAGAGGAAAGCTGGGGCATTAAGATTTGAAACCTGGTGCAGAATGCAAGGAGCTGGCTTAAAACACCTCTTTTTGTTGGGCATAGGGGAGGTGGGGAAGCATGTTGAGATCAGTTTCTCCCAGGATTCCTACCTCTTACGTACATTTCCGGGGTGTGATCTGGCAAAAGGATGAGTCAGGAAATAGGATTAACTTTGTACAAGTGGAATTTGCAGAACTAGTTGGAGTTAAAATGAAGAGGCTTTTACGTTGGGTGTGCAAAAACACTGGTCTACTGCCACATTAGCCATATTGAAGGGACTAATGCCACCTTCAGTAACATCTATGGTTAAGGCTGCACACGTGTCTCCATTCTCATGGGTTATTTTCCAGCTGCTTATAACTTTTTGCCTCTTATTTGGGCTGAAATTTGGCAGGTTGGTTCTCAGTGTAGAAGTGAAAGTTTTTGCAAAAGAACGAGCCAAAACAATGTAGCTATTTGGAAAAACAAGGTGAGTGGAAACGAAGACAGTCTTCCGATTATTGTTTTCCTAACCTTTTTTTTTTTGAATAGTTGTAGCACCTTACTGGGGCATGGTACAGACCTGATATTTGGCAGGGAGATGGTTGCTGGGCTTCAGATGTGCCTGACCGTGATGTGGTGATAATTGGCTGTGATTTGTCAAAGGTATAAAGTGTATAAATACATGTACTTGTGTTCACCCCTACTGGATTATGTAATTCAATCTCTTATTGGTTTGCTGCATTCTATTGTTTCTATGCAGGCATGTGTAGTTTAGGAGAGTCGTAGGCAGTACTGTGTCTTTGTCTATATTAGTGGAAGTGTGCAAGGGAGGAGATCTATGTATGGTAGGAGACAGGGCTGCCTTCTCTATGCTATAGAAAAGTGCACAGATTGAGGGCTTCTTATAGATGGCAAATTTTACATAGTCCAGAGCTTTCTTACTGCTGCCAACTTATGTTTGTACAGGGTAACAAGCCTTGTGGGTGGGGGGGGGGAAAGCGGTAGATGTGGTATATTTTGACTTTAGTAAGATTTTGATACTGTCTCACATGACCTTCTCATAAACAAACTAGGAAAATACAACCTAGATGGAGCTACAATAAGGTTAACGCAGAACTGGTTGGAAAACCGTTCCCAGAGAATAGTTATCAGTGGTTCCCAGTCAAGCTGGCAGGGCATAATGAGTGGGGTCCCGCATGGTCATCGGGATCAATCTTGGGCGCAAAAGGTGAAGCTCAATGGGACTTGTGTTCCGACGTCACATTGGTGCCCACTCAAAGCCTGGTGAGTACAGTGTAGCCTCCCACGGTTCTAGTCTATTCTATACAGGTTCTTATCCCGCTCTCATCACCATGGTATCTGAGCGCCTTCCAGTCGTGCACTAAGCGACGTGACTAACACCTCTCACATGCGGTTTGGTCTTTCTCTCATTCTCTCCCCCGTGGGAAAATTGTGCGTGCAGTGGGAGGGTTGTTTTAGTCGGGTATTTTTTTGGTGTTAATTATACATGCTGCTCTGTATTTGTAAGAGAAGGCAGGCCGAACAACTACACCTTGCACTTGGAGAGAAAGGTCAGGAGGTTTGCGATAGTCCTTAGTTCTTGGGGGAGTTAGTTCCACAGTTTTGGACCAGCCCATGAGAAAGTTCTGTCTCCTGCATGGATGAAACCTTTATGGTGTAGAAACATTTCCAACCCATCAGTGATTGTGGTACCACCAAAACACTGATGTTCTGTCTTCTAGGTGCCTGTCCTTCAGCCTGTGTGTTATGTGGGGCGGGTTTAAATAGGCATCAGGTTTAAAACAAACAAAAGGAAGTATTTCTACACACAACACACAGTCAACCTGTGGAACTTTTTGCCACAGGATGTTGTGAAGGCCAAGACTATAATAGGGTTCAAAAAAGAACTAGATAAATTCATGGAGGATAGGTCCATCAATGGCTATTAGCCAAGGCAGGGATGTGTCCCTAGCCTCTGTTTGCCAGAAGCTGGGAATGGGCGACAGGGGATGGATCACTTGATGATTACCTATTCCGTTCATTCCCTCTGGGGCACCTGGCATTGGCCACTGTTGGAAGACAGGATACTGGGCTAGATGGACCTTTGGTCTGACCTAGTATAGTCGCTCTTATGTTCTCATGGGACTGTCTTTCTCCGGTGTGCACAGTGCTGAGCAGATTGGAGATATCAGGAGAGCCCAAGTGAAATTCAATGGGAGTTGAAAGCCTAACTCCCTTGGCCTCTTTGGAAAATCCCAACCTAACACAATAAATAATAAGAGTTTTGCCTGCACAAAGGATGCCGTTTCATCGCAGCTTTGCTACAAGGTCTGGAACAGGTTGTAATTTCCACTTGCACATTAGAGCTAGGGACATGTCTCTCGGGATGTTCAGAGGCAGCAGGAGATAGAAAGAGAATTTAAAGAAAAAGTGATATAATTTTTTTTTAACGTCAGGAAAAGCTTGTTTATTACTCTGAGCTAAGATAATCTTTAAAATTTCTTATAGGTACAAACCGGCTTATAGATTAGTAGATCCTTAAGGCCGGAAAGGACCCCTATGCTCCTCTATTGTTTTATTTGTTATTATTTGTATCACCATAGCACCTAGAAGCCCCAGTCACGGACCAGAATCCCATTGTGCTAGGCGCTGTACAAACACAATAAAAAAGCAGTCCCTGCCCCAAAGCGTCAACAATCTAAGTATAAGACAAGAGACAACAGAGGGATATAGACCAGTGAGGGAGCACAAGGGCACAATGAGATAGTATTGGTCAGCATGACAGGCTGTGGTCTCAGCTCACCAGCAGCCTAATAGTTATCGAATTTTCAGTCGCCATCCTGGCAAAAGAAAGTTTTAAGGAGGGATTTGAAGGTGGATGTGACGGGGTGTACAAAGCTTGCACCAGCATGAAAGGGGTTAAAGAACTGTTTTGGGTTACTGTGGCTCCGCCTCTCCCCATCTGCCAATCGTGCCAGGACTGAGGGAGTTAAAAGGAGAGAACTGCACTCAGTTGGGGGTAACCCTGGGAAGGGAGCGGACTGCGCAGCTCCTCAGCTCCTGGAGAGAAGCTGGCAGCCAAGAAAGCCCTTGCCAAAAGGAGAACACGGATCCTCTCGGCTAAGGGGGAAAAAAGACTGAGTCTTGTACTGGAGACCCAGTGAACTCTGGGGTGGACTGTGAGGCTGCCACCAAGTTTTCTTTCTTTCTTATCCTTTATGCTTTTATTTAACCTCATTTGGTGTCTGTGGACTGATTGTTTCTTTCGCTTGGGACGCTGAAAGGGGAAGAAACCGCCAGAAGGCCTCGGCTAGTGGGCTAAGCGCCAATCTCACTACATCGACCCGCCCTGCAGAGCCCGTGGGTGTGGGGGCAGTTGGACCTGCAGGCTTGTGCTGCCCATGTAGCTCCTGAAGGGGGCGCTCTGCCAAGGCTAGATTCATGGCAGTGGACAAGGTGTGAGTTTTGCGGATGTTTCCAGGGAGCCTCTCCCAACCATGAAGGGCAGCAGGGGAGAAAGCACAAGCTTTAATGAACAGGCATCATGATCAGAGGTGGGAGTCAACCTTTCAAAGCCGCATGAGATGATAGGCAGCGTGGCAATAGGTCGTGAAGGGCCTTGACAGTGAAGACAAATAACGTATGTTTGATACAATAGAGATGAGGGAGCCAGTGGAGGGCTGCAAAGAGAGACGGCTACATGGTCAAAGACATCTAGTCTGACTTCCTGCATAGTGAACGTCACCCAATTTGCTAATTCCACACTGGAAACGTTCTGAGACACATGATCCAATTTAAAGCATTTTTTTATCCAGCAACAGCTGTAATTTCCTTGCCGTTTAATCAAACTGCAGTGAGCAAAATGTTAATTTTGATCTGATTAATATTTTTTCCACATCAAATTTGTTAGCAGGTTTAGGCTTTACTTATTAAACAGTAATGGGTACAGAACTGCCTGCAATATCACAAACCGACAGGTGAACTCTTCAGCAAACGCAGCGTGTGAATGAACAGTCGTGAATATTGCAGGAGGCCTCAGACAAAACTTCATTAGCAAGTAAGTTTTGGGAGGAAGAAGAAAGCTATTTAAATTCAGGAGTTTGGATTCAGCCAAACTGTGCTGGGCTGAAATCCAGCTTCTTGTTCCAATATTTGATGGCACTACACAGCGCTGAGCAAGGGTGTAATTAAAAAAGAATCAAGACAATTAAAACGAAGGAAGAGCTCCCTTCTGTGTTTACAGAGGCAGGTGATTAGGATATTTTTAAAGTCGTTCTTTGGATTGGCAGAGAGAGAGAGATCGGCTCCGGAGAACGCCTTGCTGTGATTTTTAATTTTTTGTCGTCACTCTCATTTCTTTCACTGTTTCTTTGTTGTGACGATGAAAAAGCCCCTGATTGGCAAGGGGTTGGGGGGAAGGTGATGAGAACAGAGATAGCTAGCCAGGCCACATTTAAAGGAAAACTCCAGTGTAACATAAAAGATCGTCTAATCCCTGCATCTAATTAGAAGAGGAGAAAATTCCTGAGATTGATTGAAAAGAAAAAAAATTAACAAGTATAATGGTCGAGGGCCAGATTATGCTGTCCTTGCAGATGGGCTACTTATGAAGAAAGGTGCCAACCCTGTAATTATAATAATCCCTAGCTCTTACACAGTGCTTTTCATCAGATCATCTCAAAGAGCTTTACAAGGAGGTCTGCATCAGACACATGGGGAAACTGAGGAACAGAGAGGGAAATGACTTGCCCCCGGTCATCAAAGAGGGTAGTTGCAGAACCAGGAACAGCACCAGCTCTCCTGAGTCCCTGTCCAGTGCTCTGTCCACTAGGCCACGCTGCCTCCCGTGAGCTTCATGCTGCGGCAGTCAATAAGGTTCTGCGTGGGAGGCAGACGGTTGCGTGCATGGAGCTTCACTGCAGGAGTGGTACCCAAGGTACTCCCGCAAGGTGAGGAAAAGTGTCAGACTCTTGTCCTAAATAAGAAGCTGCTGTCTTGAGGTATGCTGACAGACTGCAAAGCAAGAAACGCATTGGAATGCATAAGAACATAACATAAGAACGGCCATACTGGGTCAGACCAAAGGTCCATCCAGCCCAGTATCCTGTCTCAACCAACAGTGGCCAATGCCAGGTGCCCCAGAGGAGTGAACCTAACAGGTAATGATCAAGTGATCTCTCTCCTGCCGTTCATCTCCACCCTCTGACAAACAGAGGCTAGGGACACCATTCCTTACCCATCCTGGCTAATAGCTATTAATGGACTTAACCTCCATGAATGTATCCAGTTCTCTTTTAAACCCTGTTATAGTCCTAGCCTTCACAACCTCCTCAGGCAAGGAGTTCCACAAGTTGACTGTGCGCTGTGTGAAGAAGAACTTCCTTTTATTTGTTTTAAACCTGCTGCCCATTAATGCCTGAGAAAAAGCAGGGATTTCAAACCGGCATGTCAAGGTCTGATTTTATTTAATCTTAACAGTTAAATTAATCTCATGTGGACTAAAACTGGTTTTACAAGAGTGCAGGAAAAGAGAGTCTAATTAGTCTACAGACTAATTAATAGATTCACGGGTTTTAAGGTCAGGAGAGAGCATTAGATCATCTAGTCTGACCCCCTACATATCACCGGTCATTAAATTTCACCCAATTACCCCTGTATTGAGCCCTGTAACTTGGGTTTGGCTGAAGCATCTTCCAGAAAGGCATCCAGTTTTGTGCTGAAGACATCAAGAGATGGAGAACCCACCACTTCCCTGGGCAGTTTGTTGGGATGGTTGATCACCCTCACTCTTAACAAATTGTGCCTTATGTCTAATTTGAATTTGTCAGGCAGAAAAAGAATGAAAGTTAAAGCCATTCTCTGCTAGATGAGCCTTTAAGTGCCTGGGACTTTCTCCTGTGAGGGTATTTATACATCTGTTTAATTTGATAAACTCCTTAAGTTAAGTCATTTTTTCCAGCTCTCACATATTTTCTGTGGGTCTTTCCTGCACCCGCATGAGATGGTGAGGTGTATCTCGGTTTATTTCCCAACAGCAGATCAAATGTCAATCAAATGGCTTCATTCATGAAGAGAGACAGGTATCAGAGTGGTAGCCGTGTTAGTCTGTATCAGGAAAAACAATGAGGAGTCCTTGTGGCACCTTAGAGACTAACAAATTTATTTAAGCATAAGCTTTCGTGGGCTAAAACCCATTTCATCGGATGCATGCAGTGGAAGATACAGTAGGAAAATATATATACACAGAGAACATGAAAAAATGGGTGTTGCCATATCAACTGTAACAAGGGTAATTAATTAAGGTGAGCTATTATCGGCAGAAGAAAAAAACTTTTGTAGTGATAATCAGGATGGCCCATTTCCAACAGTTGACAAGAAGGTGTGAGTAACAGTAGGGGAAAAAATTCGCATGGGAAAACAGTTTTACTTTGTGTAATGACCCATCCACTCCCAGACAGATTGATATAGTGAATCAGTGACAAGTATTGCTAATCCAGCCTCATGTGTTCTGAGGTAGTGGCTCTAGCCTGAATCTTTCAAAGGTCCGAGATAAGATTGTGCATTCGAATGGGAGCTGGCTGTGGATGGTTATATGCTGGAAGTGGAAGGGGGTGAGTTGTGGCAGTAAAGAGTCTGAGGGTGTATTTGGATATTACAACATTTGGGTGGTAAATCCCATGAATTGGGTTTGGTTGCGGTATATGCTAATGGTGCTTGAATCTGAAGTTTCCTCACTTCATAGTATTTGTTTTGTACAGAAATATACTTTTGCAACCTCAACTATAAATTAATGTGATCAGAATTTTAATATACATGGACATTAGTATTTATTAATTGTAATTAGTCACCTTACTTGGTGCAGTTATTTTAACTAATTTGCTAACTATCTGTGGCAATGTGATTAGTTGCCTGCTAAACTTCCAAGACCTCTACGGAGATTCCATAGGCAAGGCAAAGGTGGGGTAGAATAAGCATATACTTGATTGTTATGCCAGGGAGCACTTTAAGCATGTAAGATGTTATTATTCTATGTTACCATGTATACTACTGAGACCACGACTTCCTACCTCGAGCTCCACAACTCCAGTGGACCTGCTGCGGAGGAGAATCTGGATTCCTTAAGCCTTCTACTTGGAAGGCAGGTCAGATTTTCAGGGAGCTGCCTTTCACCCACTGTCTCACTCTTTGGGAACTCAGGAACTCCTCCTTCCATGTTGGTTGCTTCCCAGGTTCTCTGTTCTGTGGTGGTGGGCAGCCCACAGGGCAGATCTGCAAACAAGCAAAGCTCCTCCAGTGTTTACTTACAGCAGCGTTTTTCCAAGGTGGTGGAGGTCATCTGCATCTCACTGTTCAGTTACTTCAATACCTGGTTGGGATGTGGGCATTAAATACAGAAATGGCAGCAGACAAATCCCTATTAGCCCAGGTAGCAGCCTGTACCGCTGCTGGATTGTTCCCTACTGCTTCTAATGCTGTGTCCAGACCAGCTTCAAATACCTAGACAATGAAACTTCCTCCTTTTTCACTGCCTAGAAGATCTCTCTTTAAAAAGTGTTCCCTTTGATCAATTACCACAGTGACCTGTTTTTGAGAGGGGAGCCCATGTGGAAGGTTATCATCTCAAAAATCAGTTGATTTTGCAACCAATCCATGCTGCATTCCAAACTCAAGCCAACCAAAGAGAGTTGGAAGTCGGAATCAGATGAACAATGAGCAAATGGGTTCAGGGGCATCTCCTTCCATAGCAGGCAAAGCCTAAAAACCAAGAGAAAGAGAGAGACGGGTGCATTAAAGGGACAATTCAAAACTGCAAAAAGAACAGGAGTACTTGTGGCACCTTAGAGACTAACAAATTTATTAGAGCATAAGCTTTCGTGGGCTACAACCCACTTCTTCGGATGCATATAGAGTGAAACATATATTGAGGACATATATATACACACACATACAGAGAGCATGAACAGGTGGGAGTTGTCTTACCAACTCTGAGAGGCCAATTAAGTAAGAGAAAAAAACAGTACAGACAGTTTGATAAGAAGCAAGTGTGAAAATACTTACAAGGGGAGATAGATTCAATGTTTGTAATGGCTCAGCCATTCCCAGTCTTTATTTAATCCTGTGTTGATTGTGTCTAGTTTGCATATCAATTCCAGCTCAGCAGTCTCTCGTTGGAGTCTGTTTTTGAAGTTTTTCTGTTTTAAGATAGCCACCCGCAGGTCTGTCATAGAATAGCCAGACAGGTTAAAGTGTTCTCCCACTGGTTTTTGAGTATTATGATTCCTGATGTCAGATTTGTGTCCATTAATTCTTTTGCGTAGAGACTGTCCGGTTTGGCCAATGTACATGGCAGAGGGGCATTGCTGGCACATGATGGCATATATCACATTGGTAGATGTGCAGGTGAACGAGCCCCTGATGGTATGGCTGATGTGATTAGGCCCTATGATGATGTCACTTGAATAGATATGTGGACAGAGTTGGCATCGGGCTTTGTTACAAGGATAGGTTCAAAACTGAGGCAAGCTGCAACCTAAGAGAAGCTCTGAAAGTGCTGATGAATATCAGCAGAGGAGTGGAAAGAAATCTACAAGTTGCACAGGACTAAAAAAACAGTAAAAAAAATAATAAAAAGGCAAAATACTGTGTTTGCTGCCTTCGAAAGAGGGCAAGCCAGGTAACGAAGGCAGAACTTCAGGGCATGGATCACAGTCAGAGGCTGGTAATGGAAGCAGACTCACCAGAGCTGCTGGTGGTGAAGGCAAACCAAGTAATAAAAAGCAGAACTGCAGCGGGAGGCCTACTCCCTGCCAGTGATGGAACGAGTTCTCACAGCTTGTGACGCAGGACGGTGGGGCAGAGCAGGGCCGGCTCTGGCTTTTTGGCCGCCCCAAGCAAAAAAAAACAACCAAAAAACCCCAAAAAACGGGGTGGCCAGAACGGCAAAGCAAAAAAAACAACAACAACCTGCGGCGCGGCCGGAGCGCAGGTGCAGGGGGACCGGCTGGGGGGGGGGGGAGGAGGGAGCGGGCGGGAGAGAGAGAGAAGGGGGCGGCCAGGGCTACAGCAGGGGTGCTGCCACACGGCCCCTCCCGCTGCACCGCCTCCTGCTGCCTGCCGCGAGGGCTCCGCTCCGGTCGGCGGGGAGGGAGGGAAGAGGACTGCCCTGCAGGGCGCTCTGGTTCTCCATGCCGCCGCCCCCTACAGGGCGGCCGGAGCAGAACAAGAACAACAACAACAACAAAAAGCGGCCGTGCCGCCCTAGGATTGGGCAGAATGCCGCCTCCAACAATCTGCCGCCCCAAGCACCAGCTTGCTCAGCTGGTGCCTGGAGCCGGCCCTGGGGCAGAGAGACAAACCCACTGCTGAGAAAGGGCATCCACACAGGTAAGCAGTGCTCCAGGAGATCCTCGTAGACGAAGGGGAATGGAGGCAAACCCCAGTGTCTTCCCAGCAACAAGCAAGCAGGAGCAGTGGAGTGACTCACAAAGCACTGAGGCGGGTGCTTACAAATTCCAGCTTGTACCAAAGAACGTGAGGGGAGGGAGGCTGACTCATAAGGGTGAGTGAATCAAAGTCTCCTCAGCATGCTGGGGAAGATTTCAGAGAGAGCGAGAGAGAGCTCTCTGGACCAGGCGAGCAGGGAGAGAACTCAGGAAAACTGGCCAGAAAAGGGCTTGTGTTTCAAATTGTATGTGTAGTGCAGATATGCCCCTCTCTTGGGAGGGTGTTTCTTTGTAAACCATGGCTCCTTTGATGTCCTGTGTTCCTGGGCTTTTTTCCTGTCCAGTTATTATCTATTTACAGCTCTCAAGTGTTTGCTGAGAAGGGGCTTATCTTGCGACATTCTTTCCCTGCCCGCTTGTGTCTCCTGACAGCCCCTTATTAAATGGAACCAGTCTATTCATACGGTAAACATGCCAATAACCAGGTCAGCGTACAGCCTTCAGAAATCATTACAGAGCCATCACAGAGGTTCTCGATAAAGGGGCACTTAGTATGCGAGGCAACCGCAGAGTTCAGCAATTTCCAAAGTGCCTTGAATAGTGACACGGAAGCAGGCTTTGATTGAACTGGAAGTGTAATTTTCAATTAAGAACTTCTTGCTTACATTAGAGTCTAATTAGATTTCGGGAAGACAGGATGCTGCAGCAGCTTCAGACCCCACATCAGCGTGCACCATATGGCGCCCGGCTTCCACTGTAAAGCCTGGATTAATTTGCTCACATTAAGTTTAACCCTAGCCGAGGTGCTTCACCAGTGAGTTGATTAATGGGCTAAACAGCAACGAGGAAAGGCTGGTTGTTTCTGGCATTCCTTATGCGGTAACGAGGTTAGTCAACAGCATCACGGCACCCTGGTGTGTTCATTGTTACGCTGGGGTGTGTATGGCATGCAGCAGTGGTTCTCAACCAGGTGTGCACATACCCCTGGGGGGACGCAGAGGTCCCTGGGGATAGAGCAACTCATCTAGATATTTGCCTAGTTTTACAACAGGCTACAGAAAAAGCATTAGCAAAGTCAGTACAAACTAAAATTTCATACAGACAACGACTTGTTTATACTGCTCTGTATATTGTATACTGAAATGCAAGTACACTATTTATATCCCAATTGATTTATTTTACAATTATATAGTAAAAAATGAGAAAGGGAGCAATTTTTCTGTAATAGTGGCTGGGACACTTTTGTATTTTTATGTCTGATTTTGTAAGCAAGTAGTTTTTAAGTCAGGTGAAACTTGGGGGTACCTGAGACAAATCAGATTCCTG
Source organism: Emys orbicularis (assembly GCF_028017835.1). Classification (NCBI taxonomy): domain Eukaryota; kingdom Metazoa; phylum Chordata; order Testudines; family Emydidae; genus Emys; species Emys orbicularis. The sequence goes on from NC_088693.1 coordinate 5,345,583, forward strand.
AAAGGGGTACAGTCATCTGGAAAGGCTGAGAGCCACTGGCATGCAAAGTGCATAATAAAAGGGGACAGCTTTCTCTGAGCACCGTGCAGGGATTGTGGGCATTGCTGCTAAGATTAAATCATGCTGCCCCCATTCACCTGCACTTTGCTTGTCTGCAACCTCTACTGTGCAGTATTTCCAATGCACCCCTCACCATGGGATTTTGATTACGCTCTAGATTACTTTCATGTAGGACTGGTCAACTTTTTATTTTAAACTACTTTTGATAAAAACTGGGTTTTCTTTTTAAATAAAAACGTTTCAAGACCATTGTTTGTTCCGTTTGAAATTTTCCAGTTTTTCAGTGAAAAAAAAATTGATTTAGGTTTCTAGGAGTTTTTCCTTTCTAACCCCTCCTTTTTCTGGTTTTAGTTTTGCAAAAATGGCAGGGGAGGCAGGGCAGAGGGGGAATGAAGAACTAAACAAGAAAAGGAAAATTTTGGTTTCACAGAAAATTTAGAAAAAACACGATTTTAATTCCCCCCCCACAAACAACAATCTGTTCTGACCAGCTCTTCTTGAATCATAATATTGCTTAATATCCACTTCGCATCTTGCATTCAAGGGTCTCAGAGCACGTTAAAAGAAGGGGGAGCATTCTACTTATTATTTGACAGATGGGAAAAACGAGGAGCATGAAGTGACTGACTCTTCCAAGCTCTGCCTCTGAGCCAGTGGCAGAATTAAAGGTAGCACCTAATTCTCAAATCCCAGCCCCCTGGTGTGAGCCCGTGTTCCACTCCGTACAAGTGGCAAAGCCACAGCCTTTGGGGTGTGAGCCTCAAGTCAACGGGAATTTTGCCATTGACTTCAGTGAGATCAGGATTCCTGCTTACTTTCCTCGATATATCCGGAGAACGGTTATTCCGCAAACTTGCCTCCAGCCTCTGCGTCTTTCTTCAGCATGCCAGGTGCTGGCTGTAAGTGGGAGATTCCAGGCGGAATATGGCGCAGAAGCAGCTACTTGATTTGAGAGAGCATGTTTAGTTGTGAAGTTCAACTCCATCTGATGCTGGATTTGGTTGGCTTGAGAGTCTGAGATAGATCCATTTGAAGGCTTTTATGAGGTGTCGGGAAGTCAGAGGAACCGCAGAATTCAAGCCTGAGTTAGGAAAAGGATTAGCCGCACAGTGTGGGTATGAGGTGGGAAGTTTCAGCCTCGCTCATGAGTCTATAACAACAAAATGCTATCCGAAAGGGACCTGGGTACTATATGCCAAAACCCAGGTAACAGCAGTAAGGAGTTACGTGGAAAGACACTTATACATACTGCATGAAGGCCGAACTCCAAGGCCAGAAAAATAGGGTTGTTTGAATATCCCTTGTTGAAAGGCAAGCACGACTGAACCAGCCACGTTTGAGTCTGCTGGACCCAACCCAAATGTCATGGGACAGACCCTCAGCTGACGAACGTTGGTGTAGCCCCTTTGCTGCCAACAGAGATGTACTGAAGGTCTGGTACGTGTTCAGTAGACAGCTACCACAGTGAGGGGTGTGGTTTTTATGACTAGATGGATTACTTGATGACAGATGAATGGACAGACATGAATAGATCGATATGCTAGACAGGTGCCTCCTATATGCCAGTTACACAAGCTATATACAGTAGTATGCTGAGTGGAACTGGAGAAAGAGGGTCAGGTTTCAGGAGTTTGGAAAGACACTAGGGGCTCAGGAATGCAATTTAGGACCAGACGAGCCCAGGTCTCTTGGCATCTAGGCATGCTCAGTAAAGATCTTTCCTGCAACTCCGTCCGCCTGCTGCATCACTTATTGCTAATGAAACAGCATGGGCAGCAGCAGTACGCACAGGTGCGAGGATGAATCTGACCACTCCTCCATGTCTGCCCTGGGACAGCCCACCCTCTGGAGTAAGGACATGAAGGAAGGCTCGATGAATGGGAAAGTGGCTATACGAAGAGACCTCACATTCGGGGATCCCAGCACCAAAGACCGAGCAGGGCAGACAGATCTGTTAGCTTTAATTATAACAGGAATAATTTTATAAAAGCCTTTGCAGAGTCCATGCGAGGAGCTAATTGCATTGGCCTCAGCCAGCCATTGAGCAGACAGGTGCTGTGTCAGCTTCACGCATGCAACTCTGCAAGTGCATCTCAGTCATGGCTTGCAAGTCAACACACCCTGCTAGTTTGGTCTTAAGCATGCCACCAGCAGCACCAACGTATCTCTGTGCCACCAGCCCCTTAGTCACCTCTCCCAGTCAACGCATCTCGAGAACCCTGCCTCTTCCAACCCCCTCTCTCCTCTGAGGACAGGTTGCCCATGGGGCTGAAATGCAGGATGGTTTTGTTGTGTCCACAAATGGGGGACAAGGATCTATTTTAGGATGAGACGCACCAGCCTCAATAGGTCAAATCTAGTTCTGGTGTAAGTGGCTGCAACCCTATGGAAGTCAATGATTATCCACATTACAGCAGGGGGAAAAAATCTTAGTGCCCATGCTCAATAATGCACAACATCAACAGAGGAGTAGTAGCAGTGAGTTGTCAGTATTCAATTTTTTAGGTAAGCCATATTTTGTAGTCCCTTTCTATGAAGTCCCACATTAGAAAGACAAAAAGCCAAATTCATCCATGGTATTACTCTCTTAGCTTCAGTGGACTTACACAGAGGATACATTCATTCTCTGAAAGCCTGGCTCCTGTAGCCCTGCGTATTACCAGGGAAAGTACAAAATGCCAGCAAAACAATGATGTTTCCAGGTTTGAAATGGCTCGAGCGTTTGCTTCAAGTTTATTTGGATTGGGCAATGGCTTGGTTCAGAGGGAAACACTGAAATGACAGCCTGAGAGGGATGAAAATGGATAGTGCGCTAGCTGCAGTTGATAAAGCAGAAAGTCTTGTGATAGAAGCTGAAATACATTGTCATCTCCCCACAAATCTCTGCTCTTCAGGTCACTTCTGCAGGTGGCCCAGTTATTTTCAGGCGTCAACATAAATGCTACTGTGAAGCGAGTTGGGTATCTCAGTTCTGTTCCTAGAGTCCACTTTATAAATCACCACTGCATTTGGCAATCTCAGCTGGGAGGCCAGGGGCAGAAATCATTGCCACAGATGACACAAGGTGAAGGATCGTTGATAACCGGGGAAGGCAAATAATAATCTTTGGTGACTCTGTATTAAGAAGAGCAGACTGAGAAATCAACAAAGGACACAAGGACAACAGGATGGTGTGCTGGCTTCCTGCAGCAAACCACATGAGATGTAACACCAAGACTGGGCAGGACTATGAAGTTATCTGGCAAGTCTCCACTGGTGAGGAGACACATTGGAACCAGCGACACAGCATCACATGGAATTACACTGATTATAGGACACTGCAGGGATTTTGGAAGAGAGCTGAAAAGAGGAAAGTCCAAGTGATAGTCTTGGGGATCCTCCAGTCCCACAAAGAGAGAAAATACAAGAGGTGAAACATGGGCTGCATGACTGGTGTGATGCTGACGGTTTTGGTTGTGTGGAGCATTGGGTTACATTCCAGTGGGAGATGGGGCTGCACAAATGGGATGGCTTGTATCTCACAGGCAGTGGGGCTGATCTTTTCAGCTGGAGACTAGCTGGAACAGCCCAGAGGACATTGAACTAACAGCACATGGAATCATAGAATATCAGGGTTGGAAGGGACCTCAGGAGGTCATCTAGTCCAACCCCCTGCTCAAAGCAGGACCGATCCCCAACTAAATGGATGCCAAAATGGCAAATGTGGTAGCAACTCAAACTCAGCACGTCAAACCAATCGAACCATCAAAGAAAGTGAAGGGAAGAAAAATGTCAATTGCTTGTACACCACGGCTCGGAGTCTGGATAACAAGCTAGGGGAATCGGAAATTCTCATTGATGAGAAGAAAATTGATATAACTGGCGTTACTGAAACCTGGTGGGATGAGTCGTGTGACTGGGATGTTAAATCCGCTGCTTATAATTGTCAAACTGTCCGGCTATAGTTAGATCTATAGTTAGATTTCACCAGCCAATTATCAAGTGTAAACTCCTCAGGCACTATAACAGCCTTAACACGGAGTCACAGACAGTCTCCTGGGGTAATCCGATCTATATTGTCACCTAGGCAAGCCTGCCTTTGTGATAGACGGTCCCTTACACCAAGTATCGCAGCAATATTCAGGTTACTCCCCGTCTCAAAGGACCAGTCTCTTACCCCAGCTCAATTGAACTTTAGATCTCACCTCAAAGGCAACACTTGTAGCCAAGCTTATAATAAACTATCTAAATATTTACTATATAGGGAAAGGAAACAAGAGAGTTATTTACAAGGTTAAAGCAGGTAAACATATATACACACAAATGAGATCCAGTCTCAAGTTTCAAAACGTAATAGAAGCTTCTGTGATAAGCAAGCTCTATGTGTCCTTTAGAGCAGTGGTTCTCAACCAGGGGTCTGGGGTCCCCTGGGGGGGGGGCGTTGAGCAGGTTTCAGGGGGTCCTCCAAGCATGGCCAGCGTTAGTCTTGCAGGGGCCCAGGGCAGAAAACCAAAGCCCCACCGCATGGGGCCCTGAACCCTGCCACCTGGGGCTGAAGCTGAAGCCTGAGCAACCTAGCTTCGCAGTGCCCTCTGTGGCATGGGGCAATTGCCCTGCTTGCTGCCCCCTAACGCCAGCCCTGGCTTTTATAGGCAGAAGCCCAGTTGTCGTGGCACAGGTGGGCTGTGGAGTTTTTGTAGCCTGTGGGGGGCCTCAGAAAGAAAAAGGTTGAAAATCCCTGCTTTAGCGCTAACCCAGGCTAAGCACTGGGGATTTTTGCTGATGCCTAGTAATCCTTGCTCCCCAGAGTCCAAGAAGTATAAAGATAAAGTTTTGCCTTATTAGGGTTTTGATTCCCTTCCTCCCTTCTGCTTTGTGCTGCAAACTCAGCTGAGGGGAGGAATTCACTTGCAAGACTCGTCTTCATGGCGATGGGGGAAATAAACAACAAAGTCTTCTGTTCTCTTTAATGTTCCCCTCTAGTCTGTCTGGTGTCGACGGGCCTTCCTTGTCAGGCAGGACATAACTGCTTCTGCTGGAGACCAGCATTTCACACTAGTTAATGTCTCTCCCCTCTTTGGTGATTTCCACAGTTACAGAGGCTCATAATGCAAACACTTGAGGATTACTGTACAGTATGGGAGAGGGATGTTATCAGTGAGATCAATGCAGGCAGCAACTCACAAGCATTCCATAAAGTCTAAACACGGAACACATTCTTATAGTTCATATACCTATTTTAACAATACTAACACACTGGCGTATTTGTCAGTGCTCAACTGAGGCCTGGGGACCTTGGCTGTTCTGCCAGCATCCCAGTAACCTGTTTAAGAAGGTTAGAGGGGTAATGGAGATGGGAGGAGGGATGGCACTCTATATTAAAGACACCGTTACCTGTTTTAGAGTGATTGGGAACGCAGAAGAGCAGGATCTTGAGTGCATATGGATCAATGTGCTAACTAACAAAGCCCAGGACATATATATGCCCAGGACAACGTGATACATGCCATCATGTGCCACCAATGCCCCTCTGCCATATACATTGGCCAAACCGGACAATCTCTACGCAAAAGAATAAATGGACACAAATCTGACATCAGGAATCATAACATTCAAAAACCAGTGGGAGAACACTTTATCCTCTCTAACCACTCAGTGACAGACTTGAAGGTGGCAATTTTGCAACAAAAAAACTTCAAAAACAGACTCCAAAGAGAGACTGCTGAACTTGAATTAATATGCAAATTAGATACAATTAACTTAGGTTTAAACAGAGACTGGGAATGGTTGGGTCATTACACTAATTGAATCTATTTCCCCATGTTAAGTTATCCTCACACCTTCTATGGGTCATCTCGATTATCACTTCAAAAGTTTTTTTTCTCCTGCTGATGATAGCTCATCTCAATTGATTGGCCTCTTACAGTTGGCATGGCTACTTCCACCTTTTCATGTTCTCTATATGTATAAATATCTTCTTTCTGTGTGTTCCATTCTATGCATCCGATGAAGTGGGCTGTAGCCCACGAAAGCTTATGCTCAAATAAATTTGTTAGTCTCTAAGGTGCCACAAGTACTCCTGTTCTTTTTGCGGATACAGACTAACACGGCTGCTACTCTAAAGCCCAGGACAGGGGAGGATCTGTTACTAGACCACCAAAGCAAACTTGAGCACAGGTTGAGTTACTCTTTAAGCACCTGTCTAATGTGTGGAAATTAAAAATGTGCTGTCATAGGGGACTTCAGTTTGGGAGTCACATGTGGGAAGTCCCAGGCAGCCAGTCGTACAACATCATTAGAGTTTATAAAAACTTGTAGATGATAATTTTCTAAAAGCAAAGGTATTGCATCCAACACAAGGGAAGTGTTTTGGACCTCAGTATGATGGATAAAGATGAATTAATCACTGGACTGGAAGTTGGTGATTGTCTCAGGACCAGGGATGGTGACCTGAGTCTGAGAAGAGTTGGCTGAGGAAATCTCTGGCCCACTGATGTTCATTTTAGATAAATCTTGGAAAACCAGGGACATTTCGGAAAACTGGAAGAGTGCAAACATTGGGCCAATATTCAAAAAGGGATGATCTGGGTACTGATAGACTGGTTGGCCTGACATCAATCCCATGGAAAACAATGTAAAATCTGATATGGGATTCAAGTGATAGAAAACGAAACGATAGGAATATAATGAATGCCACTCAAGGTGGTTGTATGGAAAATAGGTCCTGCCAAACAAACCTGATTTCATTCGTTGATGAGATTACAAGTTTGGTTGATAAAGGTAATTGAGCAGATGTAATATACGTAGACTTTTGTAAGGTGTTTGATTTAGTACCGCACAATGTTCTTATTAAAAAAATAGCACTATATGATATCAATAAAGCACCCGTTAAATGGCTTAAGTACTGGCTAAGTGAGAGATCTCAAGATCTAGCTGTCAATGGGGAATATTCATCAAATACAGGTGTTTCTAGTGGGGTTGTGAAGGAATTGGTGCCAGGCCTGACAGTAGTCAACATATTCTTCAGTGACCTGGAAGTAAATATAAAATCCCTGCCGATAAAATGTGTGGATGACACACAGATTGGTGGAGCGATAAATAAAGATGAGGTCAGGACAGTCACACAGGGTTAACTGAATCACCTAGTAACCTGGGCTCATTCAAAGAAAATGTGTTTTACTACATGCAGAGTAGGACCAAGGAATGCAGGCTATACCTACTGAATGGGGCACTGTATCCTGAAAAGCAATGGCTGAAAAGAATGTCGGAGTCACAGTGGACAAGGAACCGAGCTCCCTGCTCCATGCTGGGTAAAAAGGGCTAATGTGATCCTTGGATGTATAAACAGGAGAGTAGTGAGCAGAGTAAGGAGGTGAATGGATTACAGTATATCAGTACCTTCGTGGGCAGAGGATGCCAGGTACTGAGGGGCTCTTTAATCTAGCAGAGGAAGACAGAACAAGAACCAATGGCTGAACGTGAAAGCCAGACAAATTCAAATAGGAAATAAGGCACAAATATTTACCAGTGAGGATGGTTAGCGATTGGAACAAACCAGCAAGGAAGTGGAGGATTCTTCGTCTCCTGATGTCTTCAGAGTAAGACTGGGACGCCTTTCTGGCCAATGTGCTTTAGTCGGACAAGTTACGGGGCTCACTATGGGGTGACTGGGGAGGGATAGCTCAGTGGTTTGAGCATTGGCCTGCTAAACCTAGGGTTGTGAGTTCAATTCTCAAAGGGGCCACTTAGGGATCTGGGGCAAAAATCAGTACTGTCCTGCCTAGTGAAGGCAGGGGGATGGAGTTGATGACCTTTCAAGGTCCCTTCCAGTTCTAGGAGATAGGATGATGTAAGGGACTGTGATAGACAGGAGATCAGACTGGAGGATGTAATGGTCCCTTCTGGCTGCAAATCTCTGACTGATGAATAATGGAATCCAGGGAGTCCCAACCAGTGGTTATGATCACCCTGTCCATTTCATATTGCTAAATGGGGGTGCGGTGATCCCAGCTAGATAGGAGATGCGTGCCAGGTGTCCCAGTCTGCTTTCACTCTATCTAGGTTTTTATCCAAGCTCTTTATGGCATCTGAGCCCTCAATAAACCATGGAGACTGAACTGCTTTCTGACCATAAGAGGTCTGACCGACAGTGGCAAGGGGTGATTTGGAGGCAGCTGCCAATGCTGCTGCCCGTGATATACCTGCTGGGTGGGTAAACACAGCACTGCGTTGTCCAGATCTGTCCATCCAGGCCCAGCTACATTTGCTTCCCCTCCCTCCTGAGTTTCCCCATGCAACTGCCGCTGCCAGGTTGATTTTAAGCACGCGGCTTTAATAATCTCGTATTGATTCGGCTCCATAGGAGAACGAGAAGTTGTAATAACTTTTTATTGGCGTTTCTCTTGTGGCGACTCTTTGGGGTGAATTTTCAGCACATGAGGGTCACCAGGGGTACGTGCGAGTGGGGGTGAGAGAGACAGACAGAATCGCTGTTATTTTCAAATCCAAAGCCCTAGAGGATGAGCCACCGTCAGCAGAAATGGTTAGGGCTGAGTTTGTTGCACTGTAGAAATCTGTGTGGCTGCGGACGGACTTTCGGCCTTCCTGCATACCTGGAATAATGCTTTGCCTAGCGGCCTCCTCCCACACCCGCCTCCTGGCTTACTGCCATGCCCGGAGCCCCTTCTCCTGACCCAGCCTGCTGTGCCTTCACCCTCTCCCGCTTCAAGTCTCCCCTCAAAGCACGCTGCGTCCAGGAAGCCTCTACACCTTACATCTCCCGCTCCAGGAAACAGGCAGTGTGATGTACAGTAAAAGCTGTGAGGGCACAGGCCAAAACCCTTGCGCTTCCACCTGGCTGTTTACCACCTTCCCTCATACAGCTCGTCTTAGTTCAGATTGGCCTAACTACTAGTTCATACTCAGCCCCCACGGATTAACCCTCGCGGCATCCCTTTGAGCGAGGTACCGCCACCGTTGTAGAGATGGGTAAACTGAGGCAGGGACTGACTTGCCCAGAGTTGAAGACCTGGGCCCAAACTAAAACCCCCGGATATGGGCAACCTTGGAGCCAGGCCTGAACTCTCCAACAGCTAGCTAGCAGTTCTCTCTGTACTGAGCATACCCAGTATCTGGATTACTGGGACGTTTGGGTCTGGACTCTGTAGCTTGGGTCCTTCTCTGTTCAAGAATCAGCGACAGTGCTGGGAACAGAATCTAAAGCCTGACTCGCAGTTCCCTGATGTAACCACTGGACCATGCTCCCTCCCTAATAGATACCAAGTGTTCTGCACTAGACTGGAGTCAGATCGAGTCTTGGTTTGGCTGAATCAGGCCCCTCGTATGTCTGTGAATAGTCAGGATCTACACACCATGACAGCAGCTCAGGTGTCACCGCAGAGATTCGGGTCTCTATGTCCCAGAGGGGCTAACTCATACTTGACACCTTTGGATGGGAGTCTGGACAGAGGCCAGCAGGACTTTTGGAGCGTTTCCTCCCCCGGTTCTGGCAGAGGGAGGGATTTAGCATGGAGAGGGCAGCCGTGTCTGCAGCGGCTTCCTCCGGGGAGTTCTCGTTTAGTCCATGCTGCACGTGTCAAAACTGACGGCCCACAGGGTGTGATGTGGAATGGGTGATGTAACACCGAGCATGGCTGGCTCGCCAAGTGATGAGGCAGCGTATGCAGCCGGCAGCTACAAAGCCCAGCACGAGCTACTTGCAAAGCTGTGCTGAGCGCGTGACATTGCTAGATTGAGTCTCACTGTCGGATGTTGTCAGGATTCGTTTAGAATAAAAATGACTGCCCCGTCCACTCAAGGCCTGTATAATACTGTACATTCCCTGCTCTTGCCAGTCTATTGTAGGGGTGTGGGTAATACACTATATATCACAGCAGGCGATCGGGTGAAGATTGCAAAGCATTTCCACGGTAATCTCTTAACATACACATGCTGGTGTGTGGTGTGGGTTTTGTTTTGCTTTGCTTTGCAGAACTTACGATCCTGGACGTGACTTTGAATTCAGTGAACATCAGTGAATGGTGGGACCAGAGCCGGCTCCAGGGTTTTTGCCGCCCCAAACAGCAAAAAGTAAAGAAAGAAAAAAAAAAAAAGCCGCGATCGTGATCTGCGGCATTTCGGCGGCAGCTCTACCGCCTCCGCTTCAGTCTTTGGCGGCAATTCGGCGGCTGGTCCTTTGCTCCGAGAGGGAGTGAGGGACCCGCCGCCGAATTGCCCCCGAAGAGCCGGACGTGCCGCCCCTCTCCGTTGGCCACCACAAGCACCTGCTTGCTGGGCTGGTGCCTGCAGCTGGCCCCGGGTGGGACTGAAGTGGAAAACAACCAGTCAAACCAACCCAGTTGAGCTTGGACCCTTTCTGCCCTGGTGTGATTGTCCCAGCACGAGGACGTGTGGGAAACAAATAGGCCAGAGAAGTTAAAAAAAGAAAAGAATTCATGGCACTGATGCAATGACACGGGGAGGCAGGGAATCAGGCTGCGATATGAAACCCAGGAAAAGCTGTTTAATCATTGGCTTAAACTCCTCTGGGCGTGAATGCTACAGGGGATGACGGCGGTAAGGAAGGGAGCCAGCAGTTTATGCCTTTTAGGTATAAATCAGATAAGGAGGCTGATTAGCAAGTGTTGGGGTTTGCTACAATATTTGAAGAACTCCGTCAATAACCTCCTCCCCTTTCTTCCCCAGCTAGGTGCAACGGCCTAAAATTAGATAGCTGATGAAGGGAAGCTGCAGGTCGATCTCAGCACATGTCTGGCTGGTAATGAGGACCGTGGCTACACCTCTGAACTGATGATGCGCCTGGGGGTGGGGAGAAACTGAATTGGCAGTCTTGTATTTTCAACACAGCTGCTACCTCTCAGCCGCTTCAAGCATCTAAACCTGATTAGCAGAGGGGCTCTCTGGCACAAGAAGGAGTCAGGGCTTGTACAAGTGCCTCCCCAGGGAGGGAGGGCCAAGGACAGGGTTTTTTTGGCTGCTCTGTTTATCTGCCAGCAAACGCACAACGTGTGTCCCATGCCATTTCAAACCCACCCACCATTTCTAAAAAGGCTGGAGGAGAAGGGCTGACGCAATCATGCAGAAATGGGCAATTCACCCCTTTGCGGTGTGGAGCCATCCTCCCCATAACAGGCACCACTTTGGCTTAAAAACACACCCTCTTTTCCCTAAGAAATGGGCCCATTATCAGAGGAAGTGGGGCCATTTCCCTTCTCCAGGAAAAGGGTTTTAACGTCAGCCAGTGAGCAAGGGCTGGGCCCGTTTTAAGAAAATCCACAGGAGTCCCTGACTCGAGGAAAGAAATCCTCTTTGAGATTCCAGGTTTCTTTGATATGATCTTCGTGCCACCCAAACGAAACAAACGAAACCCCCTCCCAGTAGCCGACCACATTCCCTGTATGTAGCTTAAAGCCTTCAGCTCTGCAAAACCCAGCCCCATGAAAACAGCAATTACCATATGCCAGGCAGCTTTTCTGAGTCTACCACTCCCCCTTCGGCGTCTAAGCAGCAAGCTGTTCCTCCAGCAGGGGCTCTTTTTAAGGTGCCGAGCCTAACTAAGCCCAGCTGCACCTGATCTCTTCCTTGCTGGGGTTTAACCCCCACAGAGCCACTGCACTGGCTGGCTTGCTGGGCCCCTACTAGGATAACATTAGGGTGGGTTATATTTCATGACTGCTGGGCTCCCCTTCTCTGCGGAGCACCAAGAGACCCTTATGATTCAGCCTGGGAATCATTATGAACGTACAGCTGCAACTGCCTTGTGTTCATGGAACAAAGAGCTAGGGCCTGAAGCTGGTGGGGTATACGTTGAGACAACTCCATTGACTTCAATGGGGTTGCAGCCATTTGTGTCTGATTGGAGTTTATCCCCTTGTTGCTAGAGCTGGGTGAAATATTTTTGGCCAATTCACTGAAAAATGTGGTTTGGTTGACCTGGAATTATTCACAAATGTGATGTGAATTTGCTGAATAGTTTTGGGCAAAAACAAATAAACAAACAAACAAAAAACCAGGGGAGACTTAGATGCTATTCCCAGAATGGCCTAAGGCAGGAAAAGTAACTTCCGGCTCAGTACTTAGGCAACTCAGCTGGGCTGCAGGAGACCCCTATTCAAGTCCCTACTCTTCCTGATGTGGTAAAGGCATTTCAACTGGGCCATGTGATAAGACAGTATATTTTTCCTGTCCTTTGGAAATGTTAGAGATTTCATAAAAGTTCCACAGTGGGGCAAATCTTTCAATATTTTTCAAGAAAAAGAGCGAGTGAGAGGCAGGGAAGGACAGAGTGTGTGCGACACACCAGAGGGTGTAACACTCACTCTAGGGTGTTTGAGACGTAGGTTCAAGTCCCTTTCCTGCCAAAAGTTTTGATTTTACCGAATCAGCATTTTCTGATGGAAAATTTTTTTTTGAAAAATTCCTGACCCATTCCTGTTCGGAGCAGCCACAAATCAGTGGAATGTCAGTGCCAGTTGAATCTTTCCATTGGATCTTTTCAGGCTGGATGATTCTTCATTTTAGATGAGGGGAAACAAGAAAGGACTGATGTGAAATCTCCAGGGGAGAGTGCAGTGTGTAGTCTTCTTTCCAGAGAACTGCATCAGCCCTGCCTCACAAAATGGCCACTGCTCCTGCAGAGAGCAGAATGCTAGATATGGGAAGGTGCAGACAAAATAGCAAATTAAATTCTCAGGGTTACAGGTCATAGCTATATATGCCACCAGCCCTTCGCTGGCGGATGCCATGTATTTAAATTTTATTAAGCAAACAAGGAGACAAATATGGCTCCTACAAGCCTCTACTGTAACAAAACGAATGCAAGTAGGGGAATCATAATGCAATGAACCTTTGTGGGAACTGCATTCACCCCCAGTTCAGCATCCAGCCAAAAGAGAGCTCCATGACCCAGGAGAGGGAAGAACAATGTGACACAGAGAGAACCAGGCCAAGCAGGAGCAGCTGGCTGGAGGCAGCCGCCTGGGAGCTGGTTGCAGAGAGAAGGCGGGGTAGCTAGAGGACCAGGTGGCAGAAGGCCACCAGTAGCTGTTGCTGGAGCACACAGGGCTGCTGTGGGGATAGTGTGAAGGAGTTATACTGCAACTTTGTTATCGGTATCCCCCCTGGACTGGACTGTCCCAAGAGGCTGGGTAAGGAACTGCTGTTTGCATCTTTGTGTAGTAACTTAGGGTAATCATGCCTAGGATAATTTGATCTTGAATTTCTGACAGCCCTAGTAAAGGAATCCTCTGTTATTTCCTGGGACTTTGTAAGTGTTCATGGAAACCCAGTGCGGGCTAGAGTCTGTGCAGACTAGTGCTTGGAGCAGCTGTAATCATAGAATCATAGAATATCAGGGTTGGAAGGGACCTCAGGAGGTCATCTAGTCCAACCCCCTGCTCCAAGCAGGACCAACCCCCAACTAAATCATCCCAGCCAGGGCTTTGTCAAGCCGGACCTTAAAAAGCTCTAAGGAAGGAGATTCCACCACCTCCCTAGGTAACCCATTCCAGTGCTTCACCACCCTCCTAGTGAAAACGTTTTTCCTAATATCCAACCTAAACCTCCCCCACTGCAACTTGAGACCATTGTTCTGTCTATAATGCTTGTCTCCGAGTGCCTGATACATTTAGTGCGCTACCAAACATCTAAGGGATGAGTGTATTGCTACACGCCCAGCAACACCCTGCAGCGGGGTCAGTTACAATAGGCCCCTGGCTCAGCGTTAAACAATCCATTCAAGGCCCATAAATCCACCAAGTTCTGTGCCTGAATCTCTCTCTTGCCATGTCGCACAGAGGGCCCATCTACACTGCGGCAAGAGGTGTCGTTTCTAGCTCAGGCCGACGGACACGTGCTAGCTCTGATCGAGCCACCGTGCTAAAAATAGCAGCGTAGCCGCGGCGGCCTGGATGACAGCATGGGCGAGACCCCCAAATACATGCCTAGGATCCCCAGTGGGATGGTCCTCAGACAGCTAGCCTGTCTTGCACTCACACTGCCGGGGTCACGCGGCTATTTGTAGTGTGCTGACTCGAGCTAGGAATAACGGCGTAGTGTAGATGTACCCAGCATGATGGCTTTGCTCTAATTTGCCCGTGGCTTCCTACCTGAGCAGGGTTTGCCAACTCTACGCCATCTGTCCTACTCCCTCGCCTCCCCTTTCCGCCAACCACTTCTAGATAAATCTGTGTTTCAATGAGGAAGCAGGGAGCTGCCCTGGGAACGCAAAGGGATCTGCAAAGAGGAAAACAAAAGGAATGCGGGTCGTTGGTGGGTTGTGTCCTTTTCATTCCTGTTACCAAAGAGGGAGAACAAAAGAACAAAGCCTTTGCAGGTCTGTCAATTGAGACCCTTCAAAGATTCAAGGAGGAATTCAGTATTCTGCACCGTTGTTTTCTGTTCATTTCCTCTTGTTGCAGATGCTTCTCAACTTGCTAACTCAGCTTAATTATAGAATATTTGGGCAGCTCGGAGCGAAGGTCTTTGTTGACGGCCCTTTACCTGGAGAAGGCATTCAAACTCCTGAATGGGCTGTATGCTGCGAAAGTCTAACTGGCTTGTTGTGACCAGCAGTGCCATAGATTATCCAGGCACTCTGCTGTATTTTGCAAAAAGTATCCTAGATCTTTCCATTCCCTGGTCTGCTTTCTCCCAGCCCCCTCCACGGCCTCCCACTGGTCAGAGTGTCAAAAAGGAGTTTAAATTGTACGGAGGCTTTTGTGATGGGAGGATTTGATACCGACTGTGGGGTGTGATTCTCTGACAGGAGCCAAGTCCATTGGGAGCTTTGCTTATTGCAAAGTAGGGCATCCGTGGGAAGCAGCATCTAATGCCACCAACGCCTCCATTGTGAAACTAGAGGCTCGCTCGCATTTTAAGTAGGTTTCAATGAGATCAGTGTAGTAATCCCCAGCTTTCATCTGGCACAATTGGGAATTTGAAGGCCAACTTTAGGGGTAATGTCAGTAGAGAACTAGCTTGTAATGAACTCATTTATAGTGCTTCTGGTTAGAGTGAAGTGGGGTTAAAGTCCTGAATTGCTTCTGTGCATTTCAATGGACCTTCGCTCCCCTTAGAGTGCAACTTCTTGGCACGTTTGGCAGATATCCACTCCTTTAACAAGAGGTCCCATATGAATAAAACTATTCTCATCTATCAAAGAGGTGTAAAATGCTTCATTCCAAGGAGATTGTCACCTCCCCCTTCTCTTGTACTCTCATTATTCTTCATAATCATGGCAAATCCCAAAGAGATATAGCCTCCTTCCAGATTTCAGAGTGGTAGCCATGTTAGTCTGTATCAGCAAAAACAATGAGGAGTCCTTGTGGCACCTTAGAGACTAACAAATTTATTTGGGCATAAGCTTTCGTGGGTTAGAACCCACTTCATCAGATGCATGGAGTGGAAAATACAGGAGCAGGTATAAATACATGAAAAGATGGGCGTTTCCTTACCAAGTGTGAGGTCAGTCTAACGAGACAATTCAATTAACAGTAGGATACCAAGGGAGGAAAAATAACTTTTGTAGTGGTAATGAGAGTGGCCCATTTCAAACAGTTGACAAGAAGGTGTGAGTAGCAGTAGGGGGAAATTAGAATGGGGGAAATTAGGTTTAGGTTTTGTAATGACCCAACCACTCCCAGTCTTTATTCAGGCCTAATATGATGGTGTCCAGTTTGAAAATTAATTCCAGTTCTGCAGTTTCACGTTGGAGTCTGTTTTTGAAGTTTTTGTTGTTGAAGAATTGCCACTTTTAGGTCTGTTATTGAGTGATCAGGGAGATTGAAGTGTTCACCTACTGGTTTTTTAATGTTATAATTCCTGATGTCAGATATGTGCCCATTTATTCTTTTGCATAGAGACTATCCAGTTTGGCCAATGTACATGGCAGAGGGGCATTGCTGGCACATGATGGCATATATCACATTAGTAGATGTGCAGGTGAACAAGCCCCTGAAGGTGTGGCTGATGTGGTTAGGTCCTATGATGGTGTCCCTTGAATAGATATGTGGACAGAGTTGGTACCAGGGTTTGGTTCCTTGGTTGGTGTTTTTGTTGTGTGGTGTGTAGTTGCTGGTGAGTATTTGCTTCAGGTTGGGGGGCTGTCTGTAAGCGAGGACTGGCCTGTCTTCCAAGGTCTGTGAGAGTGAGGGATCATCCTTGGGGATAGGTTGTAGATCCTTGATGATGCGCTGGAGAGGTTTTAGTTGGGGGCTGAAGGTGACGGCTAGTGGCGTTCTGTTACTTTCTTTGTTGGGCCTGTCTTGTAGTAGGTGACTTCTGAGTACCCGTCTGGCTCTGTCAATCTGTTTCTTCACTTCAGCAGGTGGGTATTGTAGTTGTAAGAACGCTTGATAGAGATCCTGTAGGTGTTTGTCTCTGTCTGAGGGGTGGGAGCAAATGCGGTTGTATCTTAGAGCTTGGCTGTAGACAATGGATCGTGTGATGTGGTCTGGATGAAAGCTGGAGGCATGTAGGTAAGTATAGCGGTCAGTAGGTTTCCGGTATAAGGTGGTGTTTATGTGACCATTGCTTATTACCACTGTAGTGTCTAGGAAGTGGACCTCTTGTGTGGACTGGTCCAGGCCGAGGTTGATGGTGGGGTGGAAATTGTTGAAATCATGGTGGAATTCCTCAAGGGCCTCCTTCCCATGGGTCCAGATGATGAAGATGTCATCAATGTAGCGCAAGTAGAGTAGCGGTGTTAGGGGACGAGAGCTGAGGAAGCGTTGTTCTAAGTCAGATTAAACACCACCCAGATCGAGCTCAGCTGCCAAAGCGCAAGATACCAGGCTAGCCCTTTGGCAAGGTCAGTTTTGCCTCCACGGGAAAACTCATGTCCATTTCAGCTACAAGGACAATGGACCAGATTGTCGCAAGCGGTCAGCTTTGGTAATAAACCTCCTCATGAGGTAAATGTACCAACCCTGGAGGGCTCTGCTCTCACTAAGAGAAGTTGCCACTGTTCTTAGAGGAGATAAGGAGCAATTCCCGCGTGCCAGCTGTTTCCTGCTGGGAGTGATGGTACGATCTTCCAGAGCCCTCTGTTCTCCCTAAGTACATACAGTTGCTGCTTCCCCTGCCACCCCTCCTTAGGGAGAACCGGAAGGGGTACAGATCCAGGTAAGTCTTCTCCTGTTTCCTCTTCTAGTGAATTATTTTGTATGGAGAAGGAGGGCACGGAGAGGCCTATTTCAGTATAAGAGGGTTTGTCTGGCTGGTTTTGAATGGAAGAAAACAATTCAAATTTATTATAGAAGAGACAGTTTCAAGGATGAGAGGCATAAAATGTATCCGCCTAATTTATCCTGCATTTATTTTCTTCTAAGACAAATGTTTCAGTATTTAGATTTTTCTTACTCAGACAGTGTGGCTAGCAGTGGACACTGTCCAGTATGTCTAGTGCCCTGTTTTCGGTGAGTGTCCATAGGTACAATAAAGGTCAGAATTTGACCTTCCATTTGGAACTCGGTATATCTTCACTAGCGTTAATTGGGCTTTTACCCAGGTGTTGCCCATAACCCTCTTCCTGTCCTCATATAAAGCTCTCTGGCCCAAGTTTAGTGGTGCTTTCCACCCAGGTTAGCTGGCTTGGCTGGGTGCTGCTTTCACTTGGGCTGGTAACCTGACCAGTTGGTAGTGAGGATGCAGGCTACATTACTCGAGTGCTGATAGTCCTCCAACACCTTCCCACAATTCCCCCCGCCCCTTTTCCCTGAAGAACAGACGAGTTCTCCCACAGTTCAGTGGGAAAGAATCAGAACGGCTCTGCTTGCTGCAGCGCTAAAAACCATGGGCTATGCCCCCAGAAAGCCTAGTGACACAGATGGGTGAATGCCCCACCAGTAACTCAAGCAGAGCTCTGCTCACACCCAGGCGAGGCTAAACCGGGTGGGCAGTCCCAGATGCCAATCATCCAAGTTAACTCTGCTGTGAAGACACACCCCATGTTAACTGCTCTGTTGATAACATGTCAGCCGGAATAGAATCCAGATCACCCTCCCGTTGCTTTGCTGCCGCTGATCAGATTTTCACACCTGGGTTTGTCACTAAATGACCAAAGTAAATTGAGATGTTAAAAAAGAGCCTGTGGGATTTAAGGACCCACATCTCACTGAAGGCAATGGGAGTTGGGCTCCTTTGGAAATGCCAGCCCGTGACTGTGAACAGAAACAGGGGAGTAGATCTGTGGAGTTAGTGGAGGTCAGTCAGAGTAGAATCCCACTTTTGGAGCCCAATTCTGCACCAGTGGGAGTTTTGTCATTCGTTGCAATAGGAGCAGGAGCAGACGCTATGGCCATGTCTACACTTGGAGCTGAGGAAGGAAGGGGGTGAGTCCCAGTTCGAATGGACTTCCTCGCGCTAACTCACATTGAGCTAGCGTGCTGAAGATAGAAGTGTAGCTGCGGTAGCATGGGCAGTGGAGGGTGATGGCATGGACTAGCTTCCCTGAGCACAAACCTGCCCACTCTCCGAGGGTAAGCACTCAGGGTGGCTAGCTGCTGCCACTTGCCACTGACCAGGCTACCACGGCTACACTATTATTTTTATCAAGGTAGCATGAGTACATCTACATATTAGGGTTACCTAGGGAGGTGGTGGAATCTCCACCCTTAGAGGTTCTTAAGGCCTGGCTTGACAAAGCCCTGGCTGGGATGATTTAGTTGGGGTTAGTCCTGTTTTGAGCAGGGGGTTGGACTAGATACCTCCTGAGGTCTTTTCCAACCCTAATCTTCTATGATTCTATGAGCTGGGAAGCACTCGGCCAGCTCCACGTGTAGACACAGCCTGTGTCCCACTACCGTGGCAAGCTGAATGGGGATCTACTTCAAACTTTCCACTTCTTAATTTATGATCACTGGGGAGGGAGAGCTAACAGCCTTTGCAACAAAAGCATGAATATTTTAGGAGGAAGAGCCTCGCACTGAACATCTTGCTTTTAACTTTTACTTTGTAAGCGGCAAAGTTCCCAAATGACTAACGTTTAACTGACGATCAGAGGGAATAAAGCAGAACTAATGTGTCAAGAACATTAGGCAGAAATCTTGATGCCTTATGCGCCTTGACAGTTGTCCTATATGGAAGAGTTTAGCGGCAGGAACCCTCCCATGCACTAGTTTCTGCACACCTCCGGAATTGTTTTAATGTCTTTTGGAGAGGAGGCTTGATTTACTGTGGGATGCAGAAAACCAACCACTGCCCAGGCCATGATGGGCGGGAGCGTGTACTGTGACCGGCAGAGTTCTCTGTTAGAGGTGGGGTGTGAAATGGGCTAGGAGATGGGACGTGTGAGGCTGTGGGCAGAGTGCACTGTGAAGGAGACTAGAGGGAGTGTGTGCTCTGATGGGAAGAAGCACGTACTGTGATGAAACAAGCACTTAGAAAGAAGGCCCAGGCTATGATAGGAAATGGAGGATGTTCATGCTGTGATAGGAGATAGCCTTTCATGCCCCAGTTCCTTTAATGCATGTCTCACACGCAGCAGCACATTTGATTTCTTTCCTTTAATGCCTGGGTGCGGCACGAATTGGCTTGTGAAATGGAATGAGGGTGGGATTCCTGCCGTGAAGACCTAATGACCTTCTCTTGTTTTGAACAAGGCAGCCTCTGGAAATGTGAAGTAGCCCGAGATATCTTGGCGGGATATGGTGCCAAGCAAGTTGAAGATATCGATGGAGGAAATGAAGTGCAGGAGCACCGAAAACGGCCGGTTATGTGTTGCAACGGTTACAGTTTGTATGACATTCGTGTCACGAGGCCCCAGTCAGGATCTGAGCCCCATTGTGGTAGGTGCTGGCTGGACACAGAGTAAGAGGAGACCCCCAAAAAGCCAGTAATCTAAGTGAGCAAGACAGACAAATGGTGGGAGGGCAAACAGAGACCCAGAGAGAGGAAGCAGCTTGCCCAGAGGCACACACAGCACAGGTCAACGGCAAAGGTGAGGTTAAAACTCAGCTCTCCTCACTCCATCATGATGCCCCATCCACTATCATAGAATCCTAGAATATCAGGGTTGGAAGAGACCTCAGGAGGTCATCTAGTCCAACCCCCTGCTCAAAGCAGGACCAACACCAACTATACCACACTGCCTCTCAATCTGGTTCATGCATGTCCCAGCTGTATTTTCTAGATGCCTTAAGTCACTTGGCAGGCCCCAATGTGGAAGCTTTTAATAACGTGGGAGGTTAGCATCTTTAACATGCCTAAAGTTCTCCCCGCGCCGGTTTCTGAAGTGATGGGTTCACACTCATCAAAGTGTGTTAACAGCAGGAGGGAGATTCGAGGCCCCAGATCTGTGCGCGATGTGGGTTGGGATACAGTGTGTGAGATACACGTGGATCTGCAATGAGCACCATTGCTGGGAGTGAGGAGCAGCTGAGAGAGATCCCCCCCCCCGGCTCCAAAATCCTTGCAGACAGACAAAAGGGCATTGTTAAAAATGTTAAACCCTGGGACACATTTCTGAACAAACAAGCAGATAAACCTGGTTACTTCCACCCCTTTCCCTCTCCGATATAATGAGGCTGCCTCTTAACCCTAAACTACATTATCATAAGTACTGTGTATAAACATGTGAGATGTGCCTGCAGAGAGGCCTTGGCACAGAACGGTGAGAAATATTGTCCTGCAGCTGCTAGGGAAACGGCTCCTGGAGCAGATTTTTCAGCCAATTAGTGCCTTGATGAATAAGAAGCGCTTAACAAACACCCGTGTCAGTGCACGGAGAAAGCTGGAGTCTCTCTGGGTTCATACGATTGGACAATCTGCGGCACTTCAGATTAGTCTGCGGGTCACAGAACTCCTTCATGCTGGGATGTGACCCAGCTAATGTCTGTTAGCCTTCTGCCCCCGTTCTTTCCCCATATCAATGTTTCTATGTAGAGCACAGATGCTTGTAGACAGGTGACTGCCTGAGACAATTTGCACGTAGTATGCACCTTTTAAGCCAGGATTTTGAAATTTGGAAGACTCATTCCACATGGATCTCTGAGTCCAGGAAAAAAAAATCCCAAATTTGACCTTCCCAAATGAGGTCATTATAAGGGCATCAGTCATTTTGATGGGATTTCTGCTGTTCAATTGCATGTATACACCTCTCAGGGACCAATACTGCAGAAACAGTATTCATTTCCCCCCCGAGAACCCTGTCATGTTGAGTACAAGGTCTCTAGCTTGGAGGAAGGAAGGTCATCTGAGACCATTGTTCTGTTTGCTGGATTTTAGATAAGGAAAATGTCCATAAGCATCATTAGCATCCTAAGGAGTAGAGTCATCCATGGTTAGAATATAGCAGCAGAAAGTCCATCGGGAGGAGGCACAAGGTGACCACAACCTCCCTTCCACTGGGGCACCTGCACTATGTGAACTGGTGGCCAA
Source organism: Emys orbicularis (assembly GCF_028017835.1). Lineage (NCBI taxonomy): Eukaryota > Metazoa > Chordata > Testudines > Emydidae > Emys > Emys orbicularis. The sequence continues at coordinate 5,367,018 of NC_088693.1, forward strand.
AGAGGGAACATGATCAGGGCAGCCAGAGGACAGCTGATTTGGCGTATTCCTGCTGCAGTTGCATATGGCATCACCACTGGAAATGGAAACGGCTCTCCCTGGATTTAACCCCTGAGTGAAGGTGGCAGAGGAAACCTGTGTGTCTAGGACACACCTTGCACCAAATGGGGAAAATTGAGCCCCAAGACTTCAAAGAAGCCATTTGAAATGTTGGTAACTCGGAACATGTGCTGGGTCTAGCATTTTATTCAAACTTAATTGTATCAGGATTTTTCACTGGCTCTTTTTTAATGTCACGGACATCCATTTATGGGACCAAAATAACACAGCGCCCGTTCATCTCATGGTGCCAAAGTTCCTGCGCGGAAGAAAATGTAATGACCAAATCCTCTCTTATTTCAGACCAGACATGGCTCCCCGATGTGCTCAGGGCCTTGAGTCAGCAAAGCTTTTGAGCACATACTTAACTTTAAGCATGTGCTGAAGTCCCATTGATGTCAATGGGACTATTAACGGGCTTCAAGTGCTTTATAGAATTGGGACCTTGATGCATCACAGTGATGAGTGCTTTACAGATGGATGGATGGATAGATAAATAGAAAGAGAAAGGAAAAATCCAAACCCCAAGATTTGCTGAAATTGCTGGGGAACCTATAACCACGGTGCTATTTGTAACAACAACTGATGTGGGGTGAATGTGGGAGGGGGATGTGACCTTTGGAAAATACCTGCTGAAACGTCCAGCTCAGTAAAACCTGCCTTTCTCTGTGTTGTTTGTTTCCTCTCTGCATGGATAGCACATTCCTGTCCTGCCATTTATTTTTTCCATCTTGATGCACTGTCAGAATCGCTTGCACTTTTTTGTTTTCGCCTGTCACCTGGTCTCGCTGCAGTTGGAATTGAATTTATCAGCAGTGTCACGGAGATGTCGCCACAGAAAGAACTGCAAATAGAAAAGGCTTTGTGCGCCAGGGCAAGCGGCTAATGACTGGCCTGGGCGGCTATGAGGAACGGCACTCTGCTGACAACCCGAAGGAATTATAAAGCCATAGAGTGGCATTGGTTAACCTCCCCGCCCCGTCGGAAAAATACAGCTTCCCTTTTTTTTGGTCAAGTGACTACAATGCTGTGATAGGAGCCATCTTGACAACGCTGGAAACGGAAGGCGTGCAGAATAGCTACAACGCAAGCAGTGACACAACTGGCTTGCCTGACAATAGCTGCAGCTCCACACAGTGAGTGCCCAGGGGAATGGTGGGTTTGGGGCTATAGACACCGTGTCTACCAGGAACTAGACTGACACCACAAACTCATTTCCCACTGTAGCTTGAACAGCCATTCACATGGTGCCCCTATGGAGAAGTCTGACAGAATATATACACAGGAGTGAAATTCAATGGCCCATGTTATGCAGGAGTTCAGAGTATATGATCGTAATGGTCCCTTCTGGCCTATGAATATAGCTGGGATGAAACCAATAGCTTCCCATAGACATTGCTCTAAAAACCTAGGGATAGCAAGTGAGATTCTGTGCTCCGGGTCTTGAATGTCCAGCACAGAAGTCACAGTCCAGGCTATGGTGGCTTTATTGCCCCTTTGCACTCTACCGATACTGGGCGTACACAACTCTGGGTCCTGTCTCTGTTACAGCAGCCTCCTGAGGCCCCAGGAATCTCTGTAGCCCTGCATGATACAGCTTAACTTGCCTCTCCTGCCTATCCCCCTCCCTTGACACGCCCTCTATGTGCTGTCTACAAGGGGTTCCTCAGAGCTTCTGCAGTGCCTGCACCAAGAGACTCCTTCCATGGCTGGAGCTGGGGCTTTTAGGGTCCCTGGATGCCATTCCATCCCTTTTACCTGGCATCAAGCACCTGGAACCGGGGTGTGGATCTCAACTTTACAGGGGATGAGATGCTTACCACAGAATTTTTAAAGCAACCTATTTAATTTCACTAACAGAGAATCACTTCCTTGCTGTGGAATTCTATAGGTTGGACTAAAAATCCCAGAGAAAGCGTGTCTTTCTTTACTAAATTCTATAGGACTTTTCCATTAGGGAACAACTGATGGCCGCTAACTCCTCTGAAACTTGCTATCCCGGGTCTGTGAGCTTTGCAGTCCTCTTCAAAATAAAATGAAGCATTACTCTGATGCATCAGTCTGGTTCTCTAATGCTAACAAGTTAGTCGATTAGCAAGTTAATGGGCTGAACAATTGTTATTGCCAATGAGCCAAGAAGCCCTATCAGAAGCCGGGCGTCGGGCGAGGTGATGGTTGCATTGTTAAGCAGGAGCCTGTTTATGAATTAATCTGTTGTTGCCTGTTAAGGAGATTCTCCTAGTCATTGATCACTTCAGGCACTTCCTGTTGGGGATGTGATAAATTAATACTTGTACGGAGGGACCCTGACTGAGTGTCATCTGGCGTGTGTGTGGATGGGGGTGTGCGGGGTGGGGGTTGGGGGAGGCATGAGACCGAGAGAGAGGGAGAAAGATTAATTTAAAAAAAAATTCAGTAATGGATTTTTACAAGAAGCTTTCCCCAGTGCAAACCACAGAGATAATAAAAATAGAAAACACCATTTAAGTCCATGCACCTCTCCGCGCCCCCCAGCCACATGGGAGAATTACTGCCACAGCATCATCCCATTGTATTGTCCGTGTGACATGCCACCTTTTATCTGCGGAAGCCGCGTACTCCCGTGGCTCGGACACTGGACTGGGGGAGGGGAGACCCTGTTTGTCGTGTACAGGAATTGGTGATATCCCATTAAATAGTTGGAGGCTTTCTAATGGGCCTCCCTGTCTATTATTGTAGAAACGATCAGAACCCTGCCAGAGAAGCAGTGTATCTATATTTGTATACTGTATGTTTGTATGTAGTAAATAAACATGCTTATTTGGCATCCAACTCTGCCAGTGTATTTTCCTCATATTCTTTATGTCCTGCATTATTATTTATTATTTGTATTATCGTAGCACATAGGAGCCGCAGGCATGGACCAGGCCCCCTGTGCGCTTTTGCGCTAGGTGCTGTACAAACGCACAACAAAAAGACAGCCCTTGCCCCAAAGAGCCGAGAATGCTGGTCCTGCTTTGAGCAGGGGGTTGAACTAGATGACCTCCTGAGGTCTCTTCCAACCCTAATCTTCTATGATTCTATGATTCTAATGTAAGTATAGAGAGCAAGGGCACAATAGGGTGCTTGGCTTTATCTCTCTCCTGCTGTATGATCTTGGGCAAGGCACTTTCCCCCTTCCGGTGTCTTTGTTTCCCCATCCTCTCTTTTTTCTAATTAGAGCTCTTGGGGATCTCATGATGTTTCTATGCAGCACCTGGCACAATGGGGGCCTGATCTCAGCTGGGGCCCGTAACCTGCTCCTGTAATACAAAACATCTCCCCAAAGAGATTATCATTATCTATAGTCTAAAGGATTTTGCATCTGGAAATTTCCCGAGTTTTATCTTAAACTTTCCTGTTCTTAATTTCATCCTAGGTCTCCTAGCTATACTCCCATTTGGCAACGCTGAGCAATTCCTCTTCCCCAGCACATATTATCACAGTACTATAGCTTGGAAGAACTAGAGTGGCCTTTCTCAGCCTGAAAGCTGATGGCTTCCTGCCCCACTGTATGAACATAAGAACAGCCATACCGGGTCAAACCAATGGTCCACCCAGCCCGGTATCGGGTCTTCTGACAGTGGCCAATGCCAGGTGCTTCAGAGGGAATGAACAGAACAGGCAATCATCAAGTGATCCATCCCCTGTCGTCCACTCCTACCTTCTGGTAATCAGAGGGTGGGGATATGCAGAGCATGGGGTTGCAACCCTGACTCTCTTGGCTAATAGCCATTGATGGACCTATGTTGCAAGATAGATCATGCAGGGATATCTGACTTGCCACGCGCTTGTGCAGAGAGGAGAGCTCTGCTGATCCCATCAGAATGTTTGATGCTCAGTGTAAGGCACAAATCTTTGTGTGTGTGTGTGTGTGTGGGGGGGTGTAACTTGCACAAATCCATCATTACAAAAGCAAACAAAGCAACCCACACAAACCACCCATGGAAGTAAATCCCCCCCTTCTCTTTCTCTTTTGCCTAAACACAGTTGCATAGAGGAATGGAATAAAAAAGTAAGGGGTGTCACTCTGGATACAGCATGACACCGGGGGAAAAAAAAAAGGGTTATTTCATTTCTTTTAAAAGGAGCTACCACTGCATTATACAAGGAAATCTGAGTAACGCTCCTGACAGGGAACATTTCTTTCAAAGGCTGTGCTAATGCGCCTGCCATAATGCTGTAACTACCGCTCCTCTGACGATGCTATCAGGCTTCCGACAGCTCTGCATGGCTTACATTTGTCTTTAATAGCACCGAGCTTTTTTTTTTTTAAGCTGATCACAGCTGTTGCACTCTGGGCTGTAAGTTTGTCAGATCTCATAAGCAAAGCAGAGAGGGCCCTTGTTAGTACTTGGATGGGAGACTTGAAAGCCATCGAACGTGGCGGTACTGATTCAGTGTGTAGAACTGCTACTGAGCCGAGGCTGCTGAACGGTAGTTGGAAGCGTTATGCTGTACAGGTAAGATTTTTCAAGGCTAGCTAAGGGATCTGATGACCAATTTCCATTCATTTTGAATGCTGGTCAACAAAGACCAAATTATTTTTAATGGGCGATTTGGACACATTTTTAGTTTAAAAAAAATGTCAGGTGAAAACGGTTTTCAACTTCCCCACACCGTCTGCCCCCCCACAAAAAAAGACCAAACCACAATGAGTTTCACTAGAAAATGTCCACATTCTGCGGTTTGTTTTTCATTTCAAAACCAAACCAAACCAAATTTAAACAAAAAGTGAGAATTTTCATAAAAAAAGTTGCCTCAAAAAGATTCCAGCCAGCGATGTTAATTTCTGCCTGGAATTGGGAGTCAAACCCCTTAGAAGAGAGATTTTCAAAGCTGCCCCATCTTTATGGATGAGACCTCAAACTCAAGTCCTGATCATTTGTGGTCATTAGCTTGTGGCACTTTTCACAACGTTAGGGGTGTTAGCTCTGGGTCCAGATTCCCAAAACGTGAGCCAAAAGTTTTTAATTTACTATTATTTATTTGTATTATGGAAGCACTACTCACAGCCAGGTCCCCTTTGTGCCAGGCGCTGGACAAACGCAGAACAAGACGGCAATCTGCAGCACATAAAAGTTAGGTCGACATAGGTACAGTAGCTATGCTGACCTAACCCACAGTGCAGACATGGCTAGTTTGATGGATGAATTCTTCCATTCACCGAGCAGCCATTGCTCAGAGTGGCGGATGACCTACAGAGACAGAAAAAATCCTTCTGTCTTTGTAGGAAGCATTTACACTGGCATAGCTACAGCCCCTGCAGGGTAGACGTGGCCTAAGTTAGTCTCCTGAAAGTCGGCTCAGCGTGGCCTTAGAAGTGCGGAGTGCCCAGCAGTCCCGACTGGTGATTACCTTGCCTGACTCTCCAGGGCAATGCAGCTTTTATTATCAGCTGATGAGGCAGGAGATCAGCTGCCAGCCCCGGGGTGGGGAAAGATCTGCCGGCAAGAGCAACGGGAAACTCTTGGAGCTCCCCGCCCAGGGGATATTTTTCAGGTTAAAGCCAATTTTCAAAACAAACAAAATCCCTCTTGCATTGGCCTCAGGGGAGACAGGCTGGGTGATCTCAGAGCTCTTCCCTGTATCTCATTCCAAAGGTCCCAGTATGACTAGTATTAACTCTTTTATTTTATTTTATTTTATTTTATTTAAGTGCTGGCATCTCCAGAGGCTGGGAACTCAGTGAAATCCCCATTCCTCTCCTGAAGCTCCCACTAGAGGCAAGGTACCAGTAATAATGAGGCCCAGTGGGTGTCTAAAAGCAGAGAAAAGGACACAAGCGTTGTTCCCGTCCTTCCGCTTCGTCTGGGTTTACTTATCAATATTTTATAATGAGTCCATTTATATGAGCTAGGACGGAGACATTTTTAAAAGACTTTTGGGGGCAGCAAGCTCAGCTAGACTTCATCACAGCAGGAGACGGGGGTGGGGGGTTACAGCCTTATCTTTCCCACTCCATGTTTAAATAGTTAAATAGAGCGGTTCCCACCTTTTACAAGCCCCGGAAGAATGACTGACTGCTGCTGAAGATGCAGGGACAGACAAGAGAGCCGGTGGCTTTGATTAAAGCGTAACACTGGCAGTCCTCTTGCATTCACGTGCTCCCTAAGGGGACCAAGTGGCTCAGGTGACTGGGTGACTTTCTCCTCTAGAGGTTTCAATCCAACCCGGGGTGTGTGTGTGTGGGGGGGAGACATTATGGGAGCTGACTCTCCTTTCCCAAACTCAGGAACAACTCCACGGAAGTCAACAGAGCTACGCTAATGTCAGGTCACCAGGAGTGAGAGGAGAATCAGGCCCATTAGCTGAAAACTATTCCGTGGTCTATGGGAAAAGAATTGCTGGTCTCGGTCTCATTCCTATTGGACACTCGGCTTGATCCCCCAAGATGCTGATTGGTTCCAGCAGACAGGCCAAGACCAGGATTGGCCATGGAGACAGGGACCTCTAGGGGTGGTCGTTCCAAGCCAGGGTAAGGCACACAGGCAGGGCTTGCATTGTTGATGCCAGTTCTATATCAACTGCATAGCTAGAGGACTTCAGTCTCCATGGCTGTCAATCCAGCACCTATCATCACTGCCTCCCACATGCTTTGCACTTGTCTAACACCTTGCATCCAAGGATCTCAAAGTGCTTTACAAACACTAATGAATGGCTTGGAAGAGACTGAAGCATCTGCTTTGCTAATTAGGAATGGATGTAAGTGTGTCCTTAAAGTTAAGAACGTGTTTAAGTGCTTTCTGGATTGGGACCTTACACTGCAAGATTTCCATTGCAGTCTCTTGCTAGCTATATGCTCAGCAACCGGCACGACAGGGCCCTTTCTTGGTTGGAGTATCTAGGTAGAATACTAATATTGTTAATTAACTCTCTCTATTTACCTTACTTTCCACTTAAGCTATCGTCAGCTAAATCTGTTGTAAAGAAGAAGAAAAAAATGCTTTCCTGGGTTTATTTGCTAAAAGTGGAACATTTGAGCTGTGTTATGCAGATTACAAAAAATTTTATAGCTACCTCTTTCACCTCTGAACAGCAAGCAGAGTTCTGTGAATCTCACACTGTGCTGATTGTTCCCTCACAAATTACGTACAACCAGCAAAATAAAATAACCTTCAAGACAGATTTTTTTTTTTTTCAGATCTCGTTCACCTTGAAAAACCTCATATTTTGTTGTATACTATAGCAATACATAGAAAAGGGAAGTGAAATTGGGTGATGAGTATTAAACCACAGCCCTTGTTAGGTTGGATTCCTGTTCATGCCTAAATTGTGCAGGATGTTGAGACGTGGACAAAGCTAGTCCGTCCAGCAAAGCCATTTCAAACGAAGAATTGGCAAAGGAAGCGCCTGTTAAGGGAATACAGATTCAGTGTGCAATGGTGTAATGTGCCAATTATTATCATAGTACACTCAGATCTGCCTTTCTACTTTGACGCGATGATCACCATCCTGGACTCCATTGCAGTGGACTGTTCCTCACTTAGTCATCTCTGGGTACCACTTGGCATTTCTCATGCTTCCAGATTGGTGAATTTGTTGCAAATTTTGTAGAGTCACCTAGTTCAAGAAAAGGAACTGAGGCCAACACGTCACGGCAGATGTCCATCAGAGCCCTCACATCGGCCTCCATCTTAGTGGCACATGGCTCGTAGCGCAATTCAAAATCAGGAGGGGGAAATTAGCAAACTGTTTCCCAATCTGGGGGGAAAAAATGGTTTACCAGGGTTTGTTGTTGGCCAATAATAATAAAATAATAATAAAAAATAAGTGTGTGTGTGTGTGTGAATTTACAAGCAATTCGTTGACTTTTTTCCTGATTTAAAAAACAAGGTTGAAATTTCAGACAAATTCCATGAGGACTATTTGATTGATCCAGGGCAAAACGGAAACATGTGGTGGTCACGAAGGCTGTGCTTTCATATACTTCCAGGAGTACCCGCATGGAATTTTCCTCTTGACGTAGGCAGCATTGCTCTGTGGAATGCATAGTGCACGAAGCAAAGACCTCATGGGATAGAAAGCCCCTCTGTAATGCGCTGCATTTAGGACTGCCAACCGCATGGCAAAGTGTGCTACCCAGGGCAGGCTTTAACTTACAGCACTGCTACTATGCTTTGGAAACCTTTCATAACTAACAAGGTCTTGTTATTTGGTCCTGGTTGATCTCTTCATCTACTAGCCTGTAGCATATAAACGGAAGTGACAACATAGATGTCTCCCACACTGCAATAACCTAGAATGTGACAGATGTAATTACTTGTTGTTCTAGGGTTAACGGTATCACTCAATTACACTGAGAAGTCTTATGGTTATATTTCTATCCATGCGGCCCTTCTCCCACCTCTCTCTGATGCTTTTGGACAAACCATTAAGGTTGCTGTTTTGTTGTTTCACTCGAGGGCTGCCCCTACCTCCACAGTCAGAGACAGTCCCATTTGTCCTGGGTTTGTACTCCATGGGTAGGGCCCTACCAAATTCACGGCCATGAAAAACGCATCACAGATCGTGAAATCTGGTCTCCTCCCGTGAAAGCTGGTTTCCCCCCATGAAAGCTGGCTATATTTGTGCTTCTACCCCATACTACATATTTCATGGGAGAGACAAATTGGGAGTCCTCAAATTGGAAGTCCTGACCCAAAAGGGAGTTGCGTGTGTGTGTGTGTTCACAAGTTACTTTAGGCGTGGGGTCACGGTATTGCCACCCTTACTTCACGCTGCCTTCAGAGCTGAGTGGCTGGAAAGCAGCGGCTGTTGGCCAGGCGCCCAGCTCTGAGGCAGTGCCCTGCCAGCAGCAGCGCAGAAGTAAGAGTAGCAGTACCACAACCCCACCCCCAATAACCTTGTGACCCCCCCCAACTCCTTTTTGGGTCAGGACCCCTACAATTACAACACCATGAAATTTCAGATTTAAATAGTTGAAATCATGAAATTTATGATTTTTCGAATCTATGACTGTGAAATTTACCAAAATGTACCGTGAATTTGGTAGGGCCCTAGCCACGTGGCAAGCCAGGGATGCACAAGAGTTAGAGTCCTACATTTTGGGGGGGCATCACGGTGTGATGACACATCATGGCAGGAAGGTGTAACGTCCATCACAGGCAGCGCCATGACCTGAGGCTGCAAATGGTGCAGTGTCATGACACGGCATGGCAAAATGATTAGTTTTGTCCTGCAAGGCAACAACGGCGAGTTGGCAACCCTACTCCAGACTCTGCACCTTCTACCTCTTCACACGCCTCCACTCCCCTACCCCTTTCGGTTCACACTCTTCCAACGCTCTCCCTTTCCACTTCAGTGTGACATGTGCCCACTTGAGCCAGGGCTGACTTTCCGAGAAATCAAAATTCTCAAAGTTCCGGTTTTGGAATCTTTATGTTCAACAGATGCTTCGCTTTTATTTGCCTGTCTCTCCCTCCCAATGGGCAATTTATGGCCATTTATATATGTTTTGGAACAAAGAGGAAACTCAATAACATACTTTTCCGATACTTTTTTATTAGATCCCCATTGAATTAAACAATATTTATTTTTTATTAACAGTTATTTTCTTCTTTTCCTGAGCACAGGAGACACTGGCAACTATGTCCATAAATCAGCCAGAGTGTGCATGCGGGAATGTCACGGACACATTGGGTTTCTTTCCCCGTTCCCTCTCCTTCGGCATGTCACCTTCACGCCACAGCCACCGGCTTTCAATCACGGCCCAGGACAGAGTTCAGAGTGCGCTTGCAGAGTTGTAAGTCTTCCTCTTGAATGCTGTGAGCGTTCTTGGGGAAGAGTCCCCCCGCTTTTCTCCAGCCACTCAGCTCAGGCCTGTTCTGATTGGATACGTCACAGACCTTTGTCACTTTAAAACACAAACGCTTCGGATGGCATATGTTAGTGGCTCTGCGAGTTCAAAGTCGTTCTTTGCCTTGTGCTTAGCCTCATATTCCCTGGTCTTACTTCCTTATAGACCTTCATAACAACAACATCTGAATAGATTTGTAAAGTGGTCCCCCCCGCATTAACTATGAAAGGGTAGATGTTCAGCTGGTGTAAATCAACATAGTTCCAATGACTTCATTGCAACTCCGGCAAATGACACCAGTTGAAGTTTTGGCCCCTAGAGATGGTCTTGTGGATAAGGGACTGGAACAGGCTTCAAGAGCTATAGGGCAATGTTCTGCCACAGACTCCTGAAGTGACCGTGCACAAGATCCCCTGGCCCAGATCCTCAAAGGTCTTAGGTGCCAAACTCCCACCGATTTCAATGAGAATTAGGAACCTAAATACCTTTGTGCATCTGGCTCTTGGTGCTTCAGTTCCCCATCTGTGAAATGAGATAATAATCATTCCTTTCTCCTTCCCTACGTTCGTCTTGTCTATTTAGAGTGTAAATGCTTCAGGGAAAAGGCAGTCTTTCGCTCTGTGGAATTATAGCAGCCAGCACGCTAGGGCCCCATCTCAACTGTGGGCTCCAGGCACTGCCATGACACAACTATTAATACCCAGTCTTTTATTTAGAGAGACCCACCTTTCGCAGTCTAGGTATTCCAGAGGAAAATACAGCCCGATGATAGATATAAAGTACAGCATTTTAAACACTTTGCAAGTGGGAATTAAGTTCTTGTTCCTATTTTATGGGAAAAAGAACAAAAAATCATGAATTAACAGTATGTGAGACCGATTTGGTTCAGCACTGGTAAAGATTCTTGGTGTGTGTGTGTGTGTGTGACACCACCAGGCCTTGTTCATCGGCTCCGCAGCTGGGGTGCTGTCACCACTGCTTTTTAAACCGATCATAACCAATGCACAGTTACCTTGTGCCTCCTGCCCTTGTATTATATCCACTTCTTGTCTCTCGTCTTTTGCTTAGCTCACAAATTCTTTGGGATAGGAACTACATTTTTGTTATGTGTGTGGGCAGTGCCTCGCACGGTCCCAGATGGGGCCTCTGGGTGCTACCTTATTGCAATTAGCAGTTAATATAATGTAATTTCTTTCACTGGAATTTGGTCAGGACACCCGGATGAAGACCTCTACTGTGAGAGAAAGACCCATGGCCACTTTAATGAGTTCAAGTCAGGACGTTGGTTTCACCTGGCATCAAAGACCCCTTCTCCAGCAAAGTGGCCCCTGTGACGATGACGATCACCATAGTTTGTTGCTCCAACCTCAGCCAAGACCTGATGGTGTTACTGATCTCAAATAGCTCCTTAGGGGTACAGAATGTTGACGGGGGTGGGCACCGCATCAGGCGATGTTCAACTGTTTGCTATGCACTCCACCTTCCCATTTGGGGTCATTCCTCAGCTTTCACTTGGTCACATTGTCACCCGCCTTTGCCACACCAGCTCTCGCTCGATTCGGAATACACCAGTGTTTTCATTCAAGGTCAGTACCTGGGAGGAATTGTTCTGAAGGAGTCAGGTTCTCCAAGAACATTGGTATTTCCCACCATTTTGTTACTCTGTGGCCTTCCACAGTGGTATATTGAAGGAAGGGATTTTGACAGGCAAAGCTCTTTCTGGTGGAATGAGTCCATGCAGCGGATGCCTTGGAGCGTGCATCTGTTTTTGTCTCTCCTTTTTACTGATGGCATCGCGCCTTACTAATGGTGCCTCAATCCCCAGGAGGCAGACTAGCAATAATATAGGACCATAGAATCATAGGGCTGGTAGGGAACTCGAGAAGTCACCTAATCCACCTTCCTGCACTCATGGCAGCAGTGGGTTTCAAAGTCCTTGAGATCACCCTACAGGATTGGTTGAGTCAGTGTTGGTTTTGTGTGCGCGGTTGGAGCATGTGAGGATGCCACGGATATCAGTTCAGGGAGAATAGTGCTGCCTCTTATATCACAACACATCTTCATGCATCCCCACCCAAGTACTGACCCACTCCTAGCCTGCTTAGCTTGTGAGTTTTAATGGGGTTCTCGCACAAACCAGCTTTCTGCAGCTGCGTATGGGGCAAATACAACCTTAGCTGCGTTAAGATCTATTAAACAAGTAAGTCTTTCCTTCCCATCATAAATAGAGATATCCTATCTCCTAGAATTGGAAGGGACCTTGGAAGGTCATTGAGTCCAGCCCCCTGCCTTCACTAGCAGGACCAAGTACTGATTTTGCCCCAGATCCCTAAGTGGCCCCCTCAAGGATTGAACTCACAACCCTGGGTTTAGCAGGCCAATGCTCAAACCAATGGGAACTCTTTTCCCCACCCTTCGTAAAAGTTGCAATATTCCTCAAATGGTTATTTCTCAATAATTTGGGTGGCTTTTGCCTTGGCACTAAAAGAGACATTCACATTACATCTGGGCAGGAAATCTATATTCAGTATTAGTCTTGTGTTAATAATACAGAGGGCTAAATCAAAGGTGAATTGATTTCCTGAAGCTGAATCGGCGTTCACACAGAAGCAGCTCCAGTCAATGAACAGACCTTTCAATTTAGTTCTGCTACTGTCGGTGTAAATAAAATCGCTCAAGAAGCAAATTGCAGCCGGTTATTGTCTGAATTCAAAACCATCAAGTTATTCGAAAATGATCATTTATGTTAAAAACAGGATTATGTTACTGTGAAAGTATGTCAGGCAAATGCTGAACACAATTTACCTTGAAGGTCAGTTGAGAATTACAGTGGGCGTATATAGGTAGCTGTTATGCAGTCAAGATGATGCAGGGAAAGGAATGATATTCATGAAATGTTACAAAAACACAGATCTCTGATTAGCTAATAAGGACCAAAGAAAAGGTCATACAGGCTATTAAACTGTGTAACAATTGTGTAGATTTGAAGTTTCAGTGTAATTAGCTGGTTTGTGGGGTGCCATGTTCTGGCACTTGAAAACAGAACTACAAAAGAGTGAGACTGAGGAGAGCTTTCCTTATTTTGCTGTCACATAAGGAGTGGCTTGACTGGCATTTCTGATTTGTTAAAAAATGGAGGTCTGGAACAGGGAACAGACATATGCCCATATGCAGGATTGACAGTTTCTATGGAGTTTTGGACACACATTTTTTTCTGGTTTGTGTGGTGTACTGAAAGGTGTGTTAAAATGATAAGCCATCACTTTACATTCTGAGGGGGTTTCCTGGTTCTGGTTGCTGGCTAGGGGGATCTGTAAGGAAGCGGGCCATCTGAATTTTTAGGAGTCAGCCTGCAAAGAGCCAGCCTAGTGTTGGGTGGGGTGATTTATGCCTGGCTGCTCTAGAGAGCAGCCTGTTTTCTCTCTCTCTGTTTTTGGTTCATGTGTGTGAAGGTTCTGGATTTTAAGAAATAAGGTAGTGTTACCTTGCAGCCTTCCAGCAAGAGTATTTTATGTTTTACCTTACTTGTATGTTTGTATGCCATGAACGTAACAGCTCACATTTTTTTGTAATAATGTGTCTTCGTTGTAATTCCGTCCTAAGAAAATATGGGCACATTGGTTAAACTGGATGTCCTTCATCAGGCACATCCCTGTGTCCTCTATTTCTTACAAAGAGAAACTACAAAGGCCTGATTCTCTGTTGGCCTGCACCTTGTTCAGTCATTTAGATTAGTGCAAAGTAGATGTCAAATGCTACCATTCATTAACCACGCTATACGGGTATCTGTGACTACGCAATGTGGAGGACAATGGAGAATCAAGGCCATTCAGCCTTCATGCTCGGTGCCTACTCTACATTTCAGCCAGATGTCCTCAGGTTGGAGTGTAGTGAAGGTGGTCTGCATTGCCGGGAGTCACCAGATCTGTGCCATACTATTTGCAAGATAGTGCAGAAACATTCTAGCAGTGGCTCGGCCAGAAGGAGAACAGTATTGAGGACTATGGAAAGGTTTTGTGTGCATTTAGATTACATGATGGTGCTAGGGTGACCAGATGTCCTGATTTTATAGGGACAGTCCCAATTTTGGGGGCTTTTTCTTACAGAGGCACCTATTTCCCCCCACCCCCGTCCCGATTTTTCACCCTTGCTATCTGGTCACCCTAGATGGTGCTCATACAAAGTGCCTGTCTAGCTATCCCTGGAAAATTAAGACCTCCATTTAGTGACACATTCACAAGAACCGGTACTGGTAGGACAGCAGCAGTACAAGCTCCAGTCCCCTGGTGCCCATCCCCAGTGTGCTTAATATTGCTTTGGAAGCACAAATGCCTAGTCTGGACTAGATGACCTCTCATGGTCCCTTCCAGTCCTGTAATTCTATGATTGTGAAGCATCAGGATAGAAAGACTGGGCTAATGGCCCTCTCACACCCATAAAGGTGCGAGGTGCATGGAAGCTTATCCCATCAGCTGGAATTCTGGAAGAAGGAAATAAAGACAGCTGACAGGAATATTCTTCCTCTCTTTGCTGTTTGATCTCTCACAGGGCAGGAGCTAGGAAACAAGAGCAGAGATCCCCAGGATCAGCCTGGGCTAGTCCTAAAGGACATTCAGCGCGGACGGGTTACTACATCCGTCACCTTTTGGAACCAGAGACTGTAACTCATTTGTGCTTATATGTTGCCAGCTCTAACCTGTAAATAACCCTCTAACGGGGCGCACGTGGTGCCCCTCCGGTTCGACCCTTCTCCCCCTCTTCTCAGAGACTCAGGGACACTCCAGGCTGCTGCAACACCCCTGCTCTTTTTTTGTGATCAAGTCCCCACGACCAGTTTCCGACATTATATGGGCTTTTTACAACAGCTTGGCCTACCACAAGCCTGGCCAGCAACAGACTAGGCGATTCCCACCTCCCCCTGAGCCTGAGCCTGAGCCTGAGCCTGAGCCTGAGCTTGACCTTCCCCTCTTGCTCTCTGCCCCACTTGCTCTCACTTCCTCCCAGCCTTATAGCTCCTGCTAATGAGGCTGGCAGGTGTGGTCAGTTACCAGGCAAGCACCAGGCTATCTACCCAGCCCCAATCCAATCCCCCTGATTGGGGATGGAGTGGCAGGAGCAGATTAAGTAGCCTTTCTAGCAGCACCCTGCCACACACCCTCTCATTTCTTTCCCTAGTTAATAAATCCTTGGTTAGTTACTATAGGATTGGCTACCAGCATTGCCATTGGTGTGAGATCTGAGATACAAATTGACCTGGGGCAAGTGACTGGTCTCTTGGGACTGGGAGCAACCTGAATATTTTGTGATCTTGCGTGTAAGTGACCCTTTATCGCTAAGTCCAGCTTGCCCAGGCGGCAATATAGACTGGAGTGCCCAAGGGGACTGTCTGTGACTCCAGGGTAAGACTGTTCCAGTGATCCAGGAGTTCACTTTTGTTGCTGTGTTGATGAAATCTAATGATAGAACATGCCACCAGTTTGGGGTCTCTGCCCTGCTTTTGGACATCTGCCCTGTGGTTGGCACTGACGGTCGTGAACCCCTCCAGACAGCGTGACAGTAGCACTTTTTAACCCCTTTGCATTGGTGCAAATGATTACACAAGATGCAGAGCAATGGTGAATTGGGCCCCAGGTGAGGAAGCTGGAAGGCACATCCTAAGGACATTACATGTCCTATCAGGAGAAATATCACAATGATCTTACATGCCAAAGGACTCACCTAATACCAAAGCAAGAGAGCGCAGATATTCCAAAGCCTATCAGTGGTGCCACATTCATTGTTGCAAGGAAAGGGAAGGGACTATTTGCCGTGACCCCGAAGTAGAGCCAACCTTGCTTCTCTTGCATCTGAGCATGCAGCAGGTGTCGGAATGGGAACGGGCATACAGGAAGTAAAAGATCCAATGGACTATAAGCGAATGTCATTTTTAATGGCCTTGTCCCTAATGAAGTTTGTTTTTTTTCTCTCAGAAGGATTCCTCCTTCTGACAGTTAATGTCAGTCAATCTCAGCAATATGCAACTCCCCCAGGAAGCTGGGCAAAACTTCTTCTTTTTATTTCCTTTTAATTAAGCACTGCTGCATGCTGTTTCACTTGCTAGGGCTGGAGAGGTGCTTCAAACAAAGCGTCGGAGAAGGACATTAAAGCAAGCCCCATAGTGCTTATTTAAAAGTGTCCCAAGGCTACCGGTAAGCTACTGTACAGGCAAAATCCGAGAAAATGGGACATTACCTCATCTGCATTGGACACCTGATACCGATTACCACCAAACTCTCATTGCAATGAATGAAATCTTTTGTTACAATGAGTAAGGATCAGAGCATATTTTAAAGAGGGGCCTGCTGGAGATGAGCAGCATATACCGCAGTAGTAAAATCATTACGGCAACAAGCCACAGCCACGCAAAGAGTACAAAGCAGAAGGGAAAAATATGAAATCAGGTGAGTTAGAGCTAGAAAAGGCCTAACGGGAACCAAATGTTCCTCCACCAATGTGTCTCTATCTTTAGTCAGTAGGACCACTTCCAGGGATGAGCAGATAGCTGAGTCTCCATGGCCCGTTCAATCCTTGACCTCTTGGCCAAAAGTGCCCACAAGGGGGCCAATCAGTGCCAGCTGTGAGGGTAGCTGTGTGGCTAGTTCAGTGGTTCTCAAACTGTGGGTCAGGACCCCAAAGTGGGTCATGACCCTGTTTTAATAGGACCGCCAGGGCGGGCATTAGACTTGCTGGGGCTGAAGACAAAGTCCGAGCCCCACCACCTTTAGCCCTGGGTGGCGGGGTTCAGGTTACATACCCCTGACCTGGGCCTGAAGTCCGGGAGCTTTGGCTTTGGCCCCTCTGCCCAGGGCATGGGCTTGGTACTCCCTTCCTGGGGTCATGTAGTAATTTTTGTTGTCAGAAGGGGGTCGCAGTGCAACGCAGTTTGAGAACCCCTGGTCTAGTTCTTAGTTCAGTTCCTAGCATGTCCACATCACAGCTGACATCACCAGCTCATTTGACTTCAGTCACCAAACCATATAAGCTTCTTTCCTTGTCAAGCACCTTGGAGGGCACTCTTTAGTCAGCGAATGGGAACTGCTGTTATGTGTGTTGATCTTCACCCTTAGAAACCCATTGCTTCTGGCAGTGAACACTGTGGCTCTTGGCTCATTGCTGTAGCTGGATTCTAGCTTCCCCCTCCCCCCACGGGGTACTGAATTTAGCAGCCAGTAACAAGGTAGAAGAATATTAGCCACCAGCGCCTCTACAAATCAGAGTGGTTGGAACTCCCAATGCAGCCTAGCAAGGGAGGCTCCGAAGTAGGGAAGAATTCTGAATTCTAAGGTGTCATAACTATAAAGGGAAGGGTGACAGCTCTCCTGTGTACAGTGCTATGGAATCCCTCCTAGCCAGAGACTCCAAATCCTTTTACCTGTAAAGGGTTAAGAAGCTCGGGTAACCTGGCTGACACCTGACCCCAAGGACCAATAAGGGGACAAGATACTTTCAAATCTTGGGGGGGGAAAGGCTTTTGTGTGTGTCCTTTGTTTAAGGGGTTGTTCGCTCTTGGGACTGAGAGGGACCAGACATCAATCCAGGTTCTCCCCATCTTTCTAAACAAGTCTCTCTTATTTCAAAATTGTAAGTAAAAGCCAGGCAAGGCGTCTTAGATTTACTTTGTTTTCTCAACTTGTAAATGTACCTTTTACTAAAGTGCTTATCTTGTTTGCTATACTTTGAACCTAAGACAGAGGGGATTCCTCTGAGCTCTTTAAGTTTGATTACCCTGTAAAGTTATTTTCCATACTGATTTTGCAGAGATGATTTTTACCTTTTGCTTTAATTAAAAGCCTTCTTTTTAAAAACCTGATTGATTTCTCCTTGTTTTAAGATCCAAAGGGGGTTTGGATCTGTATTCACCAGGAGTTGGTGAAAGGAAGGAGGGGGGAAGGGTCAATTTCTCCTTGTTTAAAATCCAAGGAGTTTGGATCTGTATTCACCAGGGAATTGGTGAAAGGTTTCTCAAGGCTTCCCAGGGAGGGAATTCTTAAGATGGTGGCAGCGGACCAGAGCTAAGCTGGTAGATAAGCTTAGAAGTTTTCATGCAGGCCCCTACATTTGTACCCTAAAGTTCAAAGTAGGGATACAGCCTTGACATAAGGGTAGTGAAGGTGGGCAGAGAAGAATAATTACCATCAGCAGCTGCTAATTATGAAGAAAGCTGGATGCCTGTTGCAGGTCAGCGTCTGGTGGGGAAAGTCCCGCAACAGATGAAGTTATTATTCATACTGTGCTGTTCATATAAATCAATGGAACTTCCACCAGCACCAGGCACTGTTCTTGTTTTGCTCTGTTGATTGATGGGCTATGCCTATGGAGGCAGCAGATCCCCTTTGCTGTGTTCCTAACAGATGCATATGACCTAATCTGAAACCTCCGAACGCATCCTTGAGCACATAGGTTTATCAGTCATTGCAGCTAGAGTCCAGCTATACTGTGCAGCCTACATCTGTGCTTCTATAGCAGGGGGTTTCTGTATTTTAAATCCTGGCAACCCAACTACTGTGTCGGTCGGTGGTCTTTCGCTTTAACTATATGTACTTGAGCCATTGCCTGAGCAAGTGATCTTGGTTGTGTTAAATGCCAGGTTCCCAGCGATGCCTTTCCGGTGAAATGGTGACATGTTTTAGTTTATGGTGGTGATGGAGCCACCAATGGGTTTGTGGTTAAGGCACGAGACTGGGAGTCGAGAGGTCTGGGCTCAGTGCCCAGCTCTGCTACAGGTTTCTTGTATGACCTTGGAGAAGTCACTTCATGTCTCTTTCCCTGTGTTCCTCATCTGTGAAATGGAGATACAATTATTTCATTTCTTCCACTGTTTGTCTGTTTAGACTGTAAGTTTCTTCACAGCCGGGACTGTCTTACAATGTGTACGTACAGCACCTAGCACACGGAAGCCTCCATCTCAGTTGGGGCCTCCAGCATTACAGTAATACAAGCAATAAGTGATACAGTGTTTTAGGAGCAGGGCCGAGAAGCAGGAAGCGCTGAGTTCTGTGTTTACCAACTGCAAAACAAGATGATGATGGTGCCTGCCTACCCACTTTACCTGTCAAGTCTGTTCTGACTATTCTGAGTCAATGAATGTAAAGTTCCACTGTGTCTTTGTCACAGACAGCTTTAACCTTGACGTCCATGGAATTCTGCCTCAATAAATGACAATAATGAAACATCTGAGGCTGAGATTTCACATGCACAACTGTTAAGAAATTCAGAGCTGAAAGAGTAACGGTTACTCTTGTATGTGTAGAGAATATGTTCTTTAATGATTTGGAAGATGGGGATACCAACATGCTCATCAAATGCCCTGATGATCCCAAATGGGATATGTTTCAAATACAGAACATATGGAAAGAAAGTTTTAAAAAGGAGATTCCACATGGAAACTTGCCGGCTAAACCTTGAGGGGGAAATAATCTGAAAGGCAAACATGGAAGGAACAAACCTGGGACACCCTTCGCTGGAAGTGACCTTGGGGCAGCAGTCGACAGTGAATTAGGCATGAAATTGCAATGATGGCAGCACTGTTAAGTGCTAAAATACAAACACTTTAAAACAATGGGGAACCAAGAATGATCAGGTAAAGGGGGGATAATTTATATATGAAAACAAACAAACCCATGGAACTAAAAAGCCATGAGCCAATCATCAGCCTGACAGCTCTGCCTGCATGTGGTTTCTCTAACTTTCATTTCCTTTTTATCTATATAGGTTGTGAGGTCTCTAGGGCAGGGACCATGCCTTCCTATATGGACTAGGCATTTTGGTCTGGGACCTGATACACTGCAGTGTAATGTTCACAGCATACACACAGAGATCAAACCATAAATACTCTTGCTGGAAGGTTGCAGCATAATCCTGCTTCAGAACGATAACACAGAAGAACCCCAAAACAGAGAGAGACAAAGCAGGCTGCTCCCTAAAACAGAAAGGCACTACTCACCCCACCTTACTGTAGGCCTTGGCTAAGGCTGGCTGGCTGCAGATTGAGTCTGATCACATGCTTCCCTACAGAGCCCCCTGCCTGAAAGCAGGACCAGGAACCAAACCAGGAACCAAAACTGCAAAAAAACCCAAAAAACCAACAATGCTGAAATTGGGCTTGTTTTTGGCTTAATTGGCTTGTGAGTTGCTTGTTGGCTAGTTTTAGGCTTGTAGTTTGTTGCTTATTTGGCTTGTTGCTTGTTGCATCTTTTTTTTGATCAGCTCCCGGCAAGCAGGGGCAAGGGGGGGAGAGAGTCAGGGATGCACAGCGGGCCCACCACAGTCCCAGACTGCACAATGGGGGAATCTAGTCACATAGAGTGTTGGGGTTCTTAGGTATCAGAGGGGTAGCTGTGTTAGTTTGAATCTGTAAAAAGTAACAGAGGGTCCTGTGGCACCTTTAAGACTAACAGAAGTATTGGGAGCATAAGCTTTCGTGGGTAAGAACCTCACTTCTTCAGATGCAAGATACTTCTGTTAGTCTTAAAGGTGCCACAGGACCCGGGGTTCTTAGGGATTGGCTTGTTTTGGCCTTGTTTTGAAATGGGATTAGCTTGATTTTTGGCTCATTATGAAAGTTGGGGTGCTTATTTACCATGTGAAAGCTGGCAACTGTGCCAGGAACCCCCTGGAGAATTTAAAGGGATAGATCACAATTTTAACATAGTTTTCAATATATGTGACAGCTGCATAGAGTGGAGATACTCATGCTAAATGCTCCTGAATACAATAGGGTGGGTGCAGCGGGAAGAACATCCTTTTGAAGACCCCAAGAGTCTAGAATGCCCTCCTCCACTCTGGTCCAAAATAGCCCTGCATGTGTTGACTATGAGGGCCCATCTATTTTGCCAGGAGTTAGGGGAGATCATGATCTGATGCATTGCGGTGTTACTGTGTTATATTAAGAACTAGCCTAGGACTTGGGTTTACTTCCCTGCCGCATTTGCTGTGCGACCTGAAGCGAGTCACTTAGCTTCTCGGTGCCTCCGTTTCCCCTCTTTAAAATGGGGATACTGGCACTTCTACCTCAGAGGGACGTTGCGAGGATAAACACATTAAAAATGATGAAGTGCTCAGGTATGAGGCAATGGGGGACGTATCTGTACGTACCTAAGAGAAATAGGAGAGTTGTTGCTTTGGAAGAGAAGCGAGGCTGACCGAGATGTGCACTGGATTCTGCCATTTTAAATAATTGGCGGGGTGCTCACAGCCTGTGTATGGGCACTTTTGATTGTTAGAAATCAATACAAAAATATACATGTGTACAGCGTCTAGCACATTTTGGGTACTCCTGTAATAATCATTGTGGTAAAGTGGCCCATCCTGGGGTTAACAGCTTTATCCAGAGTATTAGGGGATGGAGCCATGCTTTTCCGCTCCCTTACTTCGTTTGGGCTGGGGGAGTTCCCCCGCACACACTCGCTTGGTTGTGATGAGTTGAAACAAGCAGACAGTTCACCAGCCTGCAGGCCTGAAAGGAAAGTGTTGTAACTGGTTACACCAAACCATCCCTTTACAAAAATAATCATGGTAACTCATGGAAGAAATGAGTCTCCATGAATATTAGAAGGGTATGAGCCTCAAGGCTGAAGAGGAATTCTTGAAGGTGGTGCAATGGAATATAGCCAGAAGTAACTGGGACGGAAAAGGAGAATTTCGCCTGAATAGCCTAGAACATTTGAAACAGTCTCCCAAGAGAAGAGGTAAAGTTCCATCAGCTGGGACCTTTCAAAGTAGACTTGAAAAAAAGATACAGTAGGGAACAACCTTGCACTGCCTGGGAGGATACCTGGATAACCTCCTATCTAGAGTTTCAAAACCAAGGCCTGGCCTACACTGGGGAGGGGATCGATCTAAGATACACAACTTCAGCTACGAGAATAGCATAGCTGAAGTCAACATATCTTAGACTGACTTAGAATCACTTATTTCGCATCCTCGCGGCGCGGGATCGACGGCCGCGGCTCCCCCATCGACTTTGCTTCCGCCTCTCGCCGAGCTGGAGTTCAGCAGTTGATGGGAGAGTGATCGGGGATCGATTTATCGCGTCTAGATTACACATGATAAATCGATCCCCGATAGATCGATCACTACCCGCCGATCCGGCAGGTAGTGTAGACGTACCCCAAGTCTCCATTTTTGGAAACACAATATGTGTGCACAATTTTGTGCCCAAACTTATTTGCAGGTACAATTTACATTATTTGTTGGGTCCCAGCTTACTACACATCAGAGACTTCGATGTCCAAATGGCCTAACTTGTGCCTGCTAAGAACTGTGCAAAATTGCAGCTACAGCTATTTGTACCCAAAATGTTGCAGATGCCAAAATGGAGGCCAGGCTTGACTAGTTGACTGAAAGATAACCTTGTAAGATACAGCAAAAGATGTGTTAAGTGCTGATGTTCTGGAAACTATGCAGCAATAGACTGGAAAATATGGTGCAATGTGCCAGTTAATACCGCAAGATGCCCGAGAGTAACATTTCTGGGGATTCTGTGACAAACTCAGGTTGCTGTGGTAACTCATTGGGATGTAAATGAGAATAAGGGGACAGCCAATGAGAAAGGGGCAGCCCTGAATCAGTGGGAGGTGGATGTATGGGTAAGGAAAAAGCGGCTGGAACCCTTATGCATGTGCGTGAGCCTGAGTAGGCATAAGCAGAACTCAGGATAAAAGGTGTTGCCAGGCCTGTGTGGCACATGGGGCGGGTGTGTAGGCTGACAACAGCTGGTGATGATGAAGAAGATGATGATGGTGAAGATTATCTTCACCATCATCATCTTCTAGGGTCCCCCAGCAGGAGATGTGAGAGGTGAGTAATGCTAGTCATAGGGCTAAACACTCTGCACTCCCTTTCTTTCTCTCTGCTGTTGTATTTCAGTGTTTGTGAAATTATCTGCTTAGTGGAGTGGTTAATAAAGGGACTTGTGACAAATTGCAATTGTTTCTCGTGTGTTCCTCGGGTCTCTCATTCTAATGCTACTGATAATAATATTCCTGATGTTATAGCCCTCAGGAGACTGAACCTTTATTGACCACTGCAATCTAAGAGATTAATCAATAATCAATACATCAACCCATCAATAAGACTACAAGTGACTAACATGAAGGCTATCCCTTTCAATGGAGAGCTTAGCTATTTGAACGAACAGATACGGAGGCCAATTTCTCTGTGGGTGTAATTACACTGATGTTCATGGAGTTACGCCAGCAAAGAATTTGTTCCTAGATTTGCGCTGGGAGAGGAACAGCCAATCCAAAAAGAAATCCAATCGGGAGACTCCCCTGTGAACAGCAGCTTTTCCAGGATGTTGGCTGGACTGGAAGTTACATAACAAATCTAATTTAAACATATTGATTGTTAATATGTTAAATCAGGAGGCCGTTTTAGACATCTAAATGGCATGTAACCGATTTGCTGAGGTGGAAGTAGTTAGGCACCAATTGGCCTACTTATTAATGTCACCATTTTCAGATATTAATTCAAGTTTAATTACCCTGCTTGGGGCTATATGGTTAATTGTTTAAAACATTGACACATTTATTGGGGATCAATTACAGTCTCATAATTAATTAATTATTTTTCCTAGCTATTAGGAAAGAATAAGACAGCAAGTGGTGTTCCCCTGGTGAGTTAGAACCAACAGAGCTGTTCGAAAAAGCCAATTTTATTTCCACGATATTTTTGAGTGAAACAATTTTGTTCCATTTTCCTTCAGGCAGCATGAATTCCAAACACCAGGGATCAAGTCACAAAACAAAAAATCTGAAAAGATACTCACTGGACACATTCAAATAACCCAATACATTAAAGGAAACTGTGACCTGCTCACAGATATTCTAAAAGCAGGAAAAAAGGTTAAAGTCATCAAATAAATAGTTTGTTGGAAATTCTTTGCTCCACCCGAATCATTGTCCTCATTTTAAAGATCTGGAGACAGAAATTCCAAGAGGTTAAAGTGAATTGCATTGGTCACACAGGAAGCATAGAATCATAGAAATGTAGAGGAGGAAGGGACCTTGAGAAATCGTCTCATTCACCCTTCTGTGCTGAGTCTGGACCGGGTAAATCTGGACCATCTCTGACAGGTGTTTGTCCAGTGATGACCCTCAAGTGGTGGAGATCCCACAACCTCCGTTGGTAACCTATTGCAGTACTTAACTATCCTTATAATTAGAATGTTTTACCTTGCCTAAATCGCCATTGCTGCAGATTACTTCTTGTCCTACCTTCAGTCAACGTGCAGAACAATTGATCACTGTCCTCTTTATAGTGGTAAGCAATGCCATGTGGCAGATGTGGGAATAAACTCTGGTTTTCTGCTTCCTGTTCTTCTGCCTTAGGCATAACACCATCTTTCCCACCTTGATTCGGAGGCTGGCATTTAGTATGTGGATTCCGACCACCGAGTCTCACATGGGGCACCTTGTCATCATAGATTTTTATTGTAAAATAGGCTTAAAATAAAATTCCTTTCACACAACCAAACAAACATAAGATAAGGTCAGGACAAAACAAAAGCAGACCTTATTCTGGCTTAAAAGGTTAATTAATCTTTCATCAATTCAATAATCATTTGACACAACCAATCCTGCATCTTGGCAGTGGGTTAGACTAGATGACCCTTGTGGTCCATTCTATCCCTATGGTTCTGTGATTCCATGATTAATGAAGCTTCTTGTCTAGCTTGACCATAACTAACCTCTGTCCTCTTCTCTCCTAGCACTAGGGAGCTGATTCTATTTATCTAATCTGTCTTGTCATTTCAGGTGAAATCCACCCATGTGCAGAGGGCCAGCAAAAGGCACATGCACTGTTAAAACCACTTAGTGACTAAAGTGTGACTTAAATAATGCATTTGCTTTGTTCTGGCTTTCAGCACAGGGGTGAATGTCACCCCTAGTGCTCATCACCTTGGTATCTGAGCTGGTTTAAAACCTTAGCCCCTCTCTTAAACATCATTTAGTAACCTCACCTCATTGCTATAACACCATCACCTGTTCAGGTGTGGGCATCAAGAGAGTTTAGCTGGAGTGGACTCCCTACTCATAGACTCAAAGTTTAAGATCAGAAGGGACCATCATGATCATCTAGTCTGACCTCCTGCACATGGCAGGCCACAGAACCTCACCCACTCACTCCTGTAATAGACCCCTAACCTCCGGCTGAGTTACTGACGTCCTCAAACCATGATTGAAAGACTTCAAGTTACAGAGAATTCACCATTTACACTTGTTTAAAGCTGCAAGTGACCCATGCCCCATGCTGCAGAGGAAGGCGAAAGCCCCTGAGGGTCCCTGCCAATCTGCTCTGGGGGAAAATTTCTTCCCAGCCCAAATCTGGCGATCAGTTAGATCCTGATTATATGGGCAAGACCCACCAGCCAGACACCTGGGAAAGAATGCTCTGTAGTAACTCAGAGCCCTCTTCATCTAGTGTCCCATCACCGCCCATTGGAGGTATTTGCTGCTAGCAGTCGAAGATCGGCTACATGCCATTGTAGGTAGTCTCATCATACCATCCCCTCTATAAATTTATCACGCTCAATCTTTAAGCCAGTTAGGTTTTTTGCCACCACTACTCTGCTGAGAAAACTGTTCCAGAATTTCACTTCTCTGATGGTTAGAAGCCTTCCTGTAATTTCAAGCCTAAACTTGTTGATGGCCAGTTTATATCCATTTGTTCTTGTGTCCACATTGGTGCTTAACTTAAATAACTCCTCTCCCTCCGTGGTATTTATCCACCTAATGTATTTATAGAGAGCAATCCTATCTCCCCTCAGCCATCTTTTGGTTCGGCTAAACAAGCCAAGCTATTTGAGTCTCCTCTCATAAGGTAGGTTTTCCATTCCTTGGATCATTCTAGTAGACCTTCTCTGCACCTCTTCCAGTTTGAAATCATCTTTCTTAAACATGAGAGACCAGAACTACACACAGTGTTCCAGATGAGGTCTCACCAGTGCCTTGTATACTGGCACTAACACTTCCTACTGCTTGCAGGTCTTAGAGGAAGGCCTCTGCAACCTGGCACATGACGTTGGAAGTCATGGTGCTGCAATCTGGGACTGTCTTATATCTAAGTGCAATGCCCTCCTTGGTACCACCATTCAAACCCTTTTTTATTGAACTACGTTGACAGCCAGTAATA
The DNA here is from genome assembly GCF_028017835.1 of Emys orbicularis. Lineage (NCBI taxonomy): Eukaryota > Metazoa > Chordata > Testudines > Emydidae > Emys > Emys orbicularis. The sequence goes on from NC_088693.1 coordinate 5,393,107, forward strand.
GCTGCCTCCGTTTGATTTGTAGCAAAGCTGATGGGAATGATCAGCACTTCCTCTCCCAGATTGGCTCTATGTGGAGAGAATTTTAAAGGGATGGCAGGAGACACATTTTTAACACACCTATTCCTTAAAATCCCAGGATCTGAGACTGATTGTGGAGCTAAAGAACAGTCCCTCCTTGATGAGTGACTCTTTGCAGCAGTGGATGAAAGGAGAAAGAACGGGATGTGTGTCGGGTGTTTCCAGCGGCTGAGAAGAGAGGGGATAAATGCGCGAAGCAAAGGAGGATTTTATCACACAATGACGGCAAAGTCATCCGCTGTTCTGAGCGTGCCAGCAATATCTGGAGATAACATAGAGGGCGCGTCTGCCTTAACTTTGAATTCCCCGGCAGTTGTAGCTATGGGATTTCTGGAGCCATAAAGTAGCAATTTTAAGACTTTGCTGTTTTTTTTAAAATAGCCCTTCAAAAAGTGAACCTGAGTCTGAGCGAGGAGGAGTCTGATGTAGAATTTAAGGCCTAAGGCAGCGATACTCAGACCTCAGTGGTTCAGGAGCCAAATTAGCACTCGGCATCACCCAAAAGAGCCGGAGGAGGGTGAATTCATTGTGTCATTTACTATAGTGTTATATATTCCTATTTAAACAGTATGACGGGGAAACATTTATATATATTATTCTCACAGCAAAATGACTGACCAAGTATTATTATTTTATCAACTGCAATTGGTTAATAACATAGTAAAAGCCTCCTGATTGGTTAATAATTACATCACACAGTGTTTTAATATTGGGTGCTGCAAAGAGCCGCAGGAGACACGTTAAAGAGCCACTTGCAGCTCGCGAGGCTCAGTCTGAGTATCACAGGCCCAGAGTAAAACTCTGCATTGTGTTTTAGTAACCACGGAGCGAATGCTGTATTATTCTCCCCGGGAGACTGATTTTTGTGCTCCCTTGGGTCAGGTGCAGTGGAGACAGGACGAAAAGAAATTCAGGCGGGCTTCTGGTGCCAAATTTTAAAAGGGCCCACTCAGTGGGGATGACAAAATTCACACATTGGTGTGTGCAAAGCCTCCCTGTTTGTGGGTGACAAGACATATTTGCACACACAGTTACCAGTTTGGGATGCCGATACATTTTTGCGCCCAGGCGCGGGTGTGGTTGTGCACAGATGGCTCGAGTTGCACATGCAAAGAGTGGCTGAGGTAAATATTGTACACTCGCTTAAGAATGTGCTTGAAAACGTGACCCTTTACAAAAAGCCCGCTGCTTGACATCTGTTTTGCCTCTATTGCATTGCTATGATTAGCAGTGAAGCTACTCTGCCAGCAGGGGGTGCCAATGCCAATAGGGAGTCATCATATGGAGGATTCGCCCACACGGTAACACAATGGGAACGATGTTTAAATTCGACTCAGACAACACAATACAGAAGGGGAAGAAATCATAGGGAATTTCAATGAGACTGAAAGAAACATGCAGTTTCTGGAGAAACTGGCAAGTCTGAATTTTTGCTACCCTGGTAGAAAAAAGATCAAACATGTCTGTTTCATGCTGAGTGCATCAAAGGGAAGAAGAATCAAAAGCAAATCGGCATTAGTTAAGCCTGCTGTCCTGGCCTCACAATATTGTGCTTTGATGAAAGAAGTGAGGCTGTATTTTCACCTGCTGGTCACATGGGAAATTTAATAAAAGCCAGGTTTGTGCTGTGCAAGGGAATGGTATTATTATTATGGAAATGAGTATTTATTATTATTTACGGAGTCTTTTCAGAGTATTTGGTGTTGTAGAAAACAGAAGGCATATGACCAGGTTCTGAGCTCAGTAATGCCTGCTCTCAGTTGGCATCAATGGAACGTAGGGATTTAGGACTGACAATATAGGATATAGGATTGGAAGGGACCTCCCGGTTCATCAAATCCAGTCTCCTGCTATTACAGGCATGCTCATCATATAATCCCATTCATAAATGTAGCAAACTCCATCTTCAAACAAGGGAGGTTCTTTGCCCTCCTCAGCTCCTATTGGGAAGCAATTCCAGAACCTCATTCATCTGGTTATAGACCTTCTTCTAGGGTGACCTGATGTCTTGATTTTATAGGGACAGTCCTGTTATTTGGGGCTTTGTCTTATATAGGCGCCTATTACCCCCATCCCTGTCCCGATTTTTCACACTGGCTATCTGATCACCCTACCTTCTTCTAATTTCCAGCCTGAATTTATTCTTGGCCAGTTTCCACCCCTTCATTCCTGTGCCAATATTGTTCTTCAGCCAGAGGTGATGAGTGGGGGGAGGGAGGGAGCACGTGGGGTCACATGCCCCCCCAGATTTGCTGCTAGGCTTGTACTGAGAATGCTCACATGGACTGAGCATGCTCAGTCACATCTGCTGAAGCCGGGCCCTCACTCTGTCCCCACCACTATCGGCAAGTCTCTGATCGTTGTCCGTTAGCACAGAATCTGGCTCATTGTTTTTGCCTATGGAGTTTACAGCCCACATATAGGTTAGTTTTGTAGGTGAAGGCATAGAGGTATAAAATCATCAGCTGTATAAAATCTTCACTCCCTGAGATCACAGTTTCAGATGGCATCAGCTCCCCAAATACCATCTTTCTGAGCTGGATACATTGAGGAATATCTAGTGCAGTATGTGTGTGCCTTTAAGAAGAGCTCTGAAAGCCTGAAGATATATGCTGGGATTATTAAAGATCTCATTGCACTTGGAAGAGTCAAGGCTCGGGCTGGCCAACATCTCCCCTCCCCCCGTGGCTGTGCAATACATGCTGTGCCTTCCAGCAAAGTACTCTGGGGGCTTTCTGGAAGAAATGTGCTTGGCTATATGTCATAAACAGATAGTTAAGGGTTAATGCCTCTTTTACCTGTAAAGGGTTAAGAAGTTCACCTAGCCTAGCTGACACCTGACCAGAGGAACCAATGGGAGGACAAGATGGTTCAAAGGGAAGGAGGGAAGTTCCCTTTGTCTGTTTTGAGTTTCACTTTGGACCGGAGTGGGAAAGCTCCAGAATTCAGCCTCTTATTAAGTAGTGAGTATTAGTGAAGGAAATAAATAGGTTTATGTTTATTTCTTTGTAACCTGTCTTGTGCAATTAGAGGAATAGTCAAATTGGGTATTTGGGTATTTTTTTGTGTGTAACTAAGGGTTTGCCCAGGGGAGCATCCTCTGTGTTTGGAATCTGTTGTCTGTGAGAGTAGCAGGTATGCTAATCTCTCCCAGAGGGTTTTCTTTTACCTTTCTTTTCTTTAATTACAAGCCTTTTTCTTAATACCTGATTGATTTTTCCTTGTTTTAAGATCCAAGGGGGTTGGATCTGGGTCCACCAGGAGTTGGTGGGAGAAAGAAAGGGGGATGGTTAATTTCTCCTTGTTTTAAGATCCAAGGGGTTGGATCTGGGTCCACCAGGGAATTGGTGAAGAGTCTCTCAAGGCTACCCAGGGAAGGGAATTAGTGCTTGGGAGTGGTGGCAGCCAGACCAGATCTAAGCTGTTAATTGAGCTTAGAGCTTCTCATGCAGGCCCCCACATCTATACCCTAAAGTTCAGAGTGGGGAAGGAACCTCGACACTATATAAATGCACATTATTATTACAGGGAAGACGAGTTCAACTCTGGCTTGTAATTGCCTCTAACTAAGCTCTGGGGTTAGTGAAAGGAAAAGGTTAGTTCATGCTGGCAGCTCTGTATGAAACTGTCCCTGAACTCTGTACATTTTTGGTGCCTATTGTTTGGTCACAGTGACCCTGAAAGGGTTTTAAGAAAGGAATTAGATTCTGTGGGGGCGATGATAAATACAACAGCAGACAATCTATTAATAGTGTCTCCCATTTCCTTCACACAACACACACACACACACACACAAAGAGGGTACCAGCATTTTCACACTCTCTTGGGCTGCTTGTCTGTTGCAATTTGCTCCAAAATTTATGGTGAAGCGTCTAAGGAAATTACCAGGTGATTCTTTTACTGCTTCCCATCTATGTGTGTTAAGGGATCTGTCATGAATGAAGGTTTATTAAATCGTCGGATTGAAAAATCAATGTACGAAAGGGGATTGGGGTTACTTGTCAGGTAAAGAGTCTGATCCTGCAAAGGACTCCAGCCAATGGGAGTTGAGAGCATTCAAACACATTTCAGAATGTGCTCTTGTCCCTTAATAATTTGAGGGCCAAATTTGGCCTTGGTATAAACAGATACAGGTCCACTGAAGTCAGTGCAGTTATGCCATCTTTACATCAGGGTTGATTTTAGCTGGTGAGTCATTTCATGAAGCTTTATAAGTGAAGTGATAAAAGAATGGTGGACGAGTTATTAAAATATTGCAAACAACCAGAGCAATAGGGTAACACATGGACAACTCTTAATTTGTTCTCCTAGTGGAGAGAGAAGATTCCTCAGACTGGGAATGATTTATTAATGGCTTACTTATCCTTATGTACTGCCTACTTTACCGGAGATGCCACAAACAGCTTAATCTAGGCTTCAGATGCTGCTTTGGTTGGTTAAAAATGAAAGATTTTTAACACCCTACTAGGAATAAAAATGCTCTTTGGGTTGTTTTTAAATTTCAAGGCAAACATTTTTGAAATACGAAGCGTCCCCTAAAGTGTTAGGCACTAGCGCAAAACTGCTGCATTTGCATGACTAAGAACCAGGAAGTGAAACTATTGCTCCTGAGGGCATTCTGCGTCAAAAAATTAAAAATTCTGCACATAATATTTTAAAATTCTTCAAAATTCTGCAAGTTTTATATGTCAATGAATAAATGCAGAGGCTCCAGCATGGCAGAGCATGAAGCTGGGAGATCACCCTGTAGCCTCCCCACTCTCCATCCCGGGAACATAGACTCAGTGGTGAGGCTGCAACTGACCCTGACACAGCACAAGGGCTGGGCCTGCCCCAAAAACACCCTGGGGCCTTGCCCTTCTGTACCAAGTGCACCAGGTGTGGGGCAGGCAGGCTTAACCAGGCAGGATTGAAGTGTGGAGGGGCTTGGTGTGGGGTGATCTAGTTGTCAGGTGAGAGAATTCTGTGTTGGACAATCTGAGTGCAGGCAGCTCAGTGAAGGGTCTAGGTGGGGGGGGGGATCTGGATGTACAGAGGCTCATGGGGGGAAATGGGACTCTGCAGGGGCTTCCAGGTGAAAGTGGTTGGGGTGCAGCAGAGGGGTCTGGGTATGGGGTGACACAGCCCCAGACACTCCTTGCAGGGGAAGAGGAAGTCCCGTCCCCTCCTGCCTCCAGCCCAGCCAGGATTAGCAGCTGATCCCAGCTCAGGGTAGGAGCCACTGGCTGGGGTGTCCCCAGCCCTGCGGTGATTTACGTCTCTGCCGACTGCTCCAGGTGCCTGGAACGATGTACCTGCGCAGCTAGGGAGTGGTGCGTGACTGCTCTTGCAGTTTCCCTTTGCTTCCCTGTCAGAAAGTCATTTTTCTGTGGGGAAGCAAAGAAATCTGCGGGGGACATGAATTCTGCGCACATGCAATGGCGCAGAATTCCCCCAGGAATGACTATGAGCTAAAACGATAAAGCATCTGGTGTCACTGTCTGGACTGAATGAAGTGAACTGAAAAAGTATCTGGAGTGAAAAAGTAAACAAAAAGCCTGACCCTGTTCCCGTTAGTCAGGAGACAGAAGTTTGTATGAAGGATCGGGACTAGAGGCCATGCATGCAGGAAAAGTAAAGTAGACTGTTAACGTTCTCTCTTTTTTGATACTTTAACATTTTTACCATGTATGTTTCCAAGAGCAGAGCCTGTGTTTTTCAGGCTGGATGATTTCCCTTTCAAATTAATGATAACAATGAACAAAGAAAGAGCAAAAATAAACATTTCCATGCAACAGAGAACTAACACCCAACATTCAGTTACACCTTTTCTCAGCTGATGTCAGTAGAACATATGGACATAGGACTGGAAGCCTCAAGTCCTGGTTCCTCAAATCCAATCGCTTGCTATCATGTCATATAATCCCATTCATACATGTACCCGCAAAATCACACCTTTCTCAGCTGCTCCGTAGAGTAGGCCAGGACACGCCTCTACATTTAAAGGCAAAGTACACAGAAAAACAAAGCTATACATCCCACAAGAAGTGGTATAAGCCTTCCCGGTAAGGTGTTTGGCTTTTATGTAATGTCATTTTTTATCTTGGCATTTGCCCTTTAAAATAACAGGTTAGTGCAATGGACTTGGGAGTCAGTGGTTGCTTCAGGACAAAGTCAAGTTGTTCGTTTGAACCGGTGAGCACGGTTAGCTAACTACCCTGGCGCTCAGACATTATTAAGTAATACTAAAAAGGAATCCTATCACTGTGTGATTCATCAGCTTACTGCCAAGCCAGCAGCCAGGCCACTTTGTCTTGGAATTGTTTTATTTTTTTTTCTGGTTTATCATTAAATGTGTTCCAGTGATTGGAAATATTTAAAAGGCAAGGCCCTTTTCTCCCGCTGCATCGGCATAGCAGAAGCCAGGCTCTGTTAATGGGAGCCATCTATCTCCTTTGGCTAGAAGGGGCCTATATGGGGACATAACAGATTATCACAGCATTATTACAGTATTGTTTTTCAAGGACATTGGAATGGACACCGTACAGAAGCGAACCCACTAGAAGAGAGTCGGTGAGTTATGGGAACGGCTACCCCATCTGTGAAAAACACAGCAGTCAGAGGAAAATTACAGCATGACGGTCAAAATATTCATGAACGCAGAAGAGGTTATAGGGTAATTTACAGGACAGACCGGGCTTTCGGTACTTTCACAAGGGACAAAAAAGTTGCATCGGTGCCCTATGGAAAAGCACTGATGCTCAAGGTGAATCTGCTGTGTCTAATTTCCTTTAAGACGGGAGCAAAGGGAAAAAATAATTAGAACGAAGGCCTATCATACCATTAGCATCTAGGGGAGAATATTGATGGGGATCACCCTTTGAGTCCATTTCACTGGTTTATCTTAACTTTGCTGGCTGCCAATTAAAGCTGAACATAGTATTGGAAAAAAATGTCCCTTTTGGGTCATTACTGAAGCAGGCTTCTGTGTGTGAAATCTCTTAAGAGGAACCCACTTTCTTATCAAGATCTCTTAAGAGGAACCAGTTGACTATGTGAAAGTGAAATTAATTATATTAAAGAAATAGAATGAATTAAAGAATGCTGTATGTACCTTTAAGTAGAAATGAGAAATGCTGCAAGCCAGGGGGCAGGAAAGCAGACATTAACTGCTTAATGAATTGCCCCACTTAAGGGCAATTGGTAAAGCATTAGCCTTAGATCGATAAAAGTTAATAAGGAAGCAGGATATGCATATTGTGCCCCATGCAAATTTTACAATTTTGCTCTCTCTGTCCCTTTGTTTAGTTCGCACCCTTTTATCTGTATAAATAAGACTGTTTGAATCTTGCATGGGGGCTCACATTATCTGAATGTATTAGCAGAGCGCTGTGCTAATAAAACAGAGTGGTCTGACAAACTATGAGTCCTGAGTCTAACTTTGACAACTATCTGTCCAGCTGTCTGTCTGTCCTGGAGACATGAGGCCTGATTGTGGTCTTAACAACCGGTTTTGCACTGGTGTAAACCCCCTGTCTGCGGTAGAGTCACTCCTGACTTATGCCTGGTGTAACTGGGGATCAGAATCAGGCTCAGGAAGTTCCTCAGTTGACATTGGAACCGAGCCTGAACTTCCCCTAAGTGTAGGAGTTCTCAGAAGCCGGGTCATGCTCAGTCCCATTGTAGAGCTGGGGGTCGGCCAGGAAGTTTGGATCCAGGGCTGAACTTTGCTGCAGTTTGAGGCTGAGATCCCATGCTTCTCCTCCAGGAGGTGCGGTGCAGAGAGGCTTAGCTCAGGTGAACGGAAGCTAGGGTGCTTTTAAGCCCAGCCTTTGTGCCCGTCGAAGTCTAGGTAGCTGTGGGGCCCTGTGCAGCCTCCAATGTAAAATAAAGCAGCCAGAAGCTACTGTACTTTATGGTGACCCGTCCAGGGCTGTCCATGGGCTGCTCCACTATGGGGGCTTGGTGTACTCTGCAGAGGCTCTCCTCCATCTGGCCCATGGCATTCCCCCGAGCTGGAGCTTGGGAGAGGCAGGGGGTTTTGCATACAGCAGCCCTGCTTAGAGCTTGTGGTGGGTGAATTCTCCTCTGGCTGCCTAAGAGGCTTTATAGGCAAACAAGGGACTAGTGGGAGCCGGAATCTCACCCTGAGGGCACGCAGATGCTGATTCCAGCTTGTCCCGTTACAGAAAAAGCCCTAAACCATCAAGTTTGGATCCAGATCAGGATTCAAACTCGGTTAAAGTTCAGCAGGTTGCAGGATGGGTTTAGTTCAGAGACATCAGTGATCAGTACTGCCCCCCCCCCCCCACCTCCTGTATATATAATATATTCACACAGACTCTGCTTCCAAAATTTTATGGGGCAGATTCTCTGGCCTGCCCTGGAGCAACACAAAGGGAGTGGAGCCTAGACACATCCCTGGCTGGGAAAAGCAGAACCCAGTTTGGGAGAGCTCCCAGAGGGTAGAGAAGAAGCAAAGCTAACGTCTAGTCCACCCTCTTCACAACCCTTGGGGTGTGGGGAGTGTACTGGACACATGGCTACTGCTCTAACCTCAGGTAGTGTGCAATCTCTTGGGGGCTGTTGCCAGCTGGTGCCAAGTAGAGCAACTTCCAGGCTGCTCTAACCTGTTCCAGGGGCCAGGAAGAGAATCAGGGAGTCATAACTGGCTCCTTGACAGTCCCCCCTCTAAGCTGTCCTCAGCAGAATCTGACCCTATATTCATTTTGGACACAGAGGATTAATCTCCACCTCCGATAGCCCAAATACAAATAACTTTCTCCTCCCCCCATACCTCTTAATAATGATATGAAAGTGAATGCCAGCCTCTCTCTTCTAAAGAAACATTGGAAACCTTTGCATCCACCCTGCAGTTCACTCGTGCACTGTGAAAGTTTTTACACCTGAGGTGCCTTCCAAACATACAGCAACACCAAAGCTCCCATCGATTTACCTCACTGCCCAGTTTCCGATGGATGGGAGCCCGCTGGCTGGAACATCAGAGCACAGAACACACTCTGTCTGACGTACAGACAAAACAGACACAAAATAACGCTTCCAAATGTTTCTACAAGCGCTTTTGTCCTGGGAAATTTCACAAAGCTTTGAACTGACCTGCAACAGGGCGAGGGCGGAAGAAGAACTGTCATTTCAAATCTATCCTGGTACTTTACTCTGGGTTCTTTTACTCATTTCATTTCATGTTGAGAATCATAAAACTGTACTACAGAAACCTAAAAAATCCCATTTCCTAACCAAATAAATCCCGCCGTGCTACAGTGACTGATTTACTAGCTAATTAAGCATTTATTATTACCTCCCCCAACTTCTTTTTCACACTATTTCCAGACTACACTTCACCACAGAGATTATCTATAAAGAACACACTGTCTTTAAATATATAGTCTTTACTTCTGGCGCTGACTGGTACATGAAATAGCTGGAGAGAGAACAAGGCGGTTGGATCTTCGGAGCCCTCACTTCAGCCAATCTGAGTGCTTTTCAATTCCTGGCATTTCTTTCAAAAATGACGAACCGATGAAACTTTGCAAATCTATAGCGTCACTGGAGGGTGTCAAAGACTAGCTCAAAGCGGGATATTAGCCCTTCCCCCCCCCCTTTTAAAGAAGGGGAAACTGAGTCACAGAGAATGAAGTGACTTTTTCAAGGTCACACGGCGAGGCAGCATCAGAGTCAGGAAAATAACCACGCCCCTGGCTCTAACTATTAGGGGATGATCCAATGCCGATTGAAGTCAATGGCTGCTTTTCCCTTTAGGAAGGTATGCTGTAACACTAAGGGACTGGGGTAAAATTCATTGCTGTGCAGAGGGGCCAGCCCAAGGCTTATTATACACCACTCAGGATGGCTGCACTGGGGCGAATTTCAACCTCGATTCTGATCCCTGGATTGATTCCAGTGAAGTTACCCCAGATACGCCTCAGCATAAACGAGATCAGATCTGGGGCCCCAACTTGCGCTTGGCCAATGCACAGCACTCCTCCGGGTAGCAGGGAGAACTACCTGCAGGCAGTTCCAGGGCGGCACACAGCTTCTGCATCTCCAACTCAGGGATAGTACCTGGAGCTTGGCAAGGAAGGAGACAAGTGGTGCATTACCTTTTTATACCCTGCCCTGGGCTTTGCTGTGATCACTCAGAAGTTAAGCGGCCGTTAAGCCACCACACAAACAAGCCAGCAACAGTTGCTGAACTGCACACAGCTCATGCTCCCCAAATTGCAATTTGACTTTGCCTGTTGGCATGGCCTCTGTTTGCCAAGCAGACAGCAGCTTCGCGTCTCTCAGCCCGCACCGTTAACCTGCTTTCATGACTTCTACGAGCCTCAAATATTGTCACAGGGAAATGTCAAACCCTTCCCATTAGCATCAATGTCCACTCCATGACTCTCAGAAGCTGGATTTGTACCACAGCCAACTTGCCACATCCCTCCTCTTAAAAGCTGTTCAGTCGGCCCACTCGCTGCTCTTGATCGTTTATGCCGTTTATTAATAACTACTTTCGGTCTAAAGACATTTTGCCTCATTTCCTTTAGTGCCATTTTCCTTGCTATAACTTCACGTCCCTCCTCGTTCTTGCATTTGGCAGACGCTCAAATAGCCTCATAGCTTCTCTTCCCCTTTTAGAAGCATGTTCAATTTAATGAGCTCTCGCCTTACAAGATTCTCCCTTTCCACAGAAAGGCCTTCTGTAGTTTCTCGAGCCCTTTTGAAGTTTCATAGCATTTTGGTTGCCCTCTGCTGTCCTTTGTCCATTTCTTTAATAGCCTTTTTTAAAAATCAAAGGGTCTTAAGAAGGGCGTCGGGCAGTTCAGATGAGTTCTGCCTAGTGCCTTTTTTGGAGTGTTTGAAGTTTAGTGAAAAGCTTAGACACTTTGGGGCTAGAATTGCAGGGATACGGAGAGAATTTTGCCTTTATTACAGCTAGAGCATTAGTGGTCACTATGCTTCTTAAAAGTTTCCATCCTAGGCCCTTGTTTTCAGCCACTTACAACTTTCCACGCTGCTCACATTGTCCAGGCTTGGTTTCTGCCCCAGGGCAAATTTTCTTTTAAAAAAGTTGTCACCAAAATAGTCCAATCAGGAGAAGGGGAGTGGGGGAAAATACTGTCTCCATTATAAAAAAAAAAAAAAAAGTATTGGGACCTCTTCTAACATCTGAAAGGGCTGGGATGGAAAGGAGTGATGCTTCCTAGCAGTCAGGTGAAATTTGGCTCTGTTATGAACCCGTGATTCTACTTGTGAGCAGTGCAATTGATACAACAATTTCAACATGCTCGTCATTTTCTGAGGAAAGGTAGGTTGCACTGCACTGGGCATGCCCATTTTCTGCATGTCTTTACGCATGCACTGGGCCACGCATGTCAGCCCGGTGTTCAAATGAGCAGAATCTTTATCTCATTCACTGCCACAGGAATGGTTAAGGGACCACTCTTCCAAGAAGTTCATTAGGCGCATAGGACTAGACGGGAACTCCTGGGTCTTCAAGTCCAAGCCCATGCTGATGCAGGCAGCCCCAACATGTAACCCTGTTCATAAATGTATCAAGCTCCGTCTTCAAAGTCATTAGGTTGTTTGCCCCAATTCCTTCTATTGGGAGGCTGTTCCAGATCCTGACTCCTGGGATGGTTTGAAACCTTCTGATTTCCAGCCTAAATTTATTACTGGCCAGTTTATCCCTATTTGTTCCTTTGCTAGCATTGTGCTTTAGTTCCAATAGCTCCCTCCCTAGCGTTCAGCCCCCAAGGTATTTATAGATCCCCATATGCACAAACCTCTTCGGACACCAAAAATCCAATCCGGTTCTTAAAAATGTACATTTTATTAAAAGCAAAAAGGAAGAAAATACATCTGGAACTTAGGCTTTTGCTAGATTTTAAAAGAGCAATTCCAAAAATTAAGCACCCAAAATAGCTTTCTTGGGGGTTCAGTTTAAAGGTTACAAGCAAACAAAAGCATCTGGGGTTAGCACAGAGGAGATCCACAAGCCAAAATAGCGAAATAAACCTGATCGCGTCTAGCTAAACATTCCCTATCCCAATGAGTCCTGCTAGGTATAGAAAATAATTTTTCATACCTGGTTCAAACCTTATACAGCATTCTTGCTTATAGCATTGCTGCTCGGTGTCCCTGCAGCCCAGAGAGAACAACAGACAACAAAGGGACAGCTTCTTTTCCAATTTTAAAAAGTTCTAGGCTTCCCATTGGCTTTTTTGGTCAGATACCTACTTCCCCCCTTTTTTTTAAACCTGGGGGACTTTTTAGCCCTTTACAGGTAAAGCAAGCAGAGAACAGCTACCAAGAGGGACTTTACAGCTAACTGGCTGGGTGTCCATCAAAGGGAGCTACCCGCCCTCCCCTTCATTTATCACACCCATGATCATCCTAGTAGCCCATCTCAGCACTACTCTCTGCAGGAATCCTGGCTTATGGGCACTGTGACCCTTTGTTAGGTGATGCTTCTGGCGCTGGCCAACGCTGGAGATAGGATGCGGGGCTAGGTGGACCATTCGTCTGTTTAGGATGTCAATTCTTACATACTCTTTGATTTAGATTGTCTGGGCCCAATCAAGCTCTATTGTAAACTGGGACAATTTCACAGACTTTAAGGGATTTCTACCTATTATCTGCCAGCACTGAACTGGGCACTGAGTCCATTCGTTCTTTTATCCTCGTGCTGTACTAGAGCCATGCACTGGACTAAACCTATCATAGTCTTCACCCCTGGAGGATGCTGGCACTGGCTGGGCACGAGATCTAATTAGCCCAGATTGTGCCCAGGCTTCTCCCTCTGAATCCTTTTCCATCTGGGTCCTGTGCGGTAATGCTGACCTTCAGACCATACAAACGGAGCCTTTTCTGACCATGCTTTTGCTGTGTCCAAGCTATTCTTAACTGTACTCCCACCTCTCCTGCTCTGAGGTATTGATTTACCATCATCCATCTGCACACACCATCCACGTGATTAAGGATCATGCCAGAAATAGCTCACTAATGCTCATCCTTATGTAACCCATGCCTACTTGGTTTGACACTCTGTCTCCCTCTAGTGGCACTTAGGCCATCTAGAGCAGGGGTGGCCAACCTGTGGCTCCGGAGCCACATACGGCTCTTCAGAAGTTAACATGCGGCTCCTTGTATAGGCACTGACTCCGGGGCTGGAGCTACAGGTGCCAACTTTCCAACGTGCGGGGATGTGTGTGTGTGTGCTCACTGCTCAACCCCTGGCTCTGTCACAGGCCCTGCCCCCACTCCACCCCTTCCCGCACCCTCCCCTGAGCCTGCCATGCCCTCACTTCTCCCCCTATCCCCCCAGAGCCTCCTGCATGCCACAAAACAGCTGATCGGGAGGTGTGGGGAAGGAGGGGGAGGTGCTGATTAGCAGGGCTGCCGGTGGGAACGGGGGAGAGGGAGGAAAGAGCTGATGGGGGGGCTGCTGACGTATTACTGTGGCTCTTTGGCAATGTACATTGGTAAATTCTGGCTCCTTCTCAGGCTCAGGTTGGCCACTCCTGATCTAGAGATTGATGAGTCTGCTTTTAGCTCATGAAGTAGAGTCTCATACACTAAGCTTCATAGGTCCCAGGTTCAATCCTGCCTGCTAACGACTTGGGGTCTGTTGGCATTACAAGTTGGGGCTTGTCCGGGATCTCAACTGGGACGTCTCTGAAGCTTGGGACGTGCTTACTCAGCTAGCGTGGCTCTTAGCCAAGGCTGTAGCAGACTCATCAATGTCTACATGGTCTAGGTGCCACTAGAGGGGGACAGAGCGCCACATCAAGTAGGCATGGGTTACACTTGTAGCGCTGCACCGTCATGCCTCTCTTCCTTGCACCACTTCCCCTTACCGTCACCCTCTGGATTCAATGTCCAAATCAATGCATTGTCTGTCGAAGCATTCCATCCACTTTAAAGCCATACTGTCACAGCCTGCATTAATGGCGGCATTATTGACCCTTAGCATAGCAGCATTAGCATGTTTCAGGGCTAATTGCCTGGTCTGTGATCCCTTTGCCAATCCTGGCCTACGGAAGGAGTAAGGTGGAGACCTGAAATAACCTGATGAACCCACAGTTAATGCCTCCTCTGTAACTCCCAACCCTTGTCAATAGGCTCCATGGGGTATTGTGTTAAAAGATTTCCATGTCAATGATGCACTTGACTTCTCGTCCTTATTTTTAAGTAAGATATTTCTTAGAGATGGGCCTGAACTGCAGAGTTTGGATCTGGGTCCCATCTGCCCTAGAGCTTGGGGTTGTTTGGATGTGAGGTTTGACTGGGGAATCTCTAGAGCTACTGGAACTGTCTGGGTCTGAAAAGGAAGCTTGTCAGGAAGCCTGGTCCCCTGTGCTAATGGAGCAGCAGATGGAGTTGGGAAAGCAATGGTACCACCCAGAATTTAAAGGCAATGCCATTGCACCATGGAGAATCCCTTTTCCACTCTCTCATCCCTAGTCCTTTAATTTGTCAGGTCCTTTAATTTGTCAGGCACGTAACTCAGATTCACCTCCGGGAAAGCGTGAAAGGTGGGATGTTGCCGGCTAACGTTCCCCAAAGGCCAGGCCCGGCGAATGAATTGAAACAAATGCTACAGGGTCTCTTGTGGGGGTTGTGCCTCTGGAGAATGCGGCCTCTCTCAGCATGCTGGCAGCGAAGTTCAAACAAACAAACTGAAAAGTCTTGTAGGAAAGTTCCAAACAACCCCCTTACTGAGGGTTCCTGCTGGGCTAAAGGCAAAGTAAGCAGGTAACGTTCATTCACCCGGTCTCTGGGAGAGACTCTCAGCACCCTCATTGCCCTCCACAGCCTACCAGGCTCTGAGGGAAGGAGGTGGCTTATATCTTCGTCCCCTTTCCCAGGATTCCTTCTGGCTGGTTGAGAAGGAGGGTGGAGGGAGTCTTGCCCCTCCCACTCCCAAGGCTCTGGTCCCAGGCCCTAAGTAGAATTAACAGCCTGGGCTCTTCTTAAAACACCCACTGCTATCTCAGGGCCACACCCGCTCCCTCAGAGGCAGTTTCTTTTGGGCCCTTTGGTTGCGTTTGCAGGAAAGACCCCAGAACTGGGTAGCAGATCCCTCGGCTTCCCTCTGTAGCCTTAGGAGATAGTATTCCACATTAGAGGGGGAAGCTTTTTATTTCTGGCCTTGCAAATTCAGCTCAGGTCTGGGAGGAATCCTAATTTCTCCCCCCAAATACTCTCACTATGGAATTAATTTGAACGCAAAAGAAAAAAAAAATGTTCTGTGGTAAAAGTGACTGTGATTGTCAGCTGGTGGCGTGCTTGGAGCCCACCTGGGGAAAATATTGATGTTTATTTCCCCCCGATGAGCATTCAGGAGCTGATCTCAGACCCCAGCATTACTGTGTTTCTGGAGGCTGTTGCAGCAACCGCACCAAGTAATCATTGAATTTGACCTTTGTTCACTTGTGTGGTACAAATCTCCGCTTCTCTGTTGAGTGTCACACAGCCGGAGGCCGGTTCGGAGCCTCTAGGGTCAATCTTGCAGCCGGAGGCCAGCCGGTATCCTGCGGGGAGTTGTAACAAGCAATCTAGTCAGCTTCATAGCAACACGGCCTTAACGACTGTCTCCTGGGCCCTGATGGTTTAAGTGCATTTGACCAGTCAAGAACTTTTCTTTCTCAAATTCATTTAGCTCTCTGCAGGTGGTGGCGGAAAGGAAGGAAGATGAGACCGATGGAAGTGAAATTGCCTATTCTCCTATTATAAATGGCAACTGGAGTGTAAAATGCCCTGGGGACGTGCGTATAGATAGGATCAAGCCATAACTTCAGATCTGAACAGTGCAGGCCTTTGGGGCGGTTTGGATCTGAACTTTGCACATCAGGCTCATCTCTACTGTTCAGAAAAAGGGTCTTAAAGGGATCCTGGCCTTGCTCAAGCTCCCACAGTAGGCTACAGTTCAGGCCAAAAAATGTTGTTTTAAAAACAAAAGATTTTCCAAAAAAAAATAGAGAAAAATGTTCATGATTTTGCAAAATTTAAACGTCCTGAGAAGAATGAGGTTTGTCTCACTAGAGGAGGGACTGGTCAGTGGGTATGTGGACATATCCTAGTGGGTAGAAAGAGAATTGTTCAACTGTGTCATAGGACTTGTACTGCTAACAGCAAATAACACCTAGCTCTGAGAGGGCGCTTTCCATCTGTGGCTCCCAAAGTGCTTTACAAAGGAGCTCAGTATTGTTATCCCCATTTTACAGATGGGGAGGGATAGCTCAGTGGTTTGAGCATTGGCCTGCTAAACCCAGGGTTGTGAGCTCAATCCTTGAGGGGGCCACTTGGGGATTTGGGGCAAACTCAGTACTTGGTCCTGCTAGTGAAGGCAGGGGGCTGGACTCAATGACCTTTCAAGGTCCCTTCCAGTTCTAGGAGATGGGATATCTTAATTAATTAAAAATCAAGGCACAGAGAAGGGACGTGACTTGCCCATGGTCATCTGGCAAAGCTGAAAGTTGCAAACCCTGAACGCCAGTGGTCTATGCACAAAGCCACACTGCCTCCCCTAACAGGGAATCTCCTTTAGCTTAGCGCCTGTGGTTTGGAGCATGAGCAACTGAGTTCTCCCCTCCCATTGACCTGAGTTTCCAAGTAGCCACAGTGTGCACCATAATGACAAGTCAATTTCTTAGGTGGCTATTAATGCAATAGAGATTCTAAGGCCAGAAGGCCCATTGTGATCATCTAGCCTGACCTCCTATGTAGCGGAGAATGGCCCCAAAGAAATTCCTAGAGCAGATCTTTTAGGAAAACTTCCAATCTTCATTTATAAATTGTCAGTGATGGAGAATCTACCACGACCCTTGGTAAATTGTTCCAGTGGTTAATTACTCTCACTGTTAAATATTTATGCCTTATTTCCAGGCTGAATTTGCCTAGCTTCAACTTCCAGTCACTGGATCTTGTTATACCTTCCTCTGCTAGATTGAAGAGCCCTTTTTTTATATATTTGTTCCCCTTGTAGGGACTTATAGACTGTAATCAAGTCACCCCTTAACCTTCTCTTCATTAAGCAAAATAGATTGAGTTTCTAGAGCCTATCACTATATTGGGGATTGACTAATCCTTTAATCTTTCTCATGGCTCTTCTCTGACCCCTCTTCAAAGTTTCAACATCCTTCTTGAATTGTGGACACCAGAACTGGACACAGTATTCCATCAGCAGCTGCACCAGTGCCAAATTCAGAGGTAAAATAACCTCTCTGCTCCTACTCGAGATTCCCCTGGTTATGCATCCCAGCATCACATTAGCCCTTTTGGCCACAGTGTTGCGCTCGGAGCTCATCTTTAGCTGATTATCCACCAGGACGCCCACATTTTTTCAGAGTCACTGCTTCCCAGGATAAAGTCCCCCATCCTGTAAGCATGACCTACATCCTTTGTTCCTAGATGTATAAATTTAGCCATATTAAAATGCCCATTGTTTGCTTGTGCCCAGCTCAGCAAGTGATTCCTATTAATGACCTCTCCTTTTTATTATTTACCATTCCCCGAATTTTTATGTCTTCTGCAACCTGTAAAAGTGATGATTTTATTTTCTTCCAGGTCATTGACAAAAATGTTAACTAGTGTAGGGCCAAGAATAGATCCCTGCAGGACACCACTAGAAACACACCCGCTCAGTGATGATTCCCCCTATCAGTTATCCAACCATTGATCCATTTAAAGTCTACCATGTTAACTTTATGTTGTTCTAGTTCTTTAATCGCATTGCTGTGTAAGTCAAATGCCTTATAGAAGTCTAAGTATATTACATCAATAGGAACTTGTAATCTCATCAGAACAGATATCAAGTTAGTTCAACATAATCTATTTTCTATAGACCCAGGTTGATTGGCATTAATTATATGATCCATATTACCTTTTTAATTCTTTGTGAATCAAGTTCTGTATCAGCTGTGCCATTGTCTTGCCCTGGATAGATGTTGGCCTATAATTACCCAGGTCATCCCTTTTTAAATATTGGCCCAACATTAGCTTTCTTCCAGTCTTCTGGAACTTCCCCAATGCTCCAAGATTTATTGACAATCAACATTAATGGTCCCACGAGCTCTTCCGCCAGTTCTTTTAAAACCCTTGGATTTAAAAATCCTGTTGATTTAAAAATGTCTAACTTTAGTAGCTGTGGTTTAACATCCTCCTGAGATACTAGCGGAATGGAAAGAGTGTTGTCATCACCATATGATGAGGCTATAATCTGTTTATTGCCAAAATGCAGAACAGAAATATTTGTTGAATGTGTCTGCCTTTTCTTCAGTATTATTGATAATTCTACCATTTCCATCTACTAGTGAACCCAATGCCATTGCTAGGTTTCTTTTTGTTCCTAATATACTTAAACATTCTTCTTATTGTTCTTATCTCTGCTGGCCATAGAATTCACCTTGTGACCCTTTGCTTCCCTTATCAATTTTCTACAATTTCTAGCTTCTGATTTATATTCATTACTATCGAAACCCGGGCAACTTAGCTTTGCAGGGCCCCCTGTGACATGGGGTTATATATTAATTTGTCAGTATTAAAATTTCAGAAGGAGTCACAGTGCAATGAAGTCTGAGAACCGCTGAACTAGACTTATGTAGCTGATGGACTTATGTAGTTGCCAATATGCATTGCCTTTCATAATTCAGCAAAGTGCTAGCAAAATACACTGATTTTGTGTCCCCTCCCCCCAGCAGTACTTTAAGGAAAAGCAAAAACAAAACTAAGAACATTTCAACTGTATGCAATGTTATGCTCTTAACAAAGCTCTTAAGCACATACTTAACTTACCCAGATGATTTCAATGGGACTTAAGCACATGTTTAAAGTTAAATATCTGCCTAACTGAATACAGACAGACTTAAGTATGTGCTTAAAGGTAATCAGGTGCTTACTTGATTAGCTAAATCAGGGCCTATATCAATAGGAGTACATGTTTACTCCTTTAAAGTTTGGGCCAAATTTGAACAATTCTATTAATTTTAATGGAGTTACACCAGGAGTCAGATTTTCTGTTTCTTATCATGCCATTTGAAAAATAACCCTTAAAAAGAGAATTGTAATCATCTGTGAACCAGGGATAGCATTTTGTCCTGGAGCCTAGAAGTGAATGTGGTCAAACTATAATAACGGACTAATTGACTCCTGTTTGTGCATTCTTAACTCCAGATACTGCAGTGAACGTGAGCTTATTAAAATGCTGCTTCCTGGAGGAATCTGACACTGCCTCTGGAGGATCATTTTAATAAAACAAGAGTCTTGTTCAAGGGTTTTTAAGCAAGTTACTGAAAGATTTCTCCGTTTAATAACAGCCCAAACTGAAGGTGTGCACTCTATCCATTGTAATTGCAGCACGTGTTTGGCACCGAGGCAAAGAACATAATTAAGATTAAATTTCCCTTCTACCAACACCTTTTAAAAATAAATTGTGAATTGCTCGTTCCCAGGACACAGAGAACATGGTGACTCACAGTCTCCACTGTGTAGAAAGTACTGTAATAAAAATATCAATAGTAGGACACTCAATCCCTTCTTTTTCCCCTTTAAAAATATTTCTTCATTTACAGAAACAAAATAACCCATAGTTGCCTGAGCTCAGCTCTGGTCTCCTACCTAGTGGAGTACTTAACTTTTTCCTTTACTGGCCAGGTAAGAAAATATCGTGTACTGTCAGCAGTTCTGCCTAAATTGAATAAAAATGTTATTAACTAAATGAATGCGATGCTCTCACTCCTCGAAACAGGTGCCCAATCACTAAGGGCATGACCCAGTGCCCATTCATGTCAATGGAGAGGCTCCCACTGGCTTCCGTGGGTGTTGGGTTGGAGCCTGGAATCAGGAACGTGTTGACAGCCTCAATGGAAGGACTCCGGACTCTATGGACGTGACTTCTCCACTCATCCCCGTGGCCCCTTGAGATCACAGCTGGGAGACACTGGAGCTACCTTGATTTATACCAGTTGAGGATCTGGCCCATAAATGTTCAGAGCTGTCCATCTAGTGGCTTTCCTGGGGAGGGATAGCTCAGTGGTTTGAGCATGGGCCTGTCAAACCCAGGGTTGTGAGTTCAGCCCTTGAGGGGGCCATTTAGGAAAGTGGGGTAAAAATCTGTCTGGGGGATTGATCCTGCTTTGAGCAGCGGGTTAGACTAGATGACCTCCTGAGGTCCCTTCCAACCCTAATATTCTATGACTTCCTCACATTCAGCAATCATAGCTAGAAAGGCAGGGCCAAGTGACACTGGATGGAGGAAGGTTAGGTTAGTGAGAGGACAGGGTGAAGTAGCACATTTAGAAGCCCATTTATTTTTCCAAATGGATCACATTTTGGGGAGCAGCACTAGTTGGGGCAGGTGGGACTGGCCTGAAACCAGCTAAGGGAGCTGGGGGGCGGGGGTGTGTCTTGACTGACTTCTTACAACACAGAACTTCCCCTTTGCAAAAAAAATCACAACAGCTGGCATTCATTGGCCCATCTTCAGCAGTCTTGGCAGAGAGGCCACTGGGTGAATGGGCCATGGAAACTGGACTTCCTTGTCAATCCTTGAGGTGATCCCGGCAGAAAAGGGCGGAGGCACATTGGCAGACCAGTACCAGAGAGCAGTTCACACTTTGCCGGTGTAGATGTCCTGTGGATTAAAAGAGAACCTCAGCCTTTGGGGTTTTCAACGAGACACCCTTTGTCAGCGGCCGAGTCATGCAAGCGAGCTACCTAGATGTCTATTGATTAGAATATATATTTAAATCCAAATAATATCAAATTGTAACACGGTTGTTTCTTCCTCTCTTTTAAGGAGTGGGAATGTAATGCTAATGCAGAGATTGGTAGAATGTATCCATCTAAGGACAGGCAATTGGTGCTCCTAATTCTGCTTTTACGGTTACCCTTTGCCAGTCATTACCTGTAATGCTATACATAGCAATGGCTGCTGATTCGCTGAGCATAGGCGACTGAAAACACAAAGGCAATACAACATCTAGGTCAGGCAGTGATGTGTGCATTATAAATAGATATGGTTATTTATTCATTCCAGTTTAAAACACACCCATCTGAAACTCGAGGTGCCCGGAACAAATATTAATACAACTGGAAACAAGCAATAAAGAAGAAATACAGGGGACGATTGCCCAAAATGCAGCGAACCTGCCGAAACCTCCATCCTGCAGCTCCCCCTCTACTGCAAAACCAGATCTCCCTAAATGCCTAAGCCGTAACAGGAGATTTGCAGCATAGCCTAAAGTGCACCAGATGCAGAGTATTTTGGACCAGGACAGTGGCACTCGTTCTAAATGTGAGAGCCCCTCAGGGAATGCGCTGCCAGCAGCCCCCTGGCTTCTGTACCAAGAGAGCTCCAGCTGCCTCCAGCGATCTCAGTTGGCAGTGTGGCCTGGGGAACCAGCTGCTCTCTCAAGCAGGTGGGTCCCAAGCCATGTAGGCCTAGAGGGTATATCTACCCTGCAATAAAAGACCCACAGCATGGCCGTGGCTGGCCCAGGTCAGCTGACTTGGGCCCACAGAGCTTGGGCTAAAAATTGCAGTGTGGACATTTGGACTCAGGATTGAGCCTGGACTCTGAAACCCTGCCCGGGGGGGTGAGTCTCAGATCCTGGGTTCCAGCCAGAGCCCGAACGTCGACACTGCCGTTTTTAGCATCACGGCCCAAGCCCCGTGAGCCCAAGTCAGTTGGCCCGGTCCCTGAGACCCGGTGCCGCAGGTATTTTTATTGCAGTGTAGATGTACCCTTACAGATCAAAACCAGCTCCTTAAAGTCCACCTGGAAGCTGACAGCAAAAGAAGCGCCAGTATCGTGTATTGATAGTGAGATGCACCACTTAACACAGCGTTTATTGCGTCCCGCCTCATCTCTAGCCCCATGGAGAAGGCACCGCAGTTGTTCAGCGCAGAGGTGCCAGTGGTGTGGAGCCACGGGGGGAAGGTCTGACTGAGAAAAAAGACTGCAGCAATTTTCTGGCTACGTGCAGAGGGAGCAAATCCGTGCTGGTCAGAGCTGTTATTTGAGCATCAGAAAGTACCTGGGAGGCTCAGAAACCACCCAGATTGCCCACCTGGAGGAGCGATGAGGCACACAGGAGCTCAGTCAAAGGGGCCAATCTAATCTGTGCCATCTCCTCTGGTTCCTTCACCCAGCCGGCCACCGTCGCTTCAGTCTTATCCGGATTGAGCCTCACCCAGCCTTGCTCTTACTGATGCACTGATCTCACCAAGAGGGCCAGATCTGAGAAGTGCTTCTGCATCTAACAATGCAGATAGGGGCCGAGTGCAGCGGTTCTCAAACATCTTTGCACTGTGACCCCCTTCTGACAAACTGACCACATGACCCCAGGAGGGAGGACCAAAGCCTGAGCCCACCTGAACCCCTCCACCCCAGTGGGGGTGCCGAAACCAAAGCCCAAGGGCTTCAGCCCCGGGAGGGGGGCCTGTAACCTGAACCCCGCCACCCGGGGCTGAACCCTCGGGCTTCAGCTTCGGCCCTGAGCTGTGGGGCACGGGCTTGGGCCCTGGACCCCAGCAAGTCTAACACCAGCCCTAGCGGCCCCATTAAAATGGGGTCACGACCCACTTTGGGGTCTCGACGCACAGTTTGAGAACTGCTGGCCTAGGGGGATTTTCAAATGTGCCTAACTCTCCCTGCGGCCCCATTGTGCTAGGAGTTGTACAAACACATAGTATGTTACCGTCCCGGCCTCCAGGAGTTTGCAAACTAATGGCCAGTTTGTGGGCCGTCCTGCATTCCCATGCATGGGGGTAAGGGACCCCCTGCAGCACGAGCCAATGCAGCAGCAGGAGATGTGAGCTGCACCAGATATATTGTCTGATCTAAGGCACATCCTCCCCAGAGCAGGAGTCAGATTGTGACTTTCTGGTCTACTCCCCGGGCAGCATAACAATGCACTGCCCCATCCACAGGGTGTGTAGCAAAGCCACAGGAGAGCCCTAAAGACACAGGCCGGAGAAAGGAAGGATTATTACCCTAATTTTACAGATGGGTGAGGCACAGAGTAATGGATTGGCTGGCCCCTGGCCACGTCGGGATTCTGCAGGAGAGATAGGAATATAAACCGGATCTCCGGAACCCCACCCTCGCACTTTAACCACAAGACCATCCGTCCCATCCATAGCGCATTTTCATCCTCCCCAACCCAAAAGAAACAAAAAACCAAACCCCATTTCATTCCAAATCTCTCGCTCCGGCCCCAAGGAATTTAACAAGCAGTGTTCTGCTGTAGTGTTGCAACTGTCGGAAGACAATTTGCTGCGCTCCTAATTAGGGTTCGGTGTCATTGCGCGGCACATGCGAGTCAGTGCCTTTAACAAGACAGATCACAGTTTAACAGCGCCCGGGAGCTGAAAGTTGTTGACATGTCAAGGCTGTGGCTGCTTTATATATCTCCAGTGGAATCACTGAATCTGGCAGCAATGTACAATAGCTGAAAGACACTAATAGGCACAGACGGGGGAAGTGGGTGTCTTTTCTAGGGTGAAGAAAAGGGGCAGCTCACAGGATTGATAGCCCTTTTCCAGTAAGTAAAAACCACTGTCCTAAAGAGCTTGCCTAGTGTATTGTCTCTTTAACCTTATAGCATCCTGCACTCAGGGCCGGCTCCAGCATTTCTGCCGCCCCAAGCAAAACAAAAAAACCAAAAAAAAACACCCTGTGACCGCGATCGCGATCGGCTGCGGCAATTGGGGGGGGGGGGGAAAGCCGCGATCGGTGGCGGCAGTTCAGCGGCAGGTCCTTCGCTCCTGGAGGGAGTGAGGGACCTGCCGCCCCCGAATTGCCGCAGGTGCCGCCCCTCTCCCTTGGCCGCCCCAAGCACCTGCTTGTTAAGCTGGTGCCTGGAGCCGGCCCTGCCTGCACTCAAATCACCCTCCATCTCTGCTCTGTGCTTCTTTGGCAGAATGCTTCCCAGGTTTTTTGTTCATAAAAATAAAAAGCAAAACAAGAGAGGTTGCAAGGTTGCCGTATTGATTTCCTTTTGACACTGAAGCAAAGTGGCATTCTGCAGTGCACAAGGTGGCAGAAGCTGCTGGATGGTTGAACGTGTTGCCATACCTTCCCTAAATGGCATGTCGTGGGTCAGATGCAATACTGGTGTTCATCAATATACTCTTGACAAG
This sequence comes from Emys orbicularis, assembly GCF_028017835.1. NCBI lineage: Eukaryota > Metazoa > Chordata > Testudines > Emydidae > Emys > Emys orbicularis. The sequence continues at coordinate 5,417,320 of NC_088693.1, forward strand.
ATAACCCACGGCGACGACCTTGACTCAGTGCAGGCCATGTTTAATTTGTTCCATGTTTAATTGGTCACGTGTCTTCTTGACACCCAAATGGAGATGCATTTGTCTATGCCTTGATTGTCAGGCATGGAAGGAATCCTGAGTTGGAATTACACCTGGGTGACAGAGGAGGTGGATTTCCCCTGGCACGTACAAGTTGCATGAAACCTCCTCCTGACTGAGTTCTGTGACCATTAGTTATTATTTGCATGGCAGTCGCAACCCAGACTGGGGTCCAGGTGTACTAGGTACTTTCTGCACTCCAGTAAAAGGACCTGCCCCAAAGAGCTTCCAATCTAAACAGACATGACAGACAAAGGAACAATTATCCCCCCATTTTACAGATGAAGAACTGAGACAGAGAAATTAAGGCCCAGTATTTTAAAGCTATTTATAGAGTCATTGATTCCAAGGCCACAAGGGACCACTGTGACCATCTAATTCGACCTCCTGCATAACACAGGCCAAACACCTGCCCCAAAACAATTCCTAGAGCAGATATTATAGAAAAACACCCAATCTTGATTTAAAATTGGCCAGTGGTGGAGTTGTTCCAATGGTTAATTACTCTATCCATTAAACATTTATGCATTATTTCCAATCTGAATTTGTCCTGCTTCAACCTCCAGCCATTGTACTGTGTCATAGCTTTCTCTGCCGGATTGAAGATCAGCCCATTATTAAATATTTGTTCCCCATGTCGATACTCATAGATTGCAATCAAGTCACCCCTTAACCTTCTCTCTGGTAAGCTAAAGAGATAGACTCACGGAGCTCAGTCACTACAAGGGAGGTTTTCTAATCCTTTAATCAGTCTCGTGGCTCTTCTCTCAACCCTCTCCAATTTCTCAACAGCCTTCTTGAATTGTGGGCATTAGAGCTGGACACAGTATTCCAGCAGTGGTCGCACCAGTGCCAAATACAAAGGTAAAATAATCTCCCTACTCCTACCCAAGATTTCCCTTAGGAATCCAAATACCATCAACATGAAAATGAGATCTAAGCTCCTAAATCGGGTAGGTGATGCGACGCTAAGCCCAGCAAAGCCTTAATAGTTTTAAAAATCTGGGCCTTATTGATTTGCCCCAAGGCCACATAGGGTGCCTGTGGCTGAGTTGGAAACTGAACCCAAATACTGCGAGTCCCACATCCGTCCCATAAGCCACCAGAACGTCCTTCCCTTCAAAGGCCCTGCTCTAAAGCCAATTGGAGTCGATAGGATTTTTTCCATTGGTTTCAATGTGTTTTGGATCAGGTGCTAAATCACCATCATCTGTGCTCTACACTCACTGTTACTGGTGGAAACTGACTGCTTTAAAAAAAACTTGGAACAGTTGTTTCAAGGTGAAACGAACAAGCTAATTAATTAAAACCAAGCTAGTTGTTTCTTTACATTTCAAGCTCTCCAAACCAACAACAACAAAAATCATTTGGAGGAAAGATTCAGACACACAGTATTTCCTGGTACATGTCTCCTGCTCATTCCATAGATGCTGAATAACTAATCACTCCTTTCCCTCAGGCTGGGGTAGCCCCGGTTTGGACGGCATTTGAACAACTCAGATTCTAGACCCACGTGGAGAACAACCATCAATCTGACAGTCAAGTAAGAAAGCCTCAGGTCTGACAAGCCTTTATCTATTGAGGGCGTACATTAGATCTTTGCCACAGCTGATTTCCAGTGAAACCTGCAGCCTTCGGTAAAGGTTAATGCACGCTAGGTGGCCCAGGATTTAACCGCACTTTTTCTACCCTGAGAGAACTAAATACCCTTCCACAGACTGAAACTGAGAGCATCATCTCCTTGTTTCTTTGTTTTCATTTTGAAAGGAAACCTGGACATGGATCAAGCTTTGGATTGAACAAAAGACACATGATATTGGTGATATTTCCTAGATTCCTCTTTGGAGAAGAAAATGCTGGACTGCACTGATCCATTAGCAAAAGAATCACACTGAAGTTATGTTCAGTTCTTTCGTATGCCAGAGGCATTTATTATTATTGTAATTGCTATGTATTAATTATGATATTATGAAACTATGTATCTGTTATTCCATATATACGTAAATATGAAGTATTTGTGGTTATACAACAGTTGCAAAGTTCAGTGAATCTGAACTAGAGCTGCATCCAGAGGTGGTGATGTTGCTCTTGTGACATTGTGACGCAATGTTGTGACAATGAGAAGCAAAATTGCAACCTAACCATCATCTCCGGGCAAGGGCAGCCAATAGAGCTGGTGATCCAGAGATGGGTGGTCGGAGGAGGAAAGGTTGCATGGGAAAGAGGCCCATGCTCTTTGCTCTTACCTTGACTAGCAATTGCAATGTCTCATCCAAAGGTCATAGCTGCAGTAGAAGAACTTAGAGAGCTACCAAGAATGTCACTCCATTGTGATGTGGTGGCTTCATGCATATGGGACCTGATCCAAAGCTCTTTGAAGTCAGTGGAAAGATTCCCACTGATTTCCGTAGGCATTGCATCAGGCCCATTCTGCATAATGCAGCTCTATGATATTAGTATTCTGCTTGTCCCACTCGAACTTGCTGGGTTAGGAAGGGATTGTTCCTTTTTACTGAATTGGTCACTTAACTCTGGTGGGAAAGCTGATCTTCAGACAGCCTCCTGACCACTCCCCTTAGTATCTAAATGAACTTCTAAATCCACAGGAGAAAGGGAAATAAAATAGATTTTTTTTCTCTCTTTCAATGGGACAAATGGTATTTTTTAGTTCATCAGCGAGGAAATGACTACCCTCCCCCACTCTATGGGAACACATTTTGATACGTTAAATTATATTAAGAGGGGAGAAATCTGCTGAGATGCAGCATCTCATTTAGAGAAGCACCCTGGATGGGGATTAGAGAGAGAGAGAACATGAGAGGAATACAGTATTATCTATAACCACAGATGTTACTAGATGGTATGTAAAACATCTCATTGGCACAAAACATGCCTTCCAGCCTCTGTGAACTCTCTGGCTGCTTCCTCCAACAGTTCAGTGCTTTTGAGGCTGTGGAGTCTACCAGTGACTGAGTGAGCGTGAAGTCGGAATCCCTAATGCGCATAATGATAATGGAGGAATGTCTAATCGGGTGTTCACAGTTGAAAGAAAACAGACTGGATGCAGGGCTATTCTATCTGAACACCACCCCCATTGGGATAGTACCCAAGTAGCTACGGGACATGCAGTATGGTCCAGTGGAATGACTCTGTGGTTATATGACTGAATTCTGACCCTACTTCTCCAACTGGCTCCTTGGATGGACTTGGACAAGTTACTTAACTGGTCTACTTCAAGTTTCCCTAACAGGTAATACTGGGGAAGTGTATTCCCTTTGCATGGCTTGGATGAGGATTAATTAATTAATGACTATGAAGTGCTTAGTATGTTGGTTTAGCATAGCCGGAGACCCAGCCCATGAGCCCTAACCAAATCCTAACCCAAACTTTGTGGGTTTCCAAAATCCAGATCTGGACCTTCACTTTGTAAATTGGCCTCTAAATATACAGTGAGCGGAATCGATACCCTGGACTTGACGCCATGCATTGAAGTATTCAAAATCCGCACCTGAACGCTGGCGTTATCTGTGGTGTATTTCTTGCTGTTTCATTAACCAGGTGGAGGTATGATGTGGCCTAGCACTAGAAGGTCTGGGTTTTTCACCTGTTGTGTGGTTACATTACAAAGGCAAACATTTCCTTCTGAGTTTCTAATCTCCCGCTGGAGTCTCTGAGTTCACATAAGGCTTGGGACAAGATTTCCGCTGGTGCTAAATTATGCAGGCTGAAATAGCATAAAAATGGAAGGAGAATAGACAGTTTTAAAGGTAACTAGAAATTTGAACTCAGAGTTTTTATTTATGATCAAATAGGGAACAAATTTGCAGCTGCTTTAATGCATTGTGCTATAGATATTGGCTAATGTATTGCTGTGCAAGGAAGCACATAAGTTATTACTCAGTCCTCAGAGGGCCAAAATGGAGAATCTTTAGTTCATTCCATTGTATCATCGGTGTCTTAGAAGTCATTTATTCAAGGGAGAAGAGAAATTCTGCGGGAAATTTACCGTATTTGTTCCTTCTGTCCTATGGGCATTTATCCAGCTAATGTTTGCGGTCTTCATTTATCTTGTATTATTCCTGCCTCCTTATATGAGGTGATCATTACACCAATTTGGCTCCCTGAAGAAAGTTTTAATGATGTCACAGGCAATAAGGAATAGCTTGGCTCCTTCCTCTTCAGGCGTCCACAAGGGAACTTTCCCAATCACAGCAGCAAGAGGAGAAACCAACAGTTCAGATCTTCCAGCACTGTGTGGGCTTTGGAACAAAACAACAGGATCCAAACAGAACAAACCTCAATCATTACTGATTTCATCAGATACCTCTTTCTGATGAATAATGGCCCTTTCCTGGATTTGAACTGGCAATGGAGGATGATATTCCATAAATTCTTTAACTGTTTGTATAGCTAGATAGATACGGATTCAAGATTTTCAAAAGTGCTTTTGAATGCCTTCATTTTTGGGTGCCCAACTTGAGACTTGATCTTCAGAGGGTTGGTGCACTGCATTTCTGAAAAGGCAGGTCCCTTTGAAGTGTCTCACATTGGGTTCTCAAAAATCGCGGGCCCCAAAATCACTGATCATGTTTGAAGAACTTGGCCATATCTATATAAAAGCAGCTATGCGATGGCAATCTCGTGACTGACCTGGGTTGAGTTCCAAGCCAACAAGCTGAACAGCCATTCTCAATCCCCTGAGCCGTCCAGTTCCCCAAGCGCTTTGAATGAGGATATGTGTATTGTCATACAGGCAGTAAGACCTCCTTCTTGGCTCTCCCAGAACGTGCCAAGCCAGGGCTCTGCTTTCAGTCTGGAAAACTCACCTCTGACCTGTGTTACCCCTCTTTGCAGGCACTATTCAGCAACAGGAAAAAGCATCAAGCCTTGGAACTAAGTGGAGCCGGTTAATTAGCTCTCATCCCATTCCCATAGGCTTCCCAGACACTGCCGACTCAGCCCTACCACTCTTGCCTCCACATCGGACTGAGGGAATGAAGGGAATGCTTAGCACAAGAGAAGAGAACTAGGGGGTTGTGTCTGTAAGTTCTGCCTGGCCAAGACCCTGATCAAGTCCAGCTGCTCCCACAAGTTTAGGACATATTGCACAATGGTCTCAGCCTTGGTCCTGCCAAACTTCTTGCATGAAGTCCGGAATTTCACGGGACTGCCTTCCCTACAATAACTCAAAAGGAGAGAACCCCATGGAAGACTGGGGCATCTCCCTGATATCAAACAACAGATATGGCAGCAGTTTGTTCCAGTTGCAGGATCCGGCTGTGATGAAATCGCATGGCCTTCCCTTTAGGGTCTGGTTCCAATGCTCCACTAACCTGTCCATTTGGGGGTGGCAGACTGAGGTTCTTATGGACTTTGTGTAAAGTAGGGAGCAAACTTTGTGTAGTAACCTTGACTTGAAGATCATGCCCTGATCAGTTAGCATCACCCTGACCATTGGTTCAAGGGGCCCAACTAAATCTACCCCAATGCATTCAAATGGGGTGTCTACCAAGGGGGAGGAACCAGGGGAGCCCTTTGGGTAGGCTTGGGACTCACCAATTAGCACTTGGGACAAGAGCTGTAATAGTCCTTGACCTCTTGATATATTCCTGGGCAGAAAAAATGAGCCAATATCCATTCCTGTTTTTTTCTATCCCTAAGTGGCCAGACCATGGTATTTCATGGGCCAGTTTGAGGACTTTGTGCCTAAAGGACCTGGGGACCAGTAACTGTGACCAGTGTATTCTCGTTTGGGGCTCTTGTATCACCTGAATCAGGACATCGCCATCCAGTTCAAAGCGAGGGTATTGTGCATCCCATACCACATCCACCAGGGGCCCATTGACCCTGGCTAGCCACTGAAACAGCTAGCTAAACGCTCCCATCATTTAGCTGATCTTGCACAAAGTCACCGGAGCTGGTGAGAAACTGACCGTTCACCGATGGGATTGTTAGACATAGTCACCCTTGTGTGGACCTTCCAGGGGTGCCCTTCTGTGCTTGTTTCACCGGTTCTGGCTCAGCGTCTATAGGGTCTCTGGTGGTGTCTGGGAGTCTAACACCCGTGGGGTATCTCCGGAAGGTCCATGCCACATTGGGTGGCAGTGGATTTAAAGGCCCATAGTCTCATGCCCTTAAATGCCAGTAGGGGTCACTTCCAGGCAAGGCAATGCTCCTTCCGTGTTTTCTGAAGGACGGGAAAGGGGAAGACCTTCACAAGCAGTATACTGACTCCCTCCTGTGTGCTAGGATCTGGGTGTCATTAGTTGGCCTCTTTCAGCAGCCCAGTTATGGGGCCCCAATCCTGATCCAGAATCATTGGGAATAACAATTTTTTTGCCATGGCCACCCCCCAGCTCCATGGCCTGTGGGTAGGGAAGAAAATCTCCATGGATACCCTTCTACAAGCAACATTCCCCCCCCAGTCCTTGGGAAGTTATGGCCCAATAGCTGCTTGCGTATAAATATCTGGCCAGAGTCAACCAGCCCCTGGATCTCTACCTCCTCGACTATAATGAGGACAACAAGAGCATCGAGCTCCCCGAGAAATGCTGATGTCCAGAAGGAGCAGGCTATGGCATAGACACATTCCACTGCCCCTAGGCTGTACTAGTCCCCACTTAGTCAGAATTGATTTTCCATGGGGAAGCAGCTTCTGCAGGTCCTTTCAGCCCCTTTCTCTCACAGACCCTTTCAGTCCCTGACTGGCTGCACCCTTAAGGGACCATTGCCCCAGAAGGGGTAATGCCCTAAGGTGAAGGGCTGCCCCAGCCCACGGAACAGCCTTTCCAACCTTCTGGCTTCTCCCTTCTTCTGTGGGTCCAATGCCTTGCTGGGGGAGGCCAACGGAGCCTCTTCTCCTGGTTCAGATCAGGAGGGCACCCCAGGGTGTAGCTTAGCCTCCAAGAAGTTCTTGACCAAACACATTGAGCTCTCCAGGTTGTCTATCATCATCTCTCTCTTGTCCACCATCCTTCATTCCCAATTAATGGAAGTTTTGGGGGAATTAGATTTTCATGCCCAACATAATACTGAAAACACCTGGTTGCCCATAAAAGCCTAACATTTACATTCAACTGCACTGGGTGGTTAGAGACTACGGTGATGGGAAATTAGGTACATACATAGACAGATAGATTCAAGTATTTTATCACCACACAAGGCTTGGAAACCTATTTATTAACATGCGGATGTGAATGCTTTTGGAAGGTGATCAGGGTCTGACTATCTGCTCTCCAAAATTTCAACTTCCAATGCTAGGGCTTAAGACAAAAAACATATTATTGCATTCACATCTACACAGCATGATAATTACTTGCAATCTATATTGCTAAAAAATGTTTCTCTTTTTCTCTAATTTCCCTAGAATTGCATTATTTTACTGAAACTTTTCTGAATACGTCTTTTGAGACAGTGGAATGCTTTCTGCCCACATCTTTGGCTCATGGTGCTTCTTTAAAAGTGCCTCCAATGGGAAACGTAAAATACATCAGCAAACTATAAATACCTGGGCTTCTCCCGTGTCACTCTGTGTTGACTTTTATATTCAATCAGTTCTGCTGAGCCATCTTGTCAGTCATTCATTTAACAGCCCAGGGAGGAATGTATTCAAATAACTGGCGGTGCTTCACCCTGCGGCAGGCCAGGGCGGAGAGAGCAGAACATACCACACACCACAATACCAGCGTTTGATTAATTTCAGCCGTATTTAATTAAAAAGCGTCCCCCTTCAGTTAATTACATGTTTTATGAGAAATGGATGCAGTTACTTGGAATCCGACAAGGGGTGATGTTTCTGTCGTCTCATCGCAACAAGAGAATATCAGTTCTGGGAAGTACAATAGAATTCATAAACAATTGGCTACAGACGTCTCCCCCCAGACACTCAGGGTAGCCATTTTTGGATTAATACATGAGTTCACTCCATCGTGTCAAGGCTTTATTACACACCATTGCCTATGCTACATGCTACTTCTCTCTGCCCTCAATGCATTTTGGTCCTTGATCCTTCCCCGTGTGGAAAATCAGGGGGGATCATTAAGGAGAGGAGGTCGAAATTTTCAGAAGTGACTAGTGATTTTAGATGCCTCCATTGTTGCATCTGACAAAGTGGGTATTCACCCACGAAAGCTTATGCGTCTGCTAGTCTATAAGGTGCCACAGGACTCTCTGTTGCTTTTTACAGATCCAGACTAAGACGGCTACCCTTCTGATACTCAATTGTTGAGGTGGCCAACTTGAAACCTTTTAAAAGGGGCATGATTTTTTTCAGAAAGTGCTGAGCGTCTGCCCGCTGAAAAATCAAGCCCCTTTAAGGTGTCTCAAGTTGCTCCCCCCAAAATCACTAGTTACGTTTGAAGACAGATTTGAGCCAGGGAAGGAGTTTCTCATTTGGAATTTTTCTCTTCATTAACCTGGGGCTCTCCCCACATTGTTCTCTTGTGCTTATGGGCGCTGCCTGCTTGTATGAGTCATTGTGAATGAGCACGGCGATACCTAGAGGCTGGGTGCAATTGTAATAAATGCCGTCAGCATTTGCATGGACACAGTGCTTAATTGGTAATGGAAGAGGTGCCAGGGCCCAAGCAATTAGGTGCCAGTGCTCAAGCAATAATACTATACTACAGATTTCATGGGGGAGACCAGCGTTTCTCAAACTGGGCGTCCTGACCCAAAAGGGAGTTGCAGGGGGGTCACAATGTTATTTTAGGAGGGTCACGGTATTGCCACTGCCTTCAGAGTTGAGCCAGCAGCAGCGCCGAAGTAAGGATGCCAATACCATACCATGCCATCCTTCCTTCTGCGTTGCTGCCCTCAGAGCTGGGCAGTCAGAGAGTGACAGCTGCTGACTGAGGGCTCAGATCTGCAGGCAGCAGCGCAGAAGTAGGGGTGGCAATACCATACCATGCCATCCTTACTTCTGTGCTGCTGCTGGCAGCGGCTCTGCCTTCAGAGCTGGGCTCCCTGCCAGCAGCCGCCGCTGTCCAGTTGCCCAGCTCTGAAGGCAGCGCTGCCGCCAGCAGCAGTGCAGAAGTAAGGGTAGCAGTACCGCAACTTCCCTACAATAACCTTGCGACCTCCCCCCCCCCACACACACAACTCCTTTACGAGTCAGGACCCCTATAATTACAACACCGTGAAATTTCAGATTTAAATAGCTGAAATTATGAAATTTATGATTTTTAAAATCCTATGACCATGAAATTGACCAGAAGGGACCGTGAATTTGGTAGGGACCCTAGCCATGGGGTAAGGCTGCTGGTGGAGGGCAAGGGAAAGGAAGAGGAGGAGAGAAAGAAGAGGGGTTGGGGGTAATTCTATCCTCCCCCCACTTTAAAATCTCCACAGTCCCTGAATAGTAGCATCACTTGTATAAAATATCTCTCAACCTGGTGAGAGCAAAGATGGGAGCAAGCCACAAAATTTAATCCAGATCCATTTTGGACTTCAAACATCCCAAAGATCAGGGGAGTTCAAATGTGGAGTTTTGATTCAGCCCAATATGAAGACATCGTTTGTTTGCAAAATTCCGGGCTGGATCCGTTTTTGAAAACCCCAACTTTAGGAAGGGTTTGGAACTGACATTTTGATTGGACTAACGCCAGCTGGGGATTATTTTATGAAAGGACTTTTTCGTGAGAAAAATGCCGGCTCATCAAAACTGAAACTTTTTTGCGTGAATGTATTGATTTCGACAAATGTTTCACTGGGAAGGTGTCTCGCATCCAGGATACGGTTTCTGGTCCAAACAAGAGAGCTACCTGTCCCAGACTAGCCAACTGCTGAGTGGTAAGGGTATTTACTTGGCCTTTAGGATACCCAGGTTCAAGTAAAAAGCAACAGAGGGTCCTGTGGCACCTTTAAGACTAACAGAAGTATTGGAGCATAAGCTTTCGTGGGTGAATGCCCACTTCATCAGACGCATCAGTCTTGCGTCTGATGAAGTGGGCATTCACCCACGAAAGCTTATGCTACAATACTTCTGTTAGTCTTAAAGGTGCCACAGGACCCTTTGTTGCTTTTTACAGATTCAGACTAACATGGCTACCCCTCTGATACCAGGTTCAAGTGTGATTCAACTCTGCCTGATTGAGTGCAGGGACTTCTCTCTCTCTGGTCCAATGAATATTTAATTATTTATGCAAAGGGAACAGCCCCAATTGAGACTGACTGTATAGACCATAACTCAGGCAGAGCCACGACTTGAACCTTGATCTCTCACAAGGGAAGTAGTGGAGGCAAAAGACATACCTGGCTTCAAGACTAAGCTTGATAAGTTTATGGAGGGGATGGTATGATGGGATAGCCTAATTTTGGCAATTAATTGATCTTTGACTATTAGCGGTAAATATGCCCAGTGGCCTGTGATGGGATGTTGGATGGGGTGGGATCTGAGTTACTACAGAGAATTCTTTCCTGGGTGTCTGGCTGGTGAGTCTTGCCCACATGCTCAGGGGTTTAGCTGATCGCCATATTTGGGGTCAGGAAGGAATTTTCCTCCAGGGCAGATTGGCAGAGGCCCTGGTGGTTTTTTGCCTTCCTCTGTAGCGTGGGGCACGGGTCACTTGCTGGAGGATTCTCTGCACCTTGAAGTCTTTAAACCATGATTTGAGGACTTCAATAGCTCAGACATAGGTTAGGGGTTTGTTACAGGAGTGAGTGGGTGAGATTCTGTGGCCTGCGTTATGCAGGAGGTCGGACTAGATGATCGTAATAGTCCCTTCTGACCTTAAAGTCTATGATTCTACATCTGTATCCGGCTGGGGTAGAGTCTCTCTCTCTCTCTCTCTCTCTCTCTCTCTCTCTCTCTCTCTCTCTCTCTCTCTCTCTCTTTTGCTCTCATTTTTCCATGAAAAATTTCAAAAGATCTCATTTTCATTCTGATGCAGAAGGAAAATAAATTTTGCAATGTCAAAACTTTTGCAAAATCCTTGGGTTTTGGCCAGCCCTGATTTGGACCCAGAGCTGGTGAAGACTCAGATATATGATATAAGTCCCAAATAAAGGACACAGCAAAAAGTACCAGAGAAAAATATGATACTACAGTAGAACCTCAGAGTTACAGGTACCTCGGGAATGGAGGGTGTCCGTAACTCTGCAATGTTCATAACTCTGAACAAAGCGAAGTTCGGGCTCCAGCTCCAGCAGCTGACACTCCAGGCTGGGCTTCAGCGGCATCTGAGCTCCCTCCTCAGCAGGTAGCCCAGATGTACCTACCTTTAAGATGCAATACAGGCCCAATACAGTACAGTACTTCCTTTTTTTTTGGTCCTGGCTGCTGCCTGATTGGTTACTTCTGCTTTCACACGGTGGCTGGTTGACTGGTCAGTCTATAACTCTGGTGTTCGTATCTTTGAGGTTCTACTGTAGATTTATTTGTATCTATCTATCTATCTATCTATCTATCTATCTATCTATCTATCTATCTATCTATCTATCTATCTAATCTTGTTATTTCTATGACGGTAGCATAGAGGACCCCAATCAAACATAAAGGCCCTGTTGTGTCAGATGCTCTACAGACACATAACAAAGAAGAAAGGCCCTGCCCCAGACTGCTTACAGTCTACGGAAAAAACAAGATAAGCCAGGAAGACAACGCAGACCAATGAAGTCGGGGTATGTTGGGAGGATGAGGTAACAACAAACAAAGAGTGCTCAGCACAAGCCACACCTCGTCACTAGCTGTCTGACTATTGTACCTACAGTGTCCATGTGTTGGTATTTCTAAAACAGGCACGAACTTTTCTAGGAACTCGGTTTTTATGGCTCTGAATCGCTGATGGAAATAATTTACTGTAATGAGCAGTGAAATGGCGGCAGGTGATGGGGGAATAGAGTTAAATGTAGAGCTCAAATGAGTGAGACGCCTTGTAAGGAAGTAGAGTCGAGTGAGCCAGACACAGCAGAGCATCAAAGGTGATGTGGTTAAGCTTCACTGAATAAACACGATAGCAATTTGCTCCCTTTCCTATTGAGCTTTACATATATTACCATGCGTTCTGAATTTGTTTCACGATACCAATCTAAGGGGGTCTGTTATAGAAGCCATCCACTCCAATCTTCCCCGCGCACAGCTCTTCAGTGACGGGCAGGCACAATAAATTGAACAGCCATCTTTAATCTTTCTCTAAAATGTAAATAGCACCTCATGATCTTTTTTTAAAAAGAGAGTCCCTGCTTTCTCATTGCAGGCTTAATCTCACCGCTGATGCCAGCTGATGGATCCAAGCATCAGTCCAAGACTTTTAAATGATTTAACGGGTTCAATAGCTGTCTCATCCTTTGCTTTTATAGTTAAATCAATTCTTAGGAGAGGAAAATAAGCTCGCCAGTGAATCATAACCCACATGAGTTTAACCTTCCTTATAGTCAGTTTCAAATGATCTGTAATAAATCAACCTTGAACTTTCGCCAAGGGCGAAAAATGTGGTGATTACAAAACAGAAGCGAGGTGCTACTGTGTTGCCATGATGGAACCATGGCGCAGATTAAATTGTGCTGAGATGTCTTGTGACCGCTTTTCATTTGAATCTCTTTATAGACAATGGCAAGCATATGAACTCACTGTCCTGAGACATTAAAGCGCTCATAGGAACTCCGGGCTGAGGATGGTATTTTTAACCCAGGCTAAACTCCCATGGATTCCAGCTGCACACTGGGAAACTGGGCTATGGGGAGTGAATCTATAGCATACACAATGCCTTACTGGAGGGCATGGGGATGGGGGAGATGGGGTGGGGTGGGGGCGGTGGTGCTTGATACTCAGCCAAGGAGAGTGATGGGTTAGACTGTACAAAGCCAACTGGGAGTAGTAGAGAATCTCCCTACTTCTGAGCAATTTTCCTCCCCCAAGCATGTCAATTACCCCCCTCCCGCTGTTGGGAAACCCACTCCTAATTAACTTGGCCACACTGAGCAGCTCTGACCAATGTGGAGCCGTCTCCTCTCCTTTTTGCACATCCCCAAGGACTGCGTAGCTGCCTGTGCAGGCTGTTTACACAGCCGTCTAGGGCAAACCTACCCTATCAGATCAAGATTCAGAACAATAAGAAAAAATTCTACAACGTGCTTTAAAACATCTATTTTCAGCCAAACCAGGCCAAAAAAAGAAGGATGGTCATGGGGTTACAGCGCCAGACAGACTCAGTGGAGCTGCATTTGACCTTAGTGCTACCACAGACTCTATGGAGCTCCATGAGAACAACTTAATTACTTCCTGCCTCAGTTTCCCAGCTGCAAAATAGGGATAATCACTAGAGCTCTTTGAAATTTTTTATTCCAAACTTTTCCCCTGATGAATAAAGATCTTTTTCTGAAACAAAAAACTTTTTGTTATTTGCCCCCCACCACTTTTCCTCCTTCATTCTTTTTTCTTTTCTTTTTTTGCCACTGAATGAAGTAGAACAAAAGATTTCTATGACAGTAGCATAGAGGACCCCAATCAAACATAAAGACACTAGAATGGGTTAAGTACTGGAATGGGTTTAGCACTGGAATGGGTTACCTAGGGAGGTGGTGGAATCTCCTTCCTTAGAAGTTTTTAAGGTCAAGCTTAACAACGCCCTGTCTGGGATGATTTAGTTGGGGATTGGTCCTGCTTTGAGCAGGGGATTGGACTAGATGACCTCCTGAGGTCCCTTCCAACCCTGATATTCTATGATTCTAGGGTTGTTTTCCTCATTTTTCTTTTTTCAAAAGTTACAGAGCAGCAAAAGGGGGAGGGAGGGAAGAAACTCCGCAATTCTGCCAAGTTGCAAGATTTGAAAAGTTGCAGAGTAGCAAAATGGAAAAATGCATGAAACAAAAAACTGCAAGTGAAAAAAGTGGACAATAATCTAAACGTAAACACTGTAAAATATCTCCCTGCTGCTCATTTTCTCCGAAACATCTAACTCTTCTGGGGGTCGGGGAAAATCTGGGGACTTCATTGGAGTATTATTTTTCCTGACTTCTGCCTCTTTTGGACAGAGGTTTGATGCCAGAATTTCAGACCATGGTCTATAACACCCATTACTGCTCCCCCTTAAGGAAAATCTTTCATTAAACGTAATATTTACAGATACCATATTGCCTTCTATAGACAGCCTCCAGTACTAGGTTATATCAATGTAGTGAAACAGTTCACTGAAAATAACAGCAGCATTGAAACAAACAAACAATGGGAGTTATGCTTGCACATTAAGTCTCTGAATAGTGTAATTTGCTTTTAAATTAAGAGGAATTTTAACTTTCCACTTGCAATTAGAATAATAATAAACTTCCCCCCTAATGATAACTACAGACAATATTGTTAAACTGAAAATGCCTAAACATTTGGTGTCAGTACAGTGTAAGTTACAGTATCATTATATATATGATCAAACTTTTATGGCTTGTGTTATTTTTGAGGCTCTGAAATGGAAGGCTGATTTGTCGCTTATTAGAGCTCAATGAATGTTCCTTTAATAGCAATGGGATACTTTAATGCTGTACAGAGTCAGTCTCATTAAATCTAATGTGAGATACTGCATTTTACTGCAACAGGAATGCTAAGATTTAATAAATCAGGTTAATAAAAGCATTGCTTTGCACTCTTTGATGCGCACTGAAACCGAGCTGTGAAAGCAACGTAACTGCCTTAGGGCTAGATTGTGCCTTCAAGGACTATCTACACTATTCCAGGAGAAGCTCTGAGTGGCATTGTGCCCTCCAGGGGTCCCCTCTTGAGCCAGGTAAGGTGGAGGAGTAATTTGTAACACTCCTTTATGCATCACAGCATCCTTCCTCTTGAACAGACCATCTGGTGCATAGGAAGGAGGTGGAGTCCTGGCTCCACCTACTCCTTTGCCCTTCTCTGCCCGCTGTCTCCTGTCATGAGCATCTCAGGCATAGCTCTTTTTCTTTTCCTAGCACCAGGAGCCACCAATGGACAATTAACAAGAAGTGGGACTTTATCCAGGAATGCAGTGACAATGAAAAGGATTCAGGGGTCATGGTGTATAACCAATGGAAAATGAGCTCCCAATGTGATGTTGTAGCTAAGAGTGTGAACAAGATCCTTGGAGGCACAAATTGTGGAATATCAAACAGTTTAGGGAAGTGGTACTGCACTTAGGAAGGAAAAATAAAATGCACAGCTACAACATGAGGACCAATCAACTCGGCGGAGTCCTGCTGAAAAGGATCTGGGGGTTAGAGTGGATCACAAATTGAATATAAGTCAGATGCAGTTACAAAAAGCTAATATCATTCTGGGGAGTATTAACAGGAGTGTCATATGCAAAAACACAGGAGGTAATTGTCTCACTCTACTCAGAACTGGTGAGGTCTCAGCTGGAGTCCTGTGTCCAATTCTGGGTGCTGTACTTCAGGAAAAGCGTGGATAAATTGGAGCAAGTCCAGAGGAGAACAAAAATGAAAAAAGGTTTAGAAAACCTGATCTATGAGGAAAGGTTAGAAAAACTGGGCATGGTTAGTTTTGAGAAAAGAAGACTGCAGGGGGATCTGATAACAAATATGCGAAGGGCTGTTATAAAGAGGACGGTGATCAATTGTTCTCCGTGTCCACTGAAGGTAGGTCAAGAAGTAATTGGCTTAATCTGTAGCAAGGGAGATTTAGGTTACATATTAGGAAAAATGTTCTAACTATGAGGATAGTTAAGCACTGGAATAGGTTACCAAGAGAGGTTGTGGAATCCCCGTCACTGGAAGTTTTTAAGAACAAAGTTCGGCACACAACTGTCAGGGATGGTCTAGGTATAGTTGGTCCTGCCTCCATGCAGGGGGCTGGACTAGATGACCTCAAGGTTCTGTCCAGCTCTACATTCCCATGATTCTATGATTATCTCTGTATACAGCATTACTGAAACCATTATTGTATAGTTTTTCCAGTTCTGGTGTCCACACTTCAAAAAGGATGGTGAAGAACTAGAAAGGTTTCAGAAAAGAGCTACAAAAATGATTCCAAGGACTGCCCAATACCCTATTCACCAGTCTGAGAGTCTCTTTTTCTCTTGCAACCAAAAGTCCTTCCCAAATGATTAAACTCAGGTTTCAATCTGAAAATGGACAATTTGACACAATTCTGTCTTGTGAAAATGTTTTCTTTCCACTGTCTCTCTTGCGCCCACATATGGTGTCTGTAGAGCAACATTCTATAGATGCCATTGTAGGTCCATAAACCATGTCAAGGCCTCCTCTGTGATGCTCTGAATGTCAAGGCCTCCTCTGTGATGCTGTGAATATCACCCATTTCATCTTTGAATCCATATTTGGGGCACTGCATTGATGGATGATTTGGATGTTCTCACCACAGTCCCACTAAGGGGAGTCTTTGATTTTCCACTTGTGCATCAAGTAGCCTCATCTTCCATGGTTTGTTCCGATGCAGTTCAGTGTGGTCCAAAGTCTGCCTGGCAAGTCGAAACCGGGAGGATGGCTTGTTGGGGTCAGTGATAATGTGCATGTTTGGAATGGTGGGTGAGGTCCAGATTCTTTGCATTCCCTGCCTGGATCCAGAGACTTGAAGTGGGCGCATGTGGTCCATAGTGGTTTTCATGCTTTCAGGTGTTGTTGGGGAATGTTGTCCATAACCTGCTGGATGGGAAGTTCCAAGTAGTCTTTGGCATGTTTAAGTTCTCGTGCTGTGACTATATCGCGATGAATAACTGGAGGTTCAATGTTTGCTAATACAGAAAGCCACGGTAGCAGCATTGATCTTAAAGTTCCTGTGTGATTTGCATGGTCTGCTGCAGCTGCCTATCCACAAGTTGGGTATGGCAGGTTCTTGTCCATACCGTGCACAATACACTCTGCAGCTGAGTACACCAGGGCCAGAGTTGATGTTTGTAGCACAGAGCGTGCGGAACTAAAAACAAATGTCAAAATCTCAACTGTTGCCACGAAATGGAATTGTGCTCCACTCAGAACTGGATTCTGATCAGGATTTGGATCCAAACCTTGCTACTGGCTCCCACCCCGATAATGGACTGAACCCAAAGTTCAGATCCTGTCACCCCCAAACTTTGGCAATGTTCAGCTCTAGATCCAGATTCAAAGTTTGTAGAACAGATCTTTCTCTACTTGTCCATTCTGACTGGCACATGTAAATAGAGTTGTGTGAATAACTATTTTGTGGTTTGCTGGGTAACAATAAAAATAGGGGGGAAATTGTTTCAATTCAACCCGAAACAATTTTTCCCTAGTTTTTCAGTGAACCAAAAAGTAGAAAACAAATAGTTTTTGGCCAAACAAAAGATTCCATTCAACTTGAAACATTTCATTTTGTTTTTGACTTTTTCTACCCTTTACAATTCTTAAAAATGAAATGTAGGTAAGTTTCAAAACAAAAATTCATTTCAAATAAATAAAAAAAAAAAGTTTCATTTAGAAAATGTCCAAGTGAAACATTTCATTTTTTTCCAGATTTTTTGGCGTGACTGAGTGCATTTTTCTGCTGAAAATTTGGCAAATTTGCCACAATTTTGCGAAATGCTTCGGTCGACCTGAATCTGCATTTTTCATCAAAAAGTTTTGTTCTAAAATTATTCATCCATCTCTACATTTAAACACAGATATAGGTGTGTGGCCTAAACAATGTCATAATGGCCCCGCCTTTAAATCTGCTTCTTGGCTTTAAATCTGTTCTTCCTTTAGGGAGCCAGGCAATAAGTTTCTCCCAAGTACAGTCATTCTTGTAAGCTATTTCACCTGCTAAGTTCACCGGGTGAATGCCAGTCTCCTGAGCCTTTGAAGCCTCAGCCCACTAATGCTCAGTCATTACTAGCTGTAGCAGCCAGTGACTCAGCCAGAGACTTATACAAAGACCTGATCCTGCTTGAAG